>NC_062220.1:11390830-12015830 GCF_902686445.1 Sciurus carolinensis
AAATCAAATTTATAAGACATAAGGATTGAAGTGTGGCTCAATGGTAGAACACTTGTCTAGCATGCCTGACACCCTGGTTTGGTCCATACCCCTGAAAAAAAATTGTAAGAGTTAAGTATTGGCTTTAGTCTTTTAAAATTAAGATTGTGTAATGATTTTGGAGAATGTTGAGAAAGATGATTGGAAAGTTTGATAAACCAGCTTATAGAATGACTCTCTTATTAGCAGTAGGTAGCGGTGACTTGTTTGAAAAGTTTTGCATTAAACCTTTTTCCTGTCATGCATGTACAGGGTCAGCAAAGGCCTTTAGTAGATGGTGACCCACTGTATCTTGCAACTCGATTTCTGAACAAAACTCATTCTCGTTCAAAAGTTGGTCTTTTAAACACATCATTTTGAAGGAATATTGAAAGAGAATAAAACAATTACAGTCTATATGTGTAAGTGTAATTTGTATTATAAATTTTGTTTTCTGTAAATACTTTGTATGATTCATGTGATTTAGTAGAAAATCTATCTTTTCATGCAAACTTATTTTAGGTCATAACACATTCTTCAACCCAGAAAAAACTTGCGAGGATGCATGCAAAATATAAGAATTTACTTTAATGAATTGGCTTTTTATATCTGATGCATGTTATATAATTAAATATGCACACCGTATTTGGCCTCCATGTTTGTAATGAAAATGTTCCTAAAGTCCTCCTGTCTTATTTATTTATTTTACTCTTTTAAAATGTTTTATTAGTGCATATTAATTTTACAGAAGAGTGGGTTTTATTGTGGCATATTTATGTATGTCCATACAGCTTCATTCCCCACTACCTGCTTCCCCTGTCCTTCCCTCCTACCTGCTCCTTCATCCCTTCTAATCCCTTTCTCTGTCCTGCTTGTTTCTGTTTTTTTTTTTTTTTTTTAAACCTATTCAAACAATCTTTTGGAAGATTTAATGGAAGAAAATATTTCATATATAACAGTAACAAAAATATATTAATATATTTGTCAATAAAAATGAGACCTACTAAAAATAAAAATTAAAATACCACTGAAGCCTAAAAGTAGCCTTTCTACAAATAGAAGGACCATATTATTGTGTAAATTAATTTGTAAATTTACAAAATCTCACTGAAAACTGAACAGTTTTAAGCTATATCACCTGATGCTAAATTGAGTGAAAAAAATAAACATAGAAGTGGGACCAGCACTAAAACACATCAAGGCATTTTTAAAAGCCTAAATAATTTAAGAGTATCATACTGGTCTATTAGAAAAACAGAATGCCCAGATGTAAGTACATTCAGATACTTATAGAAATTGAATGTATAAAGAGGACATCATCTCAAATCATTGGAAAAAAGAAGTAGTCAATAAATGTTATAGGGATAAGTAAAGTAATATCCCTGCCTTACCTCATATACTATGATAAATTCCATATGAACCAAAGATGTTTTTTAAATAACATAACCATTAAATAATAAGAAAACTTGAAAATTATTTTCTTTACAAATATTTCTTGCTAATACCAGAACTATCTAACCTTTCATGTCTCAAAATCCCCAAGCCATAAATTATTTCACTGGTACTTTTTATTACATAAAAATCAATTTTTTTATGGAAAGAAGCATCATAAACTTTTTAAAAAGGACAACTAAGGGAGACATTTACAGCTTATATCACAAAAAGCTATCCTTTGTAACATGTAAATTGACAAAATCATAACCCTTTTGAAACACGGAAAAAGGAAATAAAATTTGCTGTTAATAAACAAGATAGTTAACTTCACTTATTAAAAAAGAGAAATGTAAATTAAAACTGCGATGTAAGACTGTTTTTTTCTCTCTCCATTGGCAAAAATCCAAAGTTAGCTAACATACTCTATTTATAGGACTCAGGAGGGGAAAGCATTTTCTCATGCATTCTGATAGCAGTGTGTTAAAGTCACCCAGAATTATTGTGTTGTGGTCTATTTGATTACTGGAATTGAGAAGAATTTGTTTGACGTGTATGGATGCGCCGTTGTTTCAGGCATAAATATTTATGATCGTTATGTCTTCCTGATTTATGATTCCCCAGAGCAGTATGAAATGTCCTTCTTTATCCCTTCTGACTAACTTTGGCTTGAAGTCCACTTATCTGATATAAGGATGGAAACCCCCACTTTTTTACTGAGTCCATGTGCCTCGTATGTTTTTTCCCATCCTTTCACCTTTAGTCTGTGGATGTCTTTTTCTATGAGATGAATCTTGAAGGCAGCATATTGTTGGGTCTTACTTTTTAATCCAATCTGCCAGTCTGTGTCTTTTGATTAATGAGTTTAGGCCATTAACGTTCAGGGTTATTATTGAGATGATTTGTATTCCCAGTCATTTGTTCTTATTTTTGGTTTTTAACTTGGCTTGGTTTCTCCTCTGAGTGGTTTTTCTCTAAGGTAGTTCCTCCCTTTGCTGACCTACATTGTTGTTTTTCATTTCCTCCTCATAGAATATTTTGCTGAGAATGTTCTGCAGTGCAGGCTTTCTATTTGTAAGTTCTTTTAACTTTTGTTTATCATGGAAAGATTTTATTTCATCTTCAAATCTGAAGGTTAGTTTTACTGGGTATAGGATTCTTGGTTGGCAACCATGTTCTTTCAGAGCTTGAAATATGTTGTTCCAGGCCCTTGTAGCTTTTAGGGTCTGTGCTGAGAAATCTGCTGGTATCTGTTTTGGTTTTGCTTATATGTAATCTGATGCTTTTCTCTTGCAGCCTTCAAAATCTTATCTTTATTTTGGATGTTAGGCATTTTCATTATAATGTGCCTTGCTGTGGATCTGTTGTAATTTTGTGCACCTGGTATTCTTTCAGTCTCTTGTAGTTGATTTTCCATTTCATTCTTCAGGTTTGGGAAATTTTCTGCTATTATTTCATTGAATAGGTTGTTCATTCCTTTGGTTTGTTTCTCTGTGCCTTCCTCAATCCTGATAATTCTTAAATTTGTTCTTTTCATGATACCCTATAGTTCTTGGAGATTCTGTTCATGATTTCTTACCATGTTCTCTGTTTGGGCAACTTTATTTTCAAGATTAAATATTTTGTCTTCATTGTCTGAGGTTCTGTCTTCCAAGTAATTTATTCTGTTGGGGATGTTTTCCATTGACTTTTTAATTTGGTTTATTGTTTCCTTCATTTCAAGAATTTCTGTTTTTTTTTTTTTTTTCCAGAATCTCTATGTCTTTTTTGAAATGATCTTTTGCTTCCTGCAATTGCTTTTTTAAGTGTTTATTGGAGTGATCATTTATTACCTGCATTTACACTCTTATCTCATCCTTTGCTTTACAAATCATTTTAATTAAGCATGTTCTGAACTCCTTTTCTGACATTTCTTCTACCATGCTGTCATTGGATTCTATTAATATAGAATCTTGGTTTGTTTGGAACACTTTCTTCCCTTGTTTTTTCATGTTGTTCATGTATCTTCCCCTCTAGCAGTGCAGATCTGGGGTATTGCACTTTCCCCCCTATACACTTTTAGTGACCCTACAGGTTTCCAAAACCTCTTCTTCAAGGGAGAGGTTGATATTAGCAACATCCAGTACAGATAATATGCAGTCCTATACCAGATAGCCCCTATGAAGATGTTTACAATATTGTCATAATAAACAGAGAGGATGAGTTTAATTATTATCTATAGAATAACAAATAGATTTACAATGAGGTCTACAGTTTCTAATGGTGGACAAAGAGGATGGGGAGGGGTGTAGGATGTAAGTGTTAATGGAATAAGGAAAGAGTATATAGAAGTACTAGATTGTAGGAAGAGTGAAAGTGGAATCAAAAGAGGTTGGTTGTCAGCATGAGAAAAGGGAGAAAGAAACTCTGTGGAAACCGATAAACAAAAGGAAAATAGAATGAGCAAAATAAATAAAAACTCAAAAATTTTCAAAAAGGATAAAAGAAAACTTTACTATAACAGTCATATACTATTCAAACCTCCCAGTCTTCAGTAGCCTGATGCATGAGAGGTACCTGACAATGAGCTTCCAGTATCCAGCAGGTGTCTCAGGATGGGATTGGCCCCACCTAAAGATGGGAGCTTCTGCATCCAGGATAATCCAATATGGCTGCCCTGGCTTCCAAACATGTTGGCAAATTGGGAGCTGCATCGCTGGACGTGGGTGCTGAGTCCCTGTGGTGTGTGGTCGATCAGGCCAGGGGGTCCTGAAGTTGAGGTGCAGTCGGTCAGGCTGAGGGGTCCTGCAGGTCCTGGCTGTTGTCTCAAAATGGCGGCAGCCATGTGTAAGCAAACCTGCAGGTATTGTAGCAGTGGCAAGAGCAGGCAGCTGGTGATCCGCTGGTGGTGTGTGGGTGGTCTGCAGGCTACCTGCAGATGATTGGCAGGTGGATCTGAGGTGGTGGGTGATGGGTAGGTGCAAGGCAGGTGATGGGCAGGCAAGAGGCAGGCAAATGGGCAAAAGACAGATGATAGGCAGCAGTCGGTGAGCAGTCTGCACTCAAAAGTGGGAGATATGCTGGAAGAGTGCAGGTGATCGAGGTGGACAAATGGGGTAAACAGCAGGAGATCAATGAGCAGCAAAGACTGCCTCACAGAGCAGCAGATATCCTCTACTTGAAACCCAAGTTATGGAGCGACAAGGAATGCAGCCTCCCCTCTACTCAGTCATCTTGAATCTTCTCTGTTCTGTTTTTATAAGGTCCCTTTTTTTACTTGGCTTTTAGCAATGGCATTGCTATAAACATGTGTTGATATGTGATGTGTATGTGTTGATATAGTATGTTGACTTTAATTTCTTTGGACCAGTACTGAAGACTGAGCATACCTGGGTCATAAGTGATTCCATTCTCAGTCTTTCAAAGAACCTCCACACTGATCTCCATAGTGTGTAAGTGTTGCTTTTACCCCACCTCCTCTCCAGCATTTTTTGTTATTTGTATTCTTGCTTTATTTTACTCTTTCTAGAGCAAAGAAGATAGTATGGTAGTATGGTTTGAGCAAAGAGTTGATAATACATTTTTAAAATTGCTTTTCTTCCAAAACTGTTTTTCTTTACGCTTCGCTGCTGAACCAATTTTTTTTTCGTCTTTGTATCTCATCATTTCTTGGTTCTAGTATATAGATCATTCATTCAATATGTAAACTGATTTTCTAGAATGGGAATAATCTCGTTCCCAGAAAATGCTGGTCATTTAGGTAGAGTTGTCTGGAAATTGAAATTTTTCATTTAGGTAGAGTTGTCTGAGCATTGAAAGCCATAGGCAGATGCAGAATTTCCTTTCATATGTGGAAAATCCATTCTCATGTGTGGTAGAAGCCACTAACAGCATATTTCACCACCTTTGTGTATAATATTCAGCAGAGGAGAAGCAATGGAGTAATTGCTGATGGAGCATACTAGGCTTGGTGTGATAAGGTTATTAGATGTTAAACTGAAAATTAAAATTTTTTGATTAAACTGAGATTGTGAAATGGACATTAAATATTATTTTCAAAGAGTAATAACTTTTGTAACACTTTGGAATTATGTAGTCTGTGAGGGTGATTTTCTAAAATGCATCTTTTTTTCAAAGTTTCTGGTGTGTTCAAAATTACATTAGCTATATATTCACTGAATATATACAAATAAATATTGAATATATAATTAATATATAACCCATCGAGGTAATAGGTTCAACTGGTGTAAATAATAAGTAGGATAAAATATATGTAGGAGAGTTGAAAATTTTAACCTACTTTAAGAATATATGATTGATTTTAATTTATCAGTTTTATTACATATATAAATGTAAGTTTAAAGTCTCAATTAATTTGTTCTCTTAGTCATAGCTCATTCCAGTAAGTACTGATTACAGTTCATTATTTTACAAAAGGAAGAAAATGGTGTGTTGAGCACACTTGGAATGATTCCGTTCCTCTCGAGTCTGTGGGGTCTTGTTCATGGTCTACAACAGGTGTTGGCAGAGGTGGTGTGCAGCGGCCTCTGAGTGCCCCTAAAGGGACACGGCTATACGTCTGTTCGCTGTCCCTCCTGCTGCTTCCACACTCCCACGGCAGAGTTAAGCACAGGGTCTGTCTGAGGAATGTTCTGGAGGCTGGCGTGGTATATGAATACCACGTCCAGGATGATGCTGTCCAGGTGGGTGTTTCCTGTCCTTGGAGCAGCTTGATGATGCGGGGTTCACCTGCCACACTTCAGCTGGGTTAGAGTGCACAGTCCTTGGGTGTGTTTACAGACACGTGCGGCCACCAGCACGTCTCAGTGTCATCAAGGATGTGGAGCAACGAGACCCTCACTCACTGCCACCAATCTGACAATGTTTTATCCCCTCCTGGAGGAACCCCCCACAGCGCTCACCCCGCTGCTTTCCGCTTGCCTCAACCACGCACCTTTTGTCTCTATCCATCTCTCTACTGTGGGCCTTCTAATGAATGGAAGTGAGCGGTATGTGAACTTGTTTTGAACATATTTCACTTAATATCTTTTTATTTGTGCAATTCAGTTATATAGAGTATGGGGGTTCATTTGGACATAATTGCACAAGCATGGGATAGAATTTGCTCCACTTCAGTCCCTGATACTTCCCCTGTCCCTTCCCACTTCCCTCCCCAGTTTCCTTTCCTCTTCTCCACTGCTCTTTCTTATATTCATTTATAGTTTTTAAATTTCTCTATTATAGATACACATCAAGGTGAAATGCAGTCTTCATGCATGAGTATGGGATAATCTGGTCAGTTTCATTCCACTACTCTTCCATTTTCCCATCCCTCCTTCCTCCCCCTGAGTCCCCTTCCTCTGCTCCACTGATCTCCCTTCTATTTTCATGGGATTCTTTCACACTCACATACACACCTTTTAATTCCTTATTTTGTTCTTGCTTCCACACAAGAGAGAGAACATTTGACTTTTGACTTTCTGGATCTGGCTTATTTAGCGTGGATCTTAGCACTTAGCATGATGTTCTCTAGTTCCATCCATTTATTAGCAAGTGTCATCATTTCATTCTCTTTTATGGCTCAGTTAAACTCCATTGTGCATATATATCACATTTTCTTTGTCCATTAATCTGTTGACGGGCATCTGAACTGGTTCCATAACTTGGCTATTGTGAACTGTGCTGCTGTAAACATTGATATGATTGTATCCCTGTAGCAGCACTTCAGATACTTTTGAGGGTTATCCACGTTGTTTCACATAGCATTCCTTTCATCCATTCGTGGATATTTGGGGTGTTTCCACCTTTTGGTTATTGTAAGTAATGCTGCTGTAAAACATAAGTGAACAAGATTTTGTGTGCACATATGTGATCTTTTCTCTCACCTGCATGCCTGGGAATGGAATTGCTGGTGAAATGGTAACTGTGTTTTATTGTTGATTGTCACACTGTTTTTATCCTTAATTCAGATCCTTTATAAACTTTTTAAAACTTTTAAAGAACAGTTTTAATTTCATAACAAAATCAAAAGGAAGTCACAAAGATATCCAAGTTACCACCTGGCCCACACATGCCCTGCTTTCTCATTATCAGCATCCGCCACTGAAGTGGTGCATTTACTGCAAGGGCTAAACCTACAGTGGTGAATCATTATCACCCAGATTCCATAGGGCACACTCTTGGAGTTGTGTGTTCTGTGAGTTGAACGTTTGTACGATGACGTCATGCGTCCACTGTTATAGAATCACACATCAACCCCTGGGCTGCTCTCTGGTGTCTGCATATCAGTATTTCACCTGTTTTGTCTGGATTTCCTAGTGGGTAGACGGAGAGGTTGATATCCATCGCATAGGCAGAAGCAAGGAGTTTGTGTATTTTAATTTCTTACTGACCCATAAAATTCACACTGCTAATGTTGATTGCTCAGTTATAGAATTGAATATTCATTTCTTTGTTTACTAACTAGAACTCAATAACCTTTCAACAAGCCTCCTATGATTTTGTGGTGGTGTCTCTCTTCCCCACTCCTTCATTCGTTAAAACAAACCATGCACCCAGAAGCACGTGCAGGGCATGCCTGAGGATTGGCTGCGTGGAGCAACCGTGTCGCGCTCACGCCGCTGCGTTGTTACTCTGCAGCTCTGGGCATACAGGTGGAGCAGATTCCAAATAAGGGCCAGGATTTTGGAAGAACTGAAAATGCGTCCTGTGAGGGAGGAGTATCAAGATTTTCCCATGCCAGTCAAGAGTGTGCATTGCTCTGTGCATCCAGGAGGGACAGGAGGAAAACCTTTTGAAGCTGTGTGACACCTGGGCAGGGTTTTATGTCTCTCATCCTTGACTTTTTACCATAAAATTAGGATGATAAAAATTAACCTTATAGAAGTGCTATAGAAATTAACTGAAATTATAATCATTAATATAATTTGTAGAAAAATTATATTTTGAGAAAAATATTTAGTTTCTTTTTCTCATTTATTGATGGTATTTTAGGATCAGTTTATCAATTCTTGAAAGTTTAATTTGGCTGAGATTTGGTAGAGAATCTGGACATCACTTGGGAAAATATTTTCATCCTAACAGTATTCAATCATCAGATTCATGAATACAAGATGATTTCCCATTTATTTAGGTCTTCTTTAATTTTATTTAGCAATGTTTCATGTTTTCAGAATATAAAAATACTTTATTTTGTTAAATTTATTTATAAATATTTCAGTTTTTGGTGCTCTTATAAATGTAATTGTTTTCTTAACTTCATTTTCAGATTGTTCATTACTAGTGTGGAGAAATACAATTGATTTTTATATATTGATCTTGATTCTACTACCTTACTGAATCTTCTTATGGTTTTAATAGATCTTTAGTGTACTCCTTGGAGTTTTTCTGTGTACAAAATCATGTTATCTGCCATTGAAGATACTTTTACTTTATCCTTTTCCATCTTCCTTCTATTTCCTTAATTCTTGATTGCATTAGATATAATATTCATTACAATATTGATTATGAGCAGTAAGAATGTATATCTTAGTTTTGCTCCTGATGTTAGTGGGGAAATTAATTTCACCATTAAATATTACACTGTGACTTCTTCATAGACGCCCATTACCAGATTGTAGAAATATCTTATATGTCTAACTTAAGTGTTTTGTCATGAATAAGGTATAGAATTTTTCAGTTTTTTTCTGAATGTATGGTTTTTGTCCTTTATTTCATTGATAGTACTTATTGCATTAGATAATCTTCATATTTTAAACCAACTTTGCATTCCTTGTATAAATTTTACTTGATAATTTTTTTGCTGTCATCTGAAATTAGGTCTCACCCCAGACTCCATATGTTGGAGCTTACTGTGCAATATGATAGTATTAAGAGGGAGGGCCTTTGGGAAGTGATTTGGTCTGCCCTCATGAAAGCGAGTAGTGCTCTTATAAAACAGTTTTGGGGACTTTTTTCCACTTCTACCATGTGAGAGCACATAGAAAGAGATATCTGAGGCACAGGCCCTTGGCAGAGATCAAATCTGCTCTGCTGGTGACTGTATCATAGACCTCCCAGTCTCTAGAACTGTAAGGAATAATTCTGCTGTTCATGTTACCCAGCCAAAAATATTTTGTTATGGAAGCATGAAAGAACTGAGACATCCTACTTGGGTATTTTTATAACCCATTTTATGTTTTTGAACTTATTTATGTCTGATTAAGGACTGCCTGAGATTTAGTAAGAAAAGTAGTAGCATGGAAAGTTTCACTTTTTATCTTTCACTCATCTTTTTCTTACAGAAGAAAGGTGAACAGATGATTCACATGTACAAGTGTGTACACATATGTGCATGCACACACACATGCAGACAGTACTAACAGACCATTCTTGGTGTTTGTCTTCAATTTGCTGAAAATAACATTTTTTCTTTCCTTTTTGGTGCTACTGATTCCATTTTCAGAGGAGTATCCTTGTGGTATTACATTCTTCTCCCTGAGCCTGATGTGAATTGTGGAAGAAGAATTGATTTGAGGAAATAGAAGTTGGAAAAGGAAGATTGCAATTGCAATATGAAATTAAATTTTCAGAAACCTTTAAAAAAAGTATGAATTACTTCTATTTCTATAGGACCTGGTAATTTATAAAGCTCAGTGCATATTTGATTTGGTAATATAGAAACAAGGAAAAGAGTGGAAGACATGCTGAGAGTAGAGGGTGGGTTATGTATCTTATCCCAGTTTTCCAAGACTTTATTGTATTGCAACTGAGGACTCAGAAATTCCCTTTAGTGCCACATAATCAAGCTTAGCTGTACTGAAAATTTTCATTAAATATTTTTATAATAAATTATTCCTATCTCATAAAAATATAATTTGTATGAATAAAATACAGATGTTGACACAGAATAAATACTCAGACTATGTCTCTGAGAAGGTTTCCTCCAGGGTGCGAGCCTTTTGCTCTTCCTTTCTTGTGCAGACTCTTTTTATTCCCTTCTCTGTCTTAATCAAGAGGTTTTTTTGTAAGCGCCGTATATATTTTTTCTTTATCATTGCTCCTTCCTCCCTCTTTTCCCGGCTGTTTTAACTGTATGACGTGGTGATTCCATCTCTATTTCCTTTGTTATTGTTTCATTATTGTTGTTTTTCTCTGAATGTTCATTAGCATATAAAGAAATCGTTGAATAATTGTTTTGGGAGACAAAGTCATTTTCTGTCTCATGGTATGATTTCAAGGCTACTCAGTTTGAGATGATGAAGTCAAATATCTGAAGACGTGAGGCATTGCCCTACAGAGGAGTCGACTAGAGGACTCATTTAGAACAAACCTCAGTGACCATTAAGAATCATTTAGCATTCTTTCCAGAGACTAAGACTTTCCAGTTAATTTCTAATTTTATCCTCACTTTTTAATTTGGTGTTCTGAGCATCATAATTAATTTTCTTTTTAGTCATCAAATTAAATTAAGATTTTTTTTTTCTGGCAGTTCAGGGATCAAACCCAGGGCCCTATGCATGCTAGGCAAGTGCTCCACCCCTGTACTACACCCTTGGCCTCCAAGATATGCTTCGTGACATTTTTCAAAGAAAAATTAATTCCATACCCTGAGATAATTAGTGTAAACAGCTTGATTTATTCCACTCCATAATTTCTTTCATGCTTCTACGAAGTATGCTAATATTCTTAACAGATATTTTTGTTTGTTTTTATTGTATTGTGTTAAAACAACTCAAGCAAGATGATAGAGCTTGTGGTTTTCCAGATCTCGCCTGTGTTGTTTAATAGCAGATGGTGGACGTTCCTTCCAGGATAGTAGACAGAGGTCAGCTCATCAAAAAGCTAGCACATTTCCCTCGCAGGATACTTTATGATTTATTTCACATGAGAACATTGCTCTTCTTGTTCAGATATCTTGGGTGTATTTTTTAATAGACTGACTCTCCTGGGTGGGATTGCTTGTTTATAGACTGTACTCACTCACAACCCCACTGCTCTGTGGGGGTGTACATTGTCATTCAACCTTCATTGTCATTCATGTTTCTTCCTTTTTGACAATTTATGGTATACAAAATAGTATGCTAGTAATGCTTTAATCTCTCTTTCCTTGATAATTTGTTAGATTTGCATGTTTTCATATTCTTACAGCCCTTCACATTTCTTGTGTAACTTCTCCTCTTGAATCTTTTTTTTTCCTTCCCTTCACCACTTTGGAGTCCTCCTCCTGTAGTAAGGACAGCAGTCCTTCAAGATTATATATTTTGCATATATAAGTGCTGTAATTTGACTTTGCTTATTATGTCTTTCCACAAATGTGTCATTACACTTTCATGTAGTCAAATATATGGGTCAGCTCATTGATCATGGTGTGGATGGTGCCTTTCCTAAGATTCTTTCTCTTAGCCAGAGTTATTCCAACACTGAAATATCTCTTGACACTATGACTATATTTAGAGGCTTATTTATGAAAACAGTTTAACTGATTGTATCCATAACTAAGTCAAAATGTGGGAGCGTTTCTCCTTGTTGTATTTTTGCATCATCCTCCTTTCTCTCCCAGCCCTTAATGAACTTAGGCACTTCTGCAGAGAATGTCGGCCCCAGTCTGTGAACGATCAGCTCCTCCTGCCTGCAGGCTGGGTGCTGCTGCTTCTTGTTCCTGGAGTCAACTTCTTCATCAACAGTGTTCTTGTACATTCTTCTTGTAAGATGACATGCACACTCTTTTATCAAAATACTATTCTACTTTTAGGATTGGACAAAAATCCTTCTTCTATCCCAGGGAAAACTTTATAAACTGTACAGGTTAATAGGCCTTGCAGAATCAGTAGCATGTTGTGCATTATGTAGAGAACTTTCTCTGTAAGAATGTTACTGTTTGTTTAATAAATGTGCATGTGTGGGAGGCTGTATACTGAGCCATGAGAAAGAACAAAGGTTGTACTGCCTGGGTTTGGATTCTGCATGCAGCCTCATAATCTACAGCAAGCTACTTGGCTTCTCTAGTGATAAATTGTATTTTAACTGAATAGTTCTAATTGTGCTTACTTTTATGCCAGGCATTTTCTAAGTGCTTTACATATATTAATTCTTAATCCTCACCACCATTCTGAATTCTCCTCATTTTACACACAAAGAAAGGCTAAGTGATTGACAGCTGAGAGGCAGGGGGCAGTGGTAATAGGGAGCACCTACAGGACTTGTTGTTCTTTCCTTCCCCTTCTTCCTCTTCCTTTCCTCTCTTGGCTTTTCTTTCTCTTTACTCTTTCTACTTCCTCTTCTCTCCCTTACCCTTCTTCCCCTTTCTGAGTTTACCTCTTGCTCCCTCTTCTCTTCCTTTCGTTGTTTTTTCTTCTTCTTCTTCTTCTTCTTCTTCTTCTTCTTCTTCTTCTTCTTCTTCTTCTTCCTCCTCCTCCTCCTCCTCCTCCTCCTCCTCCTGCTGCTGCTGGTGTTTCTCTTCTTCATCTTGTTGTACCATTTTCAGCACCTGAGTACATGGCGCTTGGGGAATGCAAGGCCAATCAGAGACAAGTATTACTTCAAAGAACACACCAGTTGATAGAAGCCAATGGACATGAACAGAAAGTGCTTAAAATGAAAAGTAAGAGATTTCATGCTGTTGAAGTTAAGGGAGTGATCATGTCTTGCTTGGGGGCAAGAAAGGCTTGATGGCGTGACAGCATCCTTCATCCTTCATGAGGGAAGGTCTTACGAAAGGCAGCAGTTGAATTCTACCCTCCCGTGTTTGATTTGGTACCATGTTTCTAAATGTATCGGTCTCTCTGTTTATTGGTACCTGTGATGGATCATTTGCTCATGATAGATCTCTGCTCTTTTTGGACTCACATTTTGTAAATGAGAAATGCAGTCAGAGTTAAAACATAAATAGTAAAAGTCTGGGTGGGCCTCTGTAGAGAGATTGGGACACTGCTTAGTCTTATGAGTCAGGTCTCCTAGATTAACACAAAGGGGTATATTTCTGTGCTCCATGTCAGTGGTAGGCAGAAGTGGGATCAGTGGCCACACAAATCCACACATCCATAGTCAGTGCTGTGTGTAGTCAGTCCCTGAATGAGTTCTAAAAATAACCTTCTGGTGTAAACTGTCATGGATATCAGCACGAAGCTTATTCACATCTGTAAAGTGTCATCCCATTAAGCACCTCCTCACAATGCCCAGCGCCATGGGAACAAGCACCTGGGAAAAAGTGAGATGGGCTTTAATTGCAGCATCAAAAAGCACATTTCAGGAAGTTTCAAAAACTAATGTATTATATGATGAAAACTTGTAATTATTTTAGTCATTTTAGCATGATTACCCAGGGTATTTTTGCCCTGGTTTTTCATAGAAATAAGCATCATGGTTCTATTTGAATGAACGTGTGGTACATTGGAGAAAATTTTATTGAAAGTTAACCAAAGTTATCATTTATCTATATAATTTTGTTTTCCTGTTAATATTTTATATGAAAATATAAGTGAATTTAGATGATTGCTTTCTTTCATTATTCACAGTATAAGATAAAGGAAGATTTAATTCTCAAATAATCTATCCTAAGGGGACAGACACTCAGCTGCCTGTGTGCACCAACTTTTATTTTTCAATTTTATCTATTGTCAAAATCAATATGCTATTTCGAAACTGCCAAATTGGTTCTAGATATCTTAGGAACTATGATTTGGAGAGCAACTCAAGGTCAATCTTATTAGGATGTTTGTTGATCCAGACAGTCCAAATCCAGAGTTCTTTAGTGGCTGTTTCACCTGGTGAAGTAGACTAGACCCTGGTCACACAGACAAATTTGCTTGATGTCTTCGATCTTAATTCCTTACAGAGGGTAATGGGGATATTGCAGAGATGATTTCTTTTATCCTTTTCAGAACCAATACTCTGTGGTCCCTGTAAGTATTATTTTCATGAGGTTAATCGGTGGTGGTGTGGAAGCATTTTAAAGAAATTTCGAAAATGAGTGGATTTATGTTACAGAAAAAACATAAAGAAAAAATTAAGTAATAGTTGATTTTTGGTTCCAAATAGGGGTAAAATATAAGGTCTAGAATAAATAGGTATAGAATGAAATTGAAAACTATAGATATAATGTGCAGGGAAGTTTTGGAAAAGAACTTTTACAGAAAGATGTTGAAACCAGACAGTGCAATTTATAAGCCTAAGTACTTCTGTTTCCTTTCCAATTCTGCCTTATTCTGAAATAAACCGAAGTCTCTGGCACATAGTTGTGCTGCAAATATTTGTGTAATAAATTGGTTAATGAAAAAAATTATTTGGCCTAGCTCGTTCAAACTAAGATCTTTCTTGTAGTAGAAAGTTGCCTTATTTCTCTTCTGGGCCGTGTATTTTTTGCATGACTCTACTTCACCTACATAAATCATCATTTATTACGTTTACATAAAATCTTTACATGACCTGGTAGAATTTCTTCCTACTTAACACATCTAAATATGAAGAAATGAAATATCCCTGAAAACTTACTGCTGCAGCGAAACGACCTTAGCCTCCTGAGGCCAAGAGAGGTATATAATACAGCAAAGGGAATATTTATTTTCACTTTCTGCAAAAATATTCTTCCCTTCATACAACAGGAGAATTAGATCAGTAGGACCTAAGAAATAGTATTTCCAATTGGATTAAGAACTATGAAAAATTATATTAAAGGACAATGTAAATTTATTATTTTTTCATATTCAGTTTTATTAATTTTATCCTGAACACACACACACAAGGTGTTCTGAGTCAGATTTCTTTTTCTATTCACCCGCTTTGCCCTGGTGTTCCACCCTTTGTCCCATGTACCGGCAGCCAGGTCAGCTGCCCTTAGTTGGTAATTGCACACACAGGTGAAGGGTAAGGAATTTTTTTTTTTTTTTTTTTTTTCTGTTTGTGAAGTGGAAGGTGGCAGCTGTGGATATTTTTCCTGGAACATTTTATGGATCTGCATCCTAATCTGAGCCCTTTGGTATATTGGTAGCATTTCCCCCCCCCCGGAGCCAGAGAGCCCCTCGTGTCTTGGTTCTTATGGCCTAGAGTTGCCTCCTGGTTCTGGGGCTTCATCTCTTTCTACAAGCAATACCCAGAGAGATCTCTCCCTTTAACTAGGGACCTAGCCCAGCACGTGACAGGTTAGCCCTCTTGAGGAGCCGTAATAGAAGTGTTATTCTCCTTTCAAAGTAGAGCAGTTAGGTAGATGAATGGCCATTCATCTGATTCTTGTGTGATACGAAGGGAAGAGTATTTTTACAGGAAGTGGAAATGAACATTCCCTTCATTATATAACTTTCTTGACCTCAGGAGGCTAAGGTGGTTTTGCAGGAGCAGTAAGTCATCAGGCATGTTTTACTTCTGCACATTTAGGTGTTCTAAGTGGGAAGAAATTCTACCAGGCTGCATAAATATTTTATATAAAAGTAATAAGTAATGGTTTATGTAGATGGAATGAAGTAGACTTTTTAAAATGAGTTTTGGAAAAAACAAACAGCAGGGAATCATAGGTATCATAAGGTAATCATAGTATCACTAAAACAGCTGCATTTGGGAGTCCCTCCTTTGTTTAGAACCCAGGACTCTTACAGTGTTTCCAACTTATGCAGAAGACCCATTTCTAGAAATATGTCAGTTGGATATTTGGAAAACATCTTTAAACTGACTTTGGCTTGGCAAAGAATACCAAATCCTTCTGCTGGTTTGTTCTATTCAAACTTGTGTGAGGGTAAAATAAGGTAAGATTTTGTATATATGTATGCAGGAGGAAATAGGGGAACAGGACAAATGTTTGTGTTAGGGTTTTTGAATTGGGAGCTTTTTTAATACCCATTACGTTTTTTGGTATTTATTTATTTAGAAAGATAAATATTGGCTGACAATGTGTCCAAGTTGAAGAATGGGTTGGGTCTGCAGAGTTTGTGTCAATCATATAGTATTGAAACCAAGACTGTGTGATATGACATCCTCTTCACTCTGAAAATAATCTTGCTTCTTTTTCATTTTGAATAACTAAGTATTCTCTCTGATCATAACTGTAGTTTTAAAGTTTAATAGGTAAATATACTGGTCTCATTACCTACATGCAACTCTTTCTTTCAGCTTTTTGCCTGAATTCATCAATGGAGACTTTGATTCGATTAGACCTGAAGTCCGAGAGTTCTACAGTGTTAAGGTAAACACGAACACGTTCATAGCCAAGAGCTTCCTCACGTGATTGCTTTTTCGGTGTTCATGCTGATGTCTTTGCTCTGTAGGTAGGGATTGAGAAATTCATTGTTTGGTTATTTTCACAATATTTTATTATGGAAATTATAATATACACTTGAAATGGAAATTTTAAAAATGATAAATGAAAACTCAATCTTGGAGAAATTCTATCACCATCAGATAGGCATGTAATCCATCCTATAAATACGTATTTTTACATGAGCTTGTAGTTTAACTAAGATTATATGATAAAATTCTGTTGTTGCCTCTGTTCCTCATAGTTATTATATCTTTTCCACAAATAATTCTTTTAATTTTACTTAACAAATATAACCTATTTTTTCTTAACCAGTTCTCCATTGATGTACTTTTGTGTCTATTCTTTGCATTATGAACTACTAAAACATTTTCATATATAATTTTTGTAACTATGCATAATTACATGTTCCAAAAATTTTAGAATGAAAGTTTTTCCCTACAAAATTTAATTTTCTTGAAGCTTGTTACTCTTTTCTGAATGAAACTACTCATTATAATTTACTAATAGCCTACGGATTGTTAAAGTGTTCATTTTTTCACTATTGTGCAAATCTTCCAGTGATCCTTGCCATGTAAGAATAGGTACATGATCTAATTGGGGATGATAGATTCTCACAGGAATGCATTGAAGTAATTAATAAGTCAAGATTTCTCTGGGCTTTGAAGTCTATGCAGTTTTTAAAGGAAAAATTATAGCAGTGATGATTCTTCCAGCCGTAACCATCATCAGTGTTATTCCAAACTGAGGCTGATAAATTACACATTTTTAAAATAGGAATAGCAGGTGTTAAGTTTATAATACTTTAAATTCTTTATAAGGCTTAGGGAGACATGAGGCAAATTTTAAAAGAAGAGATAAGAAACCATTTTTAGAAAGGAAGGAGAGAGGGAAAGAAGAAAGAAAGTGTTTGAAAAGAAAAAGGAGAAAAAAATACAGTGACTGTAGGTGGGAAATCACAGGTGCCATGGTCATAAAGTGTAGACTGTTGTGAGACACAGATTCTGGGGTTGGCACTGAATGCAGATCGGTGCTGGTTCCATCTGCCCACCAGCTGATCAGACTTTCCTTCAGCAAAGGAAGACTGGTCCCAAGTCAGTGTTTGATATTCATGCTCAATTACTTTAACATTGGCACGTTCCTATTCATTCCCCACAGTCTCCCTTCTCATTAACTCCACCTCCACCTCGTTGGGATGGAAAGCCTCAGCCTAGATTACAAGGCAGGGTTTCACAAATGCATAGATATTAATCATATTTTCGGGAACAGAGGAAACAGTGGGAGAGGCAGGACAAGCATACGCAAAAGCAGGTTGAAGATCTGACCAGATGTGATTGTCTCCCTGTCTCTTAATGCTGCTGGCTTGTCAAAATTGGAAGCGCTGATTTGATTATTTCTGTCCAGAGTGCAGAACAAGGGAAACCAGTCTTCTTATTTTGGGGTGCAGTAAAGTGGGAGTAGAGTTAAAATAATAGAGTTAAGTTAATACCTCGTCATAAATTTCTCTTATATTTCTTTACTTGTTTTTAACCCTAAAAACAAATTCACACTTGTTAAGGGGTAGTTTTTGAAGTAAGCTTCAGCTTAGTCTTCTGATTCCTAAACTGCATTGTTCAGGGTTGGTGTAGTGTGGTTCAGTTTTCTCACGGGAACTCGCTGTGTTTGAACTTTCAGTGCATGTTCCTAGAGGGCACAGATGATGTCTTTTATATAGTTAATGTGTCCTACGGAGCTCATGGTGAGTGTTTGACTGTAACTTTAATAATGACGATCATTACAAGTTAATGCAACATTACACACAATTCTTAACAGCCATTATCTCCAACTTCAATAGTCTTTAAGCTTCTCTTTCAAAACCAAGGTTGTTTCCACTTTCCTATGCGCCTCACCCCAACCTGGTCTGCGGCTCTAGTGAAGACAGCGAAATAAAAGAAGAAATTTAGAATACTAAGTTGGTTAAAATCGTATGGTGGCCTGGGAGCCAGCATGTGTTTATGTGTGGTGTTGGCTGTGGGAATGTCTTGCAGTCCTTAATTTACTTTATAAAGCCTCCTGGCAGGTAGCTGGAAAGTCTTGCACTTTCCTTCTCTTTTGCCTCTTTGTCTTAGTTTTTCCCTGCCTGATCCACTGTTATTAATTAAGAATGAGGAATGTAACTTAGAGCTGTTCACCTTGCTATTTTATTTTCCTTTTTCTGGGTCATTTGTTGCTTCTTTGATTCAAGACTAAATCATCTATTTCAGTCTTCATAATTATTCCATCCATCATGTCCACATACATTTTAGTTTCCTGGAAACTTGAGGAGAAACCACCTTATGTCATGTAACTCCTGATATTTTCTCTGTGGGGTCTTCACTGGATATAGGAAGAGAATTTTCAAGTATGCTTTTTTAATATTTAGGAGAGTAAAGAACTCATTGCTATATTTGGTTAATCCCTTAAAAAGTTACAGAATAACAAGGTTTTTTTTTTTCCCCCCAAAAATGAGGGTAATTAGGATTGGAGATAAATATGTTGTGAATGTAATAATAAAAATATTATTTAAACTATGATAAAAAATCAAATTGTTATTTCTTGATGAGGATGTTAATGCCCCAGAAGCTGAAGGGAATGTTTATGAAAGGACTTCTGTTGGAATGTGGGTTTAGTTGCTAATGCTGCTTCTCAACAGGTAGCACCTTTGGCCTTTGGACAGTTGTGCTTTGCATAGTTGTTAGCTTCTCTGGGAATGAATGCCACTGTCACCAGTAGTAGGATAAGAGTCCATGTGGTGACCAAACACCCTGCCTTCACATTTCTACTAGCCCTACACCACCCTCAGTTTTGGGGCAGCAAGGGTAAGGTACTAGTTGGGCCAGACCCCAAATGACCAAAAGGTAAAATTGGTAGATTACCTAAAAGGTAGGATCACAGGATGATGCTTAAAGCTGCACCACAGGATGTATGATTGAGCCAACATACATGGTTGAAGAATTGAGATGATCTGGTAGCATGGTGATGGGTAACTTGTAGGCATGAGATTGCCTTCCTTCATGCTGCATGGGGTATTTTGGCTTCCATGAGAGTTTTATGACTACACAAGGCTGTGTGCTGGACAGTGTGGTGAGATGGCTCTCATCATGAGAGGAACAGGACTCCCGGCCCAGCCTCTGATTTTAATCTTCTCTATTCATTCTGGAAGAACACAGTATGGTGTGAAAACAGTGGTCAAGAATATTGGACCATGGTGCCCAAAGACCCCAGAAGAATGGCAACTACAAAGTCAAGACTTGATTGACCAGAGACAACCAGCTCAGGTGTAACTGGGGATGAGACTAGCAGGAAGGCTGAGTGGAGGCCGAGCCCCTTCTCTTCTAGTGCAATTATAACAAGGTTGTTCCAGGCTACCAGGTGATTCCAGCACTGTGTAAATCAGAGGAGCTGAGATAGAAACCCAGACAGGTCACTGTTTCCTGTTTTTCATTGTTTATTTCTCTGCATTGGGAAATATAAAAGTTTTAAAGCAAATGACGTGAATCATGGAGGAATGTGTTTACTGAGCGTGTTCCCTGATGATCTTTCTCATTGTCATCTACTAATGGCAAGGCCTTACCTAAATTTTTGAAGCCTGTCCTCAATAGGCAAGGACAGATCATCTAAAATTTTAACCTGATGCTCCCTCTTATAAATATAAAATGCTCTAAGGGTGCCATTGGAAAGCTGAAAATGGCTCATCAGTTACATTTGCCTGTGTAAACGTGTTGCAGGTACATTTTAGGAAATGGGAGATTTGGGTTTAAATATAACTTTCTCAGTCAAAATAATAAAAAAATCGGCTTCCAATTGACATTTAGATAGAATGACTTTTTTTCATAAATGGATTACTGATGAAATTAAGCAGAAAAATGCTTGTATTTTAATTCCAATTAAAAGATGAGGGTACTGATTCTTGATCGATGAGGGTAGGAAGGATGGGGATGGAGCGGGGAGAGGCAAGCATGACTGTCAAGTAACTAAGACTTAATCCTGGCTATTAATAGTGGACATTTTAATTTTTTGTTTTTTATAAGTAATAGAGGGATTGTTTTCTCCAAGTAACTGTGCAAATTATTTTTTGACTTGCTAGTTTATATCCATGCAAGCCTTATTACCACATTTTCTGGCCCTGACTGTCTCATCTACACATAGTAATGATCAAACCATGGCATGTAAGTGTTCTGGAAATACAAAAGCACTATTTAAAGTTGGTAGTATTTTGTTTTACTTTCTAAAATTATTTGCTTATGAGCTTTTTAGTATCTCTTGTTTCTCATTAATGTTTTAAAACATATTTTAATCAGTTTCATTTTCATAGTGAATTTATGAATATAATTGCAATTCATAATCAGAATCACTTAGAATATTCTTTTGAGTTTGACAAAGCCTTGGGTTTGATTCTATTTAAATTTCACAGGATGTCTGCAGTTGGAAACATCTACCTCAGCTCAGCAATCTGATTATTTTCTATTCTTTGTGCCCCTTTCTGGTTATTTCTAGCCACATGCCAACAACTTTTAGATATGGCAAAATAATTAGTTTAGAGAAAATGACAAGCTGTGTTATGAGAAATTGTAATAAAGTTAGCAAGTTTGACTATTATGTCAAAAGAAGCTACAAAATATTTAAAGTTCAACTCCATTTATTTGTATATCCCTTTAAAAAACAAAACAAAGAAAGAAAGAGACAGAAAATTCAGAGCCCAGTAAATCTTTAGCTTAAGCACGAAGACTAATTAACGTGAGCCGAGATATAAAGCTGTTGTTGAGGGAATTACACACTGGCAGTTCCACTGATAGCTGAGTGACAGGTTCTTCACTTTAAATTCTTAAAACTGGCTGTCTAACCTTTATTAGCATCTCACCAAGCGGAGGCTGAGACTTCCAGGGGAACACGATGTGAACCCGTCTCTTGAATATACCTTAATTCTTGCGCTTGCCTCAATCATAGCCCTTTCATGTTGACTTGATTGCCTTCTATAGTTTTCAAAGCCTGTTTTGTTGGAATTTATTTAACATACTTTGAAAGGGAGAGCTTCTGCCCTGTACATCTGAGAGCTCTCAGGTGAGACACAGCTGCGTTCCAGGGTGCCCGCTTCCCTCTGCTGCTCCTCCGGTGTCAGACACTCTTCCCCGGGGCCTCTGGGACTGTCTCCTCCCCTGTGGACCTGGCTAGAAGGGCCTCCGCAGCTGTCCTCCCTCCTGGGGTGCCCCACCCAAAGGTGTAGGATAGTCCTTCCTTGGTTCACAGAGCTTGATGTAAATTCTATCACAATATTCTTCCTTGAACCTGTTGACACATGGTCCTTGGGAACCCAGAGTCCATAACCATTCATTCTGGAATGCTTCATCATCAGAAGGTTCTTATTGCAGATGATATGAAGCAAGATCTAATACTTCTTTTATAACTAGAGCAGCAGAACGCTTGCTCTGCAGGATACTCATATAAAGAAGATTTCTGTGATTAAATGAGTTTGTGAAATTTGACATTCCACATGCCCTTTTGGAAACCCACTGTGCACAATATCAGCTTAAGTCTGTGCCAAAAATAGAATTTTGCCTCTGTATTTCTCAAATGCATTTTACCCTAGCACATATACCTCTTACCCACCAATACCTCTGCTGGGATATTAGTTTCCAACTAGGCTCAAATATCTTCAGATGCTTTATAAACTTGTTTTGCTGTTTCTGAAGCTTTTTAAAGAAAACTACACAGACTTTCTCTGCTTTTAAAAGCCTATAAGAGAAAAATCATCAGCACATCCTTGAACATAGTAAAAGGGATTTTTAGGGTAGGAAATACACTGTGTGGTATTGCAGTGATGGATGCATTTGGGGAAACCCAAGGACGTCAACACCGAGTGAGCCTGACTGTGAACCACGGGCTCTGGTGATAAGGATGTGTCCCTGTGGTTTCAACAGTTGTGACACATGCACCACTCTTTGGGGATGTCGGTAAGGGGAGGCTCTGCATGTGTCCGGGCAGGGGATATAAAGGAGAGCTCTCAATTTTGCTGTGCATCTAAAACTTCTCTTTAGAAATAGTCTTAATAGTAGATTAATTTGTTCAAGATAGTATAGGTTGACCCTGACAACCTAAGAAAAGTAATAGTGACAGATTCTAAGTGTCAACAATGTGCCAGCTTTATAGGTACCCCTACTCACAGATTCACATCATTCTTGCTGCACATTCGGTAGAACTCTTACTATCTACATCTTACAGATGAATGGAGACTCATAGAGACTGAGGAACTTGGCGGAGGCTGCAGGGTTAGGACTGGTGAGGTGGGATTCTGAGAGGCCACTGCCTTGAGTCCATGTTGACCAACAGAATCTCCAAGTCTCTGGTCATTGCTCGATTCTCCTCTGCCCACATCCCAGCCTTTCAGGGAAGACTTGGCAGAGGCCCCAGGTACCCAGACCAGTGGCAGGTCTCTGGATCTGAGGAGCATTATGAAATAAAACAGAAGCTTATTCAAGCATCCTTACTGGACAAGAACTTCTCCATCTCTCTTTTTTAGGGATCTCCATGACCACCCCAGGTCCAGTGATTCATGGGAATGACTCAGAGAAGTCACCCTATCGTCATATCTTTGGCTAATTCTACAGTCGTATCATTGACTATGATTTATTATAGTAAAAGGATACAAAGCAAAATCAGGAATGGGAAAAGGTACATGGGCCTAGTCCGCAGGGACCGAGACACCAGCTCCAGAGCCCTCCTCCAGTGGAATCACACGGGATGTGCTTGGTGGATTGGGACAAGAAGTGGGGGTATATTTCCAGGCAGCTCATTTGAGACTCTGTGCCCATAATTTTTCCAGGGGCTAGTCATGTAGGCACCCAGACCCTCTGCATAGCATGCACCAAAAATCTAGATTCCCAAAAGGAAAGAAAGCAGATGCCCTGCAAAAATAGTATTACTGATATAAAGTCTAGGCACAGAGAGCCCTTTTATCATTTAGAGAAAGTGGCCATCTGTGGGGGAACTTCTGCCATTCAGGGTCCCAGATACCAAGCAGGCCTTTGAAGAACAGCAGTTGCAAGAATGCTACGGCCACTTTTTTCTGTTTCCTTTGCCACTCAGAATTTGGCTCCGCTTTTTGAAAGGACGCCATCATTTAAAAACCTATGCTGTTCCAAAAAGGCACTTGACTTCCGTTAAGAGAATGGCGACTTGTGTTTGAAATGCTGTAACGCTCACCCGTGTCATGTTGAAGGGAAAGGCCACCTTGCCACACACAGGGCAGCATGGGTTGCAGCGGATTAGAATGCCTTTTCTGTTTGGAATGCAAACAGGGTTAAACTGTGTTTCTTCTTTTCTTTTTTACACCATCTAGACAACCAGAAAGAGAATGCTGCGTCGTACAAGGCGACCTGCTACTTTGAGTTTTTAAGAGTTTGATCATGTGACGTTCTTATTGAAGAAGTCATTATTCATAGGCTGTTGTTTGTTGATTTGTAAAGCAAAAAAAAAAAAAAAAAAAAACCTTTTAATTTGAAAAGTAGAAATGTTTGTAGAAATCTGGTAATTAAAATTAAATGAACACTCTTACACACTATGCCTCATACAATAAAAAAGAAAGCAGAGTTGGTTATTTTGTGATTACATCTCTGCAGGGAAAGAGACAATTTTCATACCTGTATCAAGGCCCATAAATCATTTAGATTTCAATTGGCTTTATCTAACTATTCCCATTCTTAGCAAATTTGAGAACAAGTTTGGGCTAATTTTAGATCTATATCTTTGATTATCCAGAATATATGTCATTTCGCTCCATGCCTGCTGTGCCCTTAATCTGGCAGGCAGTTTCTAATTACAGAGTTTCAGGCATTTCAGTTTAATGAATGATGATGGAACCTCATTATTAAATTAAAAATTAAAAATGTTCATTTTTTTCCCCAAGGCTCTTGAAACTATCACCCCCGATACTTTTGAGTGTGTATATTTTGCTTATGTACCAAAGAACGATGAATTCAGTAATGAATAGGAAAAGTAAGGTGTGTAGGAGCAGATGCTTTCCAGCTCAGTGAAGCTTATCATTACTTATTTGTTAAAAAATTTCCACACTAATATTCTAATATGAAGAGCTTAGAAATTATATTTCACGTTTTCAGAGCCAACACTAAGGATGATCTTTGACATATTCTTGTCTCTTTTTCTTGTGGATGGACAAGTATTTCCTCCTCAAAGCATGTCTATTTCTTGCATACTCTCCTTTAACCACTTCATTCTCAACGGACGAACTACTCCTAGACCTATCTCTGCTTCACACTCCAAAATGTTTAACTTTCCTTCTTCTTTGGTGGAAGTTATCTTTTCCTTAATGAAACCTACTGCTATTAAGAAGCAATTAAATCAACTAAATTCACAGTAAGAAATTCATGATAAATTTTCTTTCTTATCTGTGGTTACTTATATTTTAGAAGAAGAAACTCTTTATTCTTACATACTTCTAACAGGAATAACATTTTTACAACTTTCCTGGAGAGCACACTGGTGATGCATATCACAGATTTTTAAAATGTTCTTATTTTCCCAATAATTTTATTTCTAGAACTCATGTGTTAGAAAATAACCAGAAATAAACATTTTTGCACAGAGGTGTTGATTATAATAGTGTATATAATAACACAGACATGTTGATCATAATTGTTCATTTAATAGCAAGAGAAGATATATCACAAGCCAAGAAATGGAAGCAATGAAAGAGTCCATCAACTAATGACTACAGAAAGAATGTTACGTATACACAGTGAATACTATTCAGCAACAAAAAATGACATTCTGTCATTTGTGACAATATGAATGAAACTAGAGATATTTATATTAGGTGAAATAGACCAGGTATAGAAATACAAATACTGCACTTTTCTGCCTATTCCTGCTAAAATACGCAATGTTTAAGTAAGCAAGGTTGAATATAAAGAACAGTGGGTTTCAGATTGCTCAGTGACCTTGGACAGCTTATCCGTCTCACAGAACTTTTCTGCATGACTTAAAACGTGATAATTATCCTTTTCTTATAATGTTATTGTGGGATTCAAGAACATAATCCATGTAGTAATTAATATCATCTGTCTCAAAGTATACTCAAATGTTAATTCTTATTAATTTAGTGAGGAAGACAGTTATAGTCAGTAGATCACAGTTTTAAAATTAGATACTTTCAAGATGATCTGACTTTTCAGAGAATTAGGCTGTACTTTGTTGTAAAATCTTAGTTTATTGAAAAGAAACTTAGATTTTAATAGGTACATATGCTTTGAATTTAATTATGTCAGATAAGAGCCTATGTGCTAGTCCCCAGAAATAAATTTTCAAAGAGCGTGTGTATGGTACCTCGGAGGACACAGCAGTTCTGAATTCTTAACTTTATAAGCTCAGCCCATAAAGTTACAGCAGATATCTTGCAGCCCCATAAAATGTTTGCAAGATAATTTGTATAGTATTTTCTGTGCTGGGTGGATGGATGTGTACTAAATGACTTGACCTAAAATGAATAAGGTAAAAGCAAACTTGGGAAAGGTTTCACTAGCCTTAACTATTTGCCTCTTGTTTGATGAGTACAAGTCTCTTTATAGTATAGAGCATGAAATAACAATTAATAAGCTCTTACAAATTTTCAAAGGATCTGCTTTGTTTCTCATTAAAGAGTTTTAGAGGAGTCAGCATAGTACAACCTGATAGGTTTTATGTATACAAAATGTAAAAACTCATTAACCTACATGAGTGAAATTATTGGCAAACTGTAAATTAAGTAATCAAGAATGACAGTCTAATGGCTTTTGCATTGGTCTTTTGAAATTGGGTTGATTATTGACCCTCATTGCCTTGTAATAATTTATTTCAGTTGTCAGTAAATTAAAACATATTTTTGTAAACATCAACACAAAGTTATTTAGCAATATTTTGCACACTCTAGTAAACTTCCATGTGAGGTAGACTACCTGAAGCATCCGATATTTCTCAAGATCCTTCCAGGGCTTGAGATGGGACCAGGCTGTGTGTCTGTCCCTGGGCAATCATCTCGTATAAACGTAACAGCCAATTTACCTTGCATATTAGAGCCACTGCTAAAGGAACCAGGAGGCTCAGAAGGATTTTTAAAAAGTCTGTACCCTTTTCCTCATATTACATTTCTTGCACATATATAGGGATTCAGTTATATAACAACAATAACAAATTATAGGTCTAGTATACGTTTCTGTTAGTAAACTGCTACCCACAGGCCAAATCCAGCCTGCTATCTTATTTTGTACTGTTGACCTAAGGATGGTTTTGACCTTTTGAAATGTTTGGAAAAAATAAAAAAGAACAATATTTTATAGCACATGGAAATCATATGAAATTCAAATTCAGTTGTGTTTGAACACAGCCATTCCCATTCATGTATTTATTGTCTGCTACAAAGGCAGAGTCAAGTAGTTGAGAGGGACCCTGTGGTCTGCAGAGCCCAGAAGAATTATGATCCAGCCCTTTATAGAGAAAGTTTGCTGAACCCTGCCCGAGAGGGGTGATTTATCTCATGTGCTGTGCCGTTGTAAGTGACTCTGTGTGCTGCTGAATGCTGACTGCTCTATTGAGCAGCGTGTAGGTTCCTCATCCTGGGGACACAGTAGTGAACCATAGAATGTGGGGGTTACTTCATGGAGCTTGCCACATAAAGCCAAGACATCAATTAATATTTGATAGTCATAAGGAAGATTTAATAAACATATCAGAAGGCTTGCAATTCTTATAAAATATTTAAACAGTCATAGGGTAAACTTGTGTTATGGTTTGGATGTGAGGCGTCCCCCAAAAGGTCACATGTGAGACAATGCCAGAAGGTTTGCAGGAGAAATTACGGGGTTTTGAGAGCCTTAACCCAGTCAGGGAATTAATCCCCTGATGGGGTTAACTGAGTGGTAGCTGAAGGCAGTTAGGTAGGTGTGGCTGGAGGAGGCAGGTGTTCGGGGAGTGCCTTTGGGGTATACATTCTGTATCTGGCCAGTGGAGTCTCTCTCTGCTTTCTGATCATCACGTGAGCTGCTTCCTTCTACCACACTCCTCCACCATGATGCTCAGCCTCACCTGGAGCCCCGAGGAATGGAGCCGGCTGTCTGTGGATGGAGACCCCTGAAACTGTGAGCCCCCAGATAAGCTTTTTCTTCTCTACAATTGTTCTTGTCAGGCCTTGTAGTCATAGCAGTGAAAAAGCTGACTAAAACAACTTAAATATTCCTAACTTAAATTAATTTATATATTGAGAAAATTTTCTGGTTAATCAAAGTATTTACCATAAACCTTAGTGTTTAAACCCTTTTTCCTTTTAAAAAAATGTAAGTGTAGCATGCTAAATCTAAACCTATTCTTTTTTAGATGAGTTATGATTCTATTGTGGTTAGGATCAGGTATTCTGAGCAGGTATATTTGTTTGTTATAGCTGTAGATGGTGGCAATGGGAAAAACTGATCTGAACAGTTACCATTTCATGGCATATTGTAAAAATTATTTATTGTGAAATTTTTTGCTAAGCCCATTTCCTTAAGATTTTAAATTGAACATCATTCAAAATATTCTTAATTATTTATGTAGTACTTTATAATCTTGCATTTGTTAACTTCCATGTCCTTTTTTTATAATTAAAAAGATCTTTTAATTAGGTCTTTTTAGTTAAACATGAAAATAGAATCCATTTTGATATGATTATACAAGCATGGACTATATCTTATTCTAATTAGAACCCCATTCTTGTGGATGTACACAATGGTGAGATTCACTGTGGTGTATTTATATATGTGTATAGGAAAATTATGTCAGATTCATTCCACCGTCTTTCCTTTTCCAATCCCTCACTCCCTTCCCTCCTTACTGAACTTCTGTTCTTCCTATCCACTCCCCCACCTTATTGCTGGTTAGCTTCCACATATCAGAGAAAACATCCAACTTTTGGTTTTTTGGAATTGTCTTATTTCACTTAGTATAATAGTCTTCAGATTCATCCATTTACTAGTGAATTTCATAGTCATTCTTTATAGTTGAGTAATATTCTATTACGTATATAAACCACAGTTTCAGTATCCATTCATCTGTTGAAGGGCACCTAGGTTGGCTCCATAGATTAGCTATTGTGAATTGAGCTGCTATAAACATTGATGTGGCTGCGTCACTGTAGTATGCTGATTTTAAAGGCCTTTGGATAGATACTGAAGAGTGGAACAGCTGAGTCATAGTGGTTCCATTCCTAGTATTTTAGGAATGTCCATATTTCTTTCTAGCGTGTTCGTGAAGCCAGAATTGGGGACAGGCAGTTAGTGTAGAAATAGGGGTTCAGGTCAAATCCAGGAAATGAAGGCCATGAAAGCCATCTGCCTCTGGAAGTTGGAGACTGCCTCTGGGAGAATGGAATGTCAAGGATCTCTGGAGCCCATTGATTACCAAATTTACCTGTTCTTGTCAGGGACTACAGGCAGGGAACTTCTAATTAATGCCCCCTGGGCTCTTACCTGCCTGATTCACTATGTCCCTCCCCCTGCCATCTGCTGCTCACCTTTTTGCTATGTCACGGACATCTCCTGGGCCTAGTCACAGGCAGGAAGGAGAGATAATGGGGGAGAGAACAGAACAAAGGAGACCCGAACCTATAAAAGATGTAGGGCGAGCTCACTTCTTGGGTCTCTAGAACATCAGCCGTGGCCCCCTTCACACTCCTGGGAGAAGTCTGTATTATTACCTTTAAATAAAACCTGCTTAACATGCTTACCTTGGTGTGCTTCTCTGATGTTCAAACTTCAACATTCGAGGAAGCAGAACTCGTCACCAGTAAACAGTGGTATCATTGCACCAATTTGCAGTCCCACCAACAATGTATGAGTGTATCCTTTCCCCCACAAGCTCGCCAATATTTGTTGTTACTTGTATTCTTTTTAACAATTCAATTTATTTTTTAACTTTATTTATTTATATGTCATACTGAGGATTGAACCCAGTACCTCACATGTGCTAGGCAAGTGCTCTGCCACTGAGCCGCAACCCCACCCCTGTTCCTTGTAGTCTTGATAATTGCCTTTCTGATTGGAGTGAGATAAAATCTCAGGGTAGTCCAATTTTCATTTCTCTAATTGTTAGAGATGTTGAATAGTTTTTCATATATTTGCTGACCATTTGTATTTCTTGTTCTGATTAGAGTCTGTTCATTTCTTTTGCCTGTTTATTGATTAGGTCATTTTTGTTTGTTTGCCTTTTTGGTGTTAAACTTTTTGAGTTCTTTGTATATCCTGGAAATTAACACCTTATCTCAAGTGCAGGTGGCAAAGATGTTCTCCCATTCTCTAGGTTCTCTCTTCACATTCCTGTTCCTTTTGCAGTGGAGAAGCTTTCTAATTTGGTGACATCCCATCTATTGATTTTTTATTTTACTTCTTGTGCTTTAGGATTCTTGTTGAGGAAGTCAGTTTCCTGTGCTGATATGTTGGAGTGTAGGGCTCACATTTTATTCTAGTATGCACAGGGTTTATGATCTAATTCCTAGGTCATTGATCCACTTTGAGTTGAGTTTTGTGCAGGGTGAGAGATAGGGGTTAAATTTCACTCTACTGCTTATGGATTTTCCAGTATTCCCAGCATCATGTGTTGAAGAGGTTATCTTCCCAGTGTATGTTTTTGGAAACTTTGTCTAGTATGAGGTAACTTTATGTATGTGGGTTTGTCTTTGTGCCTTCTGTTCTGTTCCATTGATCTTCATGCCTGTTTTGGTACCAATACAGTGCTGTTTTTGTTACTGTCGCTCTGTAGTATAATTTAATGTCTGGTATTGTGGTGCTTCCTTCTTCGCTTTCCTTGCTAAGGATTGCTTTGGCTATCCTGGTCATCTTATTTTTCCAAATGAATTCTACGATCGCCTTTTCTATTTCTATGAACAATGTCCTTGGAATTTTGATGGGAATTACATTGAATCTGTATAGCCCTTTTGGTAGTATGGCTGTTTTGACAATATTAATTCTGCCTATCCAAGAACATGGAGATCTTTGCAACTTCCTCAATTTGTTTTTCTAGTGTTCTGTAGTTTACATTGTAGAGGACTTTTACCTCTTTTTTTAGATTAATTCCCAAGTATTTTATTTTCTTTTTGACACTATTATGAATGGAATAGTTTCCCTGATTTCTCTTTCAGCTGATTCATCATTGGTGTATAGGAATGCAGTTGGTTTATGTGTATCAATTTCATATATTGCTGCTTTGCAGAATTCATCCATGAGTTCTAGAAGTGTTTTGGTGGAGTGTTTGGGGTCTTCTAGATATAGGATCATGTCATTGGCAAACAGAGGTGGTTTGAGGTCTACTTTTCCTATTTGTATCCCTTTAATTCCTTTTTTTTTTTTTGCCTAATTCTCTGGCACCAGCTTCAAGGACTATGTTGAATAGAAGTGGTGTAAGTAGCATCCCAGTCTTGTTCTTGTTTTTCAAGGGAATGCTTTAAGTTTTTCTCCTTTTTGAATGATGTTGGCCTTGGGTTTAACATATATAGCTTTTACTTTGTTGATGTATGTTCCTTCTATCCCTTCTTTTTCTAGTGTTTTAAACATGAATGGATGCTCTATTTTGTCAAATGCTTTTTTCTGCATGAATTAGGACAATCGTGTGATTCTTGTCTTTAAGTCTTTTGATGTGGTGAATTGTTTATTGATTTCCATGCGTTGAACCAACCTTGCATCCCCAGGATGAAACCTACTTTGTTATCCTGCACTATTTTTCTAATGTGCTTTTGTTTATGATTGCCAGAATTTTATTAAGAATTTTTGCACTTGTGTTCCTCAAGGATATTCGTCTGGAGTTTTTTTCCTTGATGTGTCTTTGTTGGGTTTTGATTTCGGAGTCATACTCGTTTCATAGAATGAGTTTAGAAGAGTTCCCTCCTTTAGTATTTGGCAGAATAATTTGTGGAGGATTGATATTAATTCTTTAAAGATCTCATAGAACTCTGCTGCGAATCCATCCAGTCCTGGGCTTCTTCGTTGTTAGACTTTCATCACTTGAAATGGATCTGTTTTTCTATATCCTCCTAGTTCCCTTTGGGTAGGTCATAACTCTGTAGAAATTTCTCATTGTGCTCAAGATTGTCTAGCGTATTGGAGTATGAATTTTCAAAATAGTTTTATTTATCTTCTGTATTTCAGTAGTGTCTGTAATGATATTTTCTTTTTCATCACAGATTTTAATAATTTGAGTTTTTTCTTTCTTTGGTTAGCTTGTCTAAGGGATTGTCAATTTTGATGATTCTTTCAAAGAACCAATGTTTTGTTTCATTGCTTTTTTTTGAATTGTTTTCTTTATCTCAATTTCATTGATTTTAGCTCTGATTTTAATTATTTCCTGTCTTCTGTTGTTTTGGTGTTGATTTGTTCTTCATTTTCTAGGTCCTTAAGATGTTATGTTAGATTATTTATTTGGTATCTTTCTATGCTTTTAATGTATGAGTTCAATGCTGTGAACTTTCTTCTTAGAACCACTTTTATAGTGTCCCAGAGATTTTGTTGTTATCACTATTTTCATTTACCTCTATGTATTTTTTTTTAATTTTACCCCTGATTTCTTCTGCTACCCAGTCATCATTCAGTAGTGTATCATTTAATCTCCAGGTGTTAATTTCTATTTTTTATCTTTTCATTGATTTCTAATTTAAAATTCCATAATGACCTGAGAGAATGCAGGGAATTACCTCTATGTTTGTTGTTTTAGAAGTCAATAATTGTGTTCTTTTTTTTTAACCTATATTTATTTATTTTTATGTGGTGCCGAGGATCAAGCCTAGTGTCCCACATGTGCTAGGCAAGCAACTCTACCACTGAGCCACAACCACAGCCCACCTCTGTTTTACTGAATTTGCTAAAAGTTGCTTTGTGATCTATATTAGAAAATATTCCATGAGTAAGTGTATTCATTTATTGATGGATGAAATATTCTATATGTGTCTGTTAAATCTCAATTATTAATTGTATTTTTTAAATCTATAGCTTTTTTATTTTTTGTTTGGAAGGTCTATCTACTGATGATAGAGGCATATTAAAGTCACCCAGTTATTGTGTTGTGATGCGTTTGATTCTTGATATTGAGAAGCGTTTGTTTGATGTCCATAAATATTTATGATTGTTATTTCTTCTTGTTGTATGAGTCTCTTTAGAAGTATGAAAGGAACTTCTTTTTCTCTTCTGTTTAACTTTGGATTGAAGTCTTCCTTCTCTGATATGAGACTAGAAACCCCTGCTTGTTGCAATATCTATGTAAATGATACATTTTTTTCCCCCCATCTATTTACCTTCTGTCTATGGAGCTGTTTGCCTATGAGGTCAGTGACATAGACAGCATACTGTTGGGTTTTGTTTTTTAATCCAATCTGCCAGTTCATATCTTTTAATCAATGAGTTTATACCATTTGTAGTCAATACTGTTTTTGCGAGATGATTTTTATTTCATGTCATCTTTATTTATTTCTAATTTTTAAGTTGAATTAGATTTTCCTTTCATTGACTCCTCTTCTAGTGTAATTTCTCCCTCTTCGGTTTTCATTTTTATTCTTCATTTCTTCTTCATGAAATATTTATTGAGTGTTTTTTAGTACGGGCTTTACAGTTGTAAATTCTTTTAATTTTTGTTTATCTTGCAAGGTTTTTACTTCATCTTCAATTCTGAAGCTTAATTTTGTTGGGTATAGTATTCTTGGTTTGGAACCATTTTCTTTCAGAGCTTGGTATATATTATCCCAATACCTCCTAGTTTTTAGGGTCTGACTTGAGAAACTGGCTGAGATCCAGGTTGATCTACCTCTGTATGTGACCAGTCCTTTTCCTCCAGCAGCTTTGAAAACCCTATCCTTATTCTGTATGTTAGGCATTTTTAAAATAATGGGGCTTGGAGTTGGTCTGTTGTCATTTTGTATATTTGGAGTTCTATATGCCTCCTGTATTTGATTTTCCATTCATTCTTTAGGAAGGTTTGGGAAATTTTCTGATATTCTTTCATTTAAAAGTTGTGTATTTCTTTAGTTTGTACTTCAGAGACTTCATCTATCCTGATAAATCTTAGATTTGGACTTTTAATGTTATCCCATTTTCTTGAAAATTCTATTCATGATCTCTTAACCCCTTTTCTCCATGATCATCTGTGTTTTCAAAATTATGTGCTTTGTCTTTGTTGCTTGAAACTCTGTGTTCCAGGTGGTGTAATCTATTGGTTTTGCTTTCCATTGAATTTTTAATTTGGTTTATTGATTCTTTCATTTCAAGGATTTCCATTTTATTCTCCTTCAGAGTCTCTGTCTCCTTACTGAAGTAATCTTTCACTCCTTGTATTTTCTCTCTTGATTTCATTCCCTACATCATCTTTTACCTCATAGATCAGTTTAACTATGAACTTTCTAAATTCCTTCTCTGACATTTTCTTCATTGTGGTGTCAAAGGAGTCCGTTGTTGAGGCATTCTGAGATTGTTTGGGATGGTTTGTTCTCTGGATTTTTCATTTGTTTGTGTGTCTACCCAAATGGATTCCAAGCAGCAGAGTTTCTTCCCTATGAATTTGTAGTGGCCCTATAGGTTTCCAGTACCTTAAAGATTAGGGGAACTAAATAACAGCAACTACCTGTACAAATAATCCATAGCATTAAGTTAAACACTTGTTTCCTATTATCACATCTACAGTGTTAGTTGGCAAAATAAACAAAAATGGTAGGATCGGCAATTTCCATCAGTAAAGGCAGTAAGTAATCATGTATTATGTCTTAACCATAATTGTATAAACCCCTATTTTTAAGACAATTGTTTTAAAGAATAAAACTTAAGAGACACAAAGTTAAGAATGAATTAGTGTTTTTAAGAAATCCTTGTCATTTTACCATGTCATTTTACCATATAGATTAAACTTTGGCTTATATCAGAACATTAGTATTTCACCTTAGGAGAAACCTTAAATAGCTTTAGCTGTTTCACATACATACAACCAACTTAGTTACACACAGACTTGTTGAAACTTGTCCTTTGTTACACACAGAATTTTTTATCCAGAAACATTTTTTTTTTCTTTTTATTAAATATATTTTCAAACCCAGAACCTTTTATTTTTTTTTCTATTTGTTGACCCCTTTTTGTTCACATTCTGAAACAACTCTTATGAAATTTTTGAATTTAGATAAATCACTCTATTTTAATAAGATTAAATATTTTGTTGTTTATAGTACTCTTAATTGAAACACAGTTGAAACTTTTGGGACCCTTTATATATAGAATTCCACTTGTTAGGACATAACTCTTAGTAACCTTGTTTTTAGTTTAGTGAGGACACAAAGTAATCGTAAACCCTTTTTATTTACCAACCTATGAAAACACCAATAATGTTTAAGTATGTTACCCCATGTAATTTAAGGAGTTAAAAGTACTTGATGTTATTTAACAATTAGCATTTTAACTTTGTAAATTAACCAGACATCTCTACAAACACATTTGAGTAATCCCATACATGTTAACTCCAATTTATTTATTTTATAAAAACCAAGATATCAGACAAGTGTCCTGAACAGGATTCGTTGCCTCTTTCCTGCTGAAGAAAAGTCCTAGAAGCAATTGATATTAGACATTGTTTAACATTAACATTTCATTTGTTTGACCACCTAGAGACTTGTGAGTTATTTTTAAAGATATTTTACTTTCATAAGTTTACCCAATTTAAATTGAACCTTTTTAAATCATGTGAATAAAAGTATTTGGATCCATTTTTAAATTTTAATTTTAAGAGCGCTCAGTTTTGACGCAGACAAAACATGACATTAGACAGCACAACATAACACATAACACAAAATCAAAGGCCTTGTAACTTTATAGGTAAATGTTCATTGCAATGAAACAGCTGTTTAAAAACTTCAGTTGAATAAAAAATAGAACTGATCAAAAAGAAAAAAATCATTAACCTAGGTATGCAGGATCAAAATTATGAGCTCAAAAATACAGCATTAAAGAAAAAACAAAACAAAACAAGAATCCTGAAGAATAAGTTAGTTTTGTGTAGCGGCCCAGGAGTTTAAAACGGACACTTCTTTTTTTTTTTTTTTTTTTTCTTCAGGTTACCCCTCCTCCTTCCCGCTGAGACTGCTGTAGTTTACATTTCATTGCAGGCCTTGACAAGGCCAGGCAGAGGGGAGGGAGGATCACCCAGGACTTTTTAACCCCTTTTTTACCTGGTTGAGAAATCAGGTTAGGTTTGAATGCAGAAAATCACAAAACATTATTTTTTACTACTTTTAAGGAATGGAGCTGCTGAGCTCTCTGCCTAGGGGGACCCTCCCCTAAACTGATTTTTTTTCTTTGTGCTCTGTTTGTGGTTTTGTTTGTACTTTCTCCTTTTTTTTTTTTTTTTTTTTTTCCACTGCGCCACTGTATATTTTTGTAAGCTCAACTCTTGTAAAGCCTTTTGTAACGCCTTTTTTTTGTCTTCTAGCTGCTGTCCTATGCCCTCCAATTCCCTTAATGTCTGTTGACTAATTGAACCAGCTTGAGAACACTTTGTTTCTTTACTAATTTTATTTAACTCCATCTCTGAGAGTCCCTCTTCGCTCTCATCAGAATCTGACTGAGCGCTAACAGAGCCCTTTTGTGACTCTTCTTTTACCTTTTCTAACACTTCCTCTCCCTGCGCAACTGCCTTTTGTAACGCCTCCCGAGGGGAGCGCAAGCAAGTTCTGACCAAAGACCAAACCGCTAACGTCCCCGGGAGTGTGACCGGACAACGCTTTAAATCTTCCCCCAGGTGTTCCCACTGTGGGATATTTAGCAATCCTTTCTCCAAAAACCAAGGTGAAATCTCCTCTACCTGCTTTAAAAATGCTTTAAGAATTTCTTTCAAGGGACCTTCCATTCGATATCTAGCAACCTCGTTCCCCATTTTTTGAGGAAACTTTCACCTCTCGTTCCTAGGAACTTTATCGCAATCACAATATTCTCGTCTCTAGGAAACCTCCCTGTCCACTGACAGATCTGGGTGCACACTTTCACCGATCCGTTGCTCACCTCACTCACCTCTCCGCGGCACGTAAGATTCCCGGGGTTCAGCACCACTTGTCGCTCTCGCCAGCAAGAACGACCCGGAGACGTGATGGGTGGCAAACTTCCTTATTAACAGCTGATTCTTCTTTTTCTTCCCCTTTTTGGGAAGTTATTGTCACTTATATAGGTTATATCAACTAATTAGAATATTCATGATATGTGGGGAGAAGATAGACGTATATGGGTATAACTTGAAGCACCTAAGAATCACGCAAGAATCATGCAGAGGCCCTGACCAATTACTGAGACTTCCTCAAGGTGAAGTTAGTTGTATATGTGCAGAATAGCAGTTTTTCAACCGCACTGGCAGCTTGCCAGGCGCCATCTTGGCCAGGCTCCACCTAGGGCCAGGGGTCCGGCCGAAACCCCGACAATTATCTATGATTTCTGTAGCAAAAATAATTGCTACAGCATTAGTGGTGGGGGCTGGCACTATATAAACCAATTAATGCTATGTTAAGGATAGAGTTAATTGAGAGCAAAGAAGAAGGTATAGGTGGGTATAAAAGAGTTTGCAATTTCAAAAAGCAAACAGGGAAGATGCAGAAGAGATGTAGGATGTGATGGTTATGGGTGGGAGGAGAAAAAACAGAAGCAAAAAATTAGCAAGAGAAGAGAAAGAGAAACAAGGCAACAGAATAGTGAAAACAAATACAAAACAGATGCAAAATGTACTAATCAAAACCCTAACCCTCAGAAAACAGCAAGCAAAAGTAACTCCCTTCAAAAAGTACTTGAAATGAGAAAACAGAAATAAGTATGTGTGTGTATAATTGCCCATGAATCAGTCAGCACACATTTGCCAAAAAAAAAAAAAAAAAAAAGAAAGAAAGAAAAGACAAGTCTTGGAAAATGTAGCAATGGTTTCCATTGCGGTGGACAAAACAGTCAATGAGAATATATGCTCACCATCTGTGCCCAGCTGTCTTTCTCTTGGTTTCTTCCTGAGGTATGCACTAAGCACAAGATAGGCCTTGGGCTGTCAGACCCTTCCTTTCTGTGTGTGTTGCTCACTGAGATGGCAGTTGGAATTCAAAAATTCTCAGCTTCCCTTCTGGGAAGTACAAGGTGGGGGGGATGGGAAGTACTGTCAGCTCTACTCCAGGGTGAAGTCGCTGCTGGGTTGTGTGAGATGCGTTCCTGTAGCTGGAATTCTCGAGGGCAGGACTGAGGTCCAGCGAGGCCCAGTTGCTTTAGTGCTTGGTGAGTAGTCTGGAGATATTCAATCAACGCATCTCTGGATCCCGGCAGTTGCCTCTCTGTGCTGGGAGGAGAGTCTCCTCAGGAGTCTCCCCAGGATTCTCTACTCATGGGACAGAGGAGCCAATTCTTTGCAGCTTCTGCTGCTCATGGAGAACTTCCCTTCCCAGACTCCCGACTCAGTCCTGAGCATGCAGTCACAGTCCCCTGTTAAAATTCCTTACCCACTTCCGCTGGTCCTGTGAGCCCCCTGACCTAAAGGGGGCTCTCCCAGGCTCCCTGACTTGTATTCTCCCAAGGAAAATACCCTCTGTGCATGGTTTTCTCTGGACTTGCTAGGCACAGACTGTGTCACACAGAAGGTGCCTGCCAGGACTGTGAATCAGCCAGTCTTGATTTTCTGGATCCTAGTTCTTGGTTACTGTAGGCTTTACCCTAGTGCAGTTGTCTCAAGATGGCTCCTGCTCTGCACTCTGGGGACATCTGTGAAACACAGGACATCTTTCCTGTACTGGTTCATTGTGCCAAGCAGCCTCTGGATCTGCCCAGGGCAGGCCGCCCTTCTGATCTGAGAATTTTCCACACTAAGCCTATTCATAGTATTTCTCAACTTTATCCATCATTGTGTGCTTATGCCACTGCTCCTGCAAGCACCTTAGCTTTAATTTGTCCCTTTTCCATGTGCCCAACATTTCTAACTCTCTGAGGTACTCTGACTTTCCAATGTTGAGTTTTAGCAACCTACAACTCACCCACCTCACTGAGAATCAAACCCCATTGAGTACTTGATCCTAGCAACTGAGAATGCAGAATCACTTTCCTGTGTCTTCCCTTCCTGCCTGAAGATCCTCTTTTCCAGAATTTTCCAGATAGAAGTTTTGCTTTGTTTTAGTGTTGAAGATCAACCCAGAGAGTTGCACAAGCTAAGCACACGTGGTCCCTGAACTGGACCCCAGCTTCACACATAAATTTTTGTGTGTGATTTGTATCACGTCTTTGCTCTTTTGTTCCATGAGTGTATTATCTCCTTTGTAAAGCACTACTCCCATTTAAGTTTGCCTCTTTCTATTCTTAGTCTCCTCAAATCAAAGGAACTGTCATGCTGAGGATAAAGATCAACTTACCTCACTTATAGCTTTCTATATCTTTCTACACCTGTCATAATTGCTTTCCAATTTTGTTTTCTTAGACCTTAGGGTACATATCATTTTAATATGAACTTATGGTATTTTCTTGATCATTGTGAATCAGTTCAATTTGTTATTTTTTATTTAATTTGTCATTATTACATTTTCCAAATCAATTTGTCATTATTTTTGTTATTATTACATCTTTTCTAATATGATCTGATTCTCAACATTGCAATTTTTTATTCTACAGTGACTCCTGTATGGAAGAGAAGCTATTTAATCAATCAATAATTTTCTGAGCAGATATTTCTAATTTTAGTGAACTGTAATGAGCACATTCACATTTAGTAAACTGTAATGAGACTATGTTTACATAATCCTAATTTTTCTTTCAAATTGTATTCTTCTCTGTGAATTGAATAACCAAGCTACTGAGATATATCATTCTTATACTTAACATAGAATTTTTAAAAATGTCTGCATGTATATTAGGTGTAAAACATGTGAATTTAATTCACATTTTATTTTTCATTATTTCTACCTAATCTTCAATTATGCCCTAATATTTTGGGGTGCAAACATTAATGTGTTATTATTCTATGCCTCAGTGTAAAATGATATATGTCATTATAAACACTTGTCTGTGCTTTAATATCAAAATAAGGTAGAACACAATTATAGTGACGATTCTTGATTAGCACAAATTCATTGCCCAACCTCATAATGAATGTTCTATAATAAGAGGCCAGTTAATCATGTCTTTAGGGACCCATGCTTTCCCATTCTGTGCCTATATTTTCTATCTAGTGTTTTATTTTCCCTTGATCTCCCAATGCATATGATCCTTAAATTCTTAGGTTTTCAATTCCTATATACTGACCTGTGTGTGACAGATATGACCCTAGATATTAACACATCTCATGAAAATTTTCTTTTCTAAGTATTGGTAAAACATTGAGATGTAGGAAGAATTCATTCACTCCATCTGTGGGAAGCCTTCTGGTATACCGCAGGTAACAAAACAACAGGCTCCAACAACACAAAATAAAACAAAAGATTATTTATTGCATTGTATAGCTGAAAATGACAGAGGTGGATTTAGCTGTTGATGTGCAGTTGGGCTACAGATGCAGTGTCCACGCCCCTGTTCTTTCTTACTCTCTGACCCACAGTGTTGGCTTCATTCTCAGGGGCCACCATCTGCATTTCTGGCCCTCTAGGCTGTCCTGGTGTGTTGTGTAGCTGCAGCTCAGCATATCTTGTGCTGAAGAGCAAGAGCCTCATCCTGTGTTCCATGGACACCTGCAGCTGTGCCTGTGCTTTCTGGCCAGAGCTGTGCCATGTGCTTCTCTAAACCATTTGCACTGGGTGGACAGGAAGATGAATTCTGTTGATCATCACATACCAGTTGTGGCACCTTCTGTTTGTGAAACTTCGTGTCTGAGAAAGAGAAAATAAATGTTCAAAGGCAGGGGAAGCAGTTGCTAATATCTAAGAAAAAGGAAACTGATACTGGGGAAGTAGTTTTTTTTGGCAGCATTCATATTAAGAACTTAAAGGAAATGGAAGAACAAAAAGGCCAACTTCTTCATGACAAATTGTTCATTTCATATTTTTATTTCAGCTGTTACACAGGTTTTGATTGTATGGTTTTACATTGATGTAAGGATGGCTTGCAATTGCTGAGGAAAGGGTCTAGATCAATTCCAGTCATGTTGCTTTAACATACAAAGGAATGAAAAGTAGCAAAGAATATGAGTCGAATATGAACCTATTTGATTTTAGACTTGGAATTTTTTATTTTGTTGGTTAGGGGTAGTCTGTTCTGAGAATGCCAAACTCAATAGCTTGTTTTACTTTCTTTTGAATTGGGGAAATGTTTTATTGATGATTTTACCTACCAAGATACTGAGATGCCAGACTGACTGAAAAGCACCAACTATTGTATCATTTCAGTCTTCTAACATCAAAATTTAAGATCATTGGCATGAAACAAGTCATTTTAGGAAATAACCAAGTGTTTCTTTTACTTTCTTCAGCAGCATTTTCCACCCCAATTCAGCATGTGGAACAGGCACTGCTGATCACATGTGAGGGAGGGGATGCCTGCTAGGTAGCAAGTGTGCCAGGTGCCCACTGTGTGCTGTTCTGGATGCTTACACAACAGCAAGCAGATGGAGGGTCAGTTCCTGCTTCTGTGGAGCATGATCCTGCTAAGGAGTGGACATAGTTTTAAAGTGTGAGACAGTAATGTGTTCTGTGGAGAAACAAACAATGTGAGTAGGATAAGGACAGTCTGGAGGGCCAAAACAGGGCCTGCCCCTGGTGGGCAGAAAACCATGTTGTCCCAGGATGGAATGGGCAGTCTGGGTGTGCTGCATTTAGCTCATGGAATTCTAACAGAGACTCATGAAGCCATAAAGAACTTTCATGCATGTCTCGTTTCAGGCTAGCAAGGGCATTTGATGTGAATAGTGTCCTCTTTGTATTTCATATAGGAATCATAAGAGGCTGGGCCAATGTAATACAAGGCAGAGTTGGAATTTATCAGCTTAGTTTAGGATTTGTAATCAAAGGTGTTGTTGTTGGTGGTGGTGATAATAGTGGTGATGTTGGTGGTAATGGTGGTAATGGTGGTGATGATAGTAGTGGTAGTAAAGATATTGATGATTGTGGTAGAGGTAGTGATGATGTGCTGGTGGTGATGGTAATGGTGGTGTTGGTATTGATGATGATGGTGGTGTGTGCTGGCGGTGGTGGTAGTAATAGTGGTGGTGATGGTGATGGTGGTAGTGGTGGTGATTGTGGTGGTGGTAGTGGTGGCGATGGTGGTGGTGGTGGTGGTGTTATTGGTGATAGTGATGGTGGTAGTGGTGGTGGTGGTGGTGGTCATGATGGTGGTAGTGATGCTGCTGTGGCTGGTGATCAGGGAGGTTATAGGAGTGGAGAAACCCTAGCCAGTTCTTGGTATTTTTCTTTCTCTGAGAATTTATTCTAGTTACCAACAAACACATTCCCCATGGCCTTACTCCCAAAAAGTCTTTGTTTAATTTTCATATTTTTCTTAATTTACTTATAATTAGCTCATCAGATTATTAAATAACTAGTGTGTGCTCTTAGTGAATAATATCTTTCAGGTTATAATGTTTTACATTTATTTAATACCTCAGACCTCATGGCAATTGTTATATATTTACTTGTGTGTGTTTGTGCACTTATATATACATGTTTTTATATAATTTTGTGTGATCTATTCTAAATACTCATGAGATTCTTATAATGATTACTGTTTCTTTTTTTCTAAGTTGTTGTTTCTTTTTGAGTTCCACTGCATCTAGAGCTTTGATGGCAGGATTGTGTATTTTTGGTACCTACCATTCCATGGCAGTGAGTAGAGTCGCTTTGCATACCTCCCTATCTGGTTATTTCCTATGTAGCACTTTTGAGAAAAACTGCTTTGTTGATAAAACTAGGACCAATGCCATTTGAATAAAAATAAATGAAGGAAAATAATTGTGTTTGTAAGTTCTTTGTCATTTTGATGTAAATCATCTTGAGGAATTATTTTCTTATTGAAGAAATCAAACTCTAATATTTGAAACCATTTGTAATACTTAATGTTTTATGACATTTTCTTAATAAAACCTCTTGCTTTTGCAGAGGTTTTTAAGATATATGTACTTTTCATCCAGTTTTGTTGAGAATGTGCCTTGTTGAGTACAGTGGTCCTCTTATCTGTAGTTTTCTTTGCCACGGTTCCAGTTACTCTACATCTTCTATAGTCCAAAAAATTAAATAGCAAACTCCAGAATGAGCAATTTAATTTCAAATGAGTAAGTTTTAAATTGTGTGCCATTGTGCACAGCATGGAGTTGTGCCCCCTCAATCGTCCCTTCCAAGACGTGCATCATCACTTCCTCTGGTGCATCCATGCTTCATGGACACCTGCTGGTCAGGTCCCTGCTCGTGGTCTGGGTCGGTCCTCAGATCCGCTAGAGGGAGAGTGCTCCTTGTATTCAGGGAGCCTCATGCCGTATCACAGTGACTAGCGAATGTGTCACCTCACTCCATGCCATCACACAGGCATTGTGTCACCTCACATTGTCACGACAAGTGTGAGTACAGCACAACAAGATGCTTGGAGAGAAATGCCACATTCACATGGCTTTATTCTAGTATATTTTATAACTGTCTGTTTTCTTATTGGCGAGTGCTGTCCACCTCTTACTTTGCTTACGTATGAATGAGCCTTTATATTATGTGTGTGTGTGTGTGTGTGTGTGTGTGTGTGTGTGTGAGAAAAGCACATGATGTGTTGGATTTGCACTGCCTGTGGCTTCAGGCATTCCTGGAATCTGCAGCCACCCCCTTGGATAAGGGGGCTCAGGTGGAGACCATCAGATGCCCTGGACCGAGTGACTACTCTCTGCCCAGGGTTCTGCTCTCACCTGTCCCACTTGGTGCAGTGACGAGATGCAGATGCAGCTGGTGGCACATGTTCATCCAGCTGTCTCCTCAAGTTGAGAGGGAGAGTTTATGTTCCTTGATAACAGTCTGGATCCTAAATGATTTAACAATCAGGATCAGTGGAATGGATGAGGAAAATGAAATGGGGTGTATATTTAAAAGAAATATAAGACTTTTTCTATCCCAGAGAGTACAACTAAGTCCCATTATAAGACAATAAAGGGAGCTATACTTCAACTTGTTATGAGGATTTTATAGAATCTTAATAGAATCCTTGAAATATCACATGGACTAGTGATATATTTTCTGTCACTGTAGGTCTGTGCCAGCTTAGCAGTAAGGCTAGAGAAGTGATCAGTTTGGTCAGGCACCAAATGTTTAATGGATGCCTTCTGTGCATTATTATTGTTCTAGGTGCTGGTGCTACAAATTGAAGTGGAATTGCCCGCACTCCTTAGTCATAAGTGCTGGGCGACTTCATGTATGAAACATGTAGGATATACATAAGTACAGAGATAATAGAATGGATGCTCGAGTAGCTACCACTCAGCTGAAGAAGTGTTACTTACATGGATCAAGATTTACTAAAGGGTTTGTAGAGGTAATTAACGTGGTTTTAGCTTTATGTATACAACTGGCTGCTGTATCCATAGGTTCTGCATCTGTGTTGGTCAACTTTTTTTTTTTGTGACTAAAATGCCAGACAGTAACAACCAAGCCAAGGAAAAGTTTATCGTAGTTCATGGTTTCAGAGGTTCCACACTTTGTCAGCTGACTCCAGTGCTTTGGGGCCAAGTGAGACAGAACATCCTGACTGAAGGGCATGATAGAGGAAAGCGAATCAGCTGCTGACAGCCTGGAAGGAGAAGAAGGAGAGGGAGACAGAGAGAAGGAAGGGAGTGGGGAGGGGGAGGGAGAGGGAGAAAATGCAGGAGAAACCAGGGATAAAGAATACAATACCCAGGGTACACCCCCAGTGACCCACCTCCTCTAGTCAGGCCCAACTTGCCTATCATCCAGTAATACATTCAAATTATGAATCTATCCAATGGATCAATCACCTGATTCGGTCAATGATTGCATAATCTAATCATTTCACCTTCTGTATTAACACAGGGACTTTTGAGGGACATCTCATATTCAAACCATATCAATATCCGAGGATGAAGCAATGAATTAAAAATAATTTAGAAAGAAAGCATCAATATAGATATGTATGGAATCTTTTTCTTGTCTTATTCACTAAACAATATAGTATAACAATTATTTACATAGAATTGATCCTTTATTATGTATTATAAGAAACATAGAGGTGATCTCAAGTGTATAGGAGGATATGTATAGGTTATATGCAAACACCAACCCATGTTGTATATGAGACTGGAGCAACTGTGGATTTGATGTCCTCAGAGGTTCTGGAACCCACCTCTCTGGGATGGCATGCAGTTGTATAGCCTGTATGATTCTATAATTCAGGAACATATGATATATCCATGTTTTTTTCCATTCCTTTTCACTGACACAATATTTCATTATTAGGTGTGTGAAATGTATGTCAATTTCATTTTTATGATTAATAGCAAAAAAAATTCAACTTCTTTTCATAGTCATTGACTTTTTCAGGTTTTAGTTTCTATAATTTTCTTATTAAAATACTCTGCCTATGTCTCAACCAATTATTTATTCATTACAAATGCTTAGGAGTTCTTTATATATTTTGGATAATAATACTTTTTACTTATGGGTGTGGGAAATATCTTCTTATAAAACTTAACGTGTTTTTGCTTTATTCATGTTGCTTTTTGGTGAATAAGTTCCTAACATAAAGTAGTAGATTTTGTTAATTTTTTTTCCATCTTATTTAAGAAATGACCTATACTACACCTAGGTCTGATCATTTTTCTACTTTATTTTCTTGTTAATGGTTTTAGACTTTGCTATTAAATTTCCAATATGTGTATTGTTTTTGTCTTCTGGGTTTTGTTCAGATAATTATCTAGCAGCCACAATGGCCTGCTTATGGTGCCAGTCACTGTGTGGTTCCTGGGGGAAGCTTTCCACTGTGGACATGTGTCTCTGCCCTTGTGCTGCTGATCTTCCTGTGTTTTCTTTTGCCCATACCATCTTTGTTAGTTATGATAGCTCTTTAAGTCTGAATATCCAGCAAGGCAACTTCAGCCACCTCATTTGAGCCAGATTGCCTATGCTTTTCTGTACTTTATTCTTTCATATTAATTTAATGAGCATCTTTTCAAAATTCTTGAAAATTCATGTTGATTATTTAAATGACATTTATTACTTTTCCAACCCTGGGAGTCTTTGAAACTCTTTTTATGTATATGTGAAGAATTATATTCTATGACTAAATAACACTTAATGGTCAATAATGTAAGTGCTTTTAGTGATTTTTTTTTGCTTGAAAGCTAATTGCATCCTTAAATAGGTATGAATTATAAAATCATTAATAAACCTGAGATACTTTCCATAAGTCATTTTTCAGTATGGTCTTTCACCTTCTGATCCCATGATGACCTATCCCCCTTTGCTGTCCATCTAATTGAACAGACAGACCCAGGGATCTGGTGGGGACTGCTTCAGTATTAATGATGACATACTTATTCCCCAAGTACAGGGTTTTCCAATAAAGCTGTATTTTAAGGAATGTAGCTTGGTCCCAAAGTGTAAATGGAATTTCAAATGCCCACCCTGATAGCCAAAAGAAAGGGATAAATTAGGGATTAATTGAAGACTGACTTTCTTTCAAGCACTTATTGGATATGGGTGAGTTTTGCTAGGAATTTCTCAGTATGGAAAGAGGAAGAAAAGAAACCTGCCTCTGTCCGTTTTACAGATGAACACATAAATATATTTGTATTTTATATGTTTAGTATTATGATATTCACATTTCCCTTTTCTACTGATCTTAGTGTTTGGTGGATGCCTACCTCTTCTGTATGCAGTGTTATTCAATAAAGCAACAGACATAATCGTAAGCCCTTAAAAAGTATTGGTTGGACCTCTGGTAGTTTATTTATGATTACATGTGATTTTCCCGATTTAGATTTGTGGGAAGAGAGCTGTCTGATAAGCAGACTACAATCAATTCAATATACTGGAACACAATTTTAATGTTGTCATTTTAACTTTCTCTGTTCTTCCTACATTTCCATTAATGTGTGTATGTTTTTGAAAGCATTGTGGGGGTCGGGGGTGGCAGAGGCACTGTGGTTCCTTTTGAATATTTTTTTGAAGGCTAGAACACTCAGAATAACCTCCATATAAACATATACTGAATTTTTTAACATCGATCCAAATCTTGCTAATTCATTATGAACCTAGATTAATAAAATGCAATATTAAAAATAATAATAATCCATCTTGAAAAAATGGTGTACTCATCAAAGGAAAGCATTATTAGAATTGGGTTATTTAAATATGTACTTGTGTATTGACAAAAACTACATGCAAAACATGTATGGAATGAAACTGGAGCCACCTGGTGGCTCATAATATAATGCTTCGTGTCTTAAAATAATATTTTAGCAACTAAGAAAAATCAAAGATAGCAGTGATTAAAGCAAAAGTTTCCACTCACACCTTGATATAAGATGACTGGAGTTTTATAGTTTATGCTTTGGGGAGATTTCTGTGTATTTTGAGATAAAATGTGTTTTTTAATTAGGAAGCTAATATTACAAACTGCTTATTAGAAAGTCTTATACTTTCCTCATTGGGCAAATCTCATGACTTCAGTATTTTCTAGGTACTTGCATAGTGAGTGTGAGGGTTTTTGTTTTTGTTTTTTAAAGAAAATATCATCAGTGAAAAATCTCAGTGCCATAGTGATATTAGTTTTATTCTAATAAGTAATTGTAAATAAATACTAATGTGCAATGTGTAGGTGGGCATTGCCTGATCCTTGATAGCACTTCTCCATGACCGCATCTCTGTAGGAACTTGGTGTTTCTCATCTGCAGCTTTCCGTTTCTCCTCTCTTAGATCTTAGAACCCAGGAAGCAGTGCAAACATCTCTACTTGGCCAGAGGCCTGTTTGTGATTGCACTGTAGTGAGTATTTTGTTTTGCAGGTCTCCTAAGTGTTCAAAGCTGCCCTGTGAGGCCTTTTGGAACTTTTTCCACTTCCAGTGAATTCAGTCTCAATCTCTGTTGAGGTTAGAATCGTTTAAACTCCTGAAAATCTCAAGAGGCTGTGGATGGCTGTCAAAAGGCCTCAACTAGTTTATAGTACAGTATATAGCTTCCCGTGTTAGTCATCTCTCCTTGTCCTGACCTGGGCTTTTCCTTGGGTCCATTTCTAGTGATGAGGTGACGTAAGATAGTCCACTCTTACTTAAAGGATTCTAGTGGCTTTTTTTTTTTTTTTTTTTTTTTTAAGTGTCATCTTCATGGAACCAATTCTAGAAATGTCACAAAACATCAATTTGTAAGTTTGTGTTCCCCTTTCCTGGGAATAAAGATGTCAGGTTTCTTGTCCCCACATGCTACTAATTGCTGCCTCGCTGACAAGTTGTCATCAAGTCAATATTTTCTCTTGTTTTATTTTCTTAACCCGCAGTTTTGCTGTAGTGCTAGGGAATTTCTTGGGTTCTCTTCAGCTGTCATTTCCCCGTGGCTCTCTCTGTCGATTCTTTGAAGGTAACTGTGAGGCAGACAGTAATCTATTAATCATCGGTTGCTATTTCTATTTGCCTGTTAAGTTTTATTTCCTTTTATTGTTTCTATTGTCAGCATTTAAAGAGAAAGATGGTTTTCCATTGTCATAAATGCTATATTTCACAATAAATGTTGCCTTGTCCTAGCCCGTTGCCAGTATATGTTTACCACATTTAATAGACTGCGTGTCTATTACTCAAGAAATGTTATTTAAAGATTCATTGAACAGTTATTGTATAATAGAACTATGCCAGGAATTAGAAACACCAATAAATGCAACCCAGCTCCTGTCCTCAGGGAACTTTCAGTATGACCATGTCTGTTCTGGTGACAGTCTAATCTCTTCAGCCCTGCTAATATTCCTATATGCAGTGGCATATGCCTTGATCTTTTCTAGAAGTGTTAGCCTGAGATGAGTCACTTCTTTATACCCTTGCCTAAGTAATTATAGTAAACTTTGATGTTCTCTTAGGGTCAGGAAAGGATATGTCAATGATCTTGTAAAGATGACATATACATCTTTTAGAGCATAATGTATTTCTGAATGATGAGAAATTAAGTTTTTCATTGGTCACTACATTGTAGGACAGTCATAAATGAGTGAAGCACAGGTTGAGCTTGACGCATTTAAAGAGACCTTGAGGTAACAGAAGAACCTTTAAATCTACCGAGAATGGTCCTTAGAATAATTCAAGAGGCAGTCCGGGTGTTTTGTATCCTTGAGAACTCTTTGAATGGCAACTTTATAGACTAGATTATATTTAACTTTCCCTTACTCAGCTGTTTGTCGGAGCCCAGAAATTGTTTTACTTATGAATTAAGAAGTCTGAAGGCCCATCATGCTCTGGTTTTGCCTACCTTTGCCCCTGCAACAGTCGGGGAGAAGGTGTCATTTCAAAAATGTGATTTCTCTAGCTCTCTAAGTTGACTAGTGCCAACAGGCTGGCACTTGGTGGCTTTATATTTGTAAAGATGTTTTAGTATTTTTCAGCAGGCAAGGTGTCTGTTGTAGAGAAAGCAAAGAACTTATAAATTCACTTCATTATGTCTGAAAGGTAATGCAAGGGACATTTACGCAGGCATAGCTCTTGGTGCTGCTTTTCATATAGGGTAAAGTGGGCCATAAAGAAATGACACAGGACAGCTAACTTAATTTTATTTAAAATATAAAATTTAATCATTACTTTTTTAATCAAAATTAGTCTTTCCATCCATGTAAGTAAACTTATGAGGTTCTCTTAAAGAACTTCAAAGATTTTTTTTTTTTAGAAATGCTTTCATTTTAATTTCACTGTGAATATAATTTATTATTCTTGTATCACAATCATTCCGTTAATCTTGAATGTCATCATGTCAGTGTTTTTATGGACTGTTAATGGTGTATAACCTGTACTCTTCTTGGGACAGTCATTCTCCCCAAGAAGAGCACAGGTTATGCTGCATTAGTGTAGTTAGAACATTGTAGTATTCCAACCCCATGTTAAATAAAAAGATGATGATAATGGTTCTGATTACAGAGGAGTCATAGATAACACCTGCTGATACCTGCGGTACAACTCTGGCTCTCCTTTATAAGGCCGAAGACTTTACTTCTTTTTCTTTTTCTTTTTCTTCACTTCGTTAGGGGTGTGAACTTATTTCAACTCCAGATCAAGACCACACTGACTTTACCAAATGCCTTCAAGTACTCCAAAAGAAGATAGAAGAAAAAAACCTACAGGTAAGATATGCACCTATTTGGTGGTTAAGGCTCTTATCACCAAGGATATGAATGAGCGTGTTTAAGGCTTTCCCGTATCTCAAATAGTTAATTACTTTTGCACTGTTCTTTTTAGATTTCTTTTTTTTTTTTTTTGGGTGCTGGGGATCGAACCCAGGGCCTTGTGCTTTCAAGGCAAGCACTCTACCGACTGAGCTATCTCCCCAGCCCCCTTTTTAGATTTCTGTCAGCTTTTTTCCCTATATATCAAATAAGTCTGTTCATAGTTATAAAAACCTTAGCAGGTGCACATAACTCAGAGGTCACAAATCTGAACATCTTACAGTGACAAGGTATAAAATGAGTGAACTGGACCATGTCTAAGGTAATCGAAACCAAGAGCTCATTGGTGGCCTAAACTGACTAGGTATTCCTCTTCTCTGGTTTGCTTTTGCCACATCAAGATGCATGTATTTTATAATATATCTATTTAAATATTGACTAAAAAAGACAAACAAACAAATATGGCTTTGATTTGGGCCATGGGCTGTCAATTGAACACGCTTATGTAAACGAATGAGACTTTCCGTATGTGTGTGTGCGCACGCACGTGTTGTATTTATATTTTAAGCCAGAGAAAGGTTTTCTGCTTCACATTTATGTATTCTTTAAGAGTGTTCAGTGATTTTCACCTGTAATCTCAAGGTTTAATCATATTAATTATTTAATTCACAAGTTTTTATTTTGCTTTATTTTTTAGTATCTGTTGAAATGATTCCAAATGGTATTTAGGTCTTGTCTTAATGCAGATCTATAAAATTACACCTTAAACATTGGATGACAATCTTTGGTTTTCTTCTTTGGCCAGGGCAATTAGATAAGCTGAGATGCATGATCAATTATATAATTTTCAACCAGGAAAATACCCTTATGTATTAGCATGCTTTTGATAGCACTAATAACAGGAAATGCATGTAGACCTGTCCTCAGTAATCAAGTGAGAGGGCAGTCTCCAGGCACAACTCTGCAGAACTCAGCCCTGCTGCATAGACTTTGTCTTCAGACTGGTTTTCCTGTTGTCCCCACACGCCACAAGCAGCACAGTTAGGAGATTAAGACATGGGGAAGGGTAAAGTGGCATCACTTCTACCAAAGTCAAACTTAACTCCCAACTTCTCTCCAATAGGCCTCTCCTGTGTTTGGTGGAGGATGAGCTTCTTAGGATAGAATGAGCAGTGGGATCAATCCACGTGGCTCACATATTCAAACCACATGGCTAATACACTTTTGGAGAGATGGGATAGGTGTTAGGCAATTCTGACAAAAACGTACTTCTTAGCAATACAGTTTATCAGAAATTTATTCTAGCATATATTTGCTAAGTTGAGGTAGTAAAATCTTATTCTTTCTTTGAAGAAAATCCTCATTAACTGTCATAATTGGCAAGTAGTTCAATGTGCAAATTCAACGAAAGTAATTGAGTGAACATTTCTCATCTCTGTTCCACCTTTGCTGAATATACAAAATGTACAGTGCTGTTTCCAGCAATAAATTGCTATAGTTAATTATTTGTTTAATACAAACAGAAAACAGCCCATGGAAAGTTTTCTGCTGTATCCAGATACAGCTGATTTTGACTTTCTTAGGAAAAAAAATTGTTAATCTTCACTACTGTGTTTCAGTTTTCCTAGCATTTTTGCTTTTAAATTATTCTAAGCTATGAATGCAATTATGTGAGTTGCATTTGTTGTTAATTGATAGTATCTATAATATAGTGTTTCAGTCATTGAGGATCAAAAAAAAAAAAAAAATCCCATATCAAACTCAGTAAGACCCAAGTCCAATGGGAGCCTCAGACTGGGGAAGAGCGTATGATATGCCACAAAAGCCTGATGGGGACGTGCCAGCTCACTGGTGAGTCCTGAATAAATGTACCTGCTACATGACTGGCGGTGGGCAGAGGCAGCAACTGCCTCGTACTCCAGCTGCTTTCTCATGAACCAGAGGCTGCTCAGGAGGAATGCAGACGTGGTTTAGAGGTTGTAGGGAAAGAGCTTAGGCGTGGTGGCATCATGTGCTGCATCCTGCAGCTGGGTGGGAACAGCTCACTTGCCTAGAGCCTAACAGTGAACTCCTGCTTGGAGAAGAATGTAGTGGTGGCCAGCCATGGTGGCCACAGGCCCCTGGCATGCTTTGGACCAATGGTCCAGCTGTATCCTGCGCCAGCCTTTCCTTGTTTCTAAAATGTGATGTATTCCCTCCCCTCACCTACCTCCAGGTGTTTATTCATATTTGCCCTTCTGCCTAGAATCCTGTTTTTCCTTCTCTTTGCCTAGACCATGCATGACAGTTTTCCTGATTTTCCTTCACTGTTAGTCTTGGCTAGGTGCTGCTACTCCAGATTTCCATATTCCCCTTTACTTCTCCTTGAGGACATTGTGAACACTTATGCTTATTTCCTTAATTATTTCTAAGTGCCCGAAGTCTTCTCAGCCTGACTGTACAGCCCCGAAGCTGGGGTGAGTCTGCTTGTTTGACACTTAATGGTGGTATTTTGCATGTAAGTGGTGCTCCGTGAATATTTGGTATACTTTGTGCCATATGGGAACACACAGAAGAGCAGAGCATGACACACTGAGGGGGAGGGCTTCTTAGAGGAGCCGAGACACAGTGAACAAATAGGAGGTAGATGGCAAAGTGGAGAAGAGCATTTCAAGAAGGGCCACAGACAAGGTGAGGACGGGAGCCCTGGGCAGCAATGCTCTACGCCCATCTTCCCAGGGTCCCATTTGGCCTGAGAAGTAAGTTGACGTAGCACATTCAGTAGGAGGAACGTGCACACAGTTGTTTAATAAAGAGTTCACGTGGCACAGGAGCCACTGCCAATAAATGAAGCCCCAAAGAAACACTTAAGAATCAGCTCGGTGTATTCTGGGTTGGACAGACTATTGAATTGTAAAGAAGCAACTAAATTATGTGGGGAGGCTTAAAAGAGAAGAATTATTTTATCCTGCTCAGTACAGAACACTTTTTGGTCTTGACTTCTCAGCCTTGAGCATTAGGATGCTGCCTTTTGCACATGGGCATTTCATTTCCTGCTTTTAAGAAATTGCAAGAAGGTTGGAGAGACTTTTGTACCTTCTGTTTTTTAAGTGCTTTAACTTAAATATTCAGTATGCCCGAGTGCCATTCTGGGGGATGACTTGTTTTTAACTTTTTCAACTTCAGTGAGCTGATGGCAGATAACTTGAAGAGGTTTAATGATGGAGAATATAGGGATTAGTTTGCTATTTAGAAAAAGCACAGTTAGATTAAACAAAGGCATATTACTCACCATTAAAACTTTTCAAGGTATCTCTCAGTTAGACTGAAAAAAACTAGCACTCCCCGCTTATCTGTGTCTTCATTTTCTGCACTTTCAGTTACCTATAGTTAATTGTGATCCAAAAAAATTATCCAGAAAATTCCAGAAATAAACAATTCGTAAGTTTTAAATTTGCACCCTTTTAAGTAGCATGTTAAAGTCTCATTAGTCCTGCTCTGTCCCTTCCAGAATGTGAGTTATCCCTTTGTCCAGTAGATCCACATGGCAGTGCAACCCTACCATTAGCCACTCAGTTGCTGTCTCTGTTACCTGACTGATATCATCATCGGCTGTGTTCAGGTGTCCCTGGTGCAGTGGCCTAATGCTGTCACAGAGCCCCTCACTTCGTCTTATCACAGGGCATAGTGTTAGCATGCAGTATCACAGGAAGGGAGAGTGTTGATTCAGTAGGATGAGGTATTTTGAGAGAAAGGAACTTTGCTTCAGTAAAGTTGTTGTAATTATGTTATTTTATTATTGACTCTCATTGCTAATCTCTTGCTCTTCCTGAATTACAAATTAAACTTTATCATAGATAATGAATGTACAGGTAAATAAAAATTTGTACTTACGGTTTTTGGTACCACCTATGATTTCAGGTATCCACTGGGGATCCTGGAATGTGTTCTCTGTGAATCGGAGAACTGCAGTGTATTAAATCAAAAGTAGTGTTTCTGGGAGCTTCCATCTGATTTTACATTTAATTGAGAAGTATAGTATTGCATTTGCTTTGATATAATAAGAAAAACAGATTAGAATATAATGTTTCCCCTCTATACATGCTCCTACCTCAACATGACTTCATGAGGAATTTTTAAAATTTCTTCCAAAAATACATAGTTTTAAGCAGTATCACAAAATTTTAATGCTTCTCTTACCCTCATAAATCCCATCAAATTATCATATATTTCTGGTTTTCTGCTTATTAAGTTATACATATGAATTTGTAATCAAAGTGTAATCAAAGATAAGAGATCTTACTATGAAATAAAATTTTAATTATAATATAAATAAATGAAATGCTAAATAGTCTTTTAATATGCTAAGAAACTATGATGTGTAACATATTAGACCTTTATAGAATTTGGATTAGGTTCTGTCGTGATCCTAAAGGAGTTTACTATCTAGAACATGAGATTAAAGAAAAATTCTCCTAAAATAATTTATTTATCTATTTTGAACTTAATTGCCCTCAACTGTTATTTTTCTGCAAAAGGGTTCTCTGATACATGTGACTTTGTAATGCTTTGCTTTCATGTTGCCACATTGTTTGTAACTGAGTCATGAATAATACATTATCAGAATACCATCTGATATGTTTGAATCTTCAAACAGTGCATATTCTAAAGCTGTGATACACTCTGGAGATCCAAGCCATGGGATTCAGTGGAAAACATTAAAAGCTATTTCTCCAACCATCTAAAAATATAAGATGCATGTTCTTTACGATGAAGCAGTAATAAATTTAGATTGTAAGGTCCTAAGAATAACAAGATAGGTTTCTTTAAGATATTTACTAGTATTATGTGGCAATAGAATCAGTTATTTCAAGTGCTGACATTTCAAACATAGACGCTATTAGACAAAATTTGAATAGTCGCCATTAATTTCCATCTACATGTTTTAGAGACATAAACCCATACCAGTTTTATTTGACAGAACTCGACTACATTTTATCCCCCTTACACCACATTGCTTTTTAAGCAGTTTTTTAATCAAATGATGCAGGATACTGGGCAGGTACTATGAATGAGATTAAGAGACTAAATTTTATTTATACACACATAAATATTAATGACTATAGGTAAATACTATATAAAGAATATGGGTTTATACATATAAGTAAATTCATTTTTATTCTTTGAGTACCCTGAATAAATGCTGAATTGTGATTTATACACATTAGGATATTTTCTATGCTATTTAATTATGTCTGAATTGAAGTTCTCCATTGTTGACTATGAGGAGTTTTTAAAGAAATTATAGATTGTCTTTTCACTTAATTCTTACATGGCATGTCTGAGGTAGATGAATTATCTTTATACATCAGCAAATACTATGAGTTTTCAACCTGTTATATCCACCAGCCATCAGGTTTGGATTTGGGTGTGCATTTTTCTTCATAATATTCTAATGACTTATTTTATGTTAATTCTAAATATCTTTTGCTACTCAATTGAAAATCAAATTTAGGACTCACTTATATCTGACTGGACTAATCACTGACTGCAGGAAGACCTGGCTTGTTAGGGTAGCAGGAGGAACCATGGCAGTGCTGAGTTATCACCCAGGGTTCACTGGTGTCTGCACTACCTGTTCTGTGAACGAGTGTATTCGGCCAGATCTGAAGCAAGATTAAAAATGTGTGTATGTAATATATTAGTATATTCTGGAATGGGAAAAATACTAATGTGACTGTAGAGAAACCTAGAAGACACCGTCATGATCAAGTGATCAAAGTTAACATTATTAGTGATAATTCATTTGATAGCATGAATCCTTCTGTCTGGATATAGGATAAGAAAGATGCTTACAGTTTAACTCATAATTGCAGTTTAACCTTAAAAATTCAGGGAACATGAAATTGAAGGATGTTAATAACTGACCAGTATTTTTAAGATTGTGAAAAATGAAAAACTGAGAAATGGTTACAGACCAGGGAAGATGGAGAAGACATAACAACTAAGTGCAGTTTGGTACCCTGACTTGTATTCTGAGATGCAAAAAGGATATTAGTGGAAAGCTAGTAAAGTGTGAATAAATTCTAGAGTTCAGTTATTAGTGGTGACCAATGTCAATACTAGTTGTGACCAAATGTGCCAGAGTACACGAAGATGTTAACACTGAGGTAACTGGGTGAAGGTTGTACTCTCTGTACTATCTTTACAACTTTTTTGTAAACCAAAACTTATTCCAGAATAAAAAGATTCACCATAGAACAAGTTGAATCCTTTTGAGACATGACTCACGGTAAAACTGATTAGACAAATGCTCCTTAACAGGGAAATCAGCAATGCATTTTGTGGATTCTCTCACCTTTAAAGGGTGTCCTCAAGAAGTTCAAGTTGTGAGTCTCTCCACGTGTTTAGACAAGTGTTTTACATGAACAGTAGTTCTTCTGGAAAGTCTTGGCTGGATTCTTGATGGTGCTTAAACTGTAGGGACAGCCCAGGTCCTCCCAAACTTCACATTTTCCCAAGGGATGAATGTCACATTGTGGTGGGACTCATTCAAAGGTAGGTCTGCTCCTGCAAATATTTTTATCAGTGTGGGTTCTAGAAGGACCTACTCCTGTTTTCCTGCACTCTTTTCCCGGCCTATGAAATCCTTCCACCTCCTTACCACCTGCACTTTCTCCATAGACCTTTGGTTGTTGACCCATTTCTCTTTATCTTGTTTCTCTTAGCTTCTGCTACCACTTGTGTGACATCAGCTCACTCATTGATATCTCTAATCCTAAACTCCAAAGCTGTATTTCACCTACTACCTGGAAGGCCAGAGGAACTTCATTTCAGTGTCTAAGGCAAAATTCATCATTTTTCTCATGAAGATCTTCTCTTTTCTCTTTGTGTATTTCCTGTCTCACTCAGTGGCACTGCTGTCCATCTGCCTGGCCAGAATCTAAGAGTGACCTTATGTTTTACTCTGCCAACTCGCAGGCCTCCCTGTCTTTGCAGACTTCATTCTTTGCAGTCTTGTTGCCACTACATTAACTCAGACATTCACCTTTTTTACCTGGCTTGTTTGTTAGCTTCTCTTTGCCCCCTTCATGCCATTCCATCCTCATACTAAAATTTGTATGCTATGCCTTAAATGTGCATCTGCTTTAATTTTTTTTAATTTTTTTCCATCATTATTTATTCAATAAATATTTGTTCAGTGAATAAATGCATTTCTGGTAACATCAGTACAAATCCACAGGACATTGTGACAAACCTCATTGACTTATAGAACTGTCTGGGAGTCTTCTTGAAAGCATTCATAATGTCATGTTAATTCTCCTGGAACACGTGACCAGATACTGCAACACCTACTGTTGGAGATAATGACTATAGTTATTAAAAGTAATGATCCTACCTTGAACTTTCCTCAAAGATCCATCTCCAAAGCATTGTAATTAGAGATTAGATGCTCAAGTGCTTTGGATAGGCCTGGCACTGTCTAGCTGCAGGATGGTAGAAAGCTATGAATGTATTTAAATACTCACTATATGCCTGTGTGCCCCCCAAACTCATACATTACACAATGCAGGATGTTCACAGTTGGTATGATTAGATCATGAAGACTTACCTAATCAGTGGATTAATCCATTTGATGGAGTAATAATTTGAATGAATCACTGGGTGGTAACTGAAGGTGGGTAGGATATGGTTGGAAGAAGTACATCACTAAGGGCCTGCTCTTAGGGAAATATATTTTGTCCCTGACAAGTAGAGTTTTCTCTGGTTCCTATCTTCTAGGGACTGAGCAGCTTTCCTATACTATACCCTTCCACCATGATGTTCTTCCTCACTCAGGCCCAGAACAATAGAATTGGCAGACCAAGAAATGAATCCTGAAATCGTGAGCCCAAAATAGACTTTCTTGTCCTCTAAATTGTTCTTCTCAGATATTTTTGTCACAGTGACAAAAAGCTGGTGAACACAATATATGATTAAATATCCAATATTATATTATTATTTATGATTATTTGATCATCTATAACTTTGAAAGGATATGTATTATTTGTAATTAAAAAATGTAGAGTTCGCGTACCTTCTTTTCATCTCTTTAATTGGTATGTTATAACTTCTTGGACCTGTTTTCCTTTTTCCAATTTCTAAACTTTCAAAAGTCAAGAGCTAAAAAATGAGAATACATAGAGATTGTCTCATAAGCCATTGTGAACTTGACAGTAATAAATCTTGCTAACTTTCGTGAAGGAATAATGAAAGCAGTACTGTATAATTCCAACATCAGCTCTATAACTGAGGCATCATAAGACTTTTATGACAAGTTTCACTGCCTTTTTTACCTGTGCCTGTCTACCTCAAAGGAATGTTGCAAACCTAAATAGCAAATGTTTATGAAATTCTAGAAAGTAACATGATACACAGGCAGCATGCACATATACACACACAATTCGGCTAAACATTAAAATGTCTAGATATACCACTCCTTGCTTTTGAATACATAGCTAACATTGTTCTGTTTGTCAAAGGCTAAAATAACTACTTATACATTCATGTTTTGAAACAAATGCTGTGCAGGCTAAGTATCAGACAAGGAAGTGAGGAGAAGAAAAAGATTTCTGGGCATTGAGTGCTAGCAGATTGTTTCCTAGATCATTTTGGAGAAGGCTTCAAAAGAGGAATTCACATCTCTGTTTCTCTTTCTTCTTAGAGTCCAGCAATCTTTTTTATAGTGCTGTGCAACAAGAGAAAATAGATAAACCCAGTGCTTTGAAGTGACTCGGGAGATGTTGCTACGGATATAAAAAGCTTACTACCTTAGTGGCTGTGGCAACCTAATCCATCCCTGCAGAGGAAAGGCAGGCTTTTATAGGCCCCGGGACAAGGGTTAAGTTTATCTGCTTACCAGGAATCTCAGCTTGATGACTAACTTGCCAGACAAAATTTCCTATTAATTCAGAGAGTTACAGATTTGGTTGCTGTGGGGCTCCTCTGCACAACACACCCTGACCTTATGTGAAAAGGAGAATTTTAGTTTGAAATACAGCATTGCAAAGATGCAGACACTGCAGATGGAGAAAGAAACTATATATTGAGGACTGCTGTAAGAATAATGTACATGTAATAGAACATCCTGAAACTGCTTAATAGATTGTACAATGTCCCCTTGTGATCCCGAGCTTCCCTTCCCAGGACATGTGGGGGTATCTGCATCCATAATGGTGATTTTCCACCATATTAACAAAATTTTAAAGAAATGATTTGCTTATACCTAAATCATGGCTGAAAAAAAAAAAACAAAACCTGAAACTATGTGATTACTCAACAGAGATAGTCTTTTGGGGTCAGTGTACCTTTTAGTGGTGATCAATTAGGTGATCAGGAGAAAATCTTAATCTATCTAAATACATCCTTCTTTGTGACAGGTGCTAAACCTCAGTATCCCCGAATGTGCCACTAGAGTCAGAGGAGGACATGGAATCCTGTAGTACCCACTTTCCACCCTTCACTCTCAGGACTGGAAGTAGAAAATGTTTTTCTGCTTCCATGACCCTCTGCTTCTCCAGTAGCTGTTCTGCTCAGCATTCTGTGGGTAACACAGTATCCCATAGGAGCAGGTGGCAAATACTGAAATCCAGATGTGTGGAGTAGAAGTAAGGTCCTTAAGGACAACACTAGCCTCTCTCCTGGACCTACTATGTACCGCTCTTCCAAGCATTTGTGTGAATGCATATCATTCCCAGTGTGAACAGCTAGATCAAAATATTTTTAAACATTAGGAAATTATGTGAAATTAAATTTCACTGATTACATTGTAATTCTATTTCCTTATCCATTTCTACTAGATATTTTAGATGCCTATAAATTGACACTAAGAATTCTTATTTTTTAAGAGCATACCTGTAAATAATTTCAAAGAGGTAATTACCATTGAGCAAATATTTTATCCCAGATCATAGATTGACTGTAATGCTCATAGATATGGAACACATTTAGCACAATAGCAAATCACATTGTGATTAACTTGAAGGTAAACCTGAGAATAATAAGGTGATCAGCTCTTTTGTATACATGTTTTAGCTGACACAAACTTACTAAATTGCAAGAAGTAATAAATGTCACTAGGGTAATACTTTTAACATTTTCATTTGTCCTTATAAAATGGTCCACTGCAAATCTAGAAACCAAAGTGTTAATGACCAAGTGCAAAATTTGCAATCAAAATGCTCTCTGTTCTCCCGGAAGGTGGAAAGGGGATAATTAACATAAACTATTTGTATTGCACCAGATTGCAAAACCTAATGATTGCACTTAGCAAGTCTGAAAGCTACCTAGTATAAACTGGACAATAAAAAGTGAGGAGAATTTTATTCCAGTAAGCTTTGAGGAAATAATACACCAAAAAATACTACAAATAGTCAAATTATTTCATCCAGATGTGGAAACCAAGCATTTCATGTATCATTTTAGACAATAATATGCAACTGAGAGTTATTTTATGGGTGAAGCAAAGCAAAAAATTGTTGGGTGAAAATGAATCATCATGATGCAAGAGAGGATAATTGCTATTAAAAAAATGAGCACCAGTGCAGAAATACGAGTCTTCTGAGACAAAAGCGTCTCTGCTAAAGTCAGTCTGTTTCCAAATGGTTTGGAAAATTATCTGCCATTTTTCCAATGTTCCGAGTGGTGGGAAGGACTGAAGAAGGAGGACACGGGGGTCCATTTCCTGGGACCTCATGACCCATTTTCCACAGAAAGGGAAATAATGACTATTAATATCCTTTAAGAGATTCAACTTCAATAGAGCAGCATGCATGTTAGAAAGTTTTTAGCCAGAGTGAAAAATACCTGCTATTTTTAGAGTGGGGTTTTAATAATGCATTTTTACACTTTCTTTTCTATTTTTCTTTTTGTCTACAAAGCAACAATTTTAGCTTCTAGGGGCAACATTTATGTAACACAATTTGTAATATCCTTTCAACATCTACTCTCAAGTATCTAATTGTTTCTGAATATAAGTCATACTTTCATTTTCCACTGCCATTTTCAAGAGGCAGTGCTCCGTATTATGAACATTCCAAACCATAAGTAGTTCATCTTTCCATTTCTCTCAACCTCTGTAATTTAAGAGAATACCTTGGAATTCCTTTTCCCTGGAAGAATCTTCATGTCCTGACAGTGTGAGGTTTGGAAAGGATAATTACCTCTAGTAGGTTTTGTAATATCCATTCTATTTATTTATACAGACCCAGATTTTATGTAATTGTACTCACTCATAAATATATTCCTCACTTTTCTCCTCAAATAATTTAATTTTCAGCAGAGATAAGCTGAATATAATCATGTAAAAAAAAAGCTCATGAGGGTGTGTTTTATTTATTCTCTTCAGCTCTCCTTGCCACTCAGTTCCTGATACAGAGAAATGTAAATACATGCAAATTTGCTCCTACTACTCCTTGGTGCATTTACATGGGGAAGAAAAATAATGAATTTCAATATTTTTATAGACAGCACACTGTTGTTTTTGTTTATATGGAAAAATGTCCCATCTCCAGGGATCTCATTTTTGTGGCAGGAGAACCTATAGTCTGGTTAATCTAGGAAATATTAGTACTCAAGACACCTTTGTGGGCAAGAACGCCTATTTTACTGCAACCAACCTTGACACATTTAACTAAAACAGTCAAAACCTGGTCCAGGAGAAATGAGAAGAGCATTTCATTTTTCTGGGAGTTAACAAAGTCATTATCCTGTACGCTGTCAAGACCAGAGTACCTGCAACTCAAGTGCCTTGACAGATACTTCAAGGCTACCTGAAAGTCAGAAAGAAAGGCAGAAAGTTTTTCAGGGAGGAAGAATGGGCAGAGCACGCGTTGGTTTGAGTTGTCAGGGTCAACACAGGGAAAGTCTTTAATCTCTAAATAAGGAATTTGAATTTTGGTCTTTAGGTGATAGAAAACCATTGAAGAATTTGGAACAGAGTATCACAATTTAATTTAGAAAACAATGTAATGGTTGTTTTCAAGCTGAATTGAAGGATGGAAATTCTAAGATAGTAATAAAAGAACCAATTACAATGTTTTTTGAAAAATGACACTTTGGTCCTCCATTAGAACTTTGGGAAAGAAATGAGGTCCTTAGACATTAGCCTTAGAGTGTATACTTGGTAATGAGGTTTCTCTCTCTCTCTCTCTCTCTCTCTCTCTCTCTCTCTCTGTCTCTCTCTGCTAGAACTAACTGTTCAGCTAACAAACATCTGTTTTCTATGTGCCAACCTCTCTGCCAAGTATTGTTGATTGGGAAATGCAAACTGAATGAGACCCAGGTTCATATGCTATGGTTTTGCTGTCCTTTGGGATGCATGCCCCTGTGTCATACTGTGCTGATAAGTTGTCACTGGTGCTGCAGAAGAAATCTGATATGATGGTGAGAAGCCCATTAGAAGCGCACCCTTCCCAGTCTAGAGGGTCCAAAGACTCTTCTCCTCTGGTGGAGGGGGCGACTCAGCCAAGTCCTAGAGATATCACTACCACGATGCCAGTGTCTGTTCCTAGTATTTGAAGCTAAAGGTAAAACCCTTAGTTTGGGGATGTTGAAGTGTAGGTCACAGGAGAGAAAGTCGCAGTCATGCACGCACACTTTATCAGTGCAACCTTGACACTGATGTCCTTCCGCCAGCAAGCAGACCGGACTGGCAGGGAGGGTCCGCACACAGAGCCTCATTGCCATGGGCAGTCTCTTCTGGTTTCATTCGTGGTGGCCGCCCAGGCCAGTGCGTCAGATCTACTGCCAGCCAGACTTCCTCCTCCCCGACCTCTGAGCTCTCCAGAGAGGTCAGGGACATCAGTACTGGAGTGGGGATGAGGGTTTCAGCCGCCTGGGCTGCCATGCCACACTCTCACCAGGAGATTGTGGTTTACAGCCGACAGAAGCTTCAGCGTAGAAGCTTCTCACTGTCTCCATGATTTGCCAAATACAAACAGACCCTGGATGCATTGCTCACTATAATTCATATAGAAATGTGATGCCCTCCCCCCTGCTATTTAAAAACTTATCTTTAAAGTAATGTATTAAAAAAAAATCGTGTAGCATGTGCTATGGACTGAATGGTGGCCTCCCCACAGAATTCGTGTGTTGAAAATCCTGATCCCCAATGTGAAGGTACTAGGAAATGGGGCCGTTGGGTCATGAGGGTGGAGCCCTGGTTCTTCAGCTTCTGACCACTATAGCAAATACCTGAGATAATCAACTTATGTAGACAGAAGGTTGATTTCGACTCACAGTTTGGGGGTATTAGTCTATAATCGGTTGGGCCAGTTGCTCTGGGTGAGGGAGTGTATCCGGCTGGGAGCATGAGGCAGAGCAATCTATTCCCTCCTGGCTGGGAAGCATAAGCGATAGAAAGAGACCAGCAGTCTCAGTCACCTTCAAGGATATGCTCCTCATGACCAAGAAGTCCCACTAGGGCCCCAGCTCTTAAAGCTTCCACTGCCTTCTAGTAGCTGTAAGCTACAGGCCAAAGCTTTTAACAGCTGGACCTTTGGGGGACAGTTATCCAAACTGTCGCAAGCCTTCGTGAATGGAATTAGTCCTTCTGAAGTGGCAGGGAGCGTGCTTCAGCTTTGTGCCATGTGCAGATGCAAGGAGTGGATCTGCAGACTAGGAAGAGGGCCCTCAGCAGAACTGAATCTGCTGGAACCTTGATCCTGCCCTTCCCGTCTCCTGAACTACGGGGGATAAGTGTGATGAAAGCTGCTTCGGCTCTGTGTTCTAGAACAAACCTGAGCATGAAACCATAACATTGTCTTTATAGTTTGACAAAGTAGAACGGAATTACTCTGTCCAAAGAAGTTTGGGTTTTTTTAGGTGGTGGAGCTAAGCATCCTACCCAAATCACACCCTTCCTTACAGGGGAAGGAGGGAACAGTTCTGTGGTGTTTTCTGAGAACTAAAGTATTTCTAGGATGTAAACATGGGGTGAGAGTTGAGGAAGTAATTTGTGGGACAGCATTGGAGGAGATTGGATTTTATCTTGGGGATCCGGGAAAGCCAATACTTAATTTTAAGCAGAACATTGGCAAGAACAGATTTGAGATACAGAAAACTTGATCTCATTACTGAGTGGAAGATTGCTTGGTTATTATAGAGGCAGCAGTGCAGGTAGGAAGGACAGGCAGAAGGCCAGTCGGGTTGTCTGTGGGAAACTGACGCATGAATTAAGGCTGTTGACAGGGAGGCCTGAGAGAGGATTATTTGAGAGAAATTCTGAATTTTCCTGAACTTCTGCATGGATGGAAACCTCATTATCTTGTCATTTTAAGAGGTACTATTTATTCCTTACCCAAACAGACTGACATTCAACTGGGACTTAAAGTAAAATGTGACCTGGCTGGAACTGAAACAGGATCCCAAGGTGTCTTTTCCACAGCTGCCAATGTTCTGTGTTTGACAGTATATCTGCTGCCATAAACTGTGTGGTCTTTAATTTCTCTGGTTTCTCATTATATTTCACATCCATCATGGGAATTATTTTACAGACTTACTAAAACATTCTTTGATATTGCTGAAGTTTTTTTTTTTATTTCTATGTAGTAATTGGATATTACTGACTTCTTTCAGTTGATCTATTTTTGCTCTATCTTGATCAAAGTCTATCCTCCATAACCTGTACTGAGTCTTCTGTCTTCAAATGAAAGCAAAAAATGTAATTGGACCAAACTCTTTTGTCATCTTTCTGAAACCCCAGCATAGTACGTAGAGATGTTTGAAAGGTAAAGAAGCTAGTTAAGCATCATATCTAAGTCCTTTTAGACCCTGGTGTTTTTTTGTGTTGGTTTGGTTTTGCTCATGTCAGTCGTAACTCTCCAGCAGAGGAGAGAACATGTGCTTTGGTGTCCATGGCAGAGTCCTTGTTGAGGCTTGCATTCTTGGGTCATTATTTATAATGCCCCCTTCACTTCCCAAATGTTTCACTTTGTACATTAAATTATACGACCACCCTATTTATGAGTAAGAGCCACAAGGAAATTGTCCATTTATGTATCTCCAGCTCTCAATTTATGGAACATAGATGTAATTAAAGTATGCTGATCGTCACTGTCCCTTACTGTAGACTTCCTATCTAAACTCTTTGAGAGCAGAGGAAAACTTGTAATTTGGTTACTGGAAGATTTTTGCTGCTATCATAGAAAAGTGAAATTGCTTCTTCTTTTGGTGTTAGATGTGACTGAACTAGTCTTGTCACGATTGTATTAGGACAAATAATACAAAGCCAAATTTTACACTTAATTTCTAAACAAAGTAGGTATGATTATTATTTAACTTATTATGGTAGAAACCAGAGAACTTTACATGGAGCAAAAGAAGTGAAGGGAATCTTGAAAAATATGTTGGTGAATTTCAACCATCCCTGTTTTTAAGGATGAGCCGCCTAAGGCACAGGGGGTCATGTAACATGAGTATGCTCATGCGGCCATTTACATTGTGTACAACACTATGGTCAGATCTCCAGTGCATTAATCCAGGATTACAAAATTCTTTTTGCCAAATTTGATGGCACATGAAAATTCAGTGGCAACACTTACTCCCACCCAACTCCATGCTAGCAAATAATGTAAAATATCCAGACTTGAGTAGGAGATGTATGGAAATTAGTCAGGATGTTTTTGTTTTGTCTTGTTTTTCTTATTTTCTATACTAATTAATATGACATAATAGGTATGTGTTGGGTAGTTGTATGTATGTGATCACAAATATAAAACATTCCATAATCACTAATCATCAGGAAAATGCAAACGTAAACCATTTCACACCTGTCAGAATGGCTATTATCAAAAATATGAACAATAACAATTGTTAACAAGGATGTGGAATAAAATGAACGCTTTTATGCTGTTGGTAGGAATGTAAATTAGTACACCCATTTTGGAACAAAGTTCCTTAAAGAATTAAAAGTAGAGCTAGCATATGATCTTGCAATGCCACTACTAGGTTTTTTTTTTTTTTTTTTAAGGAACATGAAATCAGTGTATATTAGAAGTTGTCTATATTCCTGTGTTCATTGCAGCACTGTTCAACATGGCTAAGATATGGAATCAGCCTAATCACCCTAAGTGTCCATCAACAGATGGATAAAGAAAATGGGATCGTTATACACAATGGAATACTGATCAGCCTTAAAAAATAGAAAAAAGAAATCCTGTCATTTGCGAGACATGGACGAACCTGGAGGACTTCATGTTGAGTGAAATAAGCCGAGGACAGGAAAGCAAATACTGCATGATTTCATGTATCTGTGAACTCATAGAAACAGAGAATAGAATTTGTTTACCAGTGGCTGGGGCTGGGGGCTGGGAAGATTGGGGAAGTATCACTCAAAGGACACAGCATTTCCCCTTCAGTGACCTCTGCAGTCCATGGCTGTCTTCCCTAGAGTCTCCTGTATTTGTAGCATCTTTACCTTCTAACTCCAGCAGAGACTGGGTTCTCACCCAAGGAGGGTGATGCTCAGAAGCCACAGTGGTACTGCAGCGTGGGCTGCTTTTTCTCCCGCCACGTTCCCTGTGGGCCCTGGAAGCAGGGCTTGGTGTCTTCACTGGTCTGCTTTTTCTAGACCTGCTCCCCCCAGGCTGTGGTCACAAGCTACCAGGGCACTTAGCTGCGCTTGTCTGGCCGGAGATGGGCAATCAGGTGAGATACATTGTGGATGTTGGAGATTACACCTGTAAAAGAAGAACATAGCATATCTCATTATATTTACACAGATTACATGGTAAAATGCTGATGTTTAGGTCTATCACATTAAATATCTTAGAATTAATTTTACTATTTTTCATTTTTCTTCTTTCAGTGTAGCTAATTTAAAAACCCCTATGTGGGGTTCATTTTATTTCCTTTGGACACTCTGTTCTATTCCATTCTTCTCCCCTGAAAAGCTCCCAAGTCTGGATCTCATGTAGTCAGGTTATTTCATCCTTATTGCTCATTACTGGAGTCCTCACTGTTATAGTCTTGGCCACCTGCCTCCTGCTTGTGAGGCTGACTTCTAAGTCATCAGCACTTTTCTCAATATTGTCTTCATTCATGGTAAGTTCTGTGTACATTCAAATGGATCTTCTGATCCACCCACTTCTGGTTTCCTTACTTGCCTCCATCGGTTATCTTGTTTTCCTCTTTACTCCAATTACTCAATTTTATGCACATTCTTGACCTTGTCCTTATTAAGATTTATAAACCCTCTTCCCCCATCTCCTGTGCCCCAACTTCAACACTGCTTCGTGCTCCCCAGCACTTGGGTCCCCTGGCTGTGCTCTCCAGCCCTCAGTTCACTCATTCCTTTATCAAACACACATTAATTGGTCACCTATTACATACCATGCTTCACTCAAGGTCCTGGAGGTAGGAAACCTTTTCCTTCATGTTACTTATCATCTAATTGGGGTGACAATAGAATAAGCTTAATAAATAAGATATTTGGCTTGGTGTTAGATTTTTAACATCAGGTGCCAGGAAGAAAATCTACAGGTTGGAAATGGGAATATGTACTGTTGGCATGGAGGAAGGAGAATTTTTAGATAGAAGATCAATGAAGGAAGTAAAGAAGCCAGTCAAGGGAATATTTGGGGATAATGCATTCCAGACAGAAAGCAAGTGCAAAGTCCTTGAAGTAGGCAGGACTGGTGCGTTCAAGAACTAGAAGAGATGAAAATATGGCTGGACCAGAGAAGAGGAAGAAAAGCAAAATAAAAGCTAAGGTCAGAGAGGTAACTGGATACCAAATCCTGCAGGGTTTTGTAGATCCTAGTGAAACTTGGAAAACTGCTTTGTATAGTAGCACATGCATGTAATTCCAGCAGCTCAGGAGGTTGAGGTAGGAGGATCGAAAGTTCAAGTCCTGCCTCAGCAACTTAGCGAGGCCCTAAGCAACTTAGTGAGGCCCCCATCTCAAAATTAAAAAATAAAAAGGGCTGGGGGTGTGACTCAGTGTTTATTAAGCACCCCTGGGTTCAATAAACAGCCAAAAAAAAAAAAAAAAAAAGAAGAAGAAGAAAGAAAAATTGGAAAACCGTTGAGGGATTTTGAGCAGAAGAATGTCGTGCTCACATTTAACAGGATTGTTTTTGAAACTCCATTGAGACTCGTTTGTGAGTAAGCCAAAGCAGAAGCAGAAGAACCTGGTGGTGGCTGTCATGGCAACCCTGTGAAATACACACGCGGCTCACACACCCCGTCATGGTTCAGTGTCCTGATCACATTTGTGGTGAGGTTGTGGGTGGTGAGAAGTAGACCTTCTGCGTACATCTCAGAAATGCAGCTGTTGGAATTTCTTGAGAGAACAGATGAAGATGTGGAAGGAAGCAGGTCCAGGGTGACTGTGAAGCCACGTGAGAGCAGCAGGAAGTGGGGAAGAGCAGGTCAACCGTGAGGTTGCTGGTGGATGTCCAGGTGCACGTTAAATGAGCACTTAGCACTCTTGAAATTCAGGAGAGACTCACGCAAGTCGAGCACTCACGTTTTCCTGATTTTCCTTACTTGCTGCAAATCCCTTGTTCAGTTGCAGCTAGCCTCCTGAAGCTTTTTGAAAGTGCCTGGGGCCATGTAACTTCTCCCTGCCTCTCGTGTGTCCTTTGAAGCACCTCCTCCACGCACCTGGCCCCTGGGTCCCTCTGTGCTTACGTCCCTCAACCTCTTTGGAGTCCTTGCTGCCGCTTTCATGCCATTTCAATGCAGCCTGTCCCCCGTTCTAAACTGCAGCTCCTTCTCAACCAGCGTTTTCTGTCCCCCTATTACGCTTCTTCAGCATCTACCACCTTTTCCACATTCTAATGAATGTGCCTGTTTTTTATTTTTAGGATCGTATGTTGTCCTCAATTTGACTGTTGACCCCATGAAGGACGGGACTTTCGCTTTCCTACTGATGTATCCCGAGGGTTTAGGATATTTCCTAGCACATGATAAATAGTCATGAAGTATTTGTTGGGTTTTTCCAATTTGTCCATTAGCTTATAAATGAGACTTATGAGCTCATCAAATGTGTGTATGAGGTAATAAATGTGACATGTTGACTTTTTAAAAAAACGTTGAGACCCTTGCCAAGCAGGGAGGTGTTTTGAAGGAATTAGATGATGTTTACACAGCCTAATTAATAATGAGCTTCTTGCCTCTCTGGTTATTTGTCTTCAGTGTTGTTTTCCGTGCTTAGGGGAGCTCAGTTAATACCTGTTGTGTACTCTCCTGCAAAAGTGGTGCCGGTGTCTGATTCTTGGGCCTCCTCTGGAAGGAGAGACACACAAGAATATCAAAGGGTGTAAAAAAGCATGACTGGGCACATTGGAAATCAATGCTAAAATAAAATAAGAGCTTTGGCCTCACCTAGAAAAGGTACCCTAGCCATCCACAGTGGCGTGTTTTCCTTGGAAGGCCCTGTCCCAATGCCATTACTGTCTCAGAGATGGCAATCTCGCTTTGTAAAAACCTGTCACAATATGCAGAGGTGGTGTCTGTCCTCTCTCCCCCATCTCTGTGAATCCCCTGTCCCACCTGCCTGGGACTGGAGATCAGCAGGAAGGTGGGTGCGGCCCCTCCCCCGCCCCGTCTGCAGCTTGCGTGGGTCCGCTAATGTTTTTAATCAATCTTGCTAAATACTTCCTGTAGGGAAAATGAGTAGTGATGAGAGGTAATCTTGCTGCTACTTTCTTCTGAAAAATTCAGTGACTGATTTACAGATATTGCTTATTCATCATGATATCCTGTTGTAGAAGATGGGAATTAAATTTCAGCCTTAAAGGTTATGGGATCCCTCAAGGCCCAGAGTATAGTAATGAAAAATTGAGAACCTGAAAAAGGGATTCCAGAATCTGCATAGTGAATAAACTTCTATCAGGCCTTGCTTCTGATGTGAATTTAGGATTATGTGGATATGACTATGCCAATATTCTTTTCACTGGAGCCTTAAAACTGTCTCCATATTTCATGGACAACTTCTTTTGTTTCATTTCTCTTCAATTTAAAGCGCATTCTCTAATTTTCCTGAGTTCATGTGTAGTTCTGGGCCCTTCCCAACTGTATTGGAGTAGGCTTCCCAGTAAGGCCTCCTCGGAGAACATGAGACACTACTACCAAATTTGATACCCCAGACAGAAGCCTTTGGCAGGTCTAATCATAAGTTACCTCTTTGCTTGGAAGACTAACAGATGTCCCTATCTTTACCTATTATTCAGAGTAATACATGCTTCCAAGGGCACTTGATCCTTTGGGGGCCCCAAACCTAATTCTTGGAGTGGTAGAAGAGTCTCTCTCAAGATGATAGTACTCCTACAGATGTGTGATCTGCCTGTATCCAAATAGTCTCACTTTGACATGAAGCTTCTTACCCAAAGTAGTAATTCCCATTCTCCTTTACTCTCTGGTAAGGTCGGAAATAGGAAATCCATTCCACGTTTCATGGCGCTATCATGTATTTTACTTTAATGTTTCTGTTAATCCCATTCTGATTCACTATTCCCACAGTGTGGTAGTGACTCTCATGCTTCCTCAGCTAGTGAGTCTTTTGTTGCACTCTCTTCATTTATTAATTCATCAAACTCTTGGTGTGCTAGGCACTATCAGGTTATAAGAGCTATTAACCATTGAACAAACAAACAAACAAAAACTTAACTAAATCAGAGAGCAAACCAATCAACCCCAGAGCCTTCGGATTCTGGAGCTAATACATCATTTAATCCCCAGTAATTGAGCATTGGGGTTCCATTGGTGCATAAGGTAGTGGTTTGTTCTTCTAAAATCATGCCATCTTTATAGACCTCATCTTATCTAAGTTTTTTTCTTTAATGTACTCTTTCAAAGCTGAAAACCCAAATACTCCTTGTTTTTAATCAAATTTTATTTTATACCAGATAGAATAATTATTATTCTCAGTTTCTATACTGTGTAAAGTTTTCCTAAAATATTTTAATGAAGTTCTTCCATCCTTCCTCTTTCTTGATTAGTATTCCAGTTTGGAACCAAGAGTATAGCTTATGATAGTGTACTTGCCTAGCGAGCTCCAGGCCCTGGGTTCAGTCCCTAACTCTCTCAAACCTTCCATTCCCACCCCCCTAAAAAGGAAAATAAAACATTACTTTAGACTGTGCTAACTCACAGACACCCACATGAAAGGAATGCACAAATGGATTGTTCAGGAGAGAGTGAGCTAGTTCTCTAGGTGAATAGCAGATGGGAAGGACTTTGGGTTTGTTGTCCAGAGCTGTTCTTGATAGCTGGCTCTGCCACTCTCCAGTTAATGTGAGCTCCGGTTTGCCTGTTAATTCTTTCATCTGAACAAGTAGTGAAGTATTGAAAGCTCTATTCTAGAGTTTAATGCTCCTTGGTTATTTAAATTCCTTAAACATGTGAGGTCCCTTTCCACTGCTTACCTAGGTGGACGTGATCGTGACCCTGGGAGGCCTCGCTGGACGTTTTGACCAGATCATGGCGTCTGTGAACACCCTGTTCCAAGCCACTCACATCATGCCTCTGCCAATTATCATGATCCAAGAGGAGTCTCTCATCTACCTTCTCCAGCCGGTAAGTGAAAAGTAATCATGACATTCTACAGGATGCGGAGAACTTTGGCCTCACGTGTCTTCTAACTCTGAAGTCATGGACTCTTTGTTTGTAGTTGCTTTTCTTTACGGCCCCAAGTCCCTGAGTAGCACAAAGGCAGAGAAGTCTCAAAGTTGACATTTTATTGCAGCCAGAAGAAAAAGAAAATCTTGTAACTTTTAATTAAATGAGTAAGAATTAAATTTAGCATGTTTGCATTATGAGCAGCTGAATGTGAATGACACTTGAGAAAACCCTCAACACAAGGGAAACACAAGACTTGGCAAATATATCAAATGGAATTCTCATATATTTTGAGTGTTGTCCTTATAATTGGAAACTGGATTTGATTTTGTTAAGCACTTAAAAGCAAATGTTTAGCTTTTACTACTCCTAAGTTGCCTGATTATTAATTTTACTTCTTAAAGTAAATTTTTAATGATGATGTCATTCTTAACCCATGGTAAGTATCAGGAAAATTTCTATCAGTGTAGTGCATAGAATAGAAGTCTTATTAAATAAACAAATTTTATAAAGTTTATTGGTATATTTCAGCTAAAAAAATTAATCATCAGTTGAACGTGGCAGTACACACCTGTAATCTCAGCGGCTTGGGAGGCTGAGGCAGGAGGATTGCAAATTCAAAGCCAGCATCAGCAACTTAGTGAAACCCTGTGTAAAAATAAAAACAAAACTAAACAAAAAAGAACTGGGGATGACTCAGTTGTTAAGTGCCCCTGGGTTCAATCTGTAGCACAAAAAATTTAATCAGCAATATTTTGAAGAAGATAGTGGGTAGTTTTTATTTTTGCTTCTTGTTATTGTACTATGTATAATTTTGCTTCTACCCCCAACGACTTGCTGTCATCTGTAGTGTACCATTGTGAAAAATTTATTAATTTAAGATAGTTGATCAAATGTGCACTGAGCATTGTGTAGCAAGTTTTATGCACCCCCCCCCCCGCCCCCCACGCTCTTTACATTACCTGGCTTCAGTGCTTCCTAGAAATATGTGAAAAAGAAGCTGGGGAATTCAGATTTCCAACTCTGTATGCCCCCTTTACTTAGCAGTTATGCAGTGCCCACTGCAGTTAGACTAGTAGTCACACTGGTCTCTGATGTCTAGTTCCTGTCTAGTGCAGGAGACATTTATAAAAATGTGTTCATAGCTGTGTTAGCTTTCTGTTACTATAACAAATGCCTGAGGTAATCAAGTTATAAGGAGGAAAGGCGTAACTGGCTCACAGTCTTGGAGGTTTCAGGTTGTGACCATTGACTCCGCTCTGTTGCTGTGGGTCGGTGGCAGATCATCAGGGTGGGAGAATGTAGTGGGATAAAACCACTCACCTCATGGCCAGGTCATGAAAAGAGAAAAGAAGAAAGAGGCAGTTCCCATTGCCCTTTGAGATCATGCCTAATGACCAAGCCTCCCCGGCCCCACTTCCCCTTAGTACCTCCCTGGGGCCCAAGCCTTTACCACATGGATCTGGGGGGGACTCTGAAGATCCAAACTATAGCAGTAATGCCATGTTAAGAGATTAGTGCAGAAAGATGATGAGAGAACAAATAATTTGGGCATGGTGTAGCTTTACACAGGCACACATGATTTATTTACTCAATTAGTGCAACAAAATTTATCAAATACCTTCTATTTGACAAGCTCCTTCTAGGGGTAAGAAGTCATCAAAAACAGACAAAACCTTTGTTTTCTTGGAACATAATTCTATAGATTTTACATTTCAACAGAATCTTCATGGATGAGTAGATGTTTGCTTTGGGAGAAAATGAGAGAGACATTCAAGCCAGGAGCTGCCAGTAAGGAAAGGTGGTGCAGGTGTGTGGTAGGATCTGGAGGTGCTTGTGTGCAGCTACCATATGGACTTCAGTAGAGAAAATGCCAGAAGATAAAACTAGAAAGCTAGTGTGGGCACTGATTGTGAAAACCTTTAGATTCTACACAATAGAGTGTGAACTTGTTTGGTTACAGGTTATGGGAAGTCATTGAAAGATTTCAATTAGTGGACATGTTCCTTGTATTCTTATTGCATTTATATTGGTTCAGTGCCCCTGTTTCATGACAATTTCGGAGGTTTGAAACTTCCTATCATTGTGAAGCAGTGAGTTTTATTATGTTGTGTGGAATTGATGGTATGATAGATAATCAACCCTAACTTGTCTCTGTAGATACTCTGGTTAACAGATTACTAATTCAAAATGAGGTACAATGATTTTTTTTTTTTAACAATCATCTTTATGTGGTTCTCAGCTGAGTCTCAGTAAATGTTTTCTTTTTAAAATTTATTTAATTGATTTATTTTTATTTTTTGTAATTGGAATATTAACTGATAGAGTCGCATCTAAAACATGACTTCTCTGCTTGATGTGTCTCCATTGCTTTGGGGGCTCTGACATCTTCACTCTACTGTGATGGTGGACTTCCTGATGCATTCATCTTGGGATTCGTCAGACTTCCTCCATCTTCCTGCTGCTGGCTGTCATCACTTCTGGAAAGCTGCCAGCCGTTTTATTTTCCAACAGCACCCTGTTCTCTTTCTCCCCTTTTTCTGCAACTGCTTGCATTCCCATTGAATGTATATAAGATCTTCGTATCGTATTCTGTATATCTCTGAATTTCCCACTCATACTTTCTGCATCCCGATCTCTGCAGGCTGCATGCTGAAGAACTTCATCTCCTCTGTGTTCTGCTTCTCTCTTCTGCCTCAGCCCGTTTCATGGATTTGCTTCTAAACTCCTCCACCGGGCTTCTTGTTCCTAATACAATTCTGCTTTATTATATGCTTGTTTTTAAGGCTCTTAAAATATAACCACTAAACAGCTCCTTTGCCCTGTGATTTTGAAACTTTTCCCCCAGGGAATTATGTGAGGCATGGGTTAAAGTATGTCCAAGGGCAGTTTACATTTGCTTTTGCCAAGCTCCTGAGCAGACTCTTAGCCCGTTTTGCTGGGGGCTTCAAGAACTTAGGACATTTTGTTTAGTACTTTCCTGGACCACCTAAGGATCAAGGGTTCTCTTCTCAGGAGATCTGCTTTCTAGAGACCATCCCAGCTCTGCTTTCCCATCACTTTTAGTAAGGAAATGACGAGACAAGTAGTCATGCAAACCAAAATGATTGTGTTGGGGATTGAAGATGCGAATAGGTCTTATGTGACTTGGCATATATTTAAGCAATTTCCTTTTTTACTTCTGAAACGTGATTATAGCAAAAGTCCATTAAAATGTACATTAAAATGATGCTGCCCCAACGTTGTGTATCCTTGCGTGGGACTTGTACCCCGGGACTAGGCCAGCTCTGCTAGTGTTTCCTCCAAGTGGCTTCACACTGAACGTGCTAGCTACTGTACGCACACTGGAGTGTGCATACACATAAGGTAGTGTGCACATTTGGGGGTATTCAGAATAGGTGGTCCCTGGGATGCTGTTCATTATTATTGGGAATCATAATCACAGTCAGGAAAGGCAGAAGGAACATGACAAACTTAAACTGAAACCATTTTAAAGATTGTGCAGCAAGGATTAAGACAGTGCGATGTGTTTAGTGCCAAAGAATGACATTAAAAATTCTTAAAATTATTTGAAAAATTCACACTAACATCTCACTGTTGAGTAGGGAGCTGTTTCAATGTTTTTACACGCAGGAGCTCACTTGAACTTCATAGCAACACTGTGAGGAAAGCAGGACAGGTAATGGAGTCACACCATGAAGGCTTTTGCCTCAACGCCTTTTCCACACCACTACGTTTCCTCTTTTATGGGGTTAATGGACTTAAAAACAAATGACAAGCTCTTAAAACAAGTCACAGCCCATAGGCTGGTAATTTTCCATGAGCAATGTGTAACTGAGTGGCCATTTGGTGTGTGTATGTGAATATATGTATATAAATATGTGTACACTTATAGTATGCATACACATGCATACACACATATACAATTTTTTCCTATACCATTTCAAATAAGATAAAACTTGGGTTCACTTTAAACATACATTCCACCTTATTACAGCCCCTCTAAATTAAAGAAAAATTACTTTATTTATTTATTTTTTATTTTTTTATTTTTTGCAGTGCTGGGGATCGAACCCAGGGCCTTGTGCTTACAAGGCAAGCACTCTACCAACTGAGCTATCTCCCCAGCCCATGAATTTTTCTAAACTACAAAAAGTCTTCCTTCCTATAACAATAATCTTTATTTTATAAACAGATTACATGAAATTACCATTGGGATTTGTTTACATACATTAAAATGGTAAAAGTCAGTATCAGTGTTAATTATCATGAAAGTTAGGTCGGAGAAAAGTGCTTTCTAAAATTTTCTTTACAACTATAAATTGTCTGAAATAAAAGATACTAGCAGAAGGACTAAATCCTCTTATGGGAGCTGTTTTGTAAACATTTTACCACTGCAACCTGCAAGAGACCTATAGTGGATTCTGCCTTATTGACCCTGAAACTAAACAGTGCTTCTCTTGATCTTACCCTCAAGTCTTCTTAGTGATGATCTGTGATGTTCTCTGCTTCTTTTGGAGAGTCTGCATGTGAGACTCTCATGTGACTAGAAAATATAAATAAGTAATGATTGTTCATTGATCAGAGTTATGTTAGGCTTTTGGGACTGAGCTGTTTATCTACCAGCAGTTCACTGAAATTTGTGTAGTGTGTTCTAGTCTAAAGTATGCGTTCTCCTTTGATCCCCTTTTTGTGATTTATTTTTGCCCATTGTAAGTTGGATTTTAAAACAGGACACGAAAGTATAGCTCTGCATCTATATGAATATGCATGGGCTTTTAGCATATATATTTGTGTATTGTATTTGGGAATAGGTCAGTTACTACAGGTCAAAATATCTATGTTTGAAAACCTCACCATGTGTTTTCTTTGAAGGAAATGCTCAATCTGCCATGTAGAAATAGAGAATTTAAAATAGGATGCATAATAATTCCTTCCTCATTTTTACTTCCAAAAAATGTGTTCTTAGTAAGATACCATTGCCTTCCATGAGCAGGAGAGCTCACAGAACAGGAGATGCTCTGATGGGTGGCATCGCTGGCCTCTGTGACCTGTTGGGCCGTGTTCCCTCAGAAGACAGGCATTGCTCAGGGCTGTGTTTATCATGCCGCCCGCACAGACTGTGGGTGGCCGGGGTTTCACATGCACACTTTCTCATTTTCTGGTTCTGTGCTTCTGAGGAGTACAGAAACATGAGCTTCTGTACACCGAGCATAAATTATCTTTTATCTCCAAGTTTTATGACAGTTTATAATACAAGTTAATAGGATTTATGACCAAGAAATGAGATGTCCTGGAGTTAATAAGGCGTGCCTTTTACATTACCCCAAACCTTGTTCAGTGATTCCTAATCAGGATTCCAGGATTGGACGTGGAGCCGGTGTTAAGGAGCAGACTTCTGTCAGTCTTTATCTCAGTCGAGCAAACCTCACACGTCTTGTAAATATGCCTTTCTTGTGATCTTAGTTATGTTTTACTGCCACATGCTTTCTCTCACCAGATTAATTATTTGCTGGGTGCAAAGTCCTGCCCTCTTATACATTATATATTTGTAATACTGGGCGTGAATATGATAGGAATATGTTCATAGTCTGATAGAAGCTGAGTATTCATGATGCAGATTTGGCATGTGTGGTGTTTCTACTTAGAGTTCAGGTCCTGGGTCGTGTACCAGTCCATACCCCTGCTGAGCAGTTTCAACAGTGACAGCAGCCCAGAAGCAGATCTCAGCGTAATTTGGAAAGGGGACAGAGAGCACTCAATTCCAGATAACTCTGAAATCTTCTATTTGTTGTCTCATTTTAATTCCTTTCTTTGGAATAATCATTTTTAAATGTTTTATTCTTCCCTGTGTCTTCTATGATTTTGTCATTGTCTTGGCCTTGTAGAATCTCTAACGTAAATTATGTGGCAGCGAAGAACTGATAGTCTAAACAGTGTTGAAGTGTTAAAAGATCATTTTATGTATAAGCATTTGCAGAGACACTTATGAGATCCACCCAAGGATATTTATAGTAATTCTTGGAAGGAAAAACTGATGCTGATATCAAAGAGACACATACATACATATCTTAGTCGCTGCAGTATTCACTGTTGCAAACACCTGGGATCCATCTTGGTGCCATCAGTGAAAGAAGGGATAACGCAGATGTGGGACATAGACACCATGGAATATTATTTAGTCATCAAAAGAACAATATCCTATCATTTACAGAAAAATGGATAAACCTGGAAGACATTATGTAAAGTGGAAGAAATCAGACACTTCTTAAATTACCACAAGTTTTCTCTCAGGAAGATGTTTTAAGAAGTTGACTGGAACATATAATGGCAATTACTCGGGGCTGGGAAGCATGAGGGGCAGAGGGATGGTGGGAGGGTGGATAAGGGAACCCACACACAGTTACATAGAGGTAATAAATTCTGGTCTTCCACAGAGAAGGCATTGTTCTAATTCACCATAACCTATTATATATTTTATGAATAACTGGAACAGATGCTTGCAGGCTCCAAACACAAGGTAATGAGGAGAGGGAAATGCTAATTGCCCTGATTTGATCAGTACACATAATGTACATGTATTGAAATACCACACCAACCCCTTAAATAGGTGTAATTCTTTAATATTAATCAATAATCTCTTTAAAAATGTTTGAGGAGACGGAAATGTTAACTGCCCTGATTTGTTCGTCATACTCTACACATGTATTGAATTATCCTATTATTCTCTATTGATTTTTACAATTAATTACTTTTAGAAAAGAAAACCAAATGAAGTGGATCTCACGCAGTGCCTGTCTAGAAGATGCATCTTATCTAGACGTGGGCCTCTGCATCAGGCCTCCCAACCTGCCTTCCTCCTCCAGAGGGCACATGCCCACTGCTGCTCTGTCCACCCCCCTGGGAAGGCCTGGCCAGCAGTGCAGTTGCCGGGCGCTCCTGTCCCTTGGTTGCCTGCTCTGCTGTGCGGGGGCCGCAGTCGTGGCCCGGCCGGAGCACACATGGCACCCACTTCCTCTGCATCCCCCTGTCCATCTCTCCAGACTTTCCGAGCCTCCCAGGGAGGTTTGTCCGTGCCCATTCTTCTCTTCTCTTCTCTCCTCTCCCTCTCCTTCTGGGTTCTTTTTCCTCCTCCACTTCACAGCATTTTAAAAGTATAACACCAAAACCTATCCTGTCATAGTAGACGTTGGTCTATGCGTTAGTAGGAAGACTGTGTATTTTAATGTGAAATGAGACAGTAAGAAGTAAAATTTCAGGGTTGTACAATTCTTCTTGTCTCTTTAGAGGTCTCAGTGTCCTCTTTAAGTTAGTATAAAAATTTTCCCTGTATGATTTTAGCCATGTTTAATCAAACAAGTTTTCTTTGAGAATTAAACCCAAAACTCAGATATTTATTTTTTAGGTGTTGTTTGGCTTTGCTGACTCACCACCTTAAATACTTACATCTAAACACCTATAGCACCTATTGTGTACCAGACACTGCAGACACTTGAAGTACGGAAATAAGAGGCTCTGCCTCCTTTCTCCAGCTCATGCTTTAGTGGAGGAGACAGGAAAATGATATAAAATTCAGAAATATGCTGTAAGAAAACACGGAGCTGGGGGATGGCTGGAGAGAGCAGCTGGCTGGGATTGGGTGCAGGGTGCTGGAGATCCATGGGTAGCTTCTCAGGGGAGATGATATCTAAATTCACGCCTGATAGGGAGTTAGGCAAAGAAAGGAGTAGATACTTAATGTGGGAGTAATCTGATGTGCCAAGCCCTGGTGACCTTAGAGAACGTGTCACATTGGGTGAGCAGCGAACTGCTGACCGGGGGCACCAAGGAGGAGCAGCCGGAGGCAGGCCCGAGCAGCAGGGGCTTGTTCGCATGGTCTGGAAGATGGTCTGTACGTTGAAGGTGAAGGCCAGCTACTAAGCATCTCATCAGAATGGTGTTTGACGGGCATTTTAGGTCATTTATTCTGGTCGCACTGGAGGATGGAATGATTAGGGGGAAGTAGAGGCTAATTGACTGATTTAGAAGACACCCAGAAAGAAATGGTGAGTTCAGAAGGAAACGGGGCATGAAGAGAGCTGGGGTTCACCGGGCGTGTGCTGCAGAGTCTTCCCTGTAGAAATGGGAGGAGGCGGGGGTCCGGTGCCCAGGCTGTGGCCGGGGCTGCGTACCGGTGCTTGCCTTACGGGAGAGAAGAAGTGAGAACGGATCAAAAGGGGAAGATGGCCAGTGGTTCTGGGATGTAAAGAGGTGCATCTGTCTTTGGGGACCAAGTAGAATTGCCTCAAAGGGTTATGTGATCTGACCTGGAGACACTCACCTTTTGAGAATCCTCTTAAAATCCTGGGGAGGACTCACCACATTCTTTACCAAGGTACCAAGTGAAAAGAGCAATGACGGACCACCGAGTCCAGGGAGGACCTTGCAGGAAATAAGCAAGAGACCTGAAAAGTGTGGAGCCGCTGAAATCAGGGTGGTTTAGCGCTTCAGGGGGACATGAGTGGTTAGTTAGGGTGTCAAGAATAAAAATAGGAAATGGATTAGGCACTCAGGAAGAAACTTGTAAGGTGCAGCTGTCCCAGCACAGTTTGGTTAGAAATAGGTTACCTTTACTTGGTCATTAAATGGGAGGGGCAGTGAAAGTACATTTCTCTAGTATTATTGTTTATCCTTTTGCGCTGTTGCCTTGTAGCAGCTGAAGTTTTTGGACTCACCTGGGAACTAATGATGGCTTATAAAATTGTTCTGGCAAGACCTTCACCAAGTGGAAAACAAACAGGGCCGTAACTGTGTGGATGGTGTGGTGTCTTTCTGTCCTCCCTGCCAGCCTGGGCACTCAGTGGCTGTGCTGTGCCTTCCGTTAACTGGCTTGCGACTCTGTGCACACACTAGAGAAGTACCGTTCAACCTATTTTTAGATCATATTCTCTTTCAAGTAAGGAGGAGTCTGCTGGCCACCCCCAGCTCCGGGATTTTCAAAAGGCTTTCCCTCATCTTCTCCTGGCTAGTCCTTGGTCTGGGCCTGATCCGTGGACCCCTGGGTGGGTCCTCCGAATCTCCCCTAGGGACTGGGGAAACTGCTCCATCTGTTGTTTTCCAGCCTGACTTCCTCTTTTCTCCACGATTGAACTCCCTCTTCTCTGCCAAAAACATGTTTGTTTAAGTCAGTCTCTTTTAAAGCCCTACTTAAAATTTCAGCCTTCCACACAGCATTTCCAAACAAACTGCTGTAAACTCACTTTATCTGGATCGATTTTCTCGCTTTTTGTCTTAGTCCATTTGGCTGCTATCACAAAATTCCATAAACTCTATGGTTTACAAGCAGAAATTTATTTCTTACAGTTATGGAGGCTAGAAAGTCCAAGATCAAGGTGCTGGCGGATTCAGTTTCTGGTGAGGGCCCAGCCCTGGCTCAGGGATGGCTCCTCCTCCCTGTGTGTTCACATGCACCCGAACAGCTGAGCTCCCTTCTTTTAGAAGGGGCGTAATCCCACGAGGACTCTCATGAGCAGCTCACCTCCCCAGACCCACATTTTGACACCATCATGTCTGTGGTTAGGTTTCAGCATACTAATTTTGAGGAGGAAAAAACATTCAGACCAAACACTTTTTTAAACATTTTCTTTTTCTTCTTTGGGCCTCAAATAGTCCAACTATAAAACAAAATTCATTAAGTTATATTTTTCCTCATATTCTAAATTAAAAATATATAATTACACACTTTAATCTAAGATGAAGTAACAGTTATCACAGTTAGTTTATCCAGTGCTAGCCAAAGCCAAACAAATAGGAAGTTTTTGGTCATCTACCTTATCTGGAGAGGAAAGGAGTGCAACAGAGACCCTCCCGTCACCTACCCACACAGTATACAAGTCCTTTGACCTTCAAGATGTCTTTCACCGAGGGAGATTTATGGGAAGATGCTCATCAGCAAAAACCTGTGGTGATCCCTCAGCAGCAAGAGGAAATGCAACCATCTCCATAGAAACTGTTGATAGACGTGGTTGCACATTGGCCTTTCATTCTCAACCTGAGTGACAGAGACTCGGTTTTAGAGACTGGGTGTGGTCCTCAGAGTGCTGTGCAGGGGGAACATTAGAAAGGATGCCGTCAGCATTTGTCTGAACTCTGCCATCCTGACTTAGCCTAATCCAATTCTAGGTGAAGGCGTGGAAGAGCGGATGCGATGCCATTTCCTTCACCCCCTCCACAGTCCCCTTGCCAAGGACACAGTGCCCTGGGTCAGGTGCACTGCGTTCAGCTGAGTGTTCCTTCAGCAGCTTCCACTGAAAACAAAAGGTCACCAACGCAGTACCAAGGAACTGCGAAGCGATTTGCTGTCACCAGCAGGGAGACGGATGAGCCTCTGGGAGGAAGGCCGGCCAACGCGGGAGTCTCTAGATAAAGAGCTCCATTCTGCCCCAGCTGTGTCGTGCTGCTTCTCAGCCATTGAGAGTTCCCCCCTGAATTTGGAAGCGTTTCAATCTTATTTGTTCCAAACGTGACCAAAAGTAAAAGTGAGGAAAATGAACACAAATGAAGACGTTAGGCTGGGGCAGGAGAGAGTTGAGGGTGTTTTTCAGACCACGCACTTACCTGGATGCTTTGAAGCTCTTCCAAGGACTGGTGAAAGCGCACCTCCTGGGCCCACTCACGCACGTACGATGCACGACACAGGAGATGCACCCACCTGCGCCAAGAACCTCGGCTCATCCAACAGAATCTTACTGAGAGAAAGAAAAGCACTCTGTATCTCAGATTTACCAGGAAGGGGTTTTTAAAAACCACTCTCCTACATGTCTTTTTATTAATTGATTCTTTTTAGTTGTGCATGATACTAAAATCCATTTTGATATAATTATCCAAACATGGAATGTATCTTTTTCTAATTAGAACCGAAGTCTTGTGGATGTACATGATGGTGAGAGTCACTGTGGTATATTCATATATCACATAGAAAATTTTTGTCATTATTCTGATTGTGATATTTGACTCAGGTATATAGAATAACAGTGAAGTTTTTAAAAATGCGTTAGGTTCAGAAAGCAAGTTGCATCTGTAACTCAAGATGATAGACATACACATGTGTACACCACACACACACACAGACACACACAGACACAAATGCACACACAGAAATGTACTTTGATATAGAATAGGATTAAAGCTGTCTCTGCTTCCATACCACCTTCTGAAACAGATTGCACATTGTTGATATAATTTAAGTAGGTAGGATAGTCTACACTGAAAACTCACTGAATTTAATGTATTACTAATATCTCGACTGCTATTCAGAAATTATAAAATAACCTCTGGATCCGAGCTGCTGGGAATTTGCCAAAAGTGATGTCTTTCAGAGGTGTTCAACCTGTTCAGCATATGAAGTACCTTCATTGTTGTCTTACTTGATTTTCCTAGCAGTGTTTTAAGCAATCACACTCTATGTTCTTTCTATTTCTTAGATGATGAGAAAACTGTACACAGAGCAACATTGCGAGTGCATGGTAAATCTGATAACAGTCTGGGAGTTTTCTGGATCCTAGTCCTGTACCCTTTGCTTTATAGCTGCACATAAGAATATGTAACTTTTATTGAATCACTTAAGAAATGGTGACCAGTTTCAAATACCTTTTGTGCATTGAGTGGTTCAATTAGGAATATTCATTGGAATAATATATGTAACTTTTCTCTCCCCAGTAAACATTTTATTATGATAATCATCATGTAAGCAGATAAATTAAATCAACAGCACAATGAACAGTGTATTCCAACCAACTACTTTTAATGTTCTTAAACACTTTATCACAAAAAGATGCTCCTCAACCTTTCATGAGTGAGGTTATTGGACTTATGGTAACCCTGCTGTCAGCTGAAAATATTTGAAAGTGGATTCTGAACACCTAACCTGCTAGGCTTCGTAGCTGAGCAGCTGTTGAGCAGACACTGTTAGCTGTCCTGATCTCCTGGCTAACTGGGAGCTCTGACTTGTGCTGCTGCTGTCTGGCATCATGAGGTAGTGCCAAGGCTCTGTTAGTCAGGTGATGGTCACTGTGACCAAAATACCTGACAAGAACAAATTAGAGGAGGAAAAGTTTATTTTGGACTCACAATTTCAGAGGTTCAGTCCATGGTCTGCCAACCCCATTGCTTTGGGCTCACAGTGGAGCAGAACATCATGGCTGAAGGGCATAGCTGAAGAAAGTTCCTAAACTCATGGAAACTAGGAAGGAAGTAGAGAGAGGAGTGAAGAGAAGCCAGGGACAAGATATACCATTCCCAACTGCTCCCCTCAGTGACCTACTTCCAGCCCTGTCACCACCTGCCTTCAGTTGCCACCCAAAAGTCAATTCAAATTATTAATCCACCAATGGATTGATACACAGATTAGGTAAGGCTCTCATAATCTAATCGTTTCACCCCTGAACAATCCTGCATTGTCACATGAGCTTTGGGGAGATACCTTATATTCAAACCATAACATTCATATTGCTAGCCCAAGAACTGACCAAAACTCAAAATTTGAATATACTTTTTACTGAATACTAACTGCTTTTACAATCATAAAGATAAAAAATGATATATCAAACTGGGAACCATTTGCATGCTCTGTCTCTACTTATGGCTGTATTTTCTTTTTAAATTACTTGAAAGTAAGTTGCAGACATCACATCATATTATCCTTAGTATTCCAGAATAGGAAGTGATGTTTAGAAATCGAGATCCAAGCAATAGATGTGCTTGTTTCTACTGTATGGTGTTGCTTCTCACCTTCCAGTGAATAGAGCTAAAAAAAAGTGTGTTTATTTGTGTGAATATATGTGTGTATATATGTATGTACATATGTGAATATATATGTAAATCATGAGTTAATAATGTTGGTGTATTGGAATTAATTTTAATGTACATTTTAAAAATTATTTGTTTTCTATTTGTATTTCTTTAGCCTAAAAACATCCTAGTTTGAAACAGCATGCTTCTTTTATGCTATAACGTATAGCAACGAGTTTCAAAGTAATCACATCCCTATTACCATAAACTGTAAAACTACTGAGCAAACTTTGAGATTTCTTAGCAGGTTTTTCTGTTTTTAAATTTCCAGTCAGAGTATCGTGTCTAAAAATTTTCACTCAAAATAGTAAGTTTTGTTCTTTCTGGATCTCTTGCTGTTAATTTCATCTGCTCTTAGGCTTATTTTGTTGCAGTTTGGAGTCACAAAACTTTTTTCTCGATTACTAACATGATCATGTGATGCCAGAAGGCAGAGGTTGATTGGAAGGTATCCTCAGGAGACCTGACTTTTATTCCTGTCTCTGCAGCGTCACTGCCCTGTTTCAGATTATTCCAGATTCTTGTAAAAACTGTAAAAACAAAAACAAAACAAATGTGTATATGTATTCTCATTTCCCCTTCTTTTTATATAGAACTTGGTATCTTATGAACATTTGCCTGCACGTCCCTTGTTTGCACTGGACAGTCTGTGTTGGAGACCCTCCTATTCAGAAACAGTCCCTCTTCATCATCTTGTTATGGCTCCTTTGTGCTCCTGGATGTGGAAGAGCCTTAGTGTGGCAGACTTTACCTACCTGCAACTTTTTGAAGTATCAAACTGGAAATTCAGGCAAGGGAGCATTGGTTTGGGTTATGGGTGTGTATTTTTCAAAAAATATTTGTTAGGGACTTTTGTGTATTTTCCTGTTAAGAACTATTTTGCTCTCAAAGCAACCATATGAGGTAGAGATAAAACAGTTTTAAAGATGAGGAAACCGGGTCCCCCAAAAGGCAGAATGACTTGGCAAGGATTATTGTGCCTGTTAAAGGCACATTTCAGAACGCAGATAGACCCTTTAACCCTCTCCGCTCCACAACTCTGTTGCCAACAACATGATTTATAAGTTAGCACGATGCCAATCTATATAGAAGAAACAATAAACACATTAAGCAAATATAACCTATAATGACCATGTAATTCTTCTGTAATAGAATTGTACTTACGTTCCATCGCACGTAAATACGTTTTTCAGTAGAAAGAAATGAGTGGATATGATCAGTTCTTATCAAGGCGGAAGAATATTCCATTTTAGCTCAGATACTGGTGATAACAAATCCGATTCCTTCCACTCTGGAAAAAAGGTGTAGTGAGGAAGGGGCCAAATTGATTCATTGCATACGCCTTGGCCTTTCTAGTTGTCTTATGACAGGAAGCCAATGTCACCCCTACTATCAGCCCTCCAGGTAAAAGCACAGAGTAGAGAGCATTGGCCATATTTTACCAGGCAAGTTTCATGTATAAAAATATTGCTCAAAGGACAACAGAGAAGGATTGATTTTCTCCTGAGTGATGCTACCTATTAACAAGTGGGCACTCTTTGAAATTTTGATAACAGTAATTGGAAAGCTGTGAATAGACCATCATATTTTTTTCTGAGCATATTCCACACTATACAATATTTCAGGAGCTGAGAAAGACTTATAAAAAACAAAAGATTTTTTGTTCATGTATTCATTCAACCAACACTTTATTGAGGGCTTGTTCATATTGAGCATTTTGCTAGACCAAGGATGAATAAGATGAACTGAAAGAGTTAAGAGTCGCTTCACTAAACAAGTGTTGCAGAATAAAACAAAATAAATTCAATAGTTTCAAATACATCATTCAAAATATCATGGGAGTCCAGAGAAGCAATGTAACATTCCTACAGAAAGGTAGAGGAAAGATTCCAGGAGGGATCATTGCTGAGGTGAGCCCCAAAGCAGGCAGATGAGTGGGGGATCCCAAGAGGGAAGTCCCATAAGGACGGTGTGGGTCAGGCTGCGTGGTGAGGACACTGCACAGCATACGTGGGAGGCTCCAGAGAGCCTCGTGTTTCTGGGAGAGAAACAAAGGTTGTGGTTGGTGGTCTGGGAGGCTGCAGAAGGAAGCCGGGAAGCGTCACTTTAGAATTTAAGTAAGGGATCCTTAAAGTTCTGGGACTCATGAGCCCATATGAGAATCTGATGAAAACCATGAATATTCATTTTATATACACTCAGATTTTGAAATATTATCTTAAACATTTATAGAAACTCTGAGCCCACATAGACTTCTACATAGAAACCTGCTGTTTCAAAGAAATTCTCATCTTTTACCTTGTTATCCTGCCAGTTAACAGGGAGAGGGTTCACGTTTATTCACACCAAGGAGCTTCCATTGAGTTAAAAAAAGAAAAAAAAAAAAAAAAAAAAACTGTTAAGTGGGGACAACAGCCAAAATTCTTTGATAAAAATAAAAATAACGTTGGTGCCTAACAGTCTCACCATGTGCTAGGCACTATGCTAAGTAGTTACACGTGTTAACTTGATTTTTTTCTTTTGTAAACTTCAATAAGAAGCTCATAATTCTTCGAAATGCTTATTATTATCCATTTCTCAGATGAGGAAAAACTGAAATCTGAGGTCTTATTCACAGCTAATAATCTGCAAAGGTGACATGTACCATTGTGTTAGTCAGTTTTCATCACTGTGACCAAAATATCTGACCAGGGCAACTTAGAGGAAGAAAGATCAGCTTTGCCTCATGGCTTCCGAGGATTCCTTCACGGCTGGCTGCCTCTAAGGCACAACGTCATGGCAGAAGGGTGTGGTGGAAGGAAACTGCTCAGCTTATGGCAAGTGGAAAACAGAGAGGAGGGAAGAGCCAGGGACAAGATCTCATCCCCAAGAACATGTCCCCACTGACCTAATTCCTTCAGCCCTGCCCTAGCAGCCCACAGTTTCCATGTCTGCCCAGGAGGCCATTCACCAGTGGTTTGATTATTCAACTGATGAGGTCAGAACCCTCCTGATCCAGTCACTTCCCAAAAGCCCACCTCTGAACCTTGCTACACTGGGGACCAAGCCTTCCACACATGAGATTTGGCGAACACTCACATCCAAACCCTGTGCTACTTTTGTTGCTTCCCTGAGACAAAAACTGTTGAAGTTGATTTCAATGCTCAAAGCCGAGATTGATTGGCCGTAGATATAACTCTGCAGGAAAACCTTACGTTTCTTTTCATTGACCTAGCATCTTAGTTTTAAAGAGTTTTGCCCTTGAAAGCACTAGTTCATTGTAACCCTATTCGTAACTCCGTTTCAAATAGTATCAAGAGTGGCTTCAGAATTGTTAGTTGTAGCACATGATCGATATTGTATATTTTTCAGTGGACTTCCATGGAGAATTTCATTTCTACAGCCAAGTAGTGCATAATTCTTCAAAATTCTTATCCTTAATGTATACTTCATTTAATACAATTTTATGTACCAAATTCTAACTTAGAACTTGGCATAAAAATATTGATGTGCAACATTAAAAAAATAAAGAAATGCTACAAATCTTTTCCTCTATTCCTTTTATCAACAATGCTTTATACCCTGCAAATAGCATTTATATCCCAAAAAGGAGCCCTATGATTATCTCAACTGATGCAGAGAAAGACATTTGACAAAAGTCAGCATTCGCTCCTGTTAAAAAGACATACACACAAGTCTGTCTAACCAAAAAATATGTTCATTACAATAATATGTTTTTTGCAGAAGAATTATATTCAATGGAGGGAAAGCGTTCAGAGTTATGAGAAAGGAAAAGAAAAGGGAAATTACATGATGGTAGCGTGGATAGTTAAGGAGTGAGTGTGTGAAGAAGGAATGTGGTGGCCATGGTCCTATATGGTTGGTTAGGTCTGAAAATTTAAAATTACTTAATACAAATTGAGGTGCTGTCTAGGAGCCTGTGCCCTGAGTGGGAAGAGTGGATCTCAGCTGCAGTGATGACTGGTGGCAGGTCCCGGGGAGCTGTATATCTGTGTTCTCCGTCTGCAGCATTGGAATCAAGATGTTCATGAAAACTACAATGTTTGAGACCACATGTGTGCAGTCACTGTGTGTTGGGGTTCTTGTGGTTTGTTTTTTTGTTTTTGTTTTTGTTTACTTCTTTCCTTTAGGCTTCAAGTTGGAAAGAATTGAGTAAATCATGCTTTCTGTTTCACTGCACATTATGATTACCTTCAGTTTATTTCATTGTTTAGGGTTTCTTGGTTTTTCTCCTGTTCCCCTTAAGGATTCCCTTTCCATCACATAAGAAACCATCCTAACATATTTAATCTTTGTCAACATGTGCCTTGCAAAGTGTGTATTCTTTACATGACTATCCTGTAAAGATATTTTTGTACATGCCTATAAAAGTATGGTAGTCTTAAAAACTATAACTATAGTACCATTATTGTACCTAAAGTTAACATAATTGCTTAATATGATAAAATACAATGTTTAGATTTTCTTCATTGTTTTAAAATATTTTTGTAGTTTGTTTCTTGAACAGGAATCAAAACAAGGATAGTATATTACAATTGGTGATACATATATATATGTATGTGTGTGTGTGTGTGTGTATGTACATATATAGTTTCTTTCAGTTTACATATCATTTTTTTCTCTTTATATCCATTTTTCTTTCTTTTATTTTTCCTTTCCTCTTTCAGCGTTTCTCCTGGAGAAACTTTGTCCTTTGTTCTATAGCATTTCCAACAGTCTAAGCTCTTCACATGACATGTGTTGTGCAATTCGCATTGAGCTTTTAGTTCTGTAATTTGTAGTTAATTCTAGAGCTGTGTGCGAGGAGAACAGTTAAAAACATTTTGTAGGGAGGAAACTCCTGAGATAGGTGTCATCACATCATGATATCTGTCTCTTGGGGTGTTCAGTCATTGAAGATTATTGGTCACATGAATCTATTAGTGCATGCATGGCACTAATTCTAAAATCCTATCACTTCTGTGTGATCTGTTGCCTGGAATCCTTCTGTAAAGTATTTTCTTCTCATGAGGCTCCTTCCTATGAGCTACTAGGTTATACTGAGAAACATTTATATAGGAAAGCAGGGCATGGCCTACTAATTCTTCTTTTATTTACTACTTGTAAACTAGTGAGTTGGTTTCCTAGCTTGCTTTAACATTGGTTGAAGCTTTGGTTGTTGCTATTTTTTAATCTCACGGTTTTGAACTATACACATCATCAATTTACTCTAGTTATTATCTTTAATTGCTGCTCAAAGTGTCCGATCTTTGGCCAGCTGGAACATTCAGCTTGCCTCTTGAATCCTCTTGCCATGAGCCCCATAGTCCCAGATAACCTTCTTCCTTTCTATTTCTAGAATGTGTTCTCAGCTCATCTTGCCCATTTTCTGCTGCAGACTTGGAATTTCTCCAGGGGCCCTGTTTGTAAGAAAAGTATTTAGAGACCACAATCTAGGCATCAAGGGAGGTATTTGTAGCTACTAAGTCGATTTGGTTGAAAAACTAGGGCTTTTGTCTTTGGGGAAGATAACTTAAGTTCATACTTCCCAAACTCAAGACCCCAGGGAAATAATATCTTTTGGTGAACAGAATTTTAAAATTTTGATAAAATCTGGAATAGTTTCACCAAACCCAGGAGTAAATGAGAGATTTTCCTGTTTTTGAATTGTGTTTTTAAAATTATCTCTATTTACTTATTAACACTTCACATTATTCAAATTTCTGGATGTTAGTACATAGGACTCACATGTATCTTTGTGTATTAAATTATATTTCTGTAATTACTAGTAACTCTGTCTCCTCCTGTGCTTCCTAATCTTTACTCATGTTTCTAATGTAGATGATGTCTATTTTTAAACTAATTTATGGGTGTTCCCTATATAATTTAAATATCAGTTTTGAACATTACAAAACAGCTTTTCTGATTCCTTCATCTGCCTGTTGGCACGTACTGATGCCCTTTGCTGAGAAGATCCAGTGGTTCGATTTTCAGGATGTTGGATGGCAGCACCGTTTTCTGGGAGAGGAAGAGGGTGGGTGGGATGGGAACTGGGAGGTTCTTCACTGTCAGTCAAAGATGACTGTTGAAACTTCTTGGATAGGGAATCAGATATGTGATTAGAACAAACATTGGATTTTGTCAGTTTTAACCTTTCAAGTTATTTTTGCTGTTTCTTGAAGATTTTCCTTTTCCTTGTTGTTTTCTAACCTGTAGTTTCATTTTTAAATTGACCAACGCAATTTCTATTTAAGAGATTGGAATTGAAGGTATTTCGAATTTCCTTATGGTGGAGGGTTTTTCTTGCATATGTCTTTCTTCACAATTTAATTTTTCTTTTATCACAAACATTTCATCTGGTTATAGGCATGGTTATCCAAGGAGATGTGCAGTTCAAACCTTCCTCATCCTCCCTCTCCTCTACCAACTTTGGTTGCTTTAAGGGCTGAGTCTATTTCTTAGGACATTGTATTATTCCCTTCAGAAATGGGGATATTTCTCCATTGTTGTATTTAGAATCTAAGAAAGAACTCAAGGTGACTTGCATCTTTAAATTCCATATGAAAATAAACTGTTTTGATGCAAATCTATAATATGTTAATGGAATTTCTTTATCAAGTATTCAATATTATAGTTTCGGAACCATCTTCCTTGGAAGGAAAATGCCAATGGGCATGTAAATGTGTATCCTTTTTAACTTGGAAAATTTTTTACTTTGGCATTATTATTAATAAAAGCAAAGCCTTAATTGCTGAATTTTTAAGTAGAAGTAAGTCACTTCCATACAATTCTTGTCAGGTTTGTGATATCAGAAGTTTATCCTTGACAACTGGGCTAGCAAAGAATATAAAAAATATTTAAATCAGACATTAATATTAATATACTTTACCTCTTTTCCTTTTAGAAGACTCACAAAGATCATTCATTAATTCTAGGTTCCTCTTTTTTACGGGGTTTATTTTCTGTTTTCATACAAATGAAAGAGTTATTCTCATTATACACAATTGTATATCTATCTGTAATTTGCCCTTTTAAGAACCATAATAAATTCATTGGCTTATGTACATATACTTCAAGTACATGTTTACATACTTTGAGGTGTTGTAAATAATTAATAAAATTCTCATTAGGATATAAAAATAATTAGAACATATCCATGGTTTTAGATCTTAAACTATATTTATAGTTTGAGTTTGATCATTTAGAAAGAAATTATATTAGCTATTACATTTCTGCAACAGGAGAAGTGACCATCCTAGAGAAGCTAGAATAAAAAAAATCTTTCTTTTGGTGCAGCCTGCATTGCTTTGCTAAGGACTCATAAAAATGGCTGGTGGTGCTTGCAGAGCATACATTTTAGAGGGAGAGAAAAATCTCATTGTCCTCTCCATGTTCATCTGAGAGTTCAGGAGGCTCGTCCTAGCTGGACTTCAGATCTGCAGTGAGAAGCCTTGGCACATTTGTCTGGGCAGCTCATCTGGGTACTCCTGTGCTGCCTGCCCTAATTCTCTCTTGCTTTTGACTCATCTCTCCTTGCTTTGTGATGCCGTTAGTTTTTACACCTTCCCCTACTAAAAGTGTTCAGTGAGAAGCACCAGATGCATGTGCATTAACACATCTAATTGCAGTGGATGGTGAAGCTACTTCACTTCATTCTAATGAGTCCAGAGAACTGGATTCCTGTGAGGTCACAAAGCCATCCTGTCCTCCTGTGTCACCCTCTCCACACTGCCCTCTGCCACACGTGCAGACGTCTCCTACCTCAGAGGCTGTTCTGACATTTATCTTCTTTTCTTCATGTGTTCTATTTGACTACAGAAGTTCAGGTTGGGGGAGGAAAGGACTGAGAAGTGGCAGGTAGAAAAGTGCTGCTTATCTTTAAAACCACGTACGTGTGTGATTCCGCGAATGGTGTGAACCTACATCGTGCACAACCAGAGACGAAAAGTTGTACCCCATTTGTGTACAATGAATCAAATGCAGTCTGTAAAAATAAAAAAAGAATTTTGAGTAAACTAGGAATAAAAAAAAAAACCACATATATCTTTTATGTCATTTGTTATCTTTCCTTTGGAATGCATGTTTTCATAAGTTACTTAACACTAATTTCACTCCTTATAATGAGAAATAAATCTGTGGTTATCATTGAAATAGTGTGCAGTGCTCTTTCATGCTGCTACGCTGGTGATTTATAAGAAAATAACTGTCACAGCATCGTGAAAATGTGAGGTCCCAATTGCCAGGTTTTTTTTGTTTGTTTGTTTGTTTTTTAAGTCCGGTCTGTGCCTGAGGAGACAGATCATATAAGAAGTCAAGTCAGACGCAGGCGGCTAGTGGCTGAGAGGGATTAGCATGGTGGGAGCGAGGCGAGTCTGAGGTCTGGCAGCATTTTGTAGTGGCCAGATGACCTCCCGGACCTGCTGGGCCCTCCCTGCAGCCGGCAGATGCGCTTACACCTGGACGTCTTCAGTCTGTGCCCTTCTCTTCCTCCTCCACAGGAGACTGGGTGTCACTAATGTCACTGAAGTACTTGAAATTGGAGCTCCAGACATTCTTGTGCATTACTAGTTAGAGGAGAGGGCCACGTGGAGGGATGGCAACCACCTCTCATCACCATGTCCAGGACCAGGCCAGCGCTAGGATTATGTGCACATTTCACGTCTTGCTCCCCTCCAGAATCCTTTCATCATTAGCATCTCCACCCTGCAATGAGGATGCCGACCTTGTCTGAACATCTTCTGCACTTGGAAAGGACATGGGTTATATAAAGGGGCATAGAAAATGATTTTTACCTGGGCTGTTAAAATTCCCATATTCAGAGGACAACCTCACAAAATTCAAAAAAAGTAATAATTAAAGCACAACGGGTGATGTATTTAATGATCTCTCTTTACCTCAGTGAATTTGTTTTTCAGTTCCAATCTGGTTCACTTTGTGGCAGAGCTCTCAGATAAGACATTGTGGTTACAGCACATGAAATACAGTTCAACAAGTCTATAAAAATTATTTTCAGTGAGTTTTCTTATTCCATAATTTTATAGCTTTTATATTCATAATAAACAGCTCTAATTTTTCAATAAAGGTAACTTTTAAAAGCCAAAGTTAGAATTCTGCATTGGATTGTCAGGTTATCTGTTAACTACTTTATTTTACTTGAAAATATGTTTTAACAGGAGGAAATACAACTTTGCCTGTGTTTCAACTTGGAGAAGAGCTGCAGTCCTTTCTAAATGTTGAATTATTTAGAGTTAGGTCAGTGATGTCACTGTAAATTAACTTATGGTGGGTAAAATTGGCTCCCTGTGAGTAACAGGTACAGAGGTAGGTGAACAGAAAGATTGTCACACCAAAGGAAATCATATTCTGGCTTCAAATTCACAAATTGTCCTTGGAACTTACCATGGAAACAAACCTTTCCATGTTACAGAAAGCCTTTTGCCCCTTTCAGCAGACAGTTAACAAAGTTATTTTTATGAGAAAGTACAGAACTAGCATAGATTAACCCATAGCATACGGTTGTAGGTCTGTGCGTTTATCTATCACCTAGGAGTGGCTGACTCGGGCTTGTCATCCTGATGGCCTTGTACCAACGCATGCCCCTTCTTCCAGAGTTCTCTGTTAACTGCCAATTCTGGTTGGCATTCTCTGTCTTCCCTTGTGTGCTTATGTCTCTGTTTCTCAGTTGCATGTTGAATTGCTTTAAAGATGGTTCTCATCATTTTCTGTTTTTACTGTGCCTCATCCCTGAGCATGCTTCTCCAGCCTTACCTTACACCTATTGAAACTTTCGGAGTTCTATACCTGATAATTCCCGTTTACAAATATTACATGAACTTCGAAAAAATACATATTATTTTTTAGAAGAAATAATATTGGACAAAGTTTTAAGACAAAGTTTTAAAAGATATCCAAGCTTCATAGTAACATGTAGCATTTGCCTAGAGTGGTCGCAAGTCGAATCAATGGAAAGAAAACAAATTTTTCCTTCTGTCAGCATTTGGCTCCCATCCTAACTTCAGATCCCTTCCATAGAACCTGTTATATCCTGTGTTTTCTGTCTGCACATTTAAAAAATTCCCTCTTTTGCTTATTCACCTTCCATAGGAGAGTCTTTCGTGTTCATGTAACACATTTCCGGACTGTTGACCTGATTGGGGGTAGCTTTTGTCTCCTCAGTCACCTAGGGACTGTTTTCAGCTCTGCCATATTCAGCATAAAGTTTTGAAGGATGCCTAGGGAACATCTCCATTTCAGATAGTTCAAAGAAAAATGTGTCATAAAAGGCCTTGAAGTAGGGTCTACTCCGTTGTCTGGGAGTTAGGAAATGGACAGGAGTGTCCTTTCCTGGAAGGCACATCTGGCCCAGCAGCTACAGTCAGGGCTACTCGGTTGCTGTGGTACTCTACTGTCACTCTCTCAAGTCCTTCTGATATCTGTAGGAACAAGAGTAGAGAATTAATTGGAGATGTAAGGGAGTCCTTCAGAGTAACGAATCTCTTTCATGGAAAATTCCAGAAATAATTTATAAGTTTTACATAAATGTAGTTACAACATATTTTTATAACTGTTTTGCTTGCCTGTTATTGTTGTTAACATCTCATTGTGCCTAATTTAAAATGACACTTTATTATAGGTATATAAGAATAGGAAAAGTCAGTAGTCATGTGCCACATAATGACGTCTTAGCCAACAGTCCAGTGCTTTCGTAAGATGATATTGTCCAGTGACAAGGCAGCTGTCTTTGTGTGAGCACAGTGTAGGATCTTCATTCAACAGAGTCACCTATCAATGCACTTCTCAGAACATGTCTCTGTCGATAAGTGACACTTCTGAAGTATGACCCCTGGTTTTAGGCCTCCCCTTGGGTGAGGTCTTGGAACATATCCTCCCAGACAGCTGGGGGCAATTGTAATGGGATTTTCCTTTCCAGTTGCATCTTCAGCTTTGTCGGATTGCCTCCACTCTCTGTTAGGACTTGGTTCTTCTCCCCCTTTTCCTTCTCTGGCAGTCTGCGTATCTTCCTTGACCTGAGAAATTGGAGTGTTACTTGCAGACCTGGTTCAGATCGACCTGGCTCTTTCCCAGAATCCACCACCCCAGCCCTGAACAACGCTCTACTGAAACCGTTCTCATCCCCTGGGCAGTTTGTCGTGCTGCGTTGGAGCTGGGGCTTCACGTCTTGCCGTCTCCCTCACCCTGCATCTCATCGTGTGTCTCCCAGACAGAGACATGGCACTGTCTTACATGTCCTCATGTCTCTGAATAACTGGAAGGATGAACTTCAGTTACCCATTTAAAAAAAAAAAAATAGAGTAACTCATCTTCCCATCCTCCCTGTACTCACAGTGGCTGTGAATTACCATCGCTAGGGAGAGGGAAGACTAATGACAGTTCCAGATACTTCTGTTGGTCTCCCCCACTTTTACCCCACAGCCAAGGAATCACTGTGAGAATTCTGACCACTCTCAAGAAGGTCCATCCACATTATATGCTCAAGCACCAAATTTTCCATGGACTAGCAGACCTACTATGAGATGGACTAGGTCCAAGTCCTTGTTCTCCACCCACACCCTCAATCTGAGGTGATGCTTTGGGATCCAGGGTCTTTAAGTCAACTTTGATCATTATTCTACAACTCTTGTTCACATCTCTGCAATGTCTGGATATTCTTCTTTCCCCTTGAGATACCAGGGGTTGCCTTAGTAAATGCATGTAGACCTCTTTGGGGAAGGACTAGGAAATTATATGCTTGGGGTCTCTCACAGGGTTCTTCCTCCTGAAGACACATTCTCTCAGATATTGGTTTTGGTATTGAGAACTGGCTTATGGCCAGAAGTTAGGCAAGAGATTGTGAGTTTCTTTTGTTGGTTGATTTCATTTGATTGTATGAATGAAGCAAAACTTTTGTTGCAATTCATTTATCTTATCCATTTCCAAGGCTTTTTGTGGTCTTTTGAGTATGTCTCAGAAGAAATATGCATCTGCCATGAGTAAAATGCCAGATGTTAAAAATTTTTAACTATTCATAATCTACTAATAATTAGAATAAAGACTTTCTGCAGCTTTGATATACTATTTCACTTGCCACTGTGTCATTGGCATGTATCATAGTATGCCAAAATCATGCACATTCTGCTCCTAGTAAGTACAGAATAACTGTGTCAGGATAGTGACACCATCCCTGCATAAGCAATAGCATTGCATTTGGATTTAAGAAATCAAAGCAAGGTTATCAAAATACCACTGACATTCAGGAACAGGACATTTATTTTTTTATAATCTCAAAGACTGTTTTTTTACAGACGACTATAAAAATTAAACCTAAGAGCACCTTTGTGCATTGGTTTCTCTAAGTGCAGCACTCAATGAAGAAAAGGCAGTGCTTTTCTCGTCCAGGTCTAGAGGAAGAAAGTGCGATCAGTTATTTAGAATCTGATTTATACCTTAAGAGAGTGGCTGCCACTCTGTGATTTCAGGGAAGCTGGGTATCAAGGAGCAATTTTCAAAGAATTGAAAGCTAGTGCAGGGTTATGAATAAACTCTGAGAAGCTTTGACCTTCCCTGTCAAATGATAAGGCCATAAATATGTTGGTAATTCTGCTTTGTTGTGAGTACCTGTTCTTTTCCATCATAGTGGGGTTTCTAGGATACCAAAAACGGGTAACAGCAAAACTAAAACAAAATTTATGGCATAAAAAAATCAGAAAAGCAGCAAATACAAGGTGGCGAACACAGGATGCAGCCTCTTGCATCTTACTTCTGAAACACGCCTGGTATCAGAGCACCCAATGGTGGAAACTTGATCATGTCCAAATCAAATTTAAAATAATAATGTGGTCATAGCTTACCATTTATTTAAATGCAGAAAGCTTGTGTGACTGTCAGATGGGAAGAGAGATAGTTAACATACAGTGTTTTTAATGCTTTTTTCCCCCACTGTGCCAAATTCATGGTGAAATATGGTTCATTCTTGCTTTGATGTGGTCCGTTTTGATAATCATATGCAGTATTGTGAGTGTCAGTATTTAGAGAGGTACTAAGTATAAACGTTATGTTTAATGATTGCTTCATCTATCTTAATTTCGTAACTGTTAGGGAACATTTTTCTTCTACTTCACCATTACCTTTCCCAAGTGCATACAGTAGCTTAAGAAAAAATAAAGATAAAGGGGGAAAATTCGGTCTAGGTAACCTCTAGAGACAGGGAGGAAAAAGTGGTAAGATTTTTTTTTCCCTTTATGAACAACAACGAAAACTTGTCAATCTTAAACTTTTTAAAAGCGATCCATACACTCTTTTGGACAAAAATGTTTCTAAAATGTCCATTTTTCTGTTTTTTGGACACTTAAAGGAGCAGAAAGGTCAGAGCTGAGAGTGGAGATGGCAGGGGGTGGTGCAGAGACCACACAGGACAGACAGAGGCACCTGGAAAGTGGCCTCCAGAGGTTTAGGTTCATCAGTCCCCTTGGCATGCTGTGTCCTTCAGAGTTCCTCTGCGTGTCAGGAGCTCATGGTTGGTGGAGTGCTTCAGGCAGAGGGTCTCGGAAGCCATTTGTCCTGCCTCAGTACTCTGACTCGGGGCCCACTTGCACAGCTGGCCAGTTGGCTCTGGCTGCAGGTGGGGATGCAGGTGGGGATGCAGGTGGGATCGGGGTCCCTGTTGCTCTCCATGTGGGCTCCCTACTGGCAACTCCAGCATCCTAGTGGCACAGTGACTAGCTTCCCCTAGTTCAAGCTGGACCTTTCTTTTCTTTTCTTTTCTTTTTCGTTTCAATGATGTGACCTCAGAAGTCACACCAGCACTTCTGCAGTCTCCTGCTGGGGAATACAAGAGGCATAAATACAAAGAGGCAAGGTTCATTGCATATGTTCTCGGGGTCTGACTGCCAGAGAAACAGGAGGAAGAGGCTGATGGACACACAGGACCACCTGCACCCCTGTGAACGGAGGGGTATAAAGGACCAAGGGGATGGTGCAGACCTGAGTGCATGTGAGCTCTGGCCAGTGGGGACTGCTGTCCTTCCCGTTGTTACTTTAGCCCAACACGTCACGGCCAGCGCGTCTGACTATGCCCTCCTCACCATAATCTCTTTGCCAGCACAGAAATGCAAACTAAGTAACATTAAGACATATTTGTCCCCAAATCTTAACATCACTATTCCTCAAGGCAAAGAAATATATAACCTCCTTTTCTTTCCCCACATTCCCTCCAAAATTCCACATAACAGTATCACTCCTTTGCATTTCTGATGCCAAAGGTTCTTATCTCATCTAGCAGAGGTATAAGAATAAGACTGCTGTAAATATTAAGGTGATGGTTTACATAACTTGAAATGTGTGTTTACTCCAACATTTTGGCCAAGACACATAGATCGTATGCTATGAAGTACTACAGTGGGATTTCCTTATGGGTTACAAGTAGGGTGTGAGAAAACAAGAAAACACTGGCTTATCTGTTGGAAAGACTGAGCAGCCATCAACTGAGAGGAAAAGCCGTTGAATGTGGTTGATTTGAGGTAAAAGATGGAGATGTAGAAAGTAGGCAGTTGAACATTCAAGACCAGAATTTGGAAGAAAGGTCTGGGCCAGAGATGCACTTTTAGGATTTGACAAAATACAGACGACTGAGATCTCAGGGGCCTGGATATAGATAGATTATGGAGAAGGATGTAGCTGAGATTTAGGGCCTGCGTCCTGAAGTCCTGCAGCCTTAGGGATCTGGAGAGAAGAGGAGGAGCCAGCAAAGGAGACGCAGGTTAAAAGAAAAACGTGAACGAGTGTCCCACAGTCTTCTCTGCCTCTTATAGACAACCATTAACAATGAACAATTAAATGAATGGAGACATAGAAAGAATTGGAAATGTTGAAGATGGGTGGATGTGATCAAAACAGGCAGTGTTTGTTCCCTTAGTAATTCGATCATTCACTGTTTAAATATTACTAAGCATGAACTTTGAAAAAATTTGCACAAAGCCTAGAGATTGAATATAAGGAACAAAAAGAAACAAAGGAAGAATGGGAAGAAAGCAAAGGAATGAAATGAACCTCACCAGCTTTCAAAATTAGAGGCCTGCAAAGATGTGATGAGGTAGTGAAAAAATGGGGACTTTAAAATCAGAACATGCCTGTGTTCAGATCTCTGGTCTGCCAAGTACTAGTTGAGTGCTGTGAACAAGTGAATTACACAGCCAAGAGTATGACCTTCACTTAGCAGTGCCTGTGCCACTGAAGGTCATTGTGAGCTCTGCAGTGCCCAGCAGAATTTGCTGACATAGCAGATGCTCAAAGTGGTCTCCTCAGTGCTGGGCCCTGGAGGTTTGTGTCCCCCTAAAATTCATATGTTGAAATCCTAATCCCTGAAGTAATGATATTTGGGACTAGATTGGGTCATGAGGGTGGAAACCTCATGAAAAGTACTAGCATTCTCCTAAAAGAGGCCTGAGAGAGTCCCCTTGCTGCTTCCACCATGTGAGGACGTAGTGAGAAACTGCCTCATATGAACCAGAGGCTGAGCCTGCATCAGATGGTGAACCTGCCAGCAACTTGATCATGGACTTCCTTGACTCTGGAACTGTGAGAATTAAATGTTTGTTGTTTATAAGTGACCTGTTCTGTGGTGTTTTGTTGTAGGTTACTGAACACTCTAACACTTTCCTCCTTTTTATTTAATTACAGCAGTCTCATCATTTTTCTTGGTAATAAAATTTGATAGTCATGCTAGTTGTGAAAGAAAGACATGCAATATTCTTGTGTTTTTAACCTCCTTCAGGGGTCCTAACAATATCTCATGAGGATTACGAACTTGCATGGAAAAAACAGTTAACACCTAACATTTAGTAAAATAGGCTAAACGTCAGTCCCACCACCTTGTCAGCCGGCAGTCACTGCCGAGGGTTTGTTTAGATGAGAAAGTAGAAAACATCACTCCAGGAGTTCTGTCCCCTAACAGACCACCTCACCTCTACCTCCTCCCTCTACCTGTCTCGAGGACTTGCAGCCTCTGGATGACAGGAAAGGGAAGCTCCTGGGGCTTTGGTGAACACCTGATCTGACAAAAGGGAAGAGTAGGTGGAGAGACAGCTATGTTTAGGGACACTGTGGGAAGCTGATGGCTATGGTAGGATGCTCTGCAGAGCTCCTTTCCGGTAAGGAAGCTGGAGCAGTTAAGACAAGGAGGAAAATGCATATGTATTCTGCAGTGCTGGCATTCCCAGCGACTGCTTTACCATTCGAGAGAAAACGTGGGGAATGAGTCCAGTGGATTCATGAATCTGATAGGAATTTTACCTAAGTTATTGCTGGCATTGAAAAATAAAAATAAAAAAAACCCCTTGTGCTACCATAGCAGTAGGCTCAGTTTATACTGAGAATTCCAAAATAATAACTTTAAGATTGCACTTTGGATATGGCACCAGACATGAGGCCTCAGAAGGTCTTAAACTTTTCTAAAAATAATGAACAAATTGAAGGAAATAGAAAGTAATTTGGTAAAGACCAAAGCTTCTATATCATGGAGATATGATTCTCCCTGAAATATCTTAATGTTTAATGAAAGTATACTATAAAAATGTTTCAATTAAAAAAGTTTATTTTTCTCTCTCCTAATATTTCACATTAGTCTAATGAAGGATAATCACACTTATTTTCTTTTTACAAATTACTAGGGCAAGGTGACTAAATTTAAAAAAAATAGAAAAGGATACAAATAAAGCCTATATTCAAATTAAACATGATAGAAGAAGGGTACCTAAATCAACATTTATAATATAAATGCCTAAAGCTCTGTTCTTGGAACATTGCACATCTTATGATATTTAGTGCTGAGAATAATTCAGTGAGGCAGTAGTCTAGCTTCTATTTTACATAAAAGTACATAATGTACTGTATACATTTACATAAAAATGTATACGGTACATGCATTTTAACTGTGCTTTGAGAACTGTTGACTGAGGATTTGTAAGTATTGGTTGTGTTTAGTTGGTTCTAGGGTACAGTTAAACAAACATCCTCTGGACACAGAGCACCAGGTCTCCCTTGTGAGCCTTTCAAGTCCTCTAGACCCTCACTCATCTACTCAAATCTTGAAAACGATGACTTTCCATAGCATGCTGACACCCTTTCATGTTGACATACTTTTACCTTTTACTCTAATCAATTAACCAATCAGATATTTATTAGATATATAATTATGTGTTCCTTCCACTGTGCTGTATATCTAACAGGAAAAAAAAAAAGACTCCTTATATTAGCACATGATTATCTCAATAGATGCAGAAAAAGCATTTGACAAAACACAGCATCCATTCATGTTTAAAACACTGGAAAAACTAGGGACAAAAGGAACATACTCTCAACATTGTAAAAGCTATGTATGACAATCCCAAGCCCAACATGTTTCTAAATGAAGAAAAACTGAAAGCATTCCCTCTAAAAATTGGAAAAAGTCAGGGATGCCCTCTTTCACCACTTCAATTGAACATATTCTTTGAAACTATCCAGAACAATTAGGCAAAAGAAAGAAATTAAAGGGAGTCAATAGGAAAATAACTCAAACTATAACTATTTGCTGTTGACATGATCCTATATTTAAAGGCCCAAAAAACTCCACCAAAAAACTTCTAGAACTCATAAATGATTTCAGCAAAGTAGCAGGATACAAAATTAACACACATAAATCAATTGCATTCTTACACAACAATGATGAATCAGCTGAAAGAGAAATTAGAAAAAGCTATCCCATTCAAAATAGCCTCAAAAAAAAAAAAAAAAAAAGAATACTTGGGAATGAATCTAACAAAAGAGGTGAAATACCTCTACAATGAAAACTACAGAACAGTACAAAAAGAAATTGAAGAAGACCTTAGAAGATGGAAAGACCGCCCATGTTCTTGGATAGGCAAAATTAATATTGCCAAAATGGCAATACTACCCAAAGTGCTATACAGATTCAATGTAATTCCCATCAAAATTCCAATGATGTTCTTCATAGAAATAGAAAAAACAGTCATGAAATTCATTTGGAAAAATAAGAGACTCAGAATAGCCAAAGCAATCCTTAGGAAAGTGAAGCAGGAGTCATCACAATATCACATGTTAAATTATACTACAGAGTTATAGTAACAAAAACAGCATGGTATTGTCACCAAAACAGGCATGAAGACCAGTGGAACAGAATAGAAGACACAGAGGACAAACCCTTATAAATACAATTACCTCATACTAGACAAGTGCGCCAAAAACATACATTGGAGACCAGAAATCCTCTTCAGCAAATGGTGCTGGGAAAACTGGAAATCCATATGGAGCCAAATGAAATTTGACCCCTATCTCTCATTCTGTACAAAACTCAACTCAGAGTTGATCAAAGACCTAGGAATTGGATCAGAAACTCTGCACATACTCAAAGGCCCAACACTCCAACATGTCAGCTTAGGAACTGACTTCCTCAATAAGATGCCTAAAGTGTAAGAAGTAAAATCAAAAATCAATAAGTGAGATGGCATCAAACTAAAAATCATCTTCACAGCAAAGGAAATAATCAGGAGTACGAAGAGAGAGAGCCTACAGAATGGGAGAAGATCTTTGCCACCCTCACCTCAGATAAAGTGTTAATTTTCAGGTTGTGCAAAGAATTCAAAACATTTAACACCAGATGCAAATAACCGAGTCAATTAATGAGCAAAGGAACTACACAGACACCTCTTAGAAGAAGAAATGCAAACAGTGAATAAATATTTGAAAAAATGTTCAACATCTCTAGCGACTAGAGAAATGCAAATCAAAACTATACTGAGATTTCATCTCCCTCCAGTCAGAATGGCAATTATCAAGAACACAAGCAATGATGAATGTTGATGAGGATGTGGGGAAAAAGGTTCACTCACACATTGCTGGTAGGACTGTGAATAGTGCAACAACTCTGGAAAACAGTATGCAGATTCCTCAAAAAAAAAAAAAAAAAAAAAAAAAAAACTAGGAATGGAATCAGACACGTGCCAACATGCCTGTAATCGCAGGGGCTTGGGTGGCTGAGGCAGAATGATCTCAAGTTCAAAACCAGCCTCAGCAAAAGCAAGGCACTAAGCAACTCAGTGAGACCCTGTCTCTAAATAAAATACAAAATAGGGCTGGGGATGTGGCTCAGTGGTTGAGTGCCCCTGAGTTCAATCCCTGGTACAAAAAACAAAAATCAAACAAACAAACAACTAGGAATGGACCCACCATTTGACCCAGTTATCTCACTCCTTGGCATATACCCAAAGGACTTAAAGATGTATTCTAATCTTTTACAAGTATATCAAAATGGTTTTTACTATTATGTATAACTAAAAAGAACAAAAAAAAAGTCTCCTTGCTTTCAAAGAAATATTTTTTTATTATTGTGGATACAATGTGAATCCATCTGAGAGAAGCAGGACAGTAGCAAAATCATCCATTTTGTGGCTCAAATGATTAAACATTGTAGCAGTTAGAAGAACATAATCTGCATACATGGAAGGATCATGGAGAAGCAGGGTGTGCCCTATGCTTTGGGGTTTGTCCAGATTAAGGCTGCAGCAATAGAGTAGGAATAGACAGGAGGATGTGGGCATCCTGATCCTGTTCCACACTAAGGAAAAGAGCATTCATCTGAAAAAAAAAAAAAGTTTTCAAAACTCTTGAGATCACTCTGACTTAAAATACTTATTTCCTGTCCTGTTGAGAATGCTTTCTTTGGGGACAAATACTGTCTTCAGAAGTCATCATTTAAAATGTCAGCATCTTTTGGAGGGTTCAAGTATAAGTTTTTGACAATTTGATGTGAGAGCGCTCAGCAGATTATTTTTTCTGTTTCGAATAAAGGAAAACAGAAAGGTAGGGCTGAACACATCGTAAAAAAGCACAAATACAGAGGTGATACAAAGCAAAGGGTGGACTTCAACTTCATCAGTTTTATTTTGAAATAGTCCAGTGGTAGGAGGTTAATCAAAATTTTAACCTCTCCTAGTAGTATTTTTTTTTTTTTTTTTTTGCATGCGGTGCTGGGGATTGAACCCAGGGCCTTGTGCTTGCAAGGCAAGCACTCTACTGACTGAGCTATATCCCCAGCCCCTCCTAGTAGTATTTTATTGTCTTTAACAATAGCAGTTTTTTTCATAAATATTTTTCACTTTTTAAACTCAGTTGTCTGTAAGAAGGTTTTCTTTGGGATGACACTTAAGTATTAATTGCCTAATAGGGGAGCACGTCTAAAACTAATGTCAGAGAGTATGTGATTCCAGCATGATGGTATTGAACGATTTCCAAAACAAAGATCCAGTGTAAGTTGTTTATTTATTTTAAGACATATCATTGAAGTGTTCTGGCCATGAAAATATTAAGCCAAAACCTCATTTTGCAGACAATGTTTGCAAAGTAACTACTATTCCAAGCCAACGTTTCTCCAAGTGGTGTCACAAACAGCAACTCACAGAGGGAAGTGTGCGGTCCTTCTTGAGGGGTGCAGGGAACTTCAACAGCAGGTGAGTCTGGACAACACTCATTCAGAAAAACAGGCTTTTGGTTTTTGTGTGTTTGTTTGTTTTTGCTGCAAAACTACCTGGAGCACAGACGTGCTGACCAAGACATTGCGACTTCCAAGAGGACAACCCGGGGAGCAATTTTTCCAATCTTCTCTGACCTTGGCAGTTGTATTCTGTGCAGAACACTTTGGAAAATTATCTGACGTGATCTAAAACTCTAAAAAGCTATCTAAAGATAAGATATTAATGCATTTTCAGAAGGAAATACCCTAGATCATCCCCTCTTCCTCCCCTCCACACACACCTTATAGGCTTCTACTTAGCATGTATGTATGTATGCTTCATATAATCAGAGGTAGCGTTGATTCACTACAGGCTCTTTCAGATAAGCCCACCAAACTACTATTTTGAATTCTACATTTATGGTGCAGAATCAAAGAAAATATACAAATCTTGTAGTCTGAGGTTTTACAACGGCAAGTTCATTGGGGTAACCATTTCTCTTGTGACTACTTTTCATCCTGTGAACAATCCCAGCATGAAAATATGCCAGCACAAGTTTGTCTTGGTACACAAGAAGTAACCTCTTCTGGGAAATTGAATGCAGATCCTTCTGTCTTCTTCTTTCACGTTTTATCCTACAGGCTGTTTAATTTCTTGCAGTGTTTGTTGGCATATTTTTAAAGTACCTGAACAAAGTAACAGAAGATGAGCTACCCAAGGCTAGCCTTGTGGTGGTCCATTCTGCAGGACCATTCCATGCGTGCAGCTCTGTGTGCCTGCAGTTTTAGCTGCAGTTAGCCACAGAGTGTAGGTTGAGTGCTAGGTGCAATTTGAGGAAGGGCTGTCTACTTTATGAACTCTCATTGGCACCCACTCTTTGAATCTTCTACACCAACTAGGAAGTATCCTTATGGTCTCCCCGTGTTTGGTGGTTATGGATGATCTTGTTAATTTACCAAGTGTTTTGTGAGATCTTAAGGGATCTTAGTATGAATGTTAGTGTAGTTATTGGATTTAAGGACTCAGATGTGAGCAATTCATATGCCTCTATATTTGGTATTATTCAAAGGCAAAATATAGGTAAGCTTTAATTTTTTTCCCTGTTATGTCATAGTCATTTGCAAAGACAAGGTGTAATACAGAACAAAATGACAGAGATTTCTTCGCCCTTCATAGGCATCCACTTGGATGTACCTGTGCTCTAGCTTGGAATTGGAATATAGGACAAGTGCCCCCGTGGCACTTCTTGTCAGCATGATAGTAAGCACAGTCTCCAGACCCTGTGCCGTGTGAGCACATCTTGTTACCTTTGACTAAATGAGAACTTCATACCTTACGAAGGTTTTTAGATATGTTCCAATAATCACAGAGAAGTGACTGTGATTGATTTTTGTTCCTTCTTTACTCTGTGGACCTGCCTTTGACTTAAAGAGTTATCTTAGCTCAGAACAGAGGACAGAACAGGAACCCGTGCCATGATTCATGAGAGTGGATGGAAGCAGATTATTAGTTCACGTGCCTCTAGTCTTCAGCGATGGCATGAATCCTGAGGAAGTTCTGTAACATCAGGCGTGCGCCTGCCTATGTCAAGGCACGTATAGGCCAGACCTGTTAGGAATTGAGAAATCCAGGAATAAACAGAGTTCCTTTATACAGTTATTCACTTTTTAAAAATGTCATATAGGCTTAAGGTTAGAGGAAAGGATAATGCTGCTTGCTGCCTTTTAACCACAAAAGCAAAATTTGCATATTTATAAATACAAAGACCATTCACAGATGGCAAAGCACCTTTGGGGAACAAGAGAAAAAAATGTTAATTGATTGTAGGCTAAGACCTATCTGCGACTTCTCAGGTCCACAAACGAGTTTATTCCCAGATTGATAATTTTAAGTTCTGTTGATTCTTAAAATAATGAAGAAAGCAGTGAATACATAGCAAAGCTACATGAGAAGGCTTACTACTGTGCGATTTAAATCAGCGATTTTATAACGGCCATTTCTCTCCCTGGGAAAATAAAACTTAACATGTATATGTGCTGTTTCCTTTGCTTTATATGATGTAAGTTGAAATTTCTGTTAGGGAATTAATATCCACCAGTTGAAAAATAATTCCTTCTTTCCTTCATCAAACATACCAAACACACTAATGTATCAGCTAACCATTGCCACACTGTTAAGCAGACCAAAAACAGAGGGAAGAAAATCATGTTAAGAAACAGGAATTAACTGTAATACACCAAAGGTAAGACAAGCCAGTAAGATAGGAATCCCTCTCTGTTAAGTAAGGAAGTCACCCTCTAACAACAGGTCTGGTTGTCAGAAATGATGTCACCAGCAGAGGCACAGAGATCTGACCCTGTGCATACTCCTGCCTTCCTACTTCCAGCTCTCGGGCCACCCAGTGCCCAGGAGGCTGTGATTACCTGTGACCTCCTGTAAAGTGGTACTTTCTCTTCGGGCCCTAGGACGGGAACTTTTGAGCAGGAAACTGGACCAGAATCCACCTTCCCCAAAACGTCACCAACACCTGCTCCTTCACCACTGAAACCAAAGTCATTCTAAGGAGATTGGCATCTCTAGGAGCCCCTGCCCGCACCTCCTTTTAGCATAAGGAGGCTTGGTTACTCTTTGTGAACTGGTTCGTGCACGCTGTGGTTGACATGGAGGGAGGATCACTTGTGTTGCATTTGGTATTTGCATTAGATAAAGGGCTGGGGATATAGCTCAGTTGGTAGAGTGCTTGCCACATAAGCACAAGGCCCTGGGTTTAATCCCCAGTACCGCAAAAAATAAATAAATAAATAAATTAATTAATTAAAAAAAAAAAAAAAAACTGTTTCCCAGGGGAAAAGACAGAAAAGTTTGTACCAGCTTCCAAGAAGTGGCTCTGTGTTCGTCTTGGGTGGCACTGTATCTGGCGTAGTTTTCAGACCCTGTCCCCTTGATGTTGGTCCTATATAAGGGTGAGAAACCATAATTATGGGGCATTTTTTAAATGAGTAGACTTTAGTTTGGGGGTGAGCAGATGAGACACAGTATTCCTCCCCACCCCCATTATCTGCCTTAATATGGTTCTTTTGTTACAAGGGATGAACTGATGTTGACATGTTACTATTAACCAAAGCCGTCCTTGACATTAAGGTTCACTCTGCTGCTCAGTACTTCTGTGGATCTTGAGAAATGAATAATGTCAGGTATTCACCTTTAGAGTTTCACACAGAGTGGTCTCACTGCCCTAAAAATGCCCTGTGTTCTACCCATTCATTGCCACCTCGGTCCCCTTAAGTGAACGTCTGACCCAACCTGGACATCTCCCCGTGGCCGTGGCCTGCAGACCTCTTCCTCTACTTTTCAGAGTCGATGCCTCCAGTTCCCATCAGGGGCTCCCAAATGTGTAACAAACACTCTTGAAAAATTCCTGTTAGGATTAATCAAGGTGAAAGTTCCTGGGATCACTCAGCGTCTACCTGACACCTGTGTTGTTGAGATGAAGGAGGATGGACCCAGGAGGGGCTGGGGTGCGGGCCGCCACGTCTGCAGCGCCCACGAAGCTCCTTTCCTGCCTCTCACCTTCCTGCTGACCACTCCTCCTCTCCTGCAGGGAAGGCACAGGCTGCTGGTGGGCACTGGGATGGAAGGAAGTTGGTGCGGCCTCGTTCCTGTTGGGCAACCATGCAGCCAGGTTACGACCACAGGCCTGAAGTGGAACCTCAGTAAGTAGACCCTTCCTTAGAGGGAAGTTTCCTTTTTTGGTGTCTGTTTTGCTGTCTAGGAGTGCAATTTCTGGATCCTAAGGTGTCTCGTCATGTAAGCCACAGAGGAGCCGCCCGACTGTTTTGCAAAGTGTCTGTACCATTTTACTTTCCGACCAGCAACACACGAGCTTGCCAGCTTCTTACATCCTCAACCACACTTGTTATTATCTGTTTGTTTTTGTTTAGTTTGTTTTGCTTGGTTTGATCATAACCATCCTGGTGGCTGTGAAGGTGCTGTCCTACTGGGGTTTGATTTGCCTTTCCCTTATGACTAATGGCATCAAATGTCCTCTCTTGTCCTTATGAGACTTTTGTATATCTATCCAGGTCTTTTGATCAGATCTGAATTAGGTTGTTCTGTTGGACTGAGTTGTAACTCCTTCATGTATTCTAGATAAGAGACCTTTATCAGATGAGTGACTTGCAAATATTTTCTAGGAGTTCTTGGCCTGTATTTTATTTCTGAAATTTAATTAACTAAGTTAATTAATTTAATTTGATGAGGTCCGAGTTTCATTATGGATTGTTCTTTTGCTGTCACCACTGTGGACATTTTGCCCAACTTCTTCATGGTTTTGTGCCCATGAAAACTTCTTGGCTTATTATAAATAGTTGCTCTAACTTAAACAGAAAGTTCTTTTCATCGTCAAACCTTTGAGATAGCACAATCTGTGATAGCTGCCCTTATTAAATTTTAAGATGTCCAACTATCATCCACCGTATTAACTTTTAGTTATACAAAAAGTACCAGATTTAAAATAACAAAAAATGAGGGGGATCTGCTTACGAACTAAATCCTGATTCCAGAGGAAACCAACAGGCACTGTGCAGCTAGTCCATTCTAGTCGTTAAGAATAACAGTAATTTAATCAAAGAGATCTACTGAAAAACAAAGCTGTCATTCCCCGATTAACCAGTATCTCCAAGGTTGTACGTGTAAAGTACGGAATCCTGTCATTCTTTTTTAATATGGGAAAAACTCTTAGATTTCCATGAGGAAATAAATATTTTGAAGATAAAAAGATTTCCTTAGAAGTCCTTTCTATCAGTTCCTGCTGAAACAATTAGGAAAGGCTGGAGATGTTTTGAAACACATGTCTGGAGAACTCATCAGAATTTGAAAGGACAGCTACAGCAGGTCTCCTCCAGTGCACCAGACAGGTGACGGGCTTTGAAGCTCTTGGATGAAACTGACATGAGCTCCCATTAGAAGCTTTTTTGAGAACATTCCAGCCTGAAACAACAGTTTTACTTTTAAAAATTCCCATTATTTCCAAGGACCCATCCTGGACGGTGGGGAACTTCCTCCTGCATGGAATGGTGAGGGCACCACTGGGGGCCGGTGCTAGACAGGAACAAGGTGAGCAGCTTCCTTGTGCTACTGAGACAGGGAGGGGCCAGAAGAGGAGGCACGGCTCCTCGGTGCTCTTGAAAACATCCCAGTTCTGTGTGTGAGCTCTCCCTTGAAAGGGGGCCTTGGGCAGGCTGGGATCAGGGCTCTTAACCTTCCCACCTGGGGTAGTTTTTTGATCCTGTCTAAACGCAACATGTTGTTATATATTTGTGTGATTACAGATTGCTTTGACTTTGGAAATAATCATTTTTTTGTCTACATGTTTGTGCAAATGTAGCAACTTTCAAGGAGTATTTGAGAAATAAGAGTCCAAAGAGCTTTTTTCATCAATTATCTATGGAAAAATTCCTACTTGAGGGTTCTTTTAGCTCATTAAAAAGAATAACAATAAATGTGAATGGTACTGTGTCGACTTGAAGAAGAGTGGATAGACTTTGTTCACAGAGGGCTCCCAATTCACTCAGCACTCTCGTCTGGGAAGAGAGCCCCGAGGTCAATGTTAGATTGTCTGTCATAACCTTGGAGTGGGCTTGGACTTGCAGAGGGGAAAAGGTCTACCCGTGCTTAGTCAGGGGCTGCTCTCTCCCTGGGTCAGTGGTAAGCATGTCGTCCTAGACATGTCAAAATCCTCCTCAGGTGGCCACATGACTTGGTCTCTCCCCATTCACACACTCCAAGATCTGATGCCAGAAGTTCCAAAAATAATCTGATTCATCTGTTATCAATTTGTCATATCTCACATTACGTTCTGACTTATACCCAAAGGACTTAAAACCATACTACAATGATGCAGCTACATCAATGTTTATAGCAGCTCAGTTCACAATAGCTAGATTGTGGGACCAACCTAGATGCCCTTCAATAGATGTATGGATAAAGAAAATGCAATACATATACACAGTGGAATGTTATTCAGCCATAAAGAAGAATAAAATTATGGCATTGCAGGTAAATGGATGGAACTGGAGAATATCATGCTAAGTGAAATAAACCAATCCCCAAAAACCAAAAACCAAATGATTTCTCTGATAAGTGGATGATGATACATAATGGAGTGGGAGGGAGGAAAGAATGGAGGAAGGATGGATTGTATAGAGGAAAAAGAAGGGTGGGGAGGGGGGTAGGGGAAAGGAAAAATAATAAAATGAGACAAATATCATTACCCTATGTACATGTATGATTACACAAATGGTATGACTCTACTTTGTGTATAAACAGAGAAACAATAGTTGTACCCCATTTGTATACAATGAATAAAAATTTAAAAATACAAAAAATAGTAATAAAGTATGAAAGCTACCCATGTCCCATCTCCCAGAAGAGAACTGTTCCAAGTGTCATTAAAGCTAGTAATATTTATAGCATTGCAGTCCGTGGCAGTATGCTCTGGACATGCATTGACTTGTGTCTTGTGTTTCTCTGGGATGTGAACACTTGTGATGCTCAGTGCTACCTCTGCTGGATGCTCCACAATGCCCTGCACCGCGGGTGTGCCAGGACACCCACCCACGAGGGCACCACTGCCCTGCCCCACACCCTCCCCAGTTCCTGGTATTGTCAGACTAACTCACTTTTGCCAGTCTGACTAACTGGTATTTCCCTGTGGTCCCAGCGGGCCAGGGTCAGCAATTTTATGCAGTTGTTAGCCATGGTGAATCCACTTCTGTGGATTGCTGCTTTCTTTCGCCTCTTTTCCCCTAAGGCTATTGATTCCTCTGGCATTTCTATTTGTTTTTATATGAAGAAAGGTAACAGAGTTAAATGCAGAGGAATTTTTAAGTCTTTCTCCTTAATGTTGCTAATATTTATGTCTGAAGTCATCACTATTCCCTGTGGTTACAAAGGTATTTTCACTTTAGTTTTTTGGTTTCAGTTTTAGGCCTTTGTTTCACCTGAAATTCATTTCGGTGCATGATATGAGATAGGGATCCATTTTCGTCTTTCTGATAGTCAGTTACCCTAGAATCATTTATCATCCTTTCTCCAAAGATTTTTGCAGGTGTGGGTGTTCCCTGGATCTCTGCCCTTTTGCCTCAGTTTTGCTACTGCTGTTCTGATGCCACACGGCCATGGTTCCTGGGCTTTCCAATAGGCGTTGGATTGTGGTCAGCTGAATCTCCAGCCTAGTTCTTTAGAATTTCCATGGCTATTCCTGGCTTCTTACTTTTCATCATAAATTTTAGAATCATAATTTTTATTGGCGTTACATTTAATTTTGCTGAACACTGTTATTATTTCTAAAAATGTGACTATAGATTCACTTGATTTTCTTCAGACAAGCATGTTTCTGTTCATAGTCAAGTTCCCTTTCTTCTGCAGTCAATAACAAATAGAGATCACTTGCTGCATGGTTGCTTTAAGAAAGCCTGTGCTTGCTTCCTCACGGTGCAGAGGTGCTTCTCTTGGTATCTCCCGCCTGTGCCTCATGGTCAGGTCTGTTGCTCTCCAGCCACTGTGTCCCCCAGGAGCATCAGGAGGGAGGAAGGGGAAGAGAGGAGTGTTGGGCAGCATCCACAGAAGGACATGGGCCTTCAGAGATCCCCACCTCCCCAGAGCCCCTCCTGCAGAGTTCTTAAATATCAGAAGTTGAGATGAATTATGTAGTTCATTGAATTGGTAAAAAAAATTAAAGTACCATGATTTAATTGGCACTATTTTCTTTTCTTAGAAATTTTTTCATTATTTACTTATTTTTTTAATTTTTTACAGACTGCATTTTGATTCATTGTACACAAATGGGGTGCATCATTTCGTTTCTAGGGTCATACACCATGTAGATTCATACCATTCGTGTAATCATACATCTACGTAGGGTAATGATGCCTGTCTCAGTTCACCATTGTTCATACCCCCTTCCCTCTCATTTCCTTCTACATAATCTAAAGTCCCCCATTCCTCTCTTAATTGATACAAGTTCTAGGAAATGACAGCCTGTCTTTGGCAGAACACAGAAGGGTGTGTATCTAGTCATCCTGGTTTCATTGTCTCCTTTGTAGTCTCGTTCTGCAGTTTTCAGTATTTCCTTCACTCTCACCCATGATGGTCTCTTTGGTCCTGTGGTTTCAGATAGTTGGTTGTCTGTTCACATTTCGGGTTTTATCTTTGGCAGTACTTGGAAGCTTCCTTGGAAGTGTCTTTCTAGCTCAGAATTCAGGCACTGTTCCTGCTAGTGCCCAGAGATATGGCAGTCCTGGACCCCTTAACTGTCTAGGTATAAGGTTTCCCTGAAGAAACTTCCGGTATAAATTTTAACCACAAGGAATTGAGGTCTGTCTTTTTTCTTTTTTCCTGCCCCTGTCCAAGCTCAGGCTGAGACAAGTAAGTTTCCTTCTTCTGAAGCTTTTCTAGCAATCTAGTGATTTTCTCACTGCTAGGTTCTACATGTCTGTATCCTCCAGCTTCATGCATTGAAAACTAATTAGTAATGTGATAGTGTGAGGAGCTGGAGCCTTCAGGAAGTGATCAGGTCCCTCGTGAATGTGATTATCCTAAAGGAGAGAGATTCCTTGCCCTTTTTACCACTTGAAGACACAGCAAGAAGGTGCCATCTGTAAACCAAGGAACAGACCCTTCACAGACCCCAAAGCTGCCATCACTTCCATCTTGGACTTCCAACTTCTAGAACTTTGGGCAGTAAGTTTCTGTTGTTTATAAACTACCCAGTAAATGGCATTTTATTATAGCAGCCTTATCAGACTAATTCACAAATCTACCCTTCTATTAAGGATATAGCCTGAATTTATATAGAGAATCAGTCCCAATACTTATGAAGCTACTGAAAATAGAGGCCCAATACCTTGATTCCTGATTCCCATTTATTCAAAAAGAAAGTTGTCTTACTTAGTTAAAGGAACAAGCCAACATGGTCTGTGCAGCTGCTCTTTGTTCCAGACCCTTCTTCATTTTTTGATCACTGATGAGTTGGTTTCATTGTGAGCTTCACATAGTAGCTAGAGGACATTTGTGATGTTGTATCCAAAGTGTCTAAATCTGTTATCAGGAGAATTTTAGAAAACGGAGGCTCCCATGCTGCCAGCTTGTGTTCACTGCCTCCCTGGTTGTTCTGTGTCCAGTAGAGAAGACAAGTGTGGGGAGGGGGGCCCACTAAGTGGGAAGAGCCAGCAGCAAAGCTTGGATAAGGTTTGGCAGAAGCTACAACTGTAATTTGAGCTGACTCTAATCAGAATTTGATTCCTGAAGACAAAAGTAGAAATTGTTAATATAAATATCCAAAGATTCATATTTTCAACATTGGGGAAATCTGAACCTCAGACTTGTGTGTTTGAGGTTCCAATAAAGCTGCCATCAGCCCTAAGCATGAGCCCAGGACCCTGCCCTGGCTACCTTCCTTCAGAACCCAACACAGGCCTCTGCCCCCTTGCAGTTTCCTCCTCTCCGCCTTCTGGTGACCTTATTCAACCTTGCACCATGTTCCCAGGATTTCTAAAGGATTCTCTTCAAGGATTTACTCAAACCACCTCTTGCAAAATCTCCTCTCTCCCGGGAAAACAGCTACCTTCTCTGATGCACTAATTTGTGTTCGTGAGTTATCACGACTCAGAGTTGGATTTCCTTCCTCGGTAATCCTGGTGAATTCACCAGGGTTTGCAGGCTGCTACGGAGTAATAAGAATCAAGTTTCCTTTTCATGTCGACAGTCATGCCCCATCTCTTAGTGTTTACACTGAGTCCATCAGAGGTGTCATCTCCACAAGTTCCCGACCTTTAAAGAAGGATGGGACCAGCGTGTATAATTGCAGTAACACTCAGGTGGCATTATACATTTGATTTTTATGAAGTCCGTTAAAGCTTAAATCTTGCAACAGTTTGGACTGCCCATTTTTCAGATAAGGAAGTGTAAGGGATCCCACGGAAACCACGCCGGACACGGGAAATCACATAAGGGAGTTTATTAAGCAAACAAAGTGTCTCCCTGCAGGGTAAGAGAGAAAATGAGAGGAAAAGAAAGGGAATGAGAAAGGGTACATGCCAGAGAGAGTGGAAAAGCGAAGAGGATAGAGAAAGTGAGTAGGAGAGAGAGAAGCCTGAGAAAAGATGGCGGGGTAGCTACCATGAAGCTGCTGAATCCCGCTGGGCTAACAGGGGACCAATAACGGAGAAGGATACTTGCAAGCTGACCGATGAACCAATAGCTAGCTAGGATGTGCACAGACTGACGGTAGTTGGGAGGCGGGGAAATGGCTGCACCGGAAAGGGCGGGGAGAGCAGCTGGGTACATTACAGGAAGTAGCATTTCATAGCTCTAATTAGTCGTTTGTCCACATTTCCATGATTAGGGAAATGAACTTGAAATAAAGAGAAGAAAACAAGGAAAGTGGTTAACTGTGGACAGGAAATGGAGAGAATGGAGTGGCTAAGAAGAAAAATAAAATTCTTTGGGACAGAATAGGACTTCTAACTTTCCTCCAGTTTTGCTTAAGGAAAATATTAAATGGAGTCCCTGTCCATTTTCCCAGTCCTCTCATTTATAACACTCAAGTTGAGATCAAAATTATGTATTTATTGTTCAGTCTTTTGTATTTCTTCAAAGAAATACAGAAGTAAATGACAGAAGGAAATAAGTTCTTCGTATTGACTAAAAGAGACTCAGCTCTCCTAACTCAAGTGAAAGAATTTTGAAAGAAAAAAATGAGAAAACAGTTTTAAAAGATTTTTCATCTTTTTGAAGAATAAAATTGTAAGTAAGGATATACAAATACCAGGTTTTTTTTTGGCAGGAGTTCTCTATTAAAATTTTTGAGTAATTTAAAACTAAGGGTCCCTAATATGGGACCATTTTATGCATGTGTAAAATTATATTTGCTAATAATGTATTTGGGAGACAAACACTCTTAATGCTCACTCCATTAAACTCACAAAGAGATGCTAATTCCATTGTCATAGTTAAGCTGTGGCTGTACCCATGTAGGTTGTGACTTCTACTGAACTAGTGCCACTAATGTGTGAGATGTTCTTTATGTTCAGACATTTGTTATTATTTTAATTATTGATTTTCCAGTCCAGTGCTTTAAAAAATAAAAAGCACTCTGAAACTGTGACATCATCCTGTTCAGTTCAAAGAAATTGTCTTTTGTTTCTTAAGTCTTCCATAATTGTTAATTCATGCTCATTTGAATTAAAATGTTTAATTTTTCATATAAACTAGATATCAAATGGCTTTGGGGGGGCTGGTACTGGGGATCCAGCCCAAGAGCACTCTGTGCAGTGAACTACATCCCCAGCCCTTTTAATTTTTTGAGACAGTGTCTCACTAAATTTCTGGGTGTGGCCTTGAACTTGTAATCCTTCTGCCTCAGCCTCCTGAGTCGCTGGGATTGCAGGTGTGAGCCATCAATCCCAGCTGGCACCTTTTTTTCAAACCATCTTCCCTAAGGAGTATGTTAACGGAGGTTGTCTACCCTCAAAACCATTTTCTCGAGTTAGCATATTGGTGAAACTATTGCGTTTTATCACATCTAAGGTGCCGTTTTATTGTATGCATTATTATTATATGTACTTGAACAAAAATAATATTACTTATAATTGAAAAAATGTGGGGGGAAATGCACACTTTATAACTGATAAAATTTGATGGATCAAATAGCAGAGAAACTTAAATTCTCAAACTATACGCATGAACATGCTACTCTTTAACCTGTCATGAAAACCTGAAAAAGTCTTTAGAGTAGATTTAAAAAAAAAGAAAAATCCTGGATATCTTTTAGTTGGTTGATAGGACTGGCTTAGAGGTTTTCTGATTCTATGGGCATTTAGGCTTTACTCATTTGTTATTATTATTTTTAAATTTTTTTAGTCTTCAATGCATCTTTTATTTTGTTTATTTCTATGTGGTGCCACGTATCAAACCCAGGGCCTCACACATGCCGGGCAAGCACTCTACCACTGAGCCATAACTCCAGCCCCTCAACTTTTATTATTTTGCACCTTTGCGTACTTTGATATTAACTGACTGATCATAATGAAAATGATTCCAATTCATATTAAGCCAAATGAAGTTCTGTTCTGTGTAAACACATGGTTTATCATACTTGAGAACTGGCCAGTTTCCTATTAATAGATTAATTTCAGGAATCCTGGTGGTCCATAGACATGTCTGTAGTTTGCATTCTCCTTTGGACCAGGTTTTGCTTATTAACTTTATTCTTAATCAATGTCTGTCATAAAATATTTGACATGTTCACTTTGGATTTATATGAGTCATTCTCTTACCCTTTAAAAATTAGGATGTTTGTGGGCTGGGGATATAGCTCAGTTGGTAGAGTGCTTGCCTTGCAAGCACAAGGCCCTGGGTTCAATGCCCAGCACCGCAAAAAAAAAAAAAAATTAGGATGTTTAAGAGACCACAAACTATTGTGTTCATTTTTTTTAAAAAAGTGTATTGTGGTATTGCAAAACACCACCTAACTCCATGGTGTATAAAACAGGTCAGAGGCAGTGCTGGGAACAAAGGTCTGATCTGTCACTTCCATATTTGTGCACTGGGAAATGGTCTTGCAAAGACGTGGGTATGCTACACTCTCTCTGTCTAACACATCCGGGCCATGACTGAGCAAGCTAAGCAAAAGGAATCAGACAATATAACCTTCTAGAAGGTAAGAGCTGATTCTCATACTAGTAAACTAAGCTAGAAAGCAAGGACATTTTCTTATAAACAGTTTTACCATAATAAAATTCACATATCATAAATTTGCCCATTTAAAGTGAACAATCCAATAATATCTGATATTTTCAGGGCTGTGTGCAACCATTACCAAATAGAACATGCTCATCACTTCAAAAAGAAACCACCTACATTTTAGTGATCAGCCTCCAGTCCTATCCCCTCTTATTAGCCCTACACAGCTCCTTCTCTAATTACTGTTTATGTGGATTTTCCTATTCTAGACTTTCATAAGAATGGAATCATATAATATAGGGATTTTGTTACTGATTTCTTTTATTTATCTTAATGCTTTCAAGGCTCATCAATGTAGATTTATCAGTGTTTCATTTCTTAGTCATGGCTGAATAATATTCTGCTATGTGGTTATGCTGCATTTTATCTACTTACACATTAATGAACATTTGGATTATCTTTTTCTACTATAAGTAATACTGCTATAAAGGTTTTGTACAATTTCTAAGTCAAATTTCTGTCTTTCATTCCCCTTGGGTATATACATAGAAGTAGAGTGGCTGGATCGTATTATAAATTTATACTTAGTTATTGAAAAGCTTCCAGACTGCTTTCTAAAGCGATTGCACCATTTATATTCCCATCACCAGCTTTTGAGAGTTCCACCATCACTATGTCTTTGCAAACAGTTATTTTTATCTGAATTTTTCATTGTAGCCATTTCATGTGTGTCAAGCTTATCTCCTGGTAGTCTCATCACATCCCTCTGGCCAGGGACGTGGAGCTTCTTTCCTGTGTTTATTGACCACATGTCTCTTTCATGGAGATCCATTTTTTAATTAGGTAGTTTGTCTTTTTATAACTGAGCTCTAAAAGTTCTTTGTACATTCTGAACACAAGTCCCTTATGAAGTATATGATTTGCAAATATTTTTACCACCTCATGGGCTCCCTTTTCTTTCATTTAATGGTATTCTTTGAAGTAAAAATGCTCTTAGTTTTGAGGAAGTCTAACTCATCTGTTTTTTTTTTTTTTTTCTTTTGTTACTTAGGCTTTTGGTAACATACTTAAGAATTCTTTGCCAAATCCTATGTCATAAAGATTTACTCCTGTTTTCTCCTAAAAATTCAGTTTTTTCTCTTAGATTTAGGTTCTAGGCCCATTTTGACTTAATTTTTATGTAGTACGAGGTAATGGTCAAAAATCAGTGTATTGTTTTCTGCCAAAAAAATCAGCTGAGATTTTAATAGGATTGTATGAATTCTGTAACTGGTCATCTAAACAATGGTAAATCATCCAATCCATGAACATAGGTTTTTTATTTAGTTAGATCTTTTGAAATTTCTTTTCACATTTTTAAAGTATTAGCTTTGCAATTCTTTTATTAAATTAAATTTTAAGTATTATATTATGTTTGATGCTGTGGTGAACAGAATTGTGGTGTCTTGTGGTTTGTTTGTTGGATTTGGTATTTGGAATTGAACCCAGGGGCAATTATCCACTGAGCCACATCCAGAACCCTTTTTATTTTTTATCTTGAGACAGAGTCTCACTATGTTTCTGAGGACCTCACTAACTTGGTGAGGCTGGCTTTGAACTTGTGTGTCAGGGTCTTTAGCCCCCTTGCTCTTCTCAACCAGCGACAAGGGAAGGGAGCACTCCCCAACAAGGCCAGACCGGGAAAGCTAGGGCCAACTAACCACCCGCACCCAGCCCTTGGGTGGAGGACAATCAGATGCGTCAGGGAGACCAGTCACATCAGGAACTCGTTTATTGAGGAAGTCACACAGCTTTTATGTAGGGTGGAAGCTAGGCAGGAACCAATCAGCTTAAAGGTCAGCAAGGCACGGGGGTTCATGCAGGTGAGAGTCTCATAGGACTATATGGCAAGCACGAGCTGATCACGTTCGCGGAACTGTTGTTAACCAATCCCTGACGGTGGTCCGATTTATTGTCATTAACCTTTGAAACCGCCTTTGAGGCCTTGATCTTGCTCACCTGCCAGGGAGTAAGGAGTCAGCCTGAGTTAGTTAACGTGTCATTAGTCCCAACACTTGTGATCCTCTTGTCTCAGCCTCCCTTGCTGCTGGGATTAAAAGCATGCATCACTGTGCCTGACTAGAATTGTGTTCTTAATTAGATTTTCAGATTGTTACCTGCCAATTGTTACCAGCTGAGCTCATATCTCACAACTTTGTGGAATTCATTTATTGGTGTTAATGGTTTTTCAGTAGATTTCTTGGAGTTTTCTGTATTCAAGATCATGTCTCTGCAGAGGTAGTTTGACTATTTCTTTTCAAATCTAGATGCTTTTTATTTCTGTTTTATTGCCACATTGCTAAAGCTAGAACATCTTGTGCAACACTGAATAAAAGCAGTGAGAGTGGACATCATTGCTTGGTCATAATCTTTAAAGGAAATCATTCAGTATTTCGATATTAGGTACATGTTTGCTGTGAGTTTTTCATAATATTAAGGACGTTTCATTCTGTGCTTAGTTTCTTGAGTGGTTTTTATCATGAATGATTATTGAAATTTTTTCCGATGTTTTTCTGCACCTATTGAAATAAATGTGATTTTTAAGATTCTGTTTATACAATGTATTCTTGTACTTGAATTCAGATAATAAATAAGCATGCTTGCCTAGGATGAGTTCCACTTAGTCATGATGTTCTTTTTATATGTTGCTTGATTTGGTTCTGAAGTATTTGGTTGAGGATCTTTGCATCCATATTTCTAATTGACATTGTTCTGTAATTTTCTTTTCATATTGTCTTTGTTTATTTTTAGTGTCAGGATAATACTGACATTTACTCCCAAAGTTCAGACATTCAAGAGTGAAACTAGAGAAATCAGTAAGGACATCAGGAACAAAACACAAGTAAAGGAGATCTGGCAGACAGGATGCAGATCTGGGGAGGACATAGCACAGAGGGATTCTTGTTCCATATAGAAAATGTTCCTGTCTGGTGGTGGATTTAAATACATGTTCAAGGATCCTGATCCCTTCCTTCTTTGTCTGGGCTGCAGCATCATTACCTCTCTCTCTCTCTGACCTCTTTTCCATTGTCAAAACTTTTTCTTTGACTGACGCCTCAGCATTCCTCTTTTAAGGAAGTTGCGACTCTGCCATGACCACCTGGATAATCTAGGGTAATTTCTCCTCAAGGTTTGAACTTACTCATATCTTCAAAGACCCTCTTGCCACTAAAGTAACCTCATGACAGCTTACAGGGATTATAGTGTGAATCTTTTTGGCAGACTATTAATGCAGTCTGACATATCAAGTCTACAATCAGTGAATTTAACCATTTTCTGAAATAATATTTCTTGAATACAATTGTTCTGTCATTGAATCTATAGAATGACTGAAAATTGACACATGAAGACTATTTATATTCTTTTTGAGAAAACGTCTCTCAGGGCTGTCATTCATCTTGGTCTTACCTAGCATGGTAAAGACTCAAGACAAATTATGTAGACATGTTTTATTTGGGGCCCATATAAGACAATGAGGATGGCAATTTCCAGTCAGTCTGGTTTCTGTTCTCCAACTGTGTCAGCTTTTCATTGTTATGACAAAAATACCTCACAAGAACAATTTAGAGGAGGAAAAGATTATTTTGGCTCACGGTTTCAGAAGTCCAGTCCATGGTTGGCCAACTCCATTGCTCTGGGACTGAGGGGAGGGCGACACATCATGGCAGAAGGGCCTGGTGGAGGAAAGCTGCTCACGTTGTGGCAGGCTGGAAGCGGAGAGAAAGAGGGAGAAGCCAGGGGGAAAAGGTGCAGTTCCCCAGGGGCATTTTCCCAGAGACCCACTTTCTCAAGCCATGCCCCACCTACCTATAGTCACCACCCATTTAGTTCATTAAAATTATTAATCCATCAAATGGATTAATCCACTGATTAGGTTACAGCTCCCATCATCTAATTGCTTTAGCTCCAAACATGTCTGCATTAACACAGAAGTTTTGTGGGGGAGACCTCATATCCAAGCCATAATACCTCTTCTAAATTGCTCTTGTCAGGAATTTTGGTCGCAGTGAGGAAAAGCTCACTGATGCACCAGGGCTCCTACTCAAGATTGGCCAAGTGTATATTCTGATGCTTGGGAACCATGAAGAAGTTGGAAAGTTGGCTTAGGCAGAGATAAAGCTCCACTCACCTGTGGGTTGTTACCATTCTTTTATTAGTCCTATTTTTTCTCTCTAACCTTTTAAATTTCTTCTCTTCTTTAACCTTTGAGGCCATACTTATACGAGAGACTGATAACTTTCTACCAGCGACAGGTGGTGATCCAATGTGTGATTAAGATGTGGAGAAAACAGGAGGCAGAGAGTTTGGCTCTTCCTTGTAGCTTTTATAACCTCATATCCTTAGAATCTCGGGAACTAAAAGGTCCTTAAAGTTCAGTCCAATTGTCAACAGTTACTCCACCGAATGCACACAAAATCAAACTGCTGGTGGGTACACCATCACCATTCCATCTCCAGCTCCACACACACACACATGCCAGTGCTACGGCAGAGCAGAGGTCTGGATTTCCTTATTGTGCACATTCATCTGGTCAGTCTGTGGTTGTAGACACCAAAATTGACAAGTTCTGAATATTAGCTTTGGGAAATGATTGCGCCTGTTGGTAATCAGAGGAAACCACAAGATTCAGCTTTTATGAAATGGACCAGATTTGGGGACAGTAAAGTTGATAGGCAGTAGATATCACTTCTCTAGTTAGAAGAATACAAGGAGGAACATTATTATTTTTTAGAATACATTATTCTGTCGGATTTCAAATATTATATTTGTAAACCAATGCTACACTTTCAGGCATAGAAGAGTAGTGACACATAGACCACTGCAGACTCGGATTAAACGTATGTTTCACCAGCTATTTTCTGTTTTAAAATCTAAACTAGACACGAATGATTTTCTTCTCTCAAGTCCTTGCCCTTGTGTGGTTCTGCTAAGAACACACGGAACCAGCTATAATTTACTCCGTGTCATAGTAGTTCTGTTTTGTTTGTAGAAAACTCCCAACAACCTGACAAACACATTTGTTAGGGTTGATTCTGGGCATTTAAATATGAAAACAATTAACATGCATTGTAGAGAATATGACAAATGGGAGTTTGTGTGCAGGCCAGTATTTCGCTGACCTGCACTCAGGGACACTATTACAGCTCAGGTTTGCCTCCCAAGTTGTTTAAATGAGTTGATTTCCCGTATTTATGTGGGCAGGTTGACGGATGAGAATGACTTTGGTGGAAGCTCAAGAGTCCCTTTCTGTTTCCCTCCTCCAGGTTTCATTTTTGTGCTGATTCAGATGTGGGCTGTGGGCATTCAGCCGTCCAGTTAATATATTGAGACAAGAAAGCAATAACTTTGGTGATTACATGAATTGTAGAGAAAGAATCAAGGGGTGCTGCAGATAAACTTTTACTGTGGGAACAGTACACTGGGTAGAATTTTCTTCTGGGCCCAAATCATAATATTTCGTACTCTGAACAGCTTTTTCACGTATCCCCTGTCTTTTCTCTACACTCTTTCTCATTTGTATGACATCAAGCTTTTTATTAATGTAGAGTAAGTATTATTATCCCCATCTTATACATTAAAAAACTGAGAAACAAGATGTTCAATAAATTGTCCAAGTTCATATTTTCTGACTCAGTCCTCTATGCACTTAAAATTGAGTAATCACCACTAATAGACAGATTTATTGTTCAAAGCTTTGGACATGGTGGAATAACTTATCTCAAAAGAGTTTTCCCTGAAACTGGACAGGTGCAAAGCAAAGCAGAGAGAGCATAAGCACCTTAGCATTAAAATCCTGATTTTAATGGGCACAAACTGAGATATTCCTGTGAACTTCAGATGCACAAGCAAGCGTGTGGGTAGGTTGCAGAGGGTGTCATTTAAATGGAACTTGGGTGCAGTGTGGTAGCTATTTCTGGGGTGATTATAAACCCAATGTTGCCATTCATCCTAGTTCTCAAGGAACTTGTGGCAAGTAGTTCCACAGAAGAAAAGAAAAGTATTTAGCATTCATGAAGGGGAACAAATGGTTCAACGGGGTTTTGAGTGCCTAGAGATCCGAGGGTGAACAAGAAAGAACAATAATAATACAGTTTAGGATGCAATTGCAGGAGGTTTAAACCACAGTCAGGCTTCTCAGCAGTGAGCTGCCACTTTGTCCCCCACGTTCTTTGGAGTCAGATTGTGAAAGAACTGAAAATATTTGGAGAACACTGGATTTAACTAAAAGAAGTGGGGATCAAACTGGGGAAACAAAAGGTTGCAGACCAAAGCAGATGCATGTGCACCAGAGTGTGTATCTCTATAGTCCAAATAAGGTTATGTGAAGCAAATGCTTGCATAATAATAAGATGCATGCTGCTGTACTTCAAGAGAAAATCAAGGTACAGATTACATAATCAGTAGGTAAGTTCTCAGCTAACAGGGTACAATACTGAATTACAGTATTTTCTTTCACCTTCCAGAAAAGAGAGTTGAATTGACACAACAAGAGAGGAAAAAGATCTCTGACTTTGAGAAGTTTATAAAACAGTCCAAAAAAGAGAATAGCTCAATGCTATAAGCCATTTGACAAAATGAATCTCCAGAATCATTGCATAATAAATAACTTGCCTTTTCTGAGTGTAATTTCTAGCTTGAGTTTCCCTGAAATGTGGCAGAAAAAAAAAAATATGAAGCTCTTTTCTTCAGTTAGTCATATGGAGGAAAGATGATGGCAAGGTTCAAGTTCTGACTCTGTCAACAACGGATGGTGCGATTTGGGGAAGTTACCTGGATTCTTGTGGGTACAGAGAGTATTGGTAGGTGAGGTCTACGGGTCCCCTCAGTTTGGAACTGGGGCTCCTGAAGCCACAGAGAAGTGAAGGAGTCCAGATCGTAACTGCCGTGAGTTGATTTTCTGGGGAGACGTCCCTGTCCTCCCTTGTTTCTGTGCAGTGGCAGTGAAGAAGGGCTCCCACGAGGAGCAGTTGGAGGAGGCTGTCGGGGTTGGTGCCACGCTTACCTTGCTGGTGGGTGTTATGTGCTGTAGTTCTCTGTGTGACAGTGGCCGTGAACACTGTAGAGGCAGCCGTCCCGTGCCATCTCTGTCCTGTGCTGTCATGTTCGCACCTGAGGTGGGGACTCTAGAACCATTGCTCATCTTCCCCGAGTCAGACCTGAAGCATCAGTTGAAAGACTCACGGATGATTCGTTAGCTGTGTCCTGATCCCCCCCACACCAGTGCCAACAGCCCTCGCTGTCTTCGCCACGCAGTCGCAGGGTTGCATGTTGGACCTTTTTCACTCATTCGTTCCGGGGGACGATATTTAATTTCAAATTAAAAGTGTTTCTGTTGATTATCCGTAAATCTGATTTTTTATTTCCCCTCTGTGTGTGTGTGTGCCTTGAAGAAAGCGCTTGGAAAAAATAATTATCAAACTAAGAAAGCTTTCTGATTTTTTTTTTTCTACCAGCTAGAATTGATAATTTTTACTTTTAACCATTTAGAGAAGTATTTATGTGCAGTGTAAAAGTGAGAAATATCTTCCAGGAAGGAAAGATGCACTGTGGGCAAGATAAATTTGACATATAAAGTACAAATTGAAACCTGCGTGTTTTGTGGACTTATATTTCACCAAGGCTTATTTTCTCTAAGTAAGGGTAAAAAGTTTTATCTCCTGCTGCCTTGCGTGGTGCACGTTAACTGCTCTCAGAATTCAGTAAATTGGGTTCGTCCCTGTAGGTGGATGCAGTAATGAAGGTGGGGGATCTGATTCCTGCTCGCGGGGCAGGGTGAGGAAGGAGGGCGTCCCGGCAGCCTCCTCCTCCTGACTGGCTGCTCCTGCAGTCCTGCTGCATGTACAACTGCAGTTCTCCCCGACTGTACTATCTGATTTTCATCTTTAAGATGAGTGACTGTGTATTAAACACAAAAGTGCTTTCCACCTGTTACAGTAGTCTTCGTCTTTATTCTCAATGTAGAATGTGCTATTTTAGTCTCTCCTTCTGAGAGCCAAAGAAGAGGCATTTGAATGCCAACGTCCATGCCACTTCCTCCATGATACCCGGCCTCGCCCCCTCTCATCCCCCCCACCTGTGTGTCCCCTATAGCATTTCCCCAGCTTCAAGGGCCACTGCAGGTGACCCTGGTCGTGAAATTCCCCTAACTAAATGCAAGTTCTCTTTCCTCTGAACTCCTGAAGTGCCCCTGATACCAGCCGGTGCTGTTCCTTATGCGTATTTCTTGTTCCTTTTACTACACTGGATCTGCTTGCAGGACTTAGTGCTTTTCAACTGTGTCTCTTCCTATTGTCTAGAAGAGCATCATGCATATTTTATGTCATTAGCAATACTTTTAAATAAGCAAGTGAATTCTACCCACATGAATTCTCTAAGAGGACAGAATCGCTTGCACTATGGCAATGGAAAATGAAGCAAGATTCTGTTTTTATGTATGAAATCTGTCTTTAAGGCAATTAAAATAATAAAGGATAGGTTGAATGTTAAGGGTAGATATAAACTGGGCCAGAAGTTAGTATGATTTAAAGTGATATAACTGAGAATGTGAACACAGAAGAGTTTTGGGGTATGTATGTGTGTGTCTGTGTGTGTCAAAAGGAAGTGGAAGTGGAGGAATCTGGAAATCCTCAACTCCTTGGAGATATTTGGAGTTTCAAATGAGTCCTCTGCTCCCGGAAATGCCTTTTTCTCCCTCATTTCTGTGAACATGAGTCAATGTCTAAGCATTTCATTTAGACTCCCTTTTAGATGTTGAAAATGGTAAGCAAACAAACACAAAAAAACCTCTAATTTGAAGGCAAGTATCATTATAAAAACAAAAGCTAATGAAATTGGTTCTCTCATTAGTGTGTCTTTTATTCATGAATCTTGTAATATTTGCTTTGGAAAAAGAAAGTAAACAGCAAATCTCAGTTCCGCTTACTCTATTGTTTCCTATGGGACATTCTTAACAGTATTATATAAGTGTAAAAGGTGGGCTTATGTTTGTTCCAATTATTTTGTTGTTTGTTTTAATCTACTTATCTAGGCTGCATACTTAGTTTGTGGGTCCTTTAGGTTTTGCTCCTGTCCTATTTAGCTAGAGTCCTTATGCTAAATACTTAATAGGCATTGATTAATAGTAAGATTTCTTATCAGACTGACTCCTTCCGTCATTTCTATATTTAGACCTTGCACATTTCTGAAGCACTATCAACTGGAGGAGTAAGTCACTGAGAATGTGGGTACTTAGTGTTGGGAAATGCCATATTTACAGCTGGGTAAGAAATTATAGAACCGGCAAAAAAGGGTAGAGAGACAGTAGTGTGCTGGGCAGAAGGAGGAAAGGATTGTACAGGTTCTCCAGGGAAGAAGCTGCCACTTCAAGAGGATTCATGAGTTTGTTGAGATACAAAAGAGATTCAAATGGTTAGATGTTACTAGAGGAATTAGTTTTGTCAGTGTTGAAAATGCAGACAAGTATAAAGCATTATAGGTACAGAAGCCAGCTATCTATTCTTTAATAAATGCCTTAATAAATGCCTGCACATTTATTAAGCTTTTTCAAAGAAGTTTATCAGCAATACAGGAAGATACATAGATTAAGGAGGTTTCCTTATCCAGGAGGTCCCTATGACCAAGATCAAAGAAAGTCTGTTTATGCTGAAAGACCAGAATGAACCAAGCAACTCCAGAGACCCAGGGAGGGATGGAAGACACAGGGAGAGCTGCTGAAGTGTGGATGCAACATGCATGGGGAGACTGGAAGACGGAATCCGGGTGGGTAAGCTAGAGAGAGGTATGTGCAGGTCTACCTAGAAATGGGAGAGCAGGAATGAAATGAGCAGTGTTGAGCCAGGTGTGACTGTGAGCCAGGTGTGATGTGAGCCAGGTGTGTTGACTGTGAGCCAGGTGTGACTATGAGCCAGGTGTGATGTGAACCAGGTGTGACTGTGAGCCAGGTGTGATGTGAGCCAGGTGTGACTGTGAGCCAGGTGTGATGTGAGCCAGGTGTGACTCTGAGCCAGGTGTAACTATGAGCCAGGTGTGATGATTGTGAGCCAGGTATGATGACTGTAAGCCAGGTGTGACTGTGATCTAGGTGTGATGACTGTGAGCCAGGTGTGACTGTGAGTCAGGTGTGACTGTGAGCCAGGTATGGCTGTGAGCTAGGTGTGATGGCTGTGAGCCAGGTATGCCTGTGAACCAGGTGTGACTGTGATCTAGGTGTGATGATTGTGAGGCACATGTGACTGTGAGCTAGGTGTGACTGTGAGCCAGGTGTGACAACTGTGAGCCTGGTGTGACTGTGAGCCAGGTGTGACTGTGAGCCAGATGTGACTATGATCCAGGCGTGACTGTGAGCCAGGTGTGACTGTGCACCAAGTGTGACTATGAGCTAGGTGTGACTGTGAGCCAGGTGTGACTGTGAGTCAGGTGTGACTGTGAGCCAGGTGTGATGACTGTGAGCCAGGTGTGATGACTGTGAGCCAGGTGTGACTATGAGCTAGGTGTGACTGTGAGCCAGGTGTGATAATTATGAGCCAGGTGTGACTGTGAGCTAGGTGTGATGACTGTGAGCCAGGTGTGACTGTGAGCCAGGTGTGACTGTGAGCTAGGTGTGATGACTGTGAGCCAGGTTGACTGTGAGCCAGGTGTGACTGTGAGTTAGATGTAATGACTTGAGCCAGGTGTGACTATGAGCTAGGTGTGACTGTGAACCAGGTGTGACTGTGAGCCAGGTGTGACTATGAGCTAGGTGTGACGATTGTGAGCCAGGTGTGACTGTGAGCTAGGTGTGATGACTGTGAGCCAGGTGTGACTGTGAGCCAGGTGTGATGACTGTGAGCCAGGTGTGATGACTGTGAGCCAGGTGTGACTGTGAGCCAGGTGTGATGACTGTGCGCCAGGTGTGACTATGAGCTAGGTGTGACTGTGAGCCATTTGTGACAATTATGAGCCAGGTGTGACTGTGAGCCAGGTGTGACTGTGAATCAGGTGTGACTGTGAGCCAGCTATGACTGTGAGCCAGGTAGGATGACTGTGAGCCAGGTGTGATGACTGTGAGCCAGGTGTGACTGTGAGCCAGGTAGGATGACTGTGAGCCAGGTGTGATGACTGTGAGCCAGGTGTGACTGTGAGCCAGGTGTGACTGTGAAGCCATTCATAGAAGATGCACAAGGTCCGGGTCTTTACCAGCAAGAGCATTGTTTTAGTCAGCTCTTTCACTGCTCTGACTGAAGGACCCAACCAGAACAACCGTAGAGGAGGAAGAGTTTATTTGGGGCCTCACAGTTTAACAGGTCTCAATCTATAGAGAGAAGACTCCATTCCTTGGAGCTCATGGCAGAGGAGTGTGGCAGAGGGAAACAGCTCACATGATGTTTTAGTCAGCTTTTTCCCTACTCTGACTAAATGATCTGACCAACACAATTATAGGGAGGAAAGGTTTATTTGGGGGCGTTTTCAGAGGTCTTAGTCCATAGAAGCCTGGCTCCATTCCTTGTGGCTCGAGATGAGGCAGAACATCATGGTGGAAGAACGTGGCAGAGGGAAGCAGCTTGCATCATCAGGAAGCAGAGAGAGAGAGAGACTCCACGCTCCAGATACAAAATATATACCCCAAAGCTACATCCCAATTCCAATCTCCTCCAGCCACACCCTACCACTTCAGTTAATCCCATCAGGGATTAATTCACTGATTGGTTTAAGACTCTTAAAACCCAATCATTTCTCCTCTGAAACTTCCTACATTGTCTTACATGTGAGCTTTTGGGGGACACCTCACATCCAGCCATAACACATGATGATCAGGAAACAGAAAGAGACTCCACTGGCCAGATACAAATATATACTCCAGAGCCACGCACCCAGTTCCCACCTCCTCCAGCCACACCTACCACTTCAGTTAATCCCTGTCAGGGGACTAATTCGATGATTGGTTTAAGACTGCTAGAACCCAATCATTTCTCCTCTGAACCTTCTTACATTGTCTCACATGTGAGCTTGTCAGGGATACCTCACATCTAAACTATAACAAGGACCATAGTATCCAGGATTTTGGGACTGGGCAAAAATTAAAATTTGGTGAATTTAAAGCACTTACCTTCTTAGTAAAAAACCTTATAAAATTGAACCACAACAAGGACTAATTCAATTCCCGATTCCTCTCTAGCAGATAGGAAATAGTGGGTAGAGTGGATTGGGACCACTGATTTGGGCAGGGGTGACCACAGTAGCAGTTCTTAAGTGCCATAGCCTGTTTCAATCAGCTGGACATTAGGCCCCAAATAATCTGAAAGTATAAGTACTCATGATTTTGAGTTTTTAGTTCATTAAAACAGATGAAATTTCACTCGTAATGCCTCTCACTGGCAACTCAGCATTCTTCTTCGGATTGAAAAGAAGCCTGTGGAGTCAGGTGGGGCAATGGAAGGTGTGCACTCCTCATCTGTGGGTGACTCATTACGTATTCAGCCACATTACTGTTATGGTGATCACAGTTATTTAGAGTTTCATAGTTCAAATTTTATAGCTAGCTGTGCTTTCTCATTCATTGTACCCCTGAATAAATTTCCAATAAGGGAGGAATGAATAAAGCATTAGTAAATTCATTACACTATGTCTAAAAAAATCTAGAAACTCGGGGTGGGAGGTCACTTGCCATGTTAATCAATGTTCCCAAGCAAATTAAAGATGAATTTAAGGCAAGTTTGTTACCTAGAAGTCAATAAGTATATTTTACCTACATCATTTCTCATTAAGAAAATACCTGTTTTTGCTTGGTCTGGTCTGGGTTCCTTTCTTCGTCTCTAAGCTGTGTCTGAGTGATATTATCATGACCTAAAACTCGAGGACCTCTAGATGCCACTATTTCCTAAACATTTACTTCCACCCCTGACTTCTCCATCTCTGTTCTTCATTTGCACCAAGATTCCTGGAATATAATTAGCACCACAGTGAAATTCCATCTCCTTCATTTGTATCTTACCCTGCTGCTTAGAAGGGTAGGTGCAGAGTTGTCATTGAGCACATCTTTGTTGGATGAATGTCTGAATCTTGGCTAACCTAAACAACCACTGAACAGACACTGAGTTTTGTTCCACCTGGTTTTCTCTCTGCCTCTCCCTTTCCTGTGTAGGTGACAAAAAAAAAAAAAAAGAATCATCTACAAGTTGCTCAAACCAGAAGACTTGGACTCATCCCCTCTTTCTCCCATCTCCTGGGTCACAATCCTAGTGTGATCCCAGTCCAGGCCATCCTCTTATCTCGCTTGGAATCCCGTAGAATCTTCCTAATGGATAATGTTGTTTCATCATTCTCCATAAAGCAACCCGGTCTTTTTAACTCCAGAGTAAGTCTCCGCCACTCCCCAGTTCAGAACCCTCTAACGGCTTACCCTCATATTTAGAACAAAAGCCACCCTCCTGCTGTGTCTCACAGCTCCATCTCCAGCCTGGAGGCCAGTCTTCTCTCACTCACTCAGCTGCAGTCTCACTGACCTTTAGTTCCTGCCATAAGCCTTTGTACTTACTGTTTCCTCTGCCTCGAATCCCAGTCCCCCTTCTGCTAGTGGGTCTTGCACACTGTAGCATTTTAGTGTCAGCTTAGATATGGGTTTCTAAAAACCAGGTCTAAATTAGCACAGTGTCCTCCCCTCCCAACACATCACCCTCTTTTATCTTCTTCGTTTTAAGTCATCCTATGAAACCATTGTCTGCCTTGCACTCACTGAAAGTTAAACTTCACAGGAGCAGCATTGCCTGTCTGGTTCTCTTCTGAGTCATCAACAATGAGAGTGGCTCCTGATCAGGGTAAGCATTGAGCAAATGTCTCCTGAATGAAGAAACTCCTCAGATGCCTACGCTAGATTGACCACACAGGCTCTGGACCACTTGTCCTAAGTTAAAAGCCAGAAGCTTTCTAATGGAATTGAGTCAGATGGCAGACACTGACGTTAGACCATCAGGACAGAGGGATTCGCTTATGGCTTGGCCTTATGACCTTCATGTTTGAACTGCCTCATGAAAGCCTAATCTGCTTTCTCCCAGGAAGACACAGGAAGAGTGGGCCTCATGGCAGAACAGGACATGGAGATGGAAAGGGTCCAGTGGCATGACTGGGAGACTGAAATGTAGAGGATCTAGAAATGGTAGAACAAAATGGAATCAGAGGCAACACCTGACATGAATCTAAGATGCTAACTTGTACCATGGGAGATTTCCTTTCTGTCTCTCAATATGAGTAGTTGAGATTTCCTTTGAGAGATTCTTAAAAAAAAAAAAAAAAAAAAAAAGTCCTAAAAACACCCTTTTCATCATGGAGACACGGTTCTATTGTGTCCAAAGTGTTTTTCCTTAAATTCAGGAATGGTTCATGTAGGTGGAGCCCACCAGCAGGTTATAGGCTCTGAGCTCCAATCTATAACAAACCCAAAATTTCATATTCTTAGATTCATTATTTCAGTCATTCATACTTCAAGAGCAGTGCCCTGGAATGGGCCATTTATCTTATGTTCCAAAATCTACACTGCAGTGTGCTGGCCACCCCCTCCCCTTATTTTCTAGGCCTCTGGGAAGCAACAGTTGCATCCTGACAATTTCCCCTTCATTTCCAGCCAGACGTAAATTTTGATTTCTCTGAATTTTCAAAGTATGTCTTGAGTATCTCTAAGGAACTTGTAGCCTTGAGTTGTGATATTTTGTATAATTGCCTTAGCACCCTTTTCCTAACTGAATCATAATTCCTTAAAAGTGGAAATTATTTCTTAATCATTTTTATACCTGCTAAAACACAATCACATGCCTTAAACATGAATGAATCAGCGTAAAATTTGGAAAGAAGCGGGACCTGGGTTTAAATACTTGTTCTGCTACTTAGTAGGTATGTGACCTGGTGATTTACTTCTCTAAGCCTACATTTTCACATCTCTGAAATTGAAACGATGAAAGAGAAACTAATAACCATGTCATAGACTGAGGAGAGGATTGAGATCCACGGACAGTGCTTAGTGCAGAGTACAGGTAGTGGATCACATTAGAAGGACTCTCAGGGATGCCCAAATGTCAATGCCAAGAGAATCCAAGAGTGGCCCATCCTAAGTGACTATTTGAGATTCCACTACTGATGGCACCCTAAAATGTTGACTCTCACGAAGCCAATGAATACATGTCGTACCAAAAGTTCAGCTGTGAGTTCAGTCCTATATCCTTAATTAAGAAAAAGTTAGCAGTGGAAAATCACTTCTGAGTCTTATAAATAGGAAATTGGATTTCCTAATGGGTAATTTAAAATACTCTGGGAGCATAAATACACCTGGAGCACTCAAGCTATAAGTTGGTGACTCAGAGAACAAGGCGCAGAATCCTGAAATAAACAGCAGCAAATGGCCACTTAAGCTCTTAAAGAGCAAATTGCAGAAAATAAATTAATTCATTTAAATATGCATGAGGCTCCTGAGTGGGGAGTATGCTGGAACAGTGCTGAATGATCTCCTTTGTTACGGTGTTCAGAAGTATTCATAATACCTCACTCTGTGCCTTATACCTTGGAGTAGAACAAATTTCAGAATCTTGCCTTTTTAAATAGTTTTTAAAGTAACTTAGATTACAAAACAGGAAATTCCAGTTGAAGCACATATTTTACATATTGAGTTGGAAAAGTGGATAGTAAGTTTATCATAGTTGGAGCCCTGAGGGAATGGAAAGTGGTTCTGATTACACTGTTAGAAAGGGCTTTGCAGAGACTGGCGGAGATTTGCAGAAACGTCTTAAAAGTTAGAAACTTGCCAACATTTTGCCTACAATACGTACAAAAAACTCAACCAACTTCTCTGATAGTGTGTGGCACAGCAGTGTAAGTTCTAAGAGTCCATATACTCAATCATAGACTTCAGGGTGTATTTAGAATATTTATCAGAATTATTGCTCAGTTATTTCCAGCTCTCATCAGATCTTTTAATTTTCATTATGGGAACCACAAACACTAAAATCCTTGTATTTTATGTCCTTGCATACTTAGAAAACAAATTTTATGGTTACATAATTGAATAAATAAAGGGAAAGGGGCCAGGGGGAGGAGGCAGAGATAGCACAAGCAGCAGCAAACTAGCAACCAAAGGACTCTAAGACTCGCAGCGGCATTTTCTCTGGTTTTTTGAAGGAGAGAGATGGAAAGAAAATGCTGTTTGCCTTGCACACCCTGATTGTTAGGGTGGTTTTCTTTCATGGCAGCACTTCATTTTGAAGCCCAGGTAGTGAAGGGGAGCTTGGCAGCAGAGCAAGAGCTGGAACCAAGGAGACCTGAACTTTGGACAGGGTGAAGCATAGAAAAGGACTTGGCAGCCCTGCCTGAGGACAAAAGTAATCAAAAGAATAGCCAAGGCCTATCAAATGAGAAGGGCAGGAATATGTACTTGCTATTCTGGACATGGAAAAATATTGAATCTATTCGAAGTCTGTTATGATACCCATATATTTCTGTGAGTTTCTGTTATTGCAGTAATTTCTGTTTTGCCTTTGGGTTATGAATATGATTGAGTCAGGTAGGTTTTCTTGCTTTTGGGTGTGGAAAAACAAATAGGTGTTCACACAGGATTTCAACAATGTGTAATTTATGTATAAATGTATATATCCCTTTAATTGAATATTTCCTTTGGTTCCAAAGACTCATGATTGGTAAGCTCAGTTTTTCTTTTGGGAAGCAAGGATACGTCACAATTAGTCTTTGAAGAGGAATCTTGGAGCAATAATAGAAACAGGCACATTTGAGGCCCAGTGACACTCTTTGGAGAGTATGTCAGGACAGGTCAGGATAAAGCCTTTTACAGCTGACGTGGAGGTGGTGGAAAGAGGAGTGGAGACTGGGGCTCTGGGTGGGATCCCTTCTCCAAGACCAGGTATGAAAGACAAAGGGAAACATTTCAAACAGAAGTAAATGGTCACGTTTGTTTTTAAACAAAGATGGTTTGTACATGTTAGAGACATGGTAAATAGAATTTTTTTTTCTTTTTTGAAGTTGGACATTTAGGAAACTAAGACCATTTAGGAAACTAAAGCCTCATTTCCGTTATCTGAATAAACACTCAGAGTCAGCTTTTCTCACCCGTTATAAAGGATAATATCTGTTGAGCACGTGTTTGTAAAATGGAGGATGCATTGTCACCCTTTTTTTTTTTTTTTTTTTTTGCGGTGCTGGGGATCAAGCCCAGGGCTTTGTGCTTGCAAGGCGAGCACTCTACCAGCTGAGCCATCTCCCCAGCCCAAATTGTCATCTTTTTTAATGTGTACTACTCACCTTTAAAATTACAAATTCGCCTTTCATGTCTCCTTATTTCTAAGGAACATTCTCTTCAAGATTATGATTTGCAGGACTGCTTGGCTCTTCCCAACAAACATGAAATTGGAAGTGCCTGCTCCTTCTGACATGTGTCAGGTCTTTATGTCTGTAAGTTATTCTGTCATGTTGGTCTGACCACACCTGATGACCCAAAGGTTTTTATTTGAAGACGAACTACCTTTGTTTAAAAAGTGATATAACCTCCAAATGTACTACAAACGACGTTCTTTAGACATTAGAAAATCATCCCAATTACATACCCACCAATTTCCCTCCTACTCTGAAGCATTTCATACTACCTGATGCTGTTGATGAAGAAGGATTATACTGACAGGTAGAAGTCCAGTGTGACCTGTTCAAAATGAACAGGTGAATGTGCTCTTATGTAGGTACAAACTATTGATGCCAATGTAAGGGCATATTGTTTAGTCAGCTTTTCGATGTTATGACCAAAGACCTGACCAGAACAGCTTAGAGGAGGGAAGGTTTATTTTGGCTCAAGGTGTGAAAGGATCAGCCCATGGTCAACTGACTGCATAACTCTGGGTCTGAGGCAAAACATCATGGCAAAGGGGTCTGGGAGAGGAAAGCTGCTCAGCTTCTGGCAAACAGGAAGCAGAGAGAGCTCCTTCATCTGGCCAAAATATAAACCCCAAAGGCACACCCCAAAGGCACACCCCAAAGGCACACCCCAGTGACCTGCTTCCTCCAGCCACCTGCTACCCACCTACAGTTACCACCCTGTTAATCCATACCAGTGGATTTTCCTCATTGATTTTGTTAATGCTCTCATAATCTAATCATTTCACCTTGGAACTTTCTTGCATTGTCTTACACATTAACTTTTGGGAGATACCACATATCCAGACCATAACAGCACTAATCCTATAATAAATTGAAAATCAGAATCTTCAAGAACTTTTAGTATGAAACACTCCATCCATTACGACATTTCTAAGTGATTAACTTGATGCTTAATCGCCCTGCGAGATGTTTTTCTAATCAATGCACATGAGCCATCATCAAAACTAGAATTCCTAATTCTGGGCCAAAACAGTTGGAGACCAACCAAATCAGGACCTTTAATAAGGTTTATAAAGGAAAAACATCAATCATTTATTCTCTCTCCCTAGCTCTGCATACATTATTAAAAATTTTTATCAAAAATTTTATTCTGGAAAGCCTTTTAAGAAATTTGAATTTAAGAAATATTCACATGTAGTATTATCTAATCAAAACTTGATTTGTAAGGGTGAATCAGCTAATATATTCATAATTCTAAGCCTGTTAACAACTCTGAAATTGGCTGATAATTACTTTAGAATTAGAGGCTCTAATTTGTACATTGGTAATATGTTTCCAATCACCAGCCAATGTAATAACAATAATAAATTATACTTCTCTCTTCTTTGAGATGATGCTGAATCATAATCGGATCAGCTGAAGTAGGATATTTTCACTAGAACTGAATATAAACTTTATCCCTGAATATTAAAACCTTGTGAAGTTCTGAAGATTCAAGGCCTGTTTAGCACAGTGCTAGTCGAGGTCTGTCAGTGGTTTTTGGTGGTTTTATTTCAGTTCAAGTTTATGACTAAGAAAGCCTTATCAGCTTCATTATCACTGTCAGCAAAATTTCCTAAGTACCAAACAAAAACGCTTTGTAAACCATTTGAAAGCCAAAAGCTTGGCCAAGTAACTTTACCCACATATACAGTGGGTATCCACCTAGTTAACATTACCAGAGGACCTCACACCAAGACTCCATTGCCCCCGCTACTCCTAAGGCTGTTTTCAATCTGCAGAATAAAATTAAATTAGTTGAGTCATCACAAATAATTTTAAACATTTTCTTAATTTGCAGAATCCTTTGCTCAACCAAAATAGCTAGAACCTTGAAGCATAAAGGTAAATAACTGTGTGGTTTAAAGTAAGTATAATACAAATGCTGTCACTGGGACTTACCACCATTTCCAAAATAACTTCATACTGTTGCGTAGCCATATCGGTTCTACTTATGGCCTTTACCTTATATTTTCTACAATAAATAATGGTTAATAAATACAAAGTGAATATTAAGTCCTACTTGATGTCAGAGCCTTTTCTGAGTGCTTTCTGTGAATTGTCTTGTATAATACAACAGTTTTAAGTACTGCTCTACAGGAGGGGGGCAGCTGAGAGATAAAAATACTAACTTTGTTGCACAAGGTCACAAAGCCTATGAGCAGTAAATGTTAGATTTTTTTCTGGCCACCTGACTCCAAAGCCCAGATACTTAAAATTCATATACCACCTTCTATCTAAGGCACATGAAAAACAGAACAGAACAAAATGAAAACCTTTAGTAGGATTTCAGAAACCAGAGCTCTGCTGTGGAGAGACTGACGTGCTTGAAGAGAACTTTGCAGAGAATTAGTTGCCTGATGACCTTCTAATAAGCCCACAGGTGAGGGGTTTTGTCCTACTGCCTTCCTTGAGACCTCTTAACCTATTTTTTTAAGCAATTGCAGGCAGGAGAGCTTGGTTCTCAACCCTGGCGGCATGCTGCAGTTACCTGGGGTCTATAAAAAGGACTGGCGCCTTCTCGTCACGTGCAGAGGATCGATGCCATTGACCTCGGGTGTAGCCTCAGTGCTGGGCTCTTTTCTGAACTCCTAGATGCTTGCTGTGTAGCCAAGGCTGAGAAGCACTGCAGCGAAAGCTTTCTGCTTGTTCGTGGATCTGTTGGCACTGGGCAGAGGTGAAGTGGGTGCACTGGCAGATGAGATGGGCCACCAGATTGGAACCAGTCCACGTTTTCCTCTCCTGGGATTCTTAAATGATGTCTTCACATCATTCTTCAGAAGCAAGTCATTCCCTCAGAATTCTCAAACGGGCCCTTGAAAAAAACATACGAGTGCTTGCAGAAGTGCCAACGCCCCCTGACCTTACACCTTGTTAGCGATCCGAACAGCAGTGGAATCTCAGAGTTTGGCAAAGGCCTGTCTGGGATGGTAGAACTGAAGATGGACGGTTCTGTAGAAGGGGAGCATCTGTTAACGCCATGCGCCGAGGTGGTTAAAGAGGCCTACCTGCTGCTCTCGCGGGAGGGCAGGTCCCCTGAGGCCTCCTTTGGGCCGCGACAGCCAGGTGATCAGTGTCCCTGATGGACTGACAGCCCTGGCAAATATAAGTCAATGTAAACATAAGAACCATATAAACATAAGTGCACGTCCCCCACTGAATTGCCGTTTGCCAAGGAGTGTGTGTGTGACGTGTGTCTTCCTGGGACTGCGTGTGCCTGCAGTGGCTTCCACCCAGCGTCATTAAGCGTATTCACTTGTTTTTTGGGAAACAACTTAAAATTGATTACATGCCATCAAGTGATCTCCATTTCAGAGAACAAATGGTTGTTTTCTGGCCTAACACCTCCCCTTCGAAAATCCATAAATTCCTCCTCCGCCTATCCAATCCGGTGTCCCATGGTTTTTTGTTTGTTTGTTTGTTTTTCCTTTTAAATCATGGTTGTTCCAGAAACTTCACTACTATGCTGCCTTGGGAAGAGTGATCTTTTTAAACTTACAGACTGGAATTCCTAGTGTAGTCCACGCCTTACTTCCCCTTTCCATGTCCAGATTACGGGTGTAATTTTTGTCTATATGATTTTATATATTCTGTAGATAGGTTTTTTAATTCTTAAAATTGTGTTACAACATGGATTAACAGACTCCTGAGGAGCATAAAGACAGATATTTACCTGGAAAAGTCACAAATTGAGGAAAATTATAATGGATATGTTAAAATGTAGGTTTATTTGTTCAGATAGCCTTTAGGATGATTTTTTTTTAAGCTGGGGGGCAGAGGACAGGATTTTCATATAGCTTCCCCCTTAGTAGCGGCTGACTGGGAATGCATGGCACCATTATGTTGACCAGGGAATCATTGAAAAATGATCATTTGAATTTTTTCAATTAAAATATGGCCATTGTCAAATTACAGTTATTAAAATTGTTTTGTTAAATGAAACACTGACCTTATAGTAAATTGGGGAATTTCTTTGAGGCAAACTTTTCAGCTCTGCAGCCAAACCTGAGATACAGGGAAGAAGAGTAAGGCATTGCTTTGACAGTTGGTTGATTTTCTGATTGAGGCTGTTACCCACCAGGACTTTGAGAACCCCGGGTCCTTGCTGGACTCCTTTCAGTGCCTCAGATAGAATGATTGCAGCCAGCTTGAGGAACCGTGGGTCAGGACTGATATATTGCAAGCTTGCTTTCTCCTGTGCCCAAGGGCTGCTCCCTCTCTCATCCTTTCAGCCCCTCTCTGCTTCTGGATCTGAAACATCTGTCCCTCCATTGTTCCGTGCTCTTGATTTCTGTCACTGCAGTTCAGTTGGCCGTATGAATGGGAGGGATGAGAGGCTACTTGAAGCAGTGCACTCCAAGGAGATTTAGAAAGAGAACATCTCTCTCCCCTGTCAGTGTCTTCACGTAACTGACTCAGACAAAGGGCAGGTGGGATTAACCATCTCCCATGGCCTGGGTGACCATCAGCGGCCAGAGGTCAGCAAAGCATCTCCTTCTGCACAGAGCAAAACTATCCATGAGGGCAGGGACTGCAGCAGAAATGTGTTTTTCAGCAGTCCAGGAAAGAATTTTCTTCACTGAGAAACTGCCTTTTGACTTCCCAGTGGCTGCAATGATTAACTGCCCCTCTTCCCTTTGAAGAGCACCAATCCGATGCTCATGCTGTTGAATGTCTGATCTACTGCAGGTTATTTTCTGGTCTTGTATCTTTTCCAGAAAAAAAAAATTTTTTTTTTCAAGTATATGGGAAAAGTTAGTCTGATGCTATGTCATAGTTAGAACTATTTTTCCCTCCTTCTGCAGTTCCTTGACATTCACCATTAGTGGTCCCTGCAAAAAGGCTAATCCATCAGTCAGTCAGTATGAAATAAAATAAAAGTTGGAACTTCAGGACCAGATGCCCTGACCCTTCTCTTTCTTAAATACTGGAACTGACCTACAGCAGTTGTGGCTCTGGCTCAAGAGGACAGGCCCACCCTGCTTGGCATGGAGGTCTATCCCTGCACAGGGCCTCTGTTTTGGCCCCTGTTTTGGCCCCTCTGTCCTTTACCTCAGCAGACATGAAACCTGCCTCCCTGCAGAACACTACTTCACTTCCTGGCTTAGGAAGTGGAGTTTAAATGTCACAAAAAGCCATTCCTTTGGTTGAGGCAGACCAGGAGGCCACAGGGATGATTTATTACATATCATTTTATTAATGAAACATTTTTCCACTCAGGAATAAACGTTATACTATATTTGCCAACAAACTAAAATAGACAAGCACAGCATAAATAGAATAATTTTAACCATTCAGCCTACATGGGACCTAATACATTCTAAAGGAAAGCTGTAATTAAATTACAAATTAGAGTTGTCCTGCAATTGTATAAGAAAGTTCCCATTGCAAAGAGATTGCTGCTTTTAGAATGAATGTGGGCTTTTTTTTTTTTTTTTTTTTCCTTCGTGGAGTCTGGTGTGATTTATAGCTGAGCAAGACAATGATAGCAAGACTTAGGAGCCCAGGATCATTGTTGGACCTGTAGCGCCACCTACAGATAGACTAAGGAATGCTGGCTCCATTTCTCAGGTGCAGTTCAATTATAATAGCCACAAGGGAATTAAGAGGTATACGTGTGTAGAATTAGCTGTGTACATACAGTAAGATTTTGTTGCTACATTAAAAAATAGATGTATTTCTGCAAAATGTTATTTTAAAATACTTAAGAATATATTAGTTAGGTTCCTAAGGGAATGAAGTGTTGTTTTCTATTTTACTCTATGTTAAATTGTTTAACTGAAGAGCCCATTTGTTTCAAAAGTCCATTTGATGCTCTTCATAGGGTTTGTTTAGTATTTAGGTTTCTGGCTAACCTTTAATAGATAATCTTGCACTGAATATTAGGTTCATTATTTACTTCTTCTCTCTGCTGCTTCTCTCTGTCTCCCCTGCCAGAACATTATCTTCATGAGGGAAAGTGTTTCTTTTAATCTATTTTGTTTACTGATTTTTCCCCAGGACCTAGAACAATGCCTGCCACAAAAGCAGGTACTCAAATATTTGTGATGTGAATGAGTCAGTATTACTGTATTTTCCTAGTAAGGTCAAATGTGCAAAGATAGTTACGCCTTTGACTCTTAGGTTCTTGTTTTTTAAATGGGAATGTTAATAGCTCTTCTTTCTCTGTTTCCGTTGTTATGAAAATTAAATGAGATAATGGATGGCAAAGTACTGTGAACAATAAGTATTGTGAACAATAATCCATGATAAAATTTGGACACTTTTCTCAAACCTCATTTTTGGGGGAAGGGAGGGCTCTAGAAATGTAAAAAGTTAAAAAAAAATTGTTCCCCCATAACTTCCTGGGATGTTTTTAAAACATACTTTTCTGAGTTCCAACCTATCGATGAGAGCTTGACAATCCTTAATTTTCATTAAGAATTTTAGATGATCCTGTAGCATGCTAAAATTGGAAAACTTCTGGTATTAATAAGGTTGAAATTGAGTCTAAAATGAAAGTTACTCATTTAGTATTATTGGTAAGTTATTTATTTGGTATTAGTATTATTTACTATCTTTAGTAAATTTTTTCCAAAGAAATTATTTCTGATAGGATAAGATACCCTTAGTATATCAAAATTACTTAACTTTAGAAAATTTTGGATATATTTCACAAAGTAGGGTTCAAATAGTATGTAATTTTAAAAGGAAGCAAAGGGGAAAGTCCCCAAAGTTTCTGTAAGACTGACTTCAATTTTATTTAGGATGTGCCACTTACTGATTTTTGTGATCATATGCTAAATAGGACATTAATGTGCTTCTACATATTATAGTAGTGCACTTCTTGGCATTGAGGATATTTCTCTGCTGTCCTCTTCTTGAGCCTTTTCTGAGAAACAAACTGGGGAAAGACTGTATCTACAAATTTTCAGATTAACCATGGAAGAATTAAACATTGCATGTGCAATGTTTTATAGATAGAGTTGTTCCCACAGCATGTGAGTGCCTCTCAGGCCTGGCAAGCACAGTTTTCTTCATTTCTTATCTTGTCTTGAGGACATTGGGAGCTGGGTCATCGCCTGCCTACAGCGCCTGCCTCACGGTAGGAATGAGTGGATTAGATATGTACTCTAAAAGAAAGTAGAGGCGCTGTGGAGAAGGGATTCGGGTGACTGTGGAATCAGATGACTCTCGAGAGCAGATACTGGCCCTGTCACCACATTTCAGAACATATTCACATATTCATGCACACACATTTCCACCTGTATCCAGGGGGTGTCTATACCAGGCACCCCTGTGCTGGTACTGATGGTGATCAGCCAGACTGGAGAATTCAGGCTCCCCATGACACAGTGGGAAGGGAGTGATAATACACTCCATGACACAGTGTAGCATCAGTATAATAAGCAGTCAGGACAGACAGCAGGCAAGGGCTGTGGAAGAAATTAGCAGAGTAAAACTCTGTACAGTAACTGAAGAAGGTCACATTGATGAGGTTTCCATGGAGATCCCTTTGCATAGGTGAGACCTAAAGGTGGAGAAAGATGGGAAAGAGCCTGGCATGATCACCGAGGGGAGGAGACCTGGACAGGGATGCAGAGCCACCAGGGCCTTCCTGGTGGAATTGGGTGGGGACAGGAAATTAAGGAGCAGGCGGGAGGGACACCTTGTGGGCCAAGGCAGGATGTGGTTTCATTCCAGGAGCATTCAGGAACTGGGAAGTGATTTATGACTTCCATATGGAAAACCTCAGTCAGACAGGTGGCTGGGGACGATGCCTCCAGAGCATTTCTGCAGTCCTCCCCTCACCTCCAATTCTCATCACCCTCACCCCAGTTGAGTCTCTCATCGCTAATCCTATCTGTTCGTTGGCTTCTCTTCACAATGTCCTTTTAATCTGCCAGATGATTCAGACATTCTGCCTCTCTCTCAGATACATGAAGGATGCTCATTAACTGCACAGGGGATGGAGTCTGGGCTCACTTTCAGGCCATCAAATCCTGCAGGACATGGTTTGTGTTTTAGTACCCTTTCCTCACTATCCCGCGTACTTTTTGCTTTGGTAACAGCAAACCGCCACCAGGCCCCTGACCTCCCATGCTGCTTCCACCTCCCCACTGATATTTCTGCACACCCCCTACCTGCCAGTATCCTTCTCCCTCTTGTAGGCCAACTCCCCATTTCTTCAAAGAGCCTTTCTCCCTTGCAGTCCTACTCTTATCCCTACAATCCAGAACCCACAGTGCCATATGTGCCCTTAATGTCCTTATACTTCATGGGTTTCCTTGATGACCTGCAGAAACAAATGCCTAGGAACCCAGAAGCTTTGGGTGAACACCACATGGGATTTTGTGCACAGGTAGCTGAGTGGATTGATGAGATCTGTTGGCCCCGTGGTGAGCGAGCATAGTGGCACCGTCTTCAGGAGATGATAGGTGCTGAGCAAATCATCATTCACGTTCATTCTCATCGTTCCCCTCTCCCTTTTCTATTTGGCAAGCTCTTGTCCTGTTTATATGTGCACATGCTTTGGAATGGGTATTCTCCTGCTGGCCTTGAAAATAGATGGTACATCCTGGATCTGCCTCCAAAGGGCAGGGAGCCTAACAGAGGAGCTGAGGTGGACCCAACAGGATGATTGGCTCTGCAGATGCTTAGATGAAGTGCTGAAGGAGGTGATGGACAGGAATAGGTCAGTCTTCAACTGAAAAGCAAGTGTCACCTCATTTGTCTCTTAGCAAAGAAGGCTGGGGTGGGGGATAAGAAAAGAAAAGGGGCCTGAAAAAAAATTTGCATTACTAAGCCTTCATTACTTTTCCAAAATACCCTGCAGCATGCTTACTTATGTATTATGAAATTCTCATGAGTAAATAACTCAAATGTCACATCTTAAAATGTGTGAACGAAGAGTATTTTCCAAGATATTTTTTGTGTGCTTCATTTTGTAAGTTACCTCCAAGAAACGATGTGTACATTTAGATATGTTTACAGAACTGATGTGCCATAAATCCCATTATCCTTTTAGATAATCAGACTTGAGTGCCAAAAAAGGCATTAGCCCATTTTACTGCTGTAAAATATTTTTAAGTGGATTCTAGTTTCCTGATATATCAATGGCCAAAGCAATTTAAATTGTATGAATGTGGGCTTATAAAAATTAATTTTAAATTGTAAAATGGTAAAATCCATTCAGTTTGGAACTTACACATAGACATTTGGTTCTATTATAATTGACTTTACCAGTACATGTTCATTATCTAGTTTTCTAACCATTAAAAACATCCTGTTGCTAAATATTCATGTCTCAAGTGATAGTCTTTCCCTCCCAAATAAGGAATTTTTAAAAATCCAAGTTCTAAGAAATTTAGGTAGTAGTATCTCAATAAGATTAGCACTCACATTGCTGGGTGTTCATTTGAGCAGAAGCACACATGGTCACTTGGAAGAGACAAACTCTTTTACATATGTGAGCAAGACAGCATGTAGAAAATGCTGTTACATTTTCCAGAAAGCACACAGCAGAAGTCCCTTGAGGAGAAGTCACCCACATCAGCCACGCTCTGGGGAGGCCCCACAATTCAGGTTTGTACTGAGCTGTGCTTCAAAGTTGGGTAAAATGAGCAGGAGAAAAAAAGAGAGGGAGGTAAGAGAGAAAGTGTGCTTTCCTTCTAGAAAGAAGACTGGAGATACATGTGGAAGCAAGAATAAGCATGTGGCACTGAGCACCCCACCTTCTCCTACCGGAATTATCCCTGAACCTAATCACCACGTCCCTCAGGGTAAAAGTAGGCCTGCCAGACAACCCAGACAGGGCAGTTTTTATGCTACTTCATCTAGAACAGTATCGAGGAATACAGAGGTCTCGGCATCCTTTGTGTGGAGGCAGATCTGAGTGTGGGACAGGAAGGGGAGGAGAGAGTGACCTGAAGGTAGCACTTTTCAGTCTCCACCATGTTGTCAGGTTCATGAAGAGGTTTTCAAGTAGGATGCAAATAGCAACTAATCCTTTGACCCAAAGACCAGAAGAAATGCAGTTAAATCCATTTGGAATAACTGCATAGTTAATGCACTTCATGCCCCCCCAGGCCTCCCCTTGTTTAATGAATTTAGTTAACATTATAAAATTGCAAGCATGCAACATAACAAAATGCTGAATTCCCCACAAAGTTTATGTAGCTACATTAACACAGTCCAATAGCAAGGTAACCTGGGTGACCTAGGCTTCAGTTAGCTAGAGGTGTTCTGTTTCTGCAGGTCTTTGCACCTGATGGCAGTGAAGGGTGCAGATTAAACCGTGATAAATTTTATCCTTAAGCAACAAAATAATTTTGCTATCATCTGCATGTTATATTATTTAACATTTTCCAAACTATAATAAATTGTTTATACATAAACATTCAGATAAAAATTTGACATTCTCTTTTTGCCACATGCAAAAGGAAAAAAAAAACTAACCTTTATTGGATGCACAATAAATGCCTTGAACAATCCTAGGCACCATATATTCCTCATGAGAACACTGTGAAAACCCCTTTATCATTTTCAGATTTAAGAGTGGAATACAGAAATTTAAAGAATTTAAGATCCTTGAGCTATGTTATCTGGAGTAAAAAGTGTATAAGCATATTAATGATATAATAAGACATGAACAGAAACCAGTTCAGTGCATGTCTGACTGGTGAGGTTTGATTCTGAGCACACACATGTGCACACACTCACTTGCACACGTGTGCGTGCACTATTGTGAAAAGGAGGCAAAGGAAAAAGCAGAGGAAAAAGGAAGTCATTCACTTCACGTGAAAGACTGTCTTCGGGGCTTTTAATTTTGTCTGTAATGATCCCCAAAAGTTGCCTTGGAAAAGCGAATGTGTAGAAAGTTCCGAGCTAACTGTCATCGTGAAAAGTACCTGATGTAAACCTGCTGAGATGAAGCCTGGTAGGGAAAAAAGCAACACGAAGAAACAGGACAGTGACTGGGGACATATGTATGCAAGAGCAGGAAGGAAGAGGAATGGAAGTCATGACAGCTTTGCAAAATCCTGCACCTTACATGGTTTTTTATACGCCAAAAGAGAGGATGCACTTCAAACCAGTCCCAGGAATTAGCAACTCAAAGGATTTATGTCTTTGATGGTTTAAAGAAATGTGGCATGTGATTATCCATATATTCTCACTGCAGCAGAGTAATTCTACCCTCTTTTACCCCATATATGTGTGTGATATCGCAAGGACAGAGCACGTGCAATTCATTGACATGCATCATGAGCGGGGGCAGCCGTGTGTTTCAGGCAATGTTAGAGAATTAGAATCCCTTCCTTGCTTCTGTGTTAGACTGATTTTGAACTGTTCGTGGGTGGTGGTTCCTGTAGGCTGTGATTAGATAAATGGATGCAAATGGTAATTGTAACTGATGAATGATTGATGATGGCTTTCTGTGTTTCATTCTGCACCCTTGGAAACAGCCTGTGCCCTACCAGAAATGTAACCTCTAGCCAGAGAATGAGGATCAGTGTGAAATGCAGTTGGCAGTTGCTAGCTTGTTTTCCTGGGCGGTCAGATGGGGTGGGCCAATGGTGTGTTCTAGGAAGAAGGGGCCATCTTTTCTGGCCTCTGTCTTCCCTGAATTTTTGTTTTAAGCTTTCTCTGTCAGATCATTGCTAGTTAAAGGACTAGAAAAGAGTCTGAGATCTTAGTGTGGAGATTTAGGGAATCTAGGCAAGTAGTAGTTCTTATAGATTTTTCAAATATAAGTACCCAAGTAAGGCAGCCTGGAGGTGGATATGGACCCCATACCTCTGGGTTTAAGAACCACTGGCCTACATTTAGCAAATGCTTCAGTGGTGCTGTATTTCCTAAAGTTTTGCAACTGATTAAATAGATTGCCTAATGCTCTCCAGGTAGCATAGTTTCTCAGCATCTCTCTAAAGTTGTGTACATATGTGTTTAAGGCAAGCACAGAAATTTTGCTCACATTTATAGACCATTTTTTTTTTTTTTACTTTCTGATGAAAAGACATGAACAACAAATACATTGAGATTTTAAAAAATTAAAAAAGAAGAAGCCTAAATAGGAAATTCTGAAAGCTTTCAACCTATGGACAGTATATCAAAAGTTCCATAAACAGTATTTGAGACTTTCTTTTATTCTGAATTCAGAGATATAATTAACCTATCTTTTGGGCCTATCTTGTTCAACTTTGCTCCTACCTTGGAGATTCCAGCTAAAGTGAGATTGTCAAGAAGACAATCAAGAACATGGTGAAAGCTTACTTAGAACACTGAGAAATGGATTTGTTAAGCAGGCATTGCTGCATACCTACCACATGTTCACTGTGTCCTGTGCTGGTTCCTAGCGATAGTCCTGGGCAGGAGAAGGAAGGAATCAGGAGTCTGATGGGCAGCATGGTGGAGTAGAAACAGAGCTGAAATGAGGACCTGGTTCCAGCCGCACTTCCTGCGTAATTAACTTACGTGACTTGAAAAGCCGGACATCTCCTGATTTACTAATGTGAGAATCTCCACCCACCCCACCCCACCCCACCCCTTGCCTCCTTTTCCATAAAGAGTTTGCTGGAACTTGGAATGGACCATCTAAAATAAAATTCCAAAATAGAGGAAGATGTCAGAACCACGTAAAACATCTGACCACAACATGTAGGACAGAAAGCAAAGAATTTGCACAATATGGGATTGTTGCTAAGTTCAAAAAGATTGTTTATGGAAAGCACTTTACTTTTTGAAGGCATTGACTGGGTAGTATTTCTGATAATTATAGATTTGGTGACAAAAACTTGGAGCTAATGAAGACTTTTACTCTTTGTAGTGTTTTTTAAAAATTTTTTAATAAAAGCCAAACTTAAAAAAAAAACTATTTATAAAATACTCCTCCTGTCTGAAAGGATGTGGTTTTAGAAAAAATCCAAATCTTTACTAGTAGAAAAAGAGGGAAACTGTTTACACATGCTCAAAGGTGAGAACGAAGCAAAAGTCACTGCAAGACCCTAGCAATGAACACACAGGTTCTCTGCCTCCTCAGCTCCACACCCTCTGCTTCACCCTGGACTCCTTCATCCCTGAACTATGGCGTGGAAGGCCAGCCTTTCCACCACACCAGTGAACATTTCTCCTCTGCAAACTCTTTTCTAGATACATGTCCTAGTTTCCTGAAGGGTTCTGTGCCTGACATCTTCCTCTTGCTTTCAGTGGGCTTGCTGCTGTTTGCCGGTGCCTTGCTAAGAACAGGGCCCATGCTTGCATGCTAGAACAGTGAGTCTGCAGGCCAGAGGTTTGCTGCTGTGCTTCCTTGAATACTACCTTGGTACTGACGCTCAACTCTAGATTAGCTCCTTCAGTAATCCACATGATAAACACCACTAAATATCAATTACTATTGAATTTATATTAAACCCAGACTGTTTCTTTTATGTGTGATTCTATAAGCCAGTTCTCAGGCACCCCAACCTCATGTTACTGCCTTCTAAGTGTAACTGGAGGACATTATAACTGCTCTTGTTTCGCTTTATCTGGATCATTTTCTAGAGAAAGGGAAAATTTTTAAGCGTATTTGGATTTAGTTTTTATGTTAGGTATGCTCGTTAAAGAAAATTTGGAATATCAGAAAATTAAGAAAGATCCATATTCAGAATTAGAATATATTATCTGGAATCGTGTCATCTGAAGAACAACAAATAACAGCAATTTTTATGTATTTCCTATCATTTGATGTATTTCCTGTGTGCAAAATTATGCTACCTATACACCTTTTACATGTTTTCTAAAACAGACCTAAAAGTATATCACCTGCTGGGTACAGTCCTCATGGATATACATTTATTACCTACATAACATTTTATGCAATGTAAATACTTAACTGTTTATTTCCCTTGGACAGTTGGATTCTTTTTACTGTTATAAATCATACTATAAGTGACAGCTACCTGCAAGATGTTTTATCTGTGTTCATGATTTTTCTTTTTAGGATAAATGCCTAGAAGAGAATTTACCAAGCCAAAGACAATGAAGTCGAAACATCTCATTTCTGCCATTTAATTAGTAGATAAGCACAGACGATGGATGGTATATCCTTGGCCCCTAGGATCCTATAACATTCTGGTTTCTTGGTGGTGGTGGTGTTGTTTTGCAGACTCAGGATTGAACCCAGGGAGATCTACCCCATAGCTATACCCACAGACTTCTTTTTTTATATATCTTATTTTCAGGCAAGGGCTCACTAAGTTGCCCAGGCTGGCCTTGAACTTGAGGTCCCCCGGCCTTAGCCTTCTGTGTACCTGGGATTACAGGCGTGGGCCATTACCCCCAGCTCCTATAACACTCTTTACATCCATTTCATTACACATATAATTACTTCTTCAAAGATGCCTCCCCTGACAGCATATCCATCAGGATTCATTCAGCTGAAAGAACAAAGGCTCAGAACAGCGATAGCTTCACTGCAGGGGAGATTTCTTTCTCATGAGAAGTCACTGGATTCAGTCAAGGGAAGTCCCTTGCCTTACTTTACAAGGTCATCCAGGATACTGACTCCTCACTGCTTCCACCTTGCTGGCTTTCCTGGGCAGGGGCGGTTGCTGGAACTCCATCCTGTTCCTCCTATGCCAGGGAGCTGCATAGATACAAAAGCATTAGCTGTCTCTCCAAGGGAAATTCCTTAGGCTGCCATACAACTTCTGCATATATTTTTAGCTAGGACTTCCTCCCACTGATTTGCCTAGCTGCAGAGAAGACTGAGACGTGTCATCTCTGTTCTCAGGAGCTATATATATGTCTAAAGATCAAGGTTTCTATTGTTCTTTTCAAACAGGAAAGTGGATATCAGGAATTACAAGCAGTTTCTGGCATGGAGAGCGTCTGCTTTCCTTCTCCTTCCCTCGCCCCTCCACAGACCCCTTAAGACCCAAGGACCTGGGTCAGAAGCAAAAAACCTGAACAATCGCTAAGTGTGTTTGAGTAGAACTTAAGAATCGGTCAAGCATGTATCCGTCACAACTTGTGTTATGCCACTTGGGTCATTTATGTCTAAATTCTTTCCCTAACTTAAATTCTGGTGGAATTTGCAGCAATTGTGTACCTTGCCCCAGACAGCTGTTTCTGGTCAGGCTGACTGCAGCCCAACTCTGTGAACACTGAAGTCTGTATCCTGTTCCATATGAGATCTTCTTTCCTAGAGAAGTTCGTTGGAAAAAGGATTATGAATTAAAAATAAGAATACACACAGTTATTATTTATGGAACACAAGAGTAGAAAGTCATGCTTCCACAAAACGTGAAAGCCAAGTAAAGCCCACTGACTTTAATTAAATTCATGGTTTTCTGTTTTATACAAACAAAGGAAAAAATAGCTAGGATGAAATTGAGCCATTCGACATAAAGAGGCTGATAATCTGAGTGAGTATTTTAACTCACTTGCTCATTACTCACAGACATGAATCTTTGTCAAATGCCAATTCACATTTCTTTCTTTTTTTCCCTCTTAATTTGGATATGAAGACAAGATTGGGGCAGATTTCTCTTATCTCTTGTGTCAAAACGTCAGTTCTGTCAGAGAGTGAGACCTCTAACCAGTGAGACTCGGGTCCATCAGGAGTCCCACCGTTCCCATGAGCACGGTGGGCTCCGGGGTGCCCCTCTCCTGCCCCAGCCTCTGCAGCGATGCCCTCACAGTTACTTGGCAAAGTTTGAAATCCATCTGGGGAGGAACAATAAAGATTGCAGGACCCCAAAGTATAAAATGAATTGGAAACCAAATGCTGCTTTGTTTTGATTCTTAGGAAAGATGTTCATTTGCCTGGATATGAATCTGTTCAGTTTCTGTCAGGTCTATATGTATATCATGCTCAAGCTCCATATTGCTCAATTTCTTTCCAGAACTTATTTCATAGTTTTAGAGTGAAATTCACAACCCTAATCAGGTTCTCCAAATAAAGGACAACTCTATCTTCTAGTCCACCTTTCACTAATGAAACCATTCAAACAGTGGAATGAAGAATAAATTGATGTGTCTTTTTTTCAACTGCAGTTTTCCCCCACCTCCACCAATTTCCTTTCTACAAGTTTTGTTTCAGCTTTAGCTTATTATCGCAGTTGTTTTGTACAAGAGTATGCAAAGCTTAATTCAAAAACCGTTTCAAAGAACAATGTCCTTAGTTTGATTTGTTGTAAAGAAATTACCAGCCTTGAACAACAGGGAAGCCAGTCAAGCAGAGCTCATGGAATCCATGTCCTGTGACTTTCCAAGTTAGTACTAAAAGAAGAGAGGAGATATAGGGTCTGCACTGCCCCCCACCGCCCCGCTTTGTGATCCCTTTCCTGAAGGTGTAGGCTGCCTCCCCCCCGCCTTTTTTTTAAATGTTTCAAAGACCAAGGACTCTGTATTTTCATTCTTGCAGTGCCTAGTCAGTAACCGGATCAGCACTCATTTAGCACAGAATTCCCCCAGTCTAACATTTGGTTTTTATCTTGCTGTGATTGTTGTTTTCCCTTTATATTCAGCAGCACAATGTATCACTTCATAAATTAGTTTCTAAGTATACCTACCCATTTTTTAAAAAAATACAACTTTTGTTTTCTTCAAACAAATCTACCTGCATTTCCCCACCCCGCCCCTATCCCCATGCCCTTCCCGATTCTCAAGGGGAGCTCTAATGTGGGCAGGACAAGTGGGCCAACAAACCCTTGCGTCTGGTTTTTAATTTTCTTTTTAAGTCTGTCTACTCCCGCCTCGCCCAGGAATACAAATGCAGAGAATCCAACCTCATTCTTTCAGAGGTTGTTTTAAAGAATTCAGAAATATGACTATCAAAGTTTATTTAGAAGACTAGCATAATGTAAAGCAAATGAAGAGTGACTTTGGGAAGGAGGCAGAGACCAGGAGAAGCTTGAGTGAAGCCGGGAAGGCAGGGGAAGCCCGGTTTGGATGGATGTTGCTCCAGGCCCCGCGGGCTCTGGGTTCCCATGAATGTTAAGCCTCTTTGAATTATTCCCTGCTTGCTGTTTGCAGCCTCACGTTGATGTAGGAAAAGCAAATGGGGCAGTTAAACTCTCATTCCAAATGGGAACAGCCTTGGGATTGATCGGCAGTAATGGCAAGGTGGCCGAAGAGGCGGCTGTGCTTTATTTCTTATTGACCAGAAGGATGTCTGTCCAATTAGTCTGTGCCAAGCGCGGAGGCAGCCAGTGCACACACTTGAGCGATGTAGCAACCCAGGTTTTGTGCTCCTACGGAAGCCAGAAGACTCCTGCCCAAATTCATCTCCCCTGGGTTGTCGATTATTTTCCAAACTCTACTGCTGTCCATTTACTCATTCTGACATTTCAGTTCAAAGCAAAAAAAACAGTCCTTACACACAGCTCTGGGGATTGTGTAAAGGACTCAAAAATTAATAAACATTGAACCGTTCAGTGCGTTTCAAACTAAATGATGGATAGACTTTTGCGTGCATGTATAAGAATGTATATTTTATGGTTTCTTCAAACCAAACACAAAATAAGACAAAAACCAAACACATGGGTACAATAAAACTAATTTAAAAATTAAAAAAATAAGATTAGATAAAGCATCTGTCTGCTATCCACAGGAGATCCATTTAAAGCAAAATGACACAGAAAGGTTAAACATACTAGAAACACTAATAAGAATAAAGTTCTTCCGATTTTTATTGCACAAAGCTAAATTCACGATGAACTCATCAGAGAGATGAATGAGGAATTTACGCTGAAGACCATAAAGAGGATAGAACTGTGTGCATCCAAATACTATCACACCAAGATCCATAAAGTATAAATCAAAGAAAAGTCCAAGAAGAAACTGACAAACACTATGGTGTTTACAGTCCTTAATTAACTCCGGCAGCCCACAGCAGATTAAGAAAAGTAAACCAAAAGGTGTGGGAGACCTGAATTATGATTGATCAATATTACATAATAAAGCTAAATAAAATATACTCATGAATACATGTTTACATGCATATATATGAAAGGCAAACACCACATACATATATATACACATATGATTAAAACCTATACAATAGGTTAGCATGGGGATTTTTCTGTTTTTTTTTTATTGTAAACAAATGGGATATATGTTGTTTCTCTGTACATGGCATAAAGGCATACCATTTGTTTAATCATAAATTTACATAGAGTAATGTTTGATTCATTCTGTTATTTTTTCCCTTCCCCCCAACCCCTCCCACCCCTCTTTTCCCTCTATACAGTCCTTCCTTCCTCCATTCTTGCCCCCCTCCCTAACCCTAACTCTAACCCTAACACTAACCCTTCCCACCCCCCATTATGTGTCATCATCCACTAATCAGCGATTTCATTCGTCCTTTGGTTTTTTGAGATTGGCTTAACTCACTAACCATGATATTCTCCAATTTCATCCATTTGCCTGCAAATGCCATAATTTTATCATTCTTTATGGCTGAGTAATATTCCATTGTATATATATACCACAGTTTCTTTATCCATTCATCAATTCATCTGGGTTGGTTCCACAATCTGGCTATTGTGAATTGAGCAGCTATGAACATTGATGTGGCTGTATCTTTGTAGTATGCTGATTTTAAGTCCTTTGGGTATAGGCCAAGGAGTGGGATAGCTGGGTCAAATGGTGGTTCCATTCCAAGTTTTCTAAGGAATCTCCACACTGCTTTCCAGAGTGGCTGCACTAATTTGCAGCCCCACCAGCAATGTATGAGTGTACCTTTCTCCCCACATCCTCTCCAACACCTGATGTTGCTTGTATTCTTGATAATTGCCATTCTAATTGGGGTGAGATGGAATCTTAGGGTGGTTTTGATTTGCATTTCTCTTATTACTAGAATGTTGAACATTTTTCCATATGTTTGTTGATTGCTTGTAGATCTTCTTCTGTGAGGTGTCTATTCATTTCCTTAGCCCATTTGTCGATTGGATTATTTGCATTCTTGGTGTAGAGTTTTTTGAGTTCTTTATATATTCTGGAGATTAGTGCTCTATCTGAAGTATGATTGGCAAAGATTTTCTCCCACTCTGTAGGCTCTTTCTTCGCATTGCTGATAGTTTCCTTTGCTGAGAGAAAGCTTTTTAGTTTGAATCTATCCCAGTTATTGATTCTTGCTTTTATTTCTTGTGCTATGGGAGTCCTGTTGAGGAAGTCTGGTCCTAAGCCGACATGTTGAAGCTCTGGACCTACTTTTTCTTCTATAAGATGCAAGGTCTCTGGTCTGATTCCGAGGTCCTTAATCCATTTTGAGTTTAGTTTTGTGCATGGTGAGAGATATGGGTTTAGTTTCATTCTGTTGCATATGGATTTCCAATTCTCCCAGCACCATTTGTTGAAGAGGCTATCTTTTCTCCATTGCATATTTTTGGCCCCTTTGTCTAGCATGAGAAAATTGTATTTCTTTGAGTTGTGTCCGTGTCCTCTATTCTGTACCATTGATCCACCTTTCTATTTTGGTACCAATACCATGTCGTTTTTGTTACTATTGCTTTGTAGTAGAGTTGAAGATCTGGTATTGCGATACCCCCTGCTTCACTCTTTCTGCTAAGGATTGCTTTAGATATTCTGGGTTTCTTATTCTTCCAGATGAATTTCATAATTGCTTGCTCTATTTCTGTAAGGTACATCATTGGGATTTTAATTGGAATTGCATTGAATCTGTACAGCACTTTTGGTAGTATGTCCATTTTGACAATATTAATTCTTCCTATCCAAGAATATGGGAGATCTTTCCATCTTCTAAGGTTTTCTTTAATTTCTTTCTTTAGTGTTCTGTAGTTCTCATTGTAGAGGTCTTTCACCTCTTTTGTGAGATTGATTCCCAAGTATTTTATTTTTTTCGATGCTATTGTGAATGGGGTAGTTTTCTTAATTTCTCTTTCTGAAGATTCATCACTTATGTATAAAAATGCATTAGATTTATGTGCATTGATCTTATGTCCCGCTACTTTACTGAATTCACTTATGAGATCTAAAAGTTTTCTGGTGGAATTTCCTGGTTCCTCTAAGTATATAATCATATCATCAGCAAATAGGGATAGTTTGAGTTCTTCTTTTCCTATTCGTATCCCTTTAATTTCTTTGGTCTGTCTAATTGCTCTGGCTAGAGTTTCAAGGATGATATTGAATAGAAGTAGTGAAAGAGGGTATCCTGCCTTGTTCCCGTTTTTTGGGGGAATGCTTTCAGTTTTTCACCATTTAGAATGATATTAGCCATGGGCTTAGCATAGATGGCCTTTACAATGTTAAGGAATGTTCCCACTATCCCTATTTTTTTCTAGTGTTTTGAGCATGAAGGGATGCTGTATTTTATCGAATGCTTTTTCTGCATCTATCGAAATAATCATGTGATTCTTGACTTTAAGTCTATTGATATGGTGAATTACATTTATTGATTTCCTGATGTTGAACCAACCTTGCATCCCTGGGATGAAACCCACTTGATCATGGTGCACTATCTTTTTAATATGTTTTGTATGCGATTTGCTAAAATTTTGTTGAGAATTTTTGCGTCGATGTTCATTAAGGTTATTGGTCTGAAATTTTCTTTCCTCGATGTGTTCTGTCTGGTTTAGGTATCAGGGTAATATTGGCTTCATAGGATGAGTTTGGGAGGGTTCCTCCTCTTCTATTTTATGGAATACTTTGAGAAGTATTGGAATGAGCTTTTCTTTAAAGCTTTTGTAGAACTCAGCTGAGAACCCATCTGGTCCTGGACTTTTCTTTGTTGGTAGGCTTTTGATGTCTTCTTCTATTTCATTACTTGAAATTGGTCTATTTAAATTGTATATGTCCTCCTCCTTCAGTTTAGGCAATTCATATGTCTCTAGAAACCTCTTGATGTCTTCGAAATTTTCTATTTTCTTGGAGTATAGATTTTCAAAATAGCTTCTAATTATGTTTTGTATTTCAGTCGTGTCTGTTATGATATTTCCTTGTTCATTCCGAATTTTGGTGATTTGGGTTTTCTCTCGTCTTCTCTTTGTTAGTGTGGCTAAAGGTTTATCAATTTTGTTTATTTTTTCGAAGAACCAACTATGTATATTGTCAGTTTTTTAAATTGTTTCTTTTTTTTCAATTTCGTTGATTTCAGCTCTGAGTTTAACTATTTCCTGTCTTCTACTACTTTTGGTGTTAGTCTGTTCTTCTTTTTCTAGTGTTAGGTCGTTTATTTGTTGAGTTTTACTTCTTTTATTAAATGCACTCCATGAAATAAATTTTCCTCTAAGTACTGCTTTCATAGTGTCCCAGAGATTTTGATATGATGTTTCTTTGTTCTCATTTACCTCTAAGAATTTTTTAATTTCCTTCCTAATATCTTCTGTTATCCATTCATCATATAATAGCATATTGTTTAATCTCCAGGTGTTAGAGTAGTTTCTGTTTTTTACTCTTTCATTTATTTCTAACTTCAATCCATTATGATCTGATAGAATACAAGGTAGTGTCTCTATCTTCTTGTATTTGCTAACATTAGCTTTGTGGCATAATATATGGTCTATTTTAGAGAAGGATCCATTTGCTGCTGAGAAGAAAGTGTATTTGCTCTTGGTTAGATGGTATATTCTATAAATGTCTGTTAAGTCTAAATTATTGATTGTGTTATTGAGATCTATGGTTTCTTTGTTCAATTTTTGTTTGGAAGATCTGACCAGTAGTGAGAGAGGCGTGTTAAAATCACCTAGTATTATTGTGTTACAGTCTATTTGGTTTCTAAAATTGAGAAGGATTTGTTTGACATACATGGATGAGCCACTGTTTGGGGCATAGATGTTTATGATTGTTATATCTTGCTGATTTATGCTTCCCTTAAGCATTATGAAATGTCCTTCTTTATCCCTTCTGACTAACTTTGGCTTGAAGTCCTCGTTATCTGAAATGAGGATGGATACTCCAGTTTTTTTGCTGAGTCCATGTGCATAGTATGTTTTTCCCCATCCTTTCACCTTTAGTCTATGGGTATCTCTTTCTGTGAGGTGAGTCTCTTGCAGGCAACATATTGTTGGATCTTTCTTTTTAATCCAATCTTCCAGTCTATGTCTTTTGATTGATGAATTCAGGCCATTAACATTCAGGGTTATTATTGAGATATGATTTGTATTTCCGGTCATTTGGTTCATTTATTTTATTTTATTTATTTATTTATTTTTTTGATGTGACTTGGTTCCTCCTTTATTTGACAATTCCTTTAGGATAATTCCTCCCTTTGCTGATTTGCTTCTTTGTTTTTCATCTCTTCCTCATGGAATATTTTGCTGAGAATGTTCTGAAATGCTGGCTTTCTTTTTGTAAATTCTTTTAGCTTTTGTTTATCATGGAAGGATTTTATTTCATCGTCAAATCTGAAGGTAAGTTTTGCTGGGTGTAAGATTCTTGGTTGGCATCCATTTTCTTTCAGGGCTTGAAAAATGTTGTTCCAGGCCCTTCTAGCTTTTAGGGTCTGGATTGAAAAATCTGCTGATATCCGTATTGGTTTCCCCCGAATGTAATTTGGTTCTTTTCTCTCACAGCCTTTAAAATTCTGTCTTTATTTTGTATGTTAGGTATTTTCATTATAATGTGCCTTGGTGTGGGTCTGTTGTAATTTTGTGTATTTGGATTCCTATAAGCCTCTTGAACTTGGTTTTCCATTTCATTCTTCAGATTTGGGAAATTTTCTGATATTATTTCATTGAATAGATTGTTCATTCCTTTGGTTTGTTTCTCTAAGCCTTCCTCAATCCCAATAATTCTTAAATTTGGCCTTTTCATGATATCCCATAGTTCTTGGAGATTCTGTTCATGATTTCTTACCATCTTCTCTGTTTGTTCAACTTTTTTTTCAAGGTTAAATATTTTGTCCTCAATATCTGAGGTTCTGTCTTCCAGGTGTTCTATCCTATTGGTTGTGCTTTCTATGGAGTTCTTAATTTGGTTTATTGTTTCCTTCATTTCAAGGATTTCTGTTTGGTTTTTTTTCAATATCTCTAAGTCTTTATTTAAATGGTCTTTTGCTTCCTATATTTGCTCTTTTAACTGTTGATTGGTGTGATCATTCAATGCCTGCATTTGCTCTTTCATCTCATCATTCAATGCCTGCATTTGCTCTTTCATCTCATCGTTTGCTTCCTTGATCATTTTGTTATGTACATTCTGAACTCCCTTTCTGTCATTTCTTCTGCCATGCTGTCGTTGGATTTTATTGATGTAACATCTAGATTTGTTTGGGGCATTTTCTTCCCTTGTTTTCTCATATTGTTCAGGTATCTGTGGACTGCTGAGATATTGCAGATTTCCTTTATCGACTTATAATGTCCCTGAAGATTGCTAGTATATCCCCTCTTATCCTTCAGTAGCCTGAAGTCTTGGAGGAAGTTGATAATGAGGTGCTCCACAAGGAAGCTGCCTCTCTAGGGGTGGTGGTCTTCAGGTGGGGTATATTCCCTGCTAGTGGGCAGAGGTGCCTCCACTTATTGACCAGTGGTCATCCAATGGGGAACTAGGCTGCGGGCTGAGGCAAGGCCTGTTTGGGCCTGTGTCTCTGGTTTTACTGTCCTTGTGGAAAAACCTCACCTGGCAGGGAAGACTCACCCGGTGGGGAGGTCTCGCTGGTCAGTTCCCTCCTAGAGGTTCCCCTCAATCTACAACTACCGCCTGGGCTGGGCTGCCTTCCTCTGCAACGTTCCCACGGGCCCGGACCTACCTCCTGGGCCTGGGAGCCTCACCCTTCACAGACGAGTCTCCTTAGGCTGCCTCTCCTCAGAGAATCTGCCCACAGTCCTGGAACCTTCGCTCCGCCCCTCAGCGTGTCTCTGTGCGGCTCTTCCACCAAGAAGCCGCCTAGGTCCTGGGACCCTGCTCTGCACCTAATCGCCTGGCTATGCGGCCCCTCCTCTGAGCAGCCACCTGGAGCCCCGTACAGTCGCTCCAAGTCCCAGCGACCCGCCACACACCTCTTCCTCCAGATAGCTGCCCGGTGTTCCGACGCGGTCACTAGGAGTCCAAGCAACTCACTTCGCGTCTCCTCCTCCTGCCAACTGCCCGTAGCCCTGGGCAGTCACTCCGAGTCCAAGTGACCCGCCCCGTTCCTCCTCCTCCTCCGGGTAGCCCCCCGGGTGTTCAGGAGCGGTCGCTCCGAGACCAAGTGACCCACCCTGCTCCTCCTCCGGGCAGGTCCCCGGTGTTCAGGAGTGGTCGCTTTGAGTCCAAACAACTCACCACTCGCCTCCTCCTCTGAGCAGCCACCCAGAGCTCTGATTCAGTCACTCCTAGTCCAAGCGACCCGCCGCGCTCCTCCTCATCCTCCGGGCAGCCCCCCGGTGTTCAGATGCGGTTGCTCTGAGTCTAAACAGCTCGCCACGCAGCTCCTCCTCTGGCAACCACCTGTATCTCTGATGCAGTCACTCCTAGTCCAAGCGACCCGCCGCGCTCCTCCTCTTCCTCCGGGCAGCCCCCCGGTGTTCAGGAGTGGTCACGCTGAGTCCAAACAGCTCGCCACGCAGCTCCTCCTCTAGGCAGCCGCCCGGAGCCCCAGTAGTTGCTCCGAGTCTAAGCGCTGTGCTGAGCAGCCACCTCTACGATCCTCCCAGTTGTCCGAGTTTACTGCTCTAGTGGGGGGAGGGGTGTCTCGCTGGGCAGCTCTACTTCACAAAGTTCCCTGCGTTCGGGGCTACCACCCCATCCGGGACACCTCCCCAATGGGAGAGACTCACCCGGTGGCTTTGAGTTGGTCCCAAGTCTCTCACTATCTCCTCTTCTGAATCCTGAGTCCTGGAGCAACATGAAATGCAGCCACCCTCTAGTCCGCCATCTTGAAACCCTTCGATTTTTCTGTTTTTGTTTTTGTGGTTCTTGGGATCAAACTCCTTAAAATTTACAAAATTCATTATTAAGCTAAAATATTTAGTTTTTTTCATGAAACAAAAAAAATTACATCTCACATTCTGACACAGTGCAATAAAACAGAAAGTTATAATTTACATGTACATAGCTAACCTGTCCTATAAAATAGAATGTTTACCATTAAGCAACTGTCAAATCCAATGGCATATTTATGTGTCATAAGAAGTAAGAAAAAATTCTTCATTTTGTATATGAAAAAGTACAGAAATGTTTGCTTAGGTGAACTTGTAACTTTTAATGTGTTCTATAAAGGAAAGAAAAATCATCAGTTTTTAAAATTTATATGTTGACACATTAAAAACTATACATATATATGGGGTGCTGTGTGATGTTTAGATAAATATTTACATTGTATAATATTCAAATCAAGAGAAGCATCTTTATCTCCTCAGATACCAATTTCTTTGTGGTGAAAACTCTCAAAATCCTTCTTTTTTTCCTTGGGAATAGATAATATGTTTTCGTTATCTATAGTCACTCTACTGTGTAGTAGGACACCAGAAACTCCTGCTGTTTTCTTACTAAAACTTAATGACTGCTGACCAACTTCCCTTCCCCCTCCTCTCCTCCCTACTCTTCCCAGCCTCTGGTAACCAACATTCTACTCTTCTGTGAAACCTCTTCTTTTAGGCTCCATGAGGAAGATGATTCAGCATTTGTCTTACCGTGCCTAGTTTATTTTACTTAATGTATTGGCATCCAGTTCTTCCCATGCTGTTGCAAATGAGAGGATTCTGTTGTGTCTGTATCAAATTTTCTTGATCTGTTCTTCCGATGGACACTCAGGTTGCTTCCATTTCTTGACTTAGGAATAATGCTGCAACAATCACGGGAGGGCAGAAGTCCCTTTGACTTACTGATTCCGTTTACTTTGGATATATACCCAGTAGTAGGATCACTGGGTTCATGTGGTGGTTCTTTTTTTCATTCTTTGAAAACTCCGTGTGGTTTTCCATAAGCTCTATTTTAGTCAGTTTTTTCATTGCTGTGACCAAAGACCTGATGAGAACAATTTCAGAGGAAGGAAAATTTATTTGGTGCTCACGGTGTCAGAGGTCTCTGTCTACAAATGGCCAACTCCATTTCTCTATGCTGCAGGTGAGGCAGAATATCATGGCAGCAAAGTGTGGTGGAGGAAAGTGGCTCAGGACATGGCCACCAGGAATCAGAAAGAGACACTCACTCCCCAGGGACAAAAGATATGCCCCAAAGGCTTGCCCTCAGTAACCCACCTCCTCAGCCACACCCTACCTGCCTACAGTTAGCACTGAGTTAATCCCTTGTCAGGGGATTAATACACTGATTAGGTCAAGCCTCTCAAAATCCAGGCATTTCATCTATAAACTTTCTTGAGCTGTCTCACTCATGAGATTTGGGAAACACCAAATATCTAAACCATAGCAAACTCTGTGACAGTTTATATTCACAACAACAGTAAATGATCCCTTTCTTCACATCTTTGCCAGCAATTATCTTTTTTCTTTTGGATAATTTCTATTCCTAGTGGAGTGAGCTGATTCTTATTGTAGTTCTTATTTGCATTTACATGTGACTTCACGATGTCGAGCATTTTTCATGAGCCCGTGTGCCATTTGTATGTCTTCTATTCAGAAATGTCTGTTTAGGTATATTGCTCATTGTTTTTCAGATTAAGTTGTTTTTTGCTACTAGGGTTTTGGAATTCCTCAAACATTCTGTGTTAACCCTTTGTCAGATGCATGGTTTGCAGATATTTTCTCCAATTCTCTAGGTTGTCTCTTGAGTCTATGTTTTCATCATGTTTCATTTGTTCATTCAATTGAATAAAGAGACGGAGGTATTCTAGGTTGACATAATCCCATTTGTCTTTGCTTCTATTTCCTGTTCTTATGGTGTTTCAGCCAAAAAAATCCTTGCCCAGCCCAATGTTGTATAGTTTTTCCTCTGTTTTCTTCTAGTAGTTACAAACGTCCAGGTCTTATATGTAAGTCTTTAATCCATTTTGAGTTGATTTTTGTAACTAGTGCAAAATATGGGTAGAGTTTCATTCTTCTGCATGTGGATATCTAAATTTCTTGGCAGCATTTACTGAATAAAGACTGTCTTTTGTCTATTCTTTCTTAGTATTGTTATTGAAAATCAGTTTGTTATAGACGCACAGGTTTACCTCTAACTTTCTATTGTGTTTCATTGGTCTGTATGTCTGTTTTTATGCCAATACCATGCCATTTTTATTTTTATAGCTTTGTAGTTTATTTTAAAATTAGGTAATGTAATGCCTCCTGCATCTTTTTCTCAAGATGGTTTTGCTGTTGGAGGACTTTTGTGGTTCCATATGAATTCTGTGAATTTCTTCTCTAGTTCTGGGAAGAATGTCATTGATATTTTGATAGCAGTTGCATGGAACCTATAGATCACTTTGGATGGTAAGGACATTTTAACAATTTTGAATCTTCTAATCCACAAACATGGGATATCTTTCATTTTGTGTGTGTTTTCTTTCATCGGTTTTATTATTTTCATCATAACAATCATTCATTTCTTTGTTTAAATTTATTGCTATTTTTATCTTTTATAGCAATTATAAAGGTGATTGTTTTCTTTAATTCTTTTTTCAGATAATTTGCTATTGATACATAGAACTGCTACTGATTTCTTCCTTTTCATTTTATACTCTGCAGCTTTGCTAAGTTCTTTTATTCCAATTGGTTTTTGATTGAATCTTTGGAGTTTTGTATATATAATATCATATCATCTGCAAACAGTAACAATTTTACTTTCTCCTTTCCAGTTTCAATGTCCTCTATTTTTTCCCTTGTCTAATTACTCTGCATAGGACTTCTAAAATTATGTTAAATAAAATTGGTAACAGTGGATTGTTCCAGATCTTAGAAAGATTTTTGGCTCTATTCAGTAAGATACTAACTATGACCTTGTTACATATGGCTCTTATTATGCTAAAATACATTCTTTCCATAACTAATTGTTTTGGTGTGTTTATTATGAAGTGATGTTGAACTTCATAAATGCCTTTTTTTACATCTATTGAAATGATCATGGTTTTTGTCCTTTACTCTGCCTCAAGTTTATTAATTTTCATATACTGAGCCATCTTTATATCCCTGGTATAAATTCTGCTTGATCATGGTGAATAATCTTTTTAATGTGTTGTTGTTGAATTCTATATGTTATCATTTTGTTGAGGTTTTTTGTCTCTGCTCACTAAGGATATTGGACAGCTATAGAGCTGTCTTTTTTCCTTGTGTTCTTATGTGGTTTTGGTATCAGTGTAATGCTGGCCTCATAGAATGAGTTTGGAATAATTCCTTCCTCTTGATATTTTTGAAATACTTTTGAAGAATTGGTGTTAGTTCTCATTTAAATGGTTAGTAGAATTTGAAAGTAAAGCCAAAGAGTTTGGCTCTTCTTTGATGGGAGACTTTGTATCACTGATGGAATCCTATAACTTGTGTTGATTTTTTTCAGTTTTTCTATTTCAACACTATACAATTGTGGTGAGTTGTATATATCTAGAAATTTGTCCCATTGTAGGTTACCAGAATTTTTGGTGTGTAATTGTTCATAATGGTCTCTAATCACCCTTCATATTTCTCAATCAGTTGGAATGTCTTCTTTTTTCTTTGTTAGTCTAAAATTTTGACAATTTTATCTTTTCAAAAAAACCTCTCTTCATTTCATTGATACTCTGTATTAAAAAAATTTTCATATACTTTATTTCTTTCTATTAATAATTTGGGATTTGGCTTATTCTTCTTTTTCTGTTTCTTTGAGGTATAACAATAGGTTATTTCTTTGAAATCTTTCTGCTTTTTGACAGTAACTGATTACTATAAACTTCCCTCTTAGTACTGATTTTTATGTTCCAGTAGGTTTTGGTGTGTTCTGTTTCCATCATCATTTGTTTCAAAAAAAATTTTAAATTCTTTCTAAATTTCTTCCTTGATACACTGTTGATCAGGAGTTGGTTGATTAACTTCCATCTATTTGTAAAATTTCCAGAACTTTTCTTGTTCTGCATTGTCAATACTTTCGGTATTTTTAAATTTGTTGAGATTTGTGGCCTGCCATGTGATCTATCCTAGAGAATTTTCATTCTCATTTCAATTTTCATGCCATTGAAAAGAATATATATACTGAAGCTGTTGTATAGAATGTTTGGTAGAAGCTTATAATGTCCAATTGGTGTGGAGTACAGTTTTAGTCTTTTCTTTTTTGTTGATCTTCTGAGTAGATAATATATCCACTGCTGAAAATCTCATCTTAACACCCCCTAATATTGTCATATTAGAGTCTGTTAATATTTGCTTTATATATTTTGGTGCTTTGGTATTAGGAGCATATATATTTAGAATTGTTATTTTCTCTTGCTGAATTGATCCCCTTTATCATTAGATAATGACCTTCCTTGTCTCTTTTTATTTCTTTTGACCTAAAGTTTATTTTATCTGATATAAGTATGGTTACTACTGTTTTCTTTTGGATTCTGTTGATCTTGAATATCTTGTTCCATACCTTCACTTTCATACTATACATGTCCTTGGAGCTTAAGTGTCCTGTAAGGAACATATAGTAGGATACTGGTTTTGTTGTTGTTGTTGTTGTTCTGTTTTGTATTTGTTTTTTAAGTCACTCTAAGGAGAATTTTATTTTCTTGCATTTAAGGTTGTTATCAATAGGTTACATCTTACTACTGCCATTTGCTATTTTTTTTCAGTTTCAGTTTTTTTCTCCCTCTCTTACAGTCTTCATTTGTAAATTATTTTCTTTAGTAATGTATTTTGAAGTTTTGTTTTCTTATTGTTTTTGTTGTATCTATTATAGATTTTTGTTTTATGACTACTGTAAGGCTTACAAAACCTTCTTTCTATTATAATAAGCTATTTTGACATGAAAGCAAATTAATATTGACTACTCTGCTTTAAAGAAGAATGAAATTATGGCACTTGCTGGTAAATGGATAGAGCTGGAGAATATCATGCTATGTAAAATAAGCCAAAGCCAAAAAAGCAAAGGCTGAATGTTTTCTCTGATATGTGGATGCTAATTCACAAAAAGGGGGTGGGGCTAGGGAAAAATAGAGTTACTTTATATTAGGTAGAGGGGAGTGAAGGGAGGGAAGGGGTATGGGGCTAAGAAGGATAGTAGAGTGAAACAGACATTAATACCTCATGTACATGTATGACTGCATGACTGTTGTGATCCTATAATATGTACAATTAGAAAAATGAGAAATTACACTCCATTTATGTGTGATTTATCAAAATTTATAAATGCATTCTATGGTCATGTACAACTAATTAGAACAAGTAAAAAAAATTTTAAAAAGAATAAGCAATCAACAACAATAAAGAATAAGCAATGAACAACAATAAAAAAAGGAAAAACAAAAGGAGAAGAAATACTACAAAAAAATTCCACATTTTCATCTACTCCTCCTAACATTTTAAATTTTTGATGTCGTGTCTCTGTCCTTCTATTTTGCCTCTATTTTAAGATATTAATATAGCTATTACCATTTTGTTTTTTAGTCTTCATACTGAAGATATAAATGGTTTTTGTATCATGTTTGCCATGTTAGAGCCTTCTGAATGTGTCTGTATAGGTACTCTTCCCAGTGAACTTTGTACTATTTGATGTTTTTGTGACTCTCAGTAGTATCTCTCAGTTTGAAGAAATCCCTTTAGCATTTCTTGCCGGACTGGTCTGTCTGGTGGTGATAAATTTTCTTAGTTTTTGCTTGGCATTATCTTAAACTCTATTTCATTTCTAAAGAATACTGTTGCTGGGTATGGTATTCCTGATTGATTTGTGTGTGTGTGTGTGTGTGTGTGTGTGTGTGTGTGTGTTTTCCATTCTGCACAAAAATCTCACCCCACTCTTCCCAGCCTGCAATGTTCATGCTGAGAAAACTGTCAGGAAAATTTTGAATACCTGTATTCATTATTTATTTTCTCTTGACAGCCCCAGCCCTTGTCTTTAAGAATTTGATTATAATAACATCGTGGCCTAGACTTGTTAGAGTTGAATATTACTGGTGACCTTTGACCTTCACGTACCTTAATGGTTGTATCCTTCTCTGGGTTTGGGAAATTTTCTGTTATTACCTCTTTGAATAAGCTTTCTTCATCTTTGGCATTCTCAAGTCCCTTTTGAACCCTAGTCACCAAAATATATGTCCTTTTAGTGATGTTCCAAAGTTCCTATAAGCATTCTTTCATTCCTCTTCATTCTTTTTTAATCTTTTTATTATAATTATTATTATTATTTGATTCATTGTACACAAATGGGGTATAACTTCATTTCTCTGGTTGTGCACGAAGTAGAGCCACACTGTTGGTGTAATCATACATGTACATAGGGTAATGATGTTTGTCTCATTCTATTATCTTTCCTTCCACCCACCCCCTCCCCACCCCTCATTTCCCTCTACACAATCCAACCTTACTTCATTCTTTCCTTACCCCTCCCCCCCACTGTGCATTATCATATTATCATCTGATAAGACATTCGGCCTTTGATTTTTTGGGATAGACTTATCTCACTTAGCATGATATTCTCCAACTCCATCCATTTACCTACAAATGTCATAATTTTATTCTTCTTTATGGCTGAATAATATTCCATTGTGTATATATACCATAGTGTCTTTATCCATTTATCTATTGAAGGACATCTAGGTTGGTTCCACCATCTAGCTATTTTGAATGGCAACCTTATTCTTATTTACTTCTCATTTAACTGTGTATCTTTAGTCTTTGATTGCACTGATTCTTTGTCTGTTGATCTGCTTTACTATTGATGCCGTCTATCATGTTTTTCTCTTTTTTTTCCTTTTATTTTTGGTGTACTTTTGAACTCAAGGATTTCTGTTTTATTTCTTTTTAAATAGAAGTTGGTCGAGTTTCCTTAAATAACTAATTTAAATTCACTGTCCATGAGTTCACACTTATCTATTGCTATGTGGTTTGTTTCTGGTGCCTTATTTTGCCCATTAGGTGAGGTCCTGTCTCCCTGACAGTTCTTGATGCTCTTTGGAGTGTGACATCTGTACATTGAACAATTCAGTGTTTATTCCCATCTTCAAAATCTGGCTTTGTTTTTGTCCTTCCAGAAATTCCAAGCAGGCTACTAATTTTGAGTGTGTGGTCATTACAGTTATTTCAGCACTAGATGGCACTCTAGGTCCACACTTGCCACCAGTTTATGGTCATTGTGTTGTCATTCATTGTTCCAGCCCTGGAAGATACTGCTGGCTGTAGTTGGCGCCAAGTCCACAGTAAGTATGGTGTTTCAGATGGCCTGGGTTGTTGGTCCCTGCAAGCCTCTACCTGGGGATGATGCCTTATCTGCTGCCTCTGGCTGGGTTCTTCCCAGCCCTGGGTCTCACCACAGAAGGACCAGCCCTAGGCTCCTATGTAATACTTGGTATCTACCTCCCTCTTCTTTCCCCAACTGGTTAATGACTGTATGATGTGCTGCCTTGGTTGGGGGAGGCTTGAGATGGGCATTACTGTGGCCACCAACAACACAAAGATGGATTGCACCAGAATCCACACCTGCCGAGATCATCAGAGCACAGAGGCAGGGCCGAAGTCCATGGGCTGCAGCTCTGGTGCACTCATGACTGAGACTGGTGCAGCCTGCTGCAGGTCCTGTGATGGAGAACACCCTCTGTCTGACTGGGGCCTCAAGTCTGCCGTGCTGGGCAGCCTGGGTCCAGAGGCCTCTGTCCTTCTGTACGGGCCAGGGCACAGGGACCACTGGGATCTCCCTGGTATTGGGTTTTACCTGCCTAGCGCTAAGTCTAAGGCAAAGCCCTATGCTTTCTTCCCTGTTTCACTCCCGGCGATGGAATCTTTTTCCATGCCCTTTCTCCTGAGGTTGGGAAAGGACTGGTGGAGGCTTTCCTGGCCACTAGGCCAACTTGAGTCCAGGAGCTCCATCAGCAGGCACTGGCCTGGGAGCACAGTCCTGTATCTCTGCTTGATAATGTAGTCCATTGCAGTGGACCTGGTACTTGATTCTAAGCCTAAGGCCTGGACATAATTCCTCTCCCTCCGCCAAGCATGAGGCTGCTGTCTCCATGGTGTGCTGCTTGGAGTTGTAGGGAGAAGAGGTGACTTTCCCTCGTACTTTCTCTAGTGGGTCTTTTTTTATTGGTGCTAAAACCAGTTACTTTGGTCTCTCACCTGGTTTTCTTAGTTCTTGTGACAGTCGCTTGGTGCATGAATAGTCGTGCGAGTTGTTCTGAAGGGTCTTGCTCCAGCCCCATCTCTCTCTGCCATTCTGAACCACCTTTTAATTCAAGAAGTTGGAAACATTATCATACCGTAAATATAACATCAAATGAAGGAAGTAAAGATTAAAGGAGAAATTACAAAGTTGTTAAGCAGGCAGAGTAGTTCTTAAAAAGAGAAAGAAGTCACTAGTGAGTGGACCATCAAGAAACAGAAAAGGATAAATCCAAGGAAGTCAAATTAGAAATGAAAATGGGCAAATGGTGCAGTTGCATTACAGATTAAATGAATGATAGCAGTAATTTGAAAGTGTCTAAAAGTGTCTAAAAAGCACGTTTGAGGCTATAAACACCTGAGCAGGAATTTTGCACTTTAGAGTAGACTCAGACCTATGGTTTCAACTGTCACTTAATGACAGCAGAACCAGGAAAGAAAGAAAAGCATTGAAGACTCTGCTGAGATTCCAAGATAGTCTAAAAATGTGAAATGCTATAATGGGATGGTTAGATTAAAAATATTTTCCTACCCTTCTCTCTTGAAATGGTTGTATCATGTTGAAGAAGAAGCCTACTCATTAACAAGCAAATTTTTTATTTGAAATTAGATCTCAAAACCACACAAAGGTGTATATGCTGTGATTGAACTTTGCCAAAAAATACTTCTGTGTAATGAAAGCTGAAGGTGGAAAAATATGTTTAAAGTAAAAAGATTGTGAGTGATTTTTTTTTTAATTTTTTAATCTGTCAGGAATGCCATTGTGTAATAAGAAAAATATAGAACAAATGGTTTTTCCTGCACAGGAGCCCAAATTATAACAGCTCCATTGTCTTGGTCTTGCTCCTAATTGTATAAAAGACACGTTCTACCTATGATTATCAAATTTTGAATGACCAATGGTGTCAAGTTACCTTTCCATAAACCACCTAAAATGAACCATTGCCCTAGTTGAATGAATGCTCTTCCATGGTTATTCTTTAAATACCCAGCACTACAACAGTTCTTAGCCTCACAGGAAGACAAACAGATAAGAAATCTGCAGTACAAACTCAGTTTGTGTGTTTTGTGGGAAATCAAACACAGTTCTTAATTAACAGACCCTAACTAGTGGTTAATTCCAACATCCTTTATTGAATTCACTTAAATAGAATGGACCAAGAGAGCACTTTGGTTAGTCCACTCGAGTCCACAAATGTTGGAAATGACTCTGACCTTGGACACTCAAGGGGATTACTTGGGATGATTGCCAGGTAGTTGAGTCAGTCTGGCACACAGAGAAAGGAAGCAGACGTACCATGTAGCAAAGACTGTCTGTGACTTTGCATAAATAAAACTATTTATTTTGGAGCAGGCAACTAAATTGCTCATTTTGAAATGTTTTGGGAATTGGTTGAAGTTGTGCCATTTATCAGGAGATGCCATGAAAAATTGTCTTCTGCTCCCTCTACTGTTTTGTGAGCTAAACTTACATAGTTTATGATAGAAAAGTGCAAGGTTTTGGTTATATTTAGTGTGTCATTGTAACTTTTTTTGTTCTACACATGCTTTGACAGTTTTGGATAGAATACTTTCAGAATTTTTTGCACATCATTAAAAATCATATATCATATCAAGAAATGGATGAATTGATATCAGTTTGGATGAAATATAACCTAATTTGCATATATATAAATATTTCAAATAGTGCATTCATGTGGAAAAAGTATAGAATGTTTTGTTTGTTTCTTTGTAGTTTCTTGTATTTTGGAGGTGTTTTAGTCAACTTTTTCACTTCTGTGACCAAAAGACCCCAAAAGAACAATTAGAGGAGAAAAAGTTTATTTTAGCGCTCATGGTTTCAGAGGTCTCAGTGCCTGGCTCCATTCCTGGGGACTTGAGGTGGAGGCAGGACATCATGGCGGAAGAGTGTGGCAGAAGAAAGCAGCTGGGACATGGTACCAGGAAGCAGAGAAAGAGAGAAGCGCCTATCACCAGGGACAAAACATAATCCCCCCATTAACCCCACCTCCTTGAGCCATACCCACCTGCCTGGGGTTACCACCAAGTTCATCTCTATCAGGGAATGAATGCATTGCTTATGTGAAGCCCTTATAACCCAGTCATTTCATCTCTTAACGTTCTTGCATTGTCTCACACATGAGCTTGTGTGGTACACCTAATATCTAATTCATGACAGGAGCACAGCCAACAATTAAGGCAACTCGCCTTTAATTTAGATTATGAATTGCCAGAGTGTACCTTACAATAAAATAGCACGTTCCCTAACGAAAAGCTGACAGACTATTCTATGACTTTCTTCCTTTAAAGTAAATCTTCAGAAATTCTCTTCAGGTTTTAAAGCCACATACAGTCCAGATCTTTGGTTATGAACTTACTCTAAAACAAATGAATTTTAAAATAAATGTTAAATTTACCATATTTTACAAAAATTACATTGTCAAAATAATGGAACTGTGAATATACATAAAACATAGAAGATAGAAATCCCATCAAAATTTAACTTTAAAAAGAGGATACCCACTGTTTAACTTTTTTTTTAAAATCTATTTAGGGTTTTCTCTCTTTATACTTCTCTATGCATATTTCTACCCAAAAAGTGATAGTAATGAACATACTCTTTTACCCTGGCTATTTCCACTTTTTTTTTTTCACTTTTTCCACGTTTTTTCTGTCATTCATTTCATTACATTATCTTATGCAAATCTAATTCATTTAATATATACATAGAATAATTTTGTACATAGTTACGGATACTGATGTTTGTGAATTATGTCTAGGGCTTCTTTATCATTATTAAAATGTTTCAGAGAAAATCCTTGTATATGTATTTCTGTGAATAGTCAAGAGGACTTAGTGTCCAGAAGTAGGATAGCTGGATCATGGGATGAAAATTTATTTATTTTAAATGAATTTTCTTTGCCAGTCTTATTGATAATATCACTGGAATATCATTATTAATTAAATTATTAATTATTTAATTATTAGGGAAATGGGGCATCTTTTTTTTATTACTTACAGACTTCATAAGTTACTTTTTTGAGTTGCCAACTCTGTCTTTGTCTATTATGCTATTGGATTATGCATTTTATTACTATGTGAACAAACTCTTCTCTTCTGAACTTTATCGCAAATTTTGTTGTATTTTGCCTTCTAGCATGATCCATGAATGTGCATATTTATTTTATCTCACAGAAACTTTGAATTCTTTTGAGAATTTTTCTAAATTCACAAATGTAGGAAAGTAATATTCCCATTCACATTGTCATCATCTAGAGTTAGCAATCTTTATGGTTTCAGTTTTAAAACTTTTAACATTGTTACCAAAGCCAGTTAATGATACTCCAGGGAAAGAAAATTACAACCCAATATCCATAATGAATATTGATAACAGAATCTCAACAAAAACTAGAAAACTGAATTCAACAACACATTAGAAGAACCATTCACCATGATGAAATGAGATTTATTCCTAGGATACAAGGATGTTTTTAAGTATACGAAAATCAATAAATATGTAATATCACATTAACATAATGAAGGACAAAAACCATGTGATCACCTCAATACACGCAGAAAAGTCATTTGACAAATGTCAACATCCTTTTACAATTAAAAAAATAACTCTTAAAAAATTTGGCAAAGAATGTCTCTCAGCACAATAAAATCCATGTACACCAAGCCCAAAGGCCGGGTCATACTGGTGAAAGTTGAAAGCTTTTCCTCCAAGATCACAAACAAAACAAGAATACCAACACTCACGACTTCCATTCACGGTGGCGCTAGAAGACCTAGCCAGAGCAGTGAGGTAAGAGAAAGAAGAAAAGCATCCAGATCAGAGGGAAAGAAGTTAAATCGTTTCTGTTTGCAGATGGCATGATCTTATATATAGAAAATCATAAAGAATCCTCCTGAACATTGTTCAGAACTAACAAATTTGGTAGTTGAAGGCTACAAAATCAACACACAAAAGTCAGTAGCATTTCTGTATACATTGATCTGTCCAAAAAAGAAATCAAGAAAATTATCTCATTTACAGTACCTACAAAAATAAATAAATAAAATACTTGATATAAATATAACCAAGGAAGCAAAAGTTATACACTGAAAAATGTAAAACATTAATGAAATAAATTGAAGACAATTAAATGGAAAGATTTTCTTGTTCATGGCTTAGTAAAATTAAGATTATTAATATTCCCATGTTTCCCTAAGTGACATATAGATGTAATGAAATCCTTGTCAAAATTCCATGGCATTTTTCATAAACAGAAAAAAATCCTAAAATTTGGATGGAACCACAAAAGTTCCTGAATAATCAAAGCAAATTTTAAGCAAAAAATCCAAAACTCAAGGCATCACTTGTCCTGACTTGAAAACCAACTGCAGTATGTTAATCAAAACGTCATATTATATATAGTGTTACATTTTCATATTTTGTCTTATGAATATTTGTATCTTATATAACTCCACCAAACTCTTGTTTTCCGTAACTTTTAGTTGATTGTCATACGTTATGTAGGTTGAACAGGTTATCACGGGTTATATAAGTTATTCTCATAGGTTGTGTAGGCTTTTTGTCACCTGTATATGCTTTGGTGAAGTATCACTCAGATCATGAGTTCTCATCTGGAGCACTTTTGCCTCTCATGGGACCTTTAGCAATGTCTTGAGACATTTTTGAATGGCACTACTTGGGAGCCTTCTGGCATCTATTGGGTAGAAGGGAGGTTAAAAATATATATCCAAGTGGGTGCAGTGGCACACACCTGTAATCCCAGCAACTTGGAGTCTGAGGCAGGAGGATTGCAAATTGGAGCCTTAGCAACCTTGGGAGACCCTCAGTAATTTAGCAAGACCCTGTCTTAAGAAATAAAAATGGGCTGGGAGGTAGTTCAGTGGTAAAGCATCACTGGTTCAATCGCCAATAACCAAAAAAATTACATATATATATATATATATATATATATATGTATTATATATATGTATCTTACACTTTGATCTATGATGATCAATAAGGTTTGAGTATGTATTTTGCATATAGCTATCCTGTGGCTCCAACACCTTTGTTGAAATCAGTTATCCATATATGTGTGTATTTCCCAACTTACTATTGTGTACTATATGACTATTTCTACTCCAATACCACACTGTGTGAGTATAAATATATATGCATATATATTCAACTCAAGTGTCTATAACATCCTAGTTGAAAAACCATGGTTCAAATCTTTTGCCTAGTTTTTTTTTTTTTTTTTTAATTGGATTTTTGGTCATTATATAAAGAACTTATAAAAAATTCTTTGTATATTCTACATAAAAAGGCTTTTGACTTTCAAATATGTTGAAAGTTGGTAGTTATCTTTTCATTTTTTTAATGTGAAAAGATGTGATTCATGTTCTTTGTCTTTTAAAGAAATCTTTGTCTATTTCTCTAATACATTTTCTTATGTTTTTTCTCGAAATTTTATAGTTACTCTTACCATTTTATCTATGATATATCTCAATTCAACTTTGATGACTGACAAGGCTTGAGGTCTGTACTTTTGCATATGGTGTCCTGTGGTTCCAACAGCCTTTGTTGAAATCAGTCGTCCACATATGTGTGTCTATTTCTGAACTTTCTATTGTGTTCCACTGTTCTATAGGACTACACTCCAGTATTACAAGGTCATGGTTTCTGTAGTTTTATGAGTTTTAAAATCAGGTAGTTGAAATGATCTGACTTTGAATCTTGTGGCCCATGAAGACCATGCTTTAATTTCTCTCAGTAGTGTCTTATAATTTTTAGTTTATCCCTCCTGCACATTTTTGGTCAAATTTACTGCTAATTCTTACATATTTCTTAATGTTATCCTAAATAACAAGACTTTTTAGGTTTTGATATTAGTGCTATATTGGCTCATATAAAATAAAGAGTATTTTCTGTCTTTCCCTATGTTTGTTAAAGATTTGGAGGAATTGACAAAAGGAGCCTTTGTGGTCAAAATACTGTTCTCCTTACTTCTTAATCAGAAGTGACTTACCCTTTTGAGACGCAGTCTTTGTCTCTTTCTACACAATGACAGTATAGTGAATTTTACAGCAGTTATTCTTTCTGTAATTCATTTGACAAACATATTAACTTCTAACATCTTACGTATTTACGTTGAATCATTATTCACCAAATGTAATTAGGCTTCCTGTGAAGTGAAGCATTTCTCACCTTTCACGTTTCCTGTGTCTTGAAGGTTTTCTTTCCGGAACTTGGTGCGATGCCCTGAACACAGGAAATGTACTGCAGGCACTAGTGTTTCAAGACAGGTTTCCACAGTAAACCTGTAACTTTCCTCTGAGGTAGAGAATTGATTTTTTAGGATAAATATTGCTTATGATGCTCCTGGCTAGCTTAAAGATGATCTGACAGTTTATTGACGATGAATGATTGAATCGCTGTTTCTCTAAGATACAGTCATTTCCTTTGGAGGGAAAGAGGGAAACAATATCCAAATGAAAAACTGGAGCAAGACAGACTGCCGACATTCCTTTTCAATCAAGTGAATGTAACATCGTTAACCAATTAAATGCCTAGAATTTATTTTCTAGTGCCTTAAACGTGTACCAGGTATAGCGAGACATAAAAACTGCATGTTATTCACTTCACATAAATATAGTGCAGACCCTAAAACTGATCCACACACAGTTGGTTTGTTTCATAAAGAAATGGACGTTGCTGCTGACAGACCGAAATACCAGGACCCTGTTAAAACAGCAGAAAAGTCATAAAAGATTTAGATTTGGAGAAAATATCCTAACAAACACAAACTATACATTTTTTTAACACAGAAATAATAGAGTTTTGTTTGTTTTGTTGTTTTGGTACCAGGGTATTGATACCAGGGGTGCTCAACCTCTGAGCCACATTTTTATTTTGAGACAGGGTCTCACTAAGTTGCTCAGGGCCTCACTAAGCTCTGAAGCTGGCTTTGATCTTGGGATCCTCCTACCTCAGCTTTCTGAGTCACACTATCACGGCTGGCTTAATAGAGCATTTTTAAATTATTTTACTGGTGCATTATAATTAGACATAATAGTAGGACGCATTATGCCCTATTTATACATGCACATAATTTGATTGGTCTCATTCCCCAGTACCTTCTCTCCTGCTTACCTTCTCTTTCCCCAAAACTGTTTTACTCTGTAGATCTCCTTCCTGTTATTTTTATTTTAATTAGTGCATTGAATTTTACACACACACACACACACACACACCCAGAACTCATGCACTGGTTCATGAATACTGCATAATCTAGTAGATTTCATTCCCAACACTTTCCCATTTCCCCTCCTCACACCCTCCTGATCCCTTAGTTGGGGGTTAAAAGTTTGTGGGGAGGCTGGTCTGCCTGTTTCCTCCTGGTTGCAAAGGTCTTGGACGTGCACATCCAGTCAGGTGGATTCCCCTTCCTCTTTGGTGAGGGTCTCCTTCAGTGTGTCGTTATCTCTTTTTAGTGTTTCTTGGCACACAGACGTGGCACCGTCCAAGGGTCCGTTGCTGCTGCCAGGCCTCCAGCTGGCCTCTGCAGAGCTGCTGCAAGGCTGTGGCTTCCTCTGAGCCATCAGTTTGGAACCGTCCGCCATTTTTGTCATAGGCGCACATGTCCAGGAGAGAGACCTGCGGTCCCTTCTAGCTGTTCCCGCTTGGGGCCTGGTCATTGGTCAGGGATTTCTGTCCCCCAAGTCTGGGTTAAAGTATTGCTGGGGCCCCAGGAGAGTCGTGTGCGGGAGAGAGGTGTGCTGCCACTTGGCCGAGGTGTGGGTGTAGTCTACCCGGTGAACTCTCAGTGTCCTGGTCGCTTCCCAGCCTCTCTCAGAAACAGGGGGAACAAGCACCAGCACCAGCAGTGGTGACCAGTGACGAATATAGAGCATTCCGATCAGTGCCTAGTGCCAGCTACGACGTCCGCAGCACTGCCGGAAAAGAAGCAAAGCCAGGGTCAGCCAGGGATGGCAGCAGGGGACAGCTGCAACTCCATCTAGCATTAGAGCAAAAGCAGGTGCCAACACTGCAACCACAGTGCTAGTAACTGCAGCAACATGAAGGGTGCGGTCAGGGGTTACATAAACTAAATAGTTCTAAAGGACAATAAATGACAGCTAATTAAGAGAAAAGAAAATGGGATGGGAAGGCCAAAGAAAGCTCGAAATTCAACAAGTAAGTTTAGGGAAAGCAGAAGAGAGGTAGCAAGTGACGGCTATAAAGGAGGAAGAGTAAAAAGTAAAAAAATATATATAAAGAACAAGAGAATTTGGTTATATTAGAGAGGAAGGAAAGGAGAAAAGGCAAGGAAGGAGAGAAAAATGAAAACAAGAGCAATAGTGAGCAAAGACTCAGACTAAAACAACCAGCCAAGAAGCCCTGATCCTCCAAAGTCAAAACAGGGCAAAATAACAGGTGAAAAGAAATGAAAAAAATAAAGAACGTGTGTGCATTTGTATACCTGAATTAATCCGTGTGTCAAGAGCACACCCACACGAAGTCTGATGAGAAGAGCAGGGCCCGTCCACTCCAAGGTGGTCGGGCTGTGGACGGGAATGGGCATCCGCTGCCTGTGCCTCTCTGCCTGGTTTCCGCTTCCTCTTGGGCTGTGTGACCCTCAGCACCAGGGCTGGGGTTGCTGACCTGGTCCTCCCTGAGTTGATCGGGAGCTGCCAGCTGGAGCAGCCCGGGGCTGAGGCTGGTGAAGAAGCTCTCAGCTTCCCTTCTCTGCACCGCAAAGCAGGACAGAATGGAAGGACTGTGGACTGGAGTTCCATTCAGACAGACTAGATCCGTGCACTTCCAGAGTCCTAAGGAAGTTCCTGCAGCTGGCAGTTAGCCCTCATTAGCCTTGGGAACTTCTTGGGTGGCATCTGCTCCACAGTGATTACATCAGCACACCCCAAGGCGGGCAGCTGCCAGTCCCTGCTGGGCACCTGGACTCAGGGGCCCCCTGAGGCCTCCACGGGCAGGGCAGGTTAGCTAACCCGTCCGTCTTGCACACTCCACGGCCCACAAGTGTGGCCTTCCCAGGACTCACCCAGAGTGTCAACGCACCCATCTGCCCAGATCCTAGGTTGGTCCCCTGAGCCAGCAGACATGAAGGGAGAGTGAGGTGCATTCCCTTCCCTGTCCCCAGCCTTAATCCCTGGAGCGCTGTCCTCTCTGTACAGTTTCAGTCACATGTTGCGGGCACTCGCCAGGCCCCATGGCAGGTGCTTGCTGGACAGTCGGATACGCTTGCTTTTACCTCCTGGGCTCCTGCAGCGGAAGGTTGCTGCGAGGCCACTTCAGGAGGGCTCTGACTCGGCTCTCCCCTAGCCTCCCGGGAACCTGAGCACTTTTCAGACCCCAGCTCGCCGCCCTGTCACTGGCTCAGCTGGATCAGATGGCTCTCCGCTGGACAGGTCTCCCTTGCCAAGGTGATTTGCAGCATCTTTCTCTTTCTGCCTGTGTCACCCTCCCTCTGAGATAAACTGGTGCCACTGGCACCGCCTACCTGGCTCCAGTGTGCTCTTTTCTGTCCTGTGCTCGGATCACCTCGGTTTCTCATATGATTCTCCCACTGCCCATACGGGATCTCGGCGAATTCCCTGTCATCCACCTCACCAAGAACAGTACTCCTGCCGACTGAACCCAGGCAACTGGAAATTCAGCCTCCCTCTAAAGCGCCATCTTTCCCCCCTGAGCATTTCAAATGAAGGGCCAGAAGCTGCACTCGAGGGTCAGCTGGCTGGAAGAACATCCAGAGAGGACTCAGTGCGTCAGGAGCTTTGCATCCAGAGACGAGCACATGCCAGCAGATGTGCCCGGGGGCTGGGACCTGGTGCAGGTATACACGGGATCACATGGGTTACACCATGTCCCCACCTCACACATCTCTACACTGAAGAACTCAGCTTCAAGGGAGGTTGAGGGAAAGATTGCGACGGTGAAATGGATCACCTCCACGAGAGTGTCCCGTCTCCAGCACCCGCTAACGAGCAGCTTTCCCTGACCAGTCGGAGTGCAGTTTCTTATCAGGGACAATCAGGGGCAGCCCTTGGGAGGAGTCCTGCAGGTGACCTAAAATGTGGGATTCAGGGCCTAAAAACAACTTTGATGACCGGTGGAGAAATGCGCGTCTCGGATGTGCCAGAAGACTGAAGGGGCTTTGCAGAAGCGCGTCCACAGGGAGGGAGAAACTGCCTGCCTCCAGAGCTGAAGTGACTGATATTCACAATGAACAGGAAAAGCTTCAGTATGGCATTCCGCATCTGAAAACATGAGGATGGACGCATCAGAACTCTTCAAAAACCCTGAGGAGAGCTTGAGATAAACAGAGATTGTTCTTCATAAAAAATCAAATACTCGACATCCCTTTTATTCTTATAAAGGTTTTCTCCACTTTTCGTAAATGGATTCTATATTGTCTTTAAAACATGCCTAAATAATGATTTTTTTAAGTAAAATTATCCAAAAGTGATGTTGGTGACACTATCGCAATGACCCATGTATTGGGTCATTTTTCTTCTCAGAAAACATGAATTCTTGGGGCGCCACCCTGTTGAGGAATTCTTCCCAGCCCGAGGGTGGTGCCGGCTGGTGAAAACGGGACACCAGGCAGTCGCCTGCGCGCTTGGTCACAGCGCGTGGTTGGGGTAGGATGGGCTGTGACCAGGATGCTACCTTCAGTGTGCTGCCAGCGTACTCGAGGGGTCGCCTGTGTTTGCCGGCCTTGGGGATACACCGGAGCACGATCTCAGATCATAGGGTGAAGCGACTTGAGTTTCATTCCTGTGTCACACAACAGGAATACGGACCCTTCTTCTTACAGGGGATGTAGATTCTTTTTCCTCAAGGACATTTATGTGTCAACACTTCAATTTAGTTGATTTTTTTCCCTGGATATTTCTGCAGGCTCTTTAAATCCTTATTTTCATTTACTCCCATCCATTTAGCAATGTGTATAGTATCCGCCCAGATGTGGCTCTTTTCCAGACCTGTAAAGACTGGTTTTCTAGATTATTTATGAAATAAGACGACACTGATCCCAGAGAATCAACTATTTATATTTTTGTTAAGAAAATTGATCATTTCTCTCTTCTTGGTACAAAGCTCAAACCAATTTCCTGGTAAAGACAAAAATCTTTATCTCAACCACTCGCCACACCAACTACTGATTTCTACCCTCTTCCCCAGGGAAGCAAAATGCTTTAGCTAACCAACAATAAAAACAGAAAATATACCTTTGCAGAACCTTAACAAAGGTCTTCCGAAAACCCACTGCCCCCTGGACCAGCACATGCACATTCACACGTGAGCTTCGATGATTTCCTCCTTTTATATCTTCCCAGCCCCTCAAAGTACTCAAGGATTTTCGTCAGGCATTTCTGTTTTGAGTCTGATTTATGAACTCTTCCTTGTCTGGCCAGGTGCCGGCCATATTCCACAATTCATAATCTGTCACCAGGAGTAATGGCCCGTCTCCAAAGGTGAGGCGGGACAGTCCTTTCTGTATGCATCAGATAAACAGATCGCATGGCTGCCCAGTGATCTATCTGAAGTGGGCTGAAGAGCACATTAACCTTTCAGCACACCCCCATTTTCCTTGTGGCTCTTTTCTTTTATGCTCTTCATTTTTCTTCATAAGAGGCAGACCTGATGAATAGCACAACATCCAATCACAGTGAGCAGATTGCTCAAACTCCATAGAGGCAAGTGGCTCTGGTACCCAGTAAATTTCAAAACATCGCAAACCTCAAGAGATGAAGAGGATTTGTTATCTGCTTCCTCAATGCCATAAGCTTTTCCTGGGACGCTTGACGGCAAGGAGTCCCACGACTTCCAATGACTGCTTTGTCCTTTTCTCATTTCTAACGGAAGACTAAACTTAGGTTTCAAGCACCGTCTCAATTTGTTTCATTTCCATGAATTCCGAGTCTGCGTATACCGAGTCTATGATATTCCTACAGAGTTGGCAGATTCCTGTTTTTCAAGGTTGAGGTGTGCCCTAGGAGGCATTTAGCATATTGTCCTGGTGTGGGTCAGTCCAGCCACCCAAGCAGGACACAGGCACATGGGTGACATTCCCAAACAGATGAATGGTACGTGTAGCACATAAAAATTGTCAGGCACCAGATGCTCTTAGGATAGATCACTGTCTAGTGCAGGGCCATGGAAATTTCAAAAGTTGATCCAACCTTACCCAAGTTAACAACCTGCATCTGTGTATGTGAGTGTGCATGGGTGTGTTCAAAGTGTGTTGAGCTAGAAGTCAAGTTTCAGCATTCTAAGAAGCAACTAGGAGATTAAAAATAAAGACAGCAGGTCACAGAACTCATTCCAGGACCACCCCAACCAAAGAAGCAGCAGGGAGATGGTGTGAGAGTTAAAGAGATGCTGGTCACTGAGGGTGGGGAGTTGGTGAGAAATTTGTTTTTCCTGTTCCCCCCTCCTTAATAATGAACCTAGATTTTTTTAAGGATAAAGGACAGGTGATGCAAAGTAAGGAGACTAGAGGTATTAGAATGGAGAGGTCAACCTCCAAAGGAATGGCCGACATCAGGATTTCTCAGACTTCACTGTGTCCTGTTGGAAATGCAGATTCTGATGTGCAGGTGGGTGGGGGGTTCGAGTCTGCCTAAGAAGCTCACAGGTGATGCTGATGCTGGTTCACAAAGCACACCTTGAGTAGTAAGGACCCAAATAAAAGGGTTACCTGAAGCCCTAGAACATAGAAAGAGGGTTTAACCCAAGATGAGAAACACAAACATCTTCCTCTAGTATCTGAAAGATAAAGGAAGTTTGGGCAAGATGGTGAAAGATAGAAAATCAGTATACTTTTATCTCCTCATCCCAGTATTAAAATATAGAAGAAGAAAAATCTTAGGATGGAAAATGAATATACCATCTGGAGGACATTACAACCCCAAGAGTACTAAAGAGATAGTAAACGCCCAAGGTTTCTTCTTTTGTGTGACTGTCCTTTACTTTGGAAGGCCACCTCGTGTTGCGATTCAGTGTTCCACGTCATGGCATAGGCTCTTTCTCCTCTATTGTAACCACCTCAAGAGCAAATTTGTAATGTAGTATTTTATGATTAATAGCTGGTAAATAATGAATACTAAATTGATGGATTTAGACAGGAGTCCTGAATTCTGGCCACAGTTTTATTTCTGACTTCCAATTGACAGTAAATTACTTCAGCTGCTTCTGGCTCAGTTTCCTTATCTGTCATGACATGATAACACACTTTTCTTCCCACCTCTTATAATTGCTATGAGAAAGAAATGAGGTCTTAATTATAATGCTGCTTGGGAAGATCTGTTCCAAATTGAAGGTGTCTTAGTGGTAGTGGCATTTTATCCCCAACAAGTGACGTATTAGCTGAGATTTGTACATATTATCTGATATTTCCTATTCTCTGTAAGATACTACGTGGCTCGCTGGAAAAATGATTTGACTAAGGTCTGGATTTCGAATGCCAGTGACGAGATTGTGATGTGCAGAGGAGAGGATGGAGAAGAGGCACCGCCACCTGTCTGTAGTTCAGTATTGCTTGAAGTCTTTCTCCATTACAAGGAACTAGAATTTTGTTTAATTGCTCATCTTTTCTGAAAAATTCTCTATGGGTAATGTACAAAATCTGTTGATTACACAGAAAGTAACTGTAAAAAAAAAAACTCACTGTTAACAAGTTTATCTTCTTTAATCTCCTTCCACCATATAAAATGCAGACGTGTGTGTATGGGGGGAGGGGTCTTAGTAAATGGGAAGGAGTCACAATGCGTTGTGTTGTGTACTGTTCTCATAACAAGAACAGAAAAAAGGGTCCAAAACTGCCGTGGCTTGTTAGCACCTGCCATTCGTTCAATGCCAGCCCAGAGATCATAAGACATTCTAAAGACACGTGACACATCTGCCCTCAGGGTACTCAGAATCTGTCTGGGAGACCACGTCCCCATACCTAAAACCAATCATAACTGCTTTAGCACCTACTGTATGCCAGACTGTGTGAAACATACAGGATGCTTTCCAATACATGCAGCTAAGGATTCTCCAACTTCAAGGCTGCCGCGTACACTGACTTACTAGGACTCACTCCTGGTTAGGCAGAGTCAGTGGTGTTGGTCATTTAGTTCACAGATATAACACACTTAGAAATCAAAAAAGACTGTCAGTTGGCAAGTAATCAAGAAAACAAATGTTCAGCAGGGAAAACATGAACCTAGACATCAAGTCATTTATTACATTTCGAAGAAAAAATTATTCCCCTATTTCTGACATTTTTGATATAAATGTGCTCAAATCCATGCTGTTAGGTGTGCAGTGAAGAAATGAGGTCTTGTTCGTTACCTGCACATCCATCCCGTTCAAGAGTGTGTGCCTGCGTTCTCACACAGAGTTTTGATCTTTCTATTTCTGGAGAAGAGGATGAAACCAGGTGGCTTTGTACTCAGCTGGTTTTATATTCCTCTGTACCAATTATATTTTACTTTTCCTTGGTTAAGAGATTAAGAGTAACTCTTATTTTTAAAGATAAACTTGATAATGATCGGTTTGGGGAAAGTTAATTGTCTCTCTTTGAAATAGAAATATGAATCCTCTTTGATTAAAAAAAAGCATGAAATTATAATGTACTGATCAAATTTTATCTCCATAGATCTTTGGACCTACTAGCATAGTATAATAAGTTGTCATTTCCTTATCACAACCAGTATTGTTTGATCTTTTAAATTTTTTGGTAGAGAAGCAGAAGGCCTTACTTTCTACTACTTTTGGTAAAGACAAAATTGAAATGATGTATTATTTAATAGTATCCCTTGTGATTATACATTGGAGGTTTAAAATATTATTAATTGAGTTATTTGTGAAACAAATATTTGCTAATAAGATAGAATGAACCCTTTTCTTTTATTGAATTAAAAGACTTGGTTTAAAGATCATGTTCAAATTTGAGTTCTCTTTAGCCAACTTAAATCTCTTCAGTATTCTTCATTTATACTGAAATAAATTATACTGAAACAAATCACATTAATAATAAAAATACAAAAATTTCAAAATATTTAATTTGCCAAATATATGAAAAGCTTTAAGGCATCAATTGCTTGTAACTTTCCCCATCTCTTAGTCATGGAAAATTTTTAAGCAAGATAATACTTCTGTCTCTGTATCTCGAGTATGCATATGAGGGATTGGGATGTATCTTCTAAGCATGAAGCCATCACTAGTGGCCTTGACTCTGCTGGTCATCTCCTCCCTCCATCTAGAGCACGCTGCCTCCTGCAGCCCAGGAGCTGTGGCAGGCCCTGGGAATACCCGGATGAGTGAGACACAGCCCCGCCCTCAGGTGCTCACGCTCCAGTTCAGTAAATTTCTAACCTGGAGTCTGGAGAGAAAGAAGGATATCAAGGACATGTGAAGGAATCTCGAGATCTTCTCCAGATGTTTTCAACACGCTTTCCTGGATCTGCCTGCCTGAGAGCTTTTTCAACTGCATAAATAACACCTAGCATAGAGTCCCAATAGGAAGAGATTTCAGATCCCTCCTTTATTTGTCAATGAATAAGGATTTTAAAAACTACTATTAATACAGAATCGCTTAGCAGGTACTCTTTTAAGTAATGTGTATATTAATGGTTTTTAGTCCTCACAATAATAGCTGAGGTAGATACTATTAGCATGCCAGTTTTACAGATGAGGAAACGGAGGTAAACTGAGGTTTAAGTACCTTGCTCAAAATCACACAGAAAACAAACTAAGCATTTATCCAGGAGTTTGCTTCCAAAGTCTGACTCCTAACCACTGTGGTACATAGCTTCATTGTTCAGTCAAATGTTGTTCAAAGTCCGTTGACATAGGCTTTTATGTCAGTTGACAAAATAAAATCATTTAAACTTCTATTGACCATGCCTGTTCTTTAAATATTGAATAGAAATTCATAGTTTTGCATTGGTTTTAGAGGAGTGAGTTGCATTAGTGAGTACACAGCCAGGGGATTATACTCTGGTGCGTGACCCCAGATCTCAGTGTGAGAGCAATGTGTCTCCCCCAGACTCTTCCCAGAGTAGCTAATGCTGGTTTTCTTAACTTTGTCCTCCTAGAGATTCCAGTTTTGAGAAAGGCTTTTCCAAAGCACATTGCTTTGCTTTTCTATTCCAGATAGCTGAGAATTGATGCACTTCAGGAAATCCTTTTTCAATTCTGCCTAAAAACTCTTCTATTAAACATTAATGTGCTATCACATTTAAGAAACAAGACGACTTGGGAAGACTGAAGATAATTTTTTATCATGAACTAGTAGGAAGAAAACACCCACCAGGTCTTTATGTATTACAAACATCACGCTGAGACCCAAAGCAGTCATTCTTACTCTTGTAGGAAATAAAAGCCAAGTGTGAAAACTTGAAGAAATTAAGGAAATAAAATGGAATAGAGACAATTTTTGAAAGAAAAATGGCTAAGGATAGAGCTTAAACAGGATAAATAAAAGGAAATCCACGTCTAGACCCATGTCTTGCTCTACTCAGTCAGCTGAAACAAAATACAGTAGACTGGGTGGCTGCTAAACAGCATACATTTATTGCTCACAGCTATGGAGGCTGAGAAGTCCAAGATACAGCACAAGCAGATTCTGTCTGGTGAGGACCTGTTCCTCATAGATGTTGCCCGCTGTGTATCCTCAAGGGGCAAAAGGGGCAAATAGGTCCCAAAGTTCTCTTTGATAAGGACACTGATCCCATTCATGGGGACTCTGCCAAAGATCCCAGCTCTTAATGTCAACACATTGGGAATTAGACATTAGCATTGAATTTCAGAGGGTCACGATATCTAGTGTCTTACCATAGTGAAATTACATAAAAACTAGGAGAGAAAAATGTTAAAAGGAGCCAGAGGCCAAGGGTGGCTTACTTTCAAGGGGCAAGAGTTTTCTGTCAGGTGACTTCTGTCCCCCTAAGGAAGCCAGAGCAGGAGGACTATAGTGTCCGTGGACCAGAGGGGGCCTTGCCTAGAATGTCCGTAGCAGGAATACTTTCAACAGTTAGGATGAAGGAAAGACAAACTGCAAGAGAGGCAGAAAGCATGCCACAAAGGGAATATTCTTTAAGGTACATATTCCAGGCAGCATGAAAATGAGCCCAGATAAAATGCAAGGAGATACTGGAAGAGCTAAAGAAAGTGGTTTTGAAAGGGGGTGTGAATCTGAATTTAAGTTATTATAAAGGTGAAAAAAAATTATGTTTTAGGTGAAAAGAATTATGTTTTATGTTTTGTAAAAATACACAGATAGGGCAACATGGAAGAACCTGGAGGATACATCACATTAGGTAAAAAAGTCAAGAAAGGAAAGACAGATACACAAGGTCTCTTTTTATATGTGCAGTCCCAAGTAGGTGAGCTGTCAAAACAGAAGGCAGGGTGGCGGCTGTCAGGGCTGAGGGGAAACGGCAATGTCAGGCAGATGTTGACCGAAGCCCACGGAATTTCAGTTAGAGAAGAGGAATAAGTTCAAGAGAACTGTTGTACAACATGGTGACTAGCGTTCATCCCAAAGTAGTGTATTCTGGAAAACTGGTAAGAGATTTCTTATTTTCAATCACGCGCACACAAAAAGCATATGTTAAATAGCTTCACTTGTTCATTCTACAATTTATATGTATTTCAAAACATCTTGTACCTGATAAGCACATTTTAGTTGTCAATTAAAAATAATAAATCAGAGAAAAAAACAGGATTATAGGATTATTAAAAATATACTGAAAATGAATCATGAAAGTAAGTGTAAAAATTTCTAGGAAATAGGATTTGGGTACATGCAGTGGTAGAATACTTGCCTCATAGATACAAGGTCCTGGGTTCAGCCCCTAGAAACCCCCCCCCCACACACACACACTCAATTCTAGAAAAGAACACAGGAGAAAAATCCATACTCTAGAATACTACCCTACAATTAAAAAGAAAATCTCTTGATGCATTTAACTACTTGGATGTACTTTGCAGAAATTAAGCCATGTGGAAAAAGTTCATCTCCAAAGATTACGAACTAATTGTTTATATGAAATTTGTGAAATAAGCTAATTATTGATATGGTTAGTGATTAATGATCAATTATTAATCTATTGATTAGCTTCCCAGGAGTTAGCCATAGGGAAGGGAATGAATGTGGCTATAAAAGGGTAACACGGGGGAGCTCTGTGGTTGAGTCTCTTGGTTACAGAGGTGGTTTTACCAGGTTGACTAGTGATAAAATACCATAAGCTCCGCCCCTGCCACCCTCAGGCACCAAGGAGCGGGTGTACGGCTGGCACACTGTGACTCAGATCTGCGGCACACACCAGTGTCAGCCTTTGGTACTGACTGCACCATCATTGTGTAGGGTGTTGACACTGGAGGAGGCTGGGGCGGGGTGTGGAAATCCCCGTACATTTCTTTACAACCTCCTGTGACTCTCTAATCATCTCAAAATGGAAAGTCAGCACAAAGGGGCAGGGAGAAATCCAGAGAATCAAAAAGCACGGCCATCGCATACATGCCACTTTGTTCACCTCTTCATTGCTCTGACGAGTACCTAGAGGACGATGTGGAGGAGGAAAGGTTGGTTTGGCTTGTGGTTTCAGAGCCCACATTCAGCTGTCTCCAGGGCAGAAATATGGGCAGAAGCTTCTCACTTCATAGCAGCCATTTGGCAGAGAGGATGGGCCAGTGACGAGATTCGCCCTTCTGGGGCACACCACCAGTGACCCGTGTCCTTCAACTGCAGTTCCACCACCTCCCAGTAAGGCCATTGTTATTAATCCGTCAAAGCTCCACCCTGCTCTCTGCAGGGGGGTCAGTGTTCAACATGTGAGCTTTGGGGCACACTTCATATCCAAACCGTAACACGCACATGTAAGTTGGAAAGGTGAGATGCAGTTAACTTGTCCATAGATTCTCACATTCTCCAGGACATTAGAGGAGTATTGAAGAATTAGACTTTGTCAGCACAAACATGTCAAAATTTCTAAGGCAAACAAGTAGAAATCGTATCCAACTTCCAACAAGTAGACAGAGATTCTCAACACTGAATTTGTTTGTAGAGTTTTCATTGATATTGAATGAGGGGTATCATAGGCAAGAAGGTCTTGGCGAAAGGACTAGCTGTAAGAACAAGCAAAAACTCCAGTAGATAAGACATGAACTGAGGCTAAAATTGAAAATGTGCTCCAGAAAGTTGAGTTTCAGCAGAAAGCCTTAGAAATACTGAGGGGTGTCTATTCTACTTGGAGTTGGAATCATGTAAGAACAAGGACAGCACTGTGGGGGCCTTTAGGTGCAAGGGAAAACGTGTAACCAGATAGTAACCAGGATCAGCTTAGTGCAGTAAGGGCCGAGGTCCTGGCTGTGCAAGCTACTCAGTTCTCAGCTGCGAACCTGTGGTGTAAGGTTTCTGTCCAATATGAGGAAAGATTAGCATTACATAAAATGCACTGCTTTGGGGTCTGCAAGTCAGTGGCTGTTGGCGTGTACACCCCGTTACATAACGTTGTTATCAGGTAATGCCAGAGCAGATTCATCACCCCAACCTATTAGCAGTCAGTCCCCATCCCCCATCCCCTCCCTTGCCTGGAAAACTAATCCTTGCAGTCTCTATGGATTCGCCTATTCTGGACACTTCATATAAAGGGAATATGTGGACTTTTGTCTATGGTTCTTGTCTCTAAGAATATTTTCAAGAGCCACTCAAGCCATAGGATAAAGCAGCACTCCATTTCTTTTCCTGGTTGTGTAATATTCTGTTGTACAGAGAGGCCATGTTTTTGTTTATTCATTTATCAGTCCACAGGCATTTGGGTTGTTTTTACCTTTGGGCTATTCTGAGTAATACTGCTTGTGAACATTGGTGTACAAGTTTTTGCAGGTGTGTATGTTTTCAGTCCCCTTAAGTACATCACTAGGTATGGAACTCCTAGGTCATATGGAAGTTCTGTATTCAACTTTTTGAGGATCTGCCAGACTGTTTTCCACAGGGGCTTTATCATTTTGTATTCTCAGCAGTAATATACAAAGGTTCCATTTCTCCTCATTCATCAACATCTATTTTCCTTTTTAGTGGGATGACTTGATACCTCATTTTAATTTTGATTTACATTTATTGAGTAATGAATGGTGTTCACATCTTTTCATCTTATGGGTTAGTCGTTTGGAGATTCTTTGGAGAAAGAATTATTTGGGTTGTCTTTTTATTGCAAGAGTTCTTCAGATACTCTAAATAGTAGACCCTCATCAGATATACAGTTTAGAATTGTTTTCTTTTTTTTGCTGAGGGTTTTCTTTTCACATACTTAATACTGTCCTTTGATCCATGAAGGTTTCAATTGTAATGAAGTCAGATTTATCTGCTTTTTTTCTTGGGTTGTTTGTGCTTTTCTATTGTTGCATAAAACTATTTTTACTGAAATAATACACTGTTTTATATTTGAAATTCTTATTTCTAGTTATCCATAATTTAAATAGCCTTACTAGTAACCTGTCTCACCAACAAAACATTAGTCTCCCATAGCTGACTTAGGAAATTTGTTGTTTTTAAACAATACACATTTATCATCCTGCAATTCTGTGGTTCATGTCTAAAAAGAGCCCCATTGGGCTAAAACTGGAGGTCAGCAGACCCTCATTCCCAGGGACGCTTCAAGGGAGAGTGGGTTTCCCAGTACTTCCCGGCTCCTAGAGGCCTCCTTCCTTGACCTCTCTCTCTGTTCCTCTATCTTCAAACCCAGTCGCATAGGGCCAGGTCCCTCTCACATTGCCCCACCCTGACCTCTCCCCCTTGTCCTTTTAAGTCCCCTTCTAATTCTGTTGACCCAGGAGAGTCTCCTGATGTTACAGTCAGCTGATTAGACAGTCGAATTCCTTCTGCACTCTTAGTTCTGGGGATTCGGAGTTGGACCCCTGAGATCAGTTGCTGTTCTGTGTAGCACAGGTGACCCTACTGGTGTCCTGTTCACTAAAGCTCGGGATTACACTACATTTGTTAACAGATCACACATTTGAAAGTACTCCGTGTTAGTCAGCTTTTCATCCTTGTGAACAAAATACCTGTCCAGAACAACTTGGAGGGAAGATTTATTGTGGCTCACGGTTTCAGAGGTTTCGGTCATCTGACTCCATTGTTCTGGTCCTGCAGTGAGGCAGAGCCTCATGGTGGAAGGGTGTGGAGAGGAAAGCTACTCTGCTCATGACAGCCTGGAAGAAGAGGGAAGGGAGAGGGAGATGGATGGGGGCTGTGAGGAAGGGTCCTGGGAGAAGATAAACACTTCCAAGGCATGTCTCCAGTGACCTACTTCCTCCAGATGGACCCCAGTTGTCCATTCAACCATTCGTGGATTAATGACCTGCTGTGGTCAGAGTCTTCTTGACCCAATCACCCTATAGCCTCACCTCTGTGCACATGAGACTTTGAGGAACATTCCAGAGACAAACCAGAACATACTCAGAAAGAGAGAGACTGCAGATAACTTTGGCTTTTTGTCTCTGCAAACTTCTTTGTGCAGCAGCATAGACACTAAGGGCAGGGAGTTTAGCAAATATACAAATTATAGACTCACAATGAGTCCTTTCTAGCATATCTAAACCAGAAGTTTCTGTTCATTTGTTACTAGAGGAAATACAACATAAGAATTAGATATAATGGATAGCAGTTTTAAATTGGCTTTCTAAAAAATGGGATAAGTAGACAGGCCCTTTGTGTAAGGGCAGTAGGTACAGTGGAGTGAGCATGGGCTTTGAAGTTAAGGAGATCTGGAACCAGGTTCAAACTTGCCATTTTATTAGAAAAGGTCCCTGGAATTCAACTGCATCACACCAAATTAGATTTTTATGAATAGGTACGAAACTTGGTAGGGTAATGTATCTCAAATGCCTCTAAGATGCAGATGGAGGGTTTTTAATGGGAAAAAAATTGTGCATAAAGTTTATAAAGTGACTTGAAGTCCCTTTTCCATGCTGTTTATCAAATGATAATGGTGTTAGGAACACATGTTAAGTACATGCATTTTAAAATCAATTTGTTGGTGTAATGCTAGAGATACAAAGTGTTCTGCCTACCGAATACTGTTAGAAGTCATCAGGAAGACAGGGACAGTGAATTCTGTCAGGTCTTTTCTTTGATTCAAAAGGAAGTGATATGGTAGACAGGTGGACTTGTTTACTGCTAAACTTCCTCGCTGTCCTGGTCCCATTTTCTTGCCTAAGTAATCTATTGCCACCTCTAGACAGGGGTACGAGGCTCTAATCTAAAGTTGAATAGAGAAGCACGTCAGTGCTCCCCGCGATGTACATAAAATCTGAGTTCCTCTACATCTATGTGCATCAAGGTGTCTTTTTTTGTTCTGAGATATCTGGATTATAAAAACTAAAATGATTATTAAAGGAGGTAGCAGGCAATTTAGGAAGTACTCTGCCTCCCTGTGACAAAAGCTTTGCAGCTAAGCACAGTAATTTATGTTGATAAATTGCATCTGTCAGAGTGTCCAAAGCACTTCATGGGATAGGTTTCTAACTCTGCATTTCTCATTCCTGCATTCTGACATATGAACTTTTATTAAAAAAAAAAAAAAATGCCAAGCTAGTCTCTAAGTCCCTGGAGACAGTCCCTAAACTGTCATAACCAGTTTGGGTAAAGTTAAACAAAGAATGATAATAATGATTATTACCTTTATTTCCCTTCTTCCCTCCTCCCCCAATCTGTATGGATCTTAAAGTGAAATGAACTATTACAGAAGTAGGCCATTATTTGAGAGTTAAGTTGCCAAGAGAAGAAAACAAAATGTCAGAACTCTGAGAAAAAGTTGGTTCTAAAGCATAGAAAACCGCATATGAACAAGGTTAAAAGGCAGTGGTAACCAGGTAATGAAGCCTCAAACTGAAGTTACCAAAAAAAACAATGGAAAGGGTACAGAAACTGCAAAGAGCGATCTCCCCATGTGACACTGTCATGCCATTGTAACAAGAAGTGACAGATAAAACTACCTTCAAAAAAGAGCCTGCAGACTTGTATTCTAGTCTGTTATGCTATTATATCCATGTGCTATCACCACACAGGTGCTGTTTTAAAACTCAGTGTTTTACACACAGATAAAAACACCTTTAGGAGATACACAAAAGAGAAAGGGAACAGAATCAAAGTATCTAACTTCCCAAATACAACAGATCATAAGGAAAGACAAGATTGGAAGAAAGGAGCAAAGAACTGCAGAACAGTCAGAAATTAATAAAATTCTATTACCAAGTTCTTAACCTATCAATAGCGACTTTAAATAAAGACACAGAATAGCTGAATGGATAGAAAAGCAAGTCCCAACAGTATGCCTCAGGAGATTAACTTTAACTTTCAGGATGTTCGTGGACTAAGAGTGAAGGAATAGAAAAATGTATTTTTATATTAATTATAAGTATAAAGGGTGGGTATCTATGTTTACATCAAGAGAAGTAGGCTGTAAATCAATAACAGCAGAAAAAGAGAAAGAAGGTCATTCATTATACCATGAATAAATGGGTCAATTCACCAAGAGAATATAACAATTTTAAATATATATGCACCGCACAACACAATATCTTAATAAATCTGAGGAGTGAAATATAATGCAACATTATAATAGTAGTGGAATGCAGTCCTGCTGTTTCAACAATGGAGACCATCCAGAGAGAAAATCAGTGAGGAAGCTCTGGACATGGACACATTAGGCCAATCGGACCCAATGAACACGCACACAACATCCATCCAGCAGCACAGAGTAAACATTCTTCTAAACCTCATGTGGAACATTTTCTAGGGTAGATCATATGCTGGGCCACAAAGCAAACCTCCCTAACTTTAAGAAGACTGAAATCGAATTAAGTATCTTTTCTGACCAGAATGGAATGAAACTAGAAATCAGTAATAGGAGAAACATTGAAATGATGCAGATACATGGAAACTGAACAACATACTCCTGAAAAACCAGTAAATCAAAGAAAAAGTTAAAAGGGAAATTTAAAAATGTCTTGTATCAAATGAAAATGGAAACAATACACTGGAACTTATGGGCTGCAGCAGAAAGCAGTTTTAAGATGGAAATTTGTAACAATAAATTCCTTCCTCAAAAAAGAAGAACCATCTCAAGTCAACAGCTTAAAATTACACCTCAAGAAGTTAGAAAAGGAGGAATAAACTAAACCAAAGTTAGTGGAAGGAAGAAAGTAATAATGATCAGAGCAAAAATAAATGAATTAGAGACCAGAAAGACAATTGTAAGATCAACAAAACAAAGAGTTGATTTTTTAAAAGATAAAATTAACAAATCTTTAGCCTTTTTAAGAAAAAAAGAGAGAATAAAATCAGCAAAGAAAGAAGAGACATTACAGGTAAGACCACAAAAAAATACAAAAAATTATAAAGACTACTATGAACAATTACATAACTACAAATTGGTAGCCTAGGAAAAGTCACATAAATTTCTAGAAATACACAACCTGCTAAAATTGAATCAAATAGAAAACCCAAACAGATCAATAATAAGTAGGAGATTGAATTAAAAAATTTTAAATCTCCCATCAAAGAAAAGCCTATGATTATATGGCTCCATCACAGATGTCTGCCCAACATTTAAAGGAAAACTAATACCAGTCCTTCTTACTCTTCCAAAAAAAGCAAAGAAGTGGAAACACTTCCAAAGTTATTTGATGAAGCAAAAAGCATTACTCTGATAACAAAGCCAAGCGAGGATATCACAAGAAAGAAGGAAAATTTCAAGCTAATGCTTTTGATGAACATACACAGAAATAATAATAAACTCAGTTCAAAAGCACTGTTAAGGGGTATGGGGGAAGGAATGATAAAATGAAACAGACATTATTATCTCATGTACATATATTTCTGCACGACCAATGTGATCCTGAAACATGTATAATCAGAAAAATGAGAAATTACACTCCATTTATGTATGATCTATCAAAATGTATAAATGCATTCTACTGTCATGTACAACTAATTAAAACAAATTTTAAAAATTAATTAAAAATAAAGCACCTTAGAAGAACCATTCATGACCAAGTGGGAGTTATCCCTATAATGCAAGGATGGTTCAACATACATAAAATAATAAATGTTATACAGCCTATTAACAGAATGAAGGACAGAAACTATATGATCATCTCAAGGGATGCAGAAAGACGTTTGACAGAATTCAGTATCCTTTCATGATAAAAACTCTCCCAGCAAATTTGACACAGAAGGAACATCATTCAACACAATGAAGGCCATAAATGACAAGCTCATAGCTAACATTATGTTCAGTAGTGAAGAAATGAAAATTTTGCAAGATAAGGAACAAGACAGGATGTCTATTCTTATCACTTACATTTATCCAACATAAGTCCTGTTCAGAGAAATTATCACTTACATTTATCTAACTAGAAGTCCTGCTCAGAAAAATTAGAAAAGAAAAAGAAACAAAAAATATCCAAGTGAGAAGGAAACTAGTGAAATTATCTCTGATGATGTCATGGTCTTACACATAGAAAACTATGAGTACTCACCAAAAACTTAGAACTGATAGACAAATTCAGTAATGCTGCAGGATACAAAACCAATACAGAAGAATCAGTAGTGTTTCTTTATACCAACAATGAATTCTCTGAAAAAGAAATTAAGAATCAGTTTCATTCCCAATAAGCATTTTTAAAAACAGTTAAGAGTAAACTTGGCCACAGATCTATATACCCAAAACTATGAAACATCAATGAAAGAAGTAGATTGGTAACACAAAGAAATGGAAAGATATCCCATGTTCATGGATTGAAAGGATCAATATTGTTAAAATGTCCATACTACCCAAAGTGATCTGTAGATTCAGTGCAATTCTGATGTCATTTTTTTATAAAACAGAAAAACAATCCTAAAATTCTTACAGAACCAGGAAAGACCATGAATGGTCAAAGAAATGTCATATGCTGCAGCAGTCCCACTATGGGTATGTATCTGAAGAAATTGAAATTGCACTTCCATGTTCATTATAGCACTATTTACAATAACAAAGTTATAGAAGCCACCAAAGTGTCCATCACTGGAAAAATAGATAAAGAAAACGGGGCATGTATACACAGTAGAATACTATACAACCAGTACAAAGTATAAGGGCCCATGCCTCAAGATGGTTGAGTCAAGAGGAGATTACATTAAGTGAAATAAGCCAGGCACAAAAAGGCAAGTGCCACATGCTCTTATGTATGTGTTTAATCTGCAAAGTCAAACTCCTAGAGAATGGAAAGGTGGTTACCAGAGGCTGAGGAAGGAGGGTGAACAGGCCAACAGATTTGCTCAAAGGGCACAAAGTTTCAGTTGGTAGGAGCAAACTTCAGTGATCTATTGTGCAGAATGCTGACTATAATCAAAAATAACAAATTGTATGTTTTTAAATTGCCAAAAGGTATTTTAAATGTATTCGCCAAAAAATAAGTATGTGAGGTGGCAAATTTGTTAATTAGCCTGATTTAATCATCCCACATGTAAACATACCAAAGCATTACATTGTGCCCCCTAAGTATGTGATGTGTGTGATTTTTTAAAAATGAAGACCCAGTGGTCTGAGATAGCAGTCATGCACTATCTGTCATGCAGCTGCAGCTGAGCTAAGATGTGGCTGCTCTAAAGCTGGGCCTGTTTCCATGGCTCCTGGTATGTTGCTGTTCTTCCTTAAAATTGATCTGTGGGACATCAGACTGCCATGGTCCTCCTGTCTCTTTGAACTTGGAGTAGCATATTCTGTTCAGGTCCTTTAAAAATGAGAAAATGAGAGAGCTGTACTGTGGCTTGTAAAGTGATGTAGGGTTTATTGCTTAGTTGTGGATTTGCCTTATTCTGTGATTATTTTTAATTCCCCTCTGGACCAGCCTACTGAAATCAGGTTCTCCCAGACAAGACATGGTAATTGCTAATTCTGAGTTGTTTTCGTGACCAGAGATTAAAAATACAAACTATGACCAATACTAATTCCTGAGTCCCAGGGAATATGCTTTGCTGAGGTACTGTTTGGCCCAGAACCTCCACAGAACGGTGAATGATAAACAGTCAGCTGCCTTCTAGGTTTATTCATGAGTAAAGACCTTAGAAGGATTTTTATTTTCCCACTGCCTCGTGGCAAATGCCTTGCGTAAGCCTGTGACCTTCACTTTTTTCTCTGTTTTTGCTCTGAAGCCTCTTGTAATTGCCTGAAGGGGTGGTAAAATCTTCCTGGGAGGTAGAACTTAGACTTGGAGGTAATAGTATTGAGGTAACATCAGGTAAATCACCAATTATGTGCACAGAAAAAGAAGTTAATGCTCTAAGAGTGGTTTTTCCTCACTACCCCTAAGAAATAAAAAAAGAAAGACCTCCAGAATTGGCATTTACCTAAACTCTAAATCACAGTGTTGCCTTTGTTTGTTTTAAGTTTGTGCAAGTGCCTTTTCTTAGAAGAATAAATCATATTAGGACAACGCCGAGTAGCCTTGCAGATAAAGTTGTATTGTCTTCCCTGGTTCAGTTGTACTAGCACTTGGCAAGAGATAGTGGTTGGATTTGCTATCACAGTACACATAAGGCTAATAAACTATCATTTCTGCAATAAGAGAATCCAGAATCATTTTGATAAACAGAAAATACATATACCTAAAGTGATAACAAAATATCAATAGTTCAAAGTAGCACGTACAAAGTATTTTTTTCCAGTGGCTCAATGTTTTAACATACCCAGTGGCATTCAAGCAACTGTAGAATGGTTGGGGAACAGCAGAGAATATTTTGTCCTACAGTAGCACAACACAAGAAAATCAGAGAAAAATACAAAGTAAGAAGGTCAAAATCCCCCCCTGAGTCACCAACCCTAAAAAAAAAACCACTGTCAATATTCAGTTTATTCTGGTCTTTTTTCCTCCATATGTTATGTTTCTTAATTAGAAAAAAGACTCCTATTTTTAATCTCTTGTAGTTTAAGGTTGTGTTGAGTTTTGCTTTTCTTTTGTTGTGCTGTTTGGAAGCAGCATATTTATTTGACAACTGTTTGTTATGCATCTGTGCCAGATGTCAGGTCAGGACTAAGGATCCAGGGCCAGGAAGCTCCAGCTCCAGCGGACCATGTCGGAGCCTGACATTGAGCTGTCCTCTACTTGGAGGTTCTCACGATTGCCAGTTAAGCTGTCCCTAAATACAGGATGGTTTTCTTTTTTTTTTTTTTTTAACTCAAATATGAAGCTTTGAATTTTCCAGTTAAACATCCTCCTGTGGCTTGTGTTTGTTATATAAGAGTGTTATTAAGATATCATTCACATACTGTAAAATTCACCCTTTTAAAATGTATAATTCTCCCTGTTTGTGGCTCGTCACAGGAACTTTTTAGGACCATTGTGAATCTTGATTCTCTGCTTAGTTTTACTTTCCCAGTTTTTTTGTGACCTACAAATGAGATTAACTTTACTAGTTTTATTCCAAGACTGAGATACAAAATTGAATGAGATAATTCAAGGACAGAATCTGATGCCATTCAAGGACTTTTCAAAAATCTGCTAATCAAAACTCTTTGGAAATGCATTCAGCACCTCTGAATTTACCTGCTGTATCATCATTTCACCTACACTTCATCAAGTATTCTCAACAATATACAAAATGGCCTTGGAAAGGAAACAGTCACTCAAGGGTGATGGTGGGAAATTCTCCCCAGTGGTCTGAGCCCAGTGTCACCGATGCCCTGAGCTCAGCGTCCTAGGTGTGTGGCATGCAGCACCATTGTCCCTGGTGGAGATACGAAGCCAAGTGAGGACGAGGGATGAGGTTGCCTCATCTTCTCCACATGGAAGTGAACTCTTTGCTTCATTGCTTAAAACAGGGCTTGGAAGCCCCTTTTTATTACTGAATTTAGCCTTTTTGGTTTTATGATCTTCCAGACCTCTAGCTTTTCTATTTTACCACCTTTTAAAGCATTCACTTAAATAAAGGAAATACTTCACTACTGTTTTTTAATGGTGAGCCCATCCTCAGAATTGTTATCACCAGATCGTAATATTCAGTCTAAGGTAACAGGTAGAATTCTGTTGTTTGGATTTTTTTAACATGCTCCCTGGCTATGGGTACAGTCCTAATCCATAGGAAGTATTCCGACTTGGCTTTCCTGAGACTTTCAGAATATCCTCATGATGTGGCTATGGCACTGGAAAAGATACCACGTCCATCTACGACATCTGCTTTTGGTAGTGTATCTGAGTGATTCTTTGCCTTCCCCCTCCAAATTTTATCTTAAAGTTCTTTCATCTAGCTTACAGGTTTCTTGCCAAATATTTTGCCTGAAATACATTTTGACCCAGAAATTAAACTAAGCCTACACCTAGTGTTCTGTTTGCTCCCTGTAAACACCACACCCCCACTTCTTCCAGAATGGTTTTCTTTCCCTAAGAGCAACATCATTAAAGTAATATAGTGTCCGTGAAACCTGCCCTATCTCTTGCTCTTACACTAAGGAAAACATCTCCCAGTTGGTAATTAAGTTTTTATAGGTCATTTTGGCAAATTGTCAACTATCTTCTGAGGACTTTCCCTATGCATTTAACAGCATTTGGGTAGAATGATAAATAGATTCTAATGCTTTTATTTTATTAGAGATGTTGAGGAGTCCCTTATAGTGAAATATAAACACAGCATCTGGCCTCGGTGTTCTCCCTGGGCTCCGTCCCCACATGTCAAGGGAGCTGCATTCCTTATAACTGTGTTAACCACCTCTTGTCCCTCAGCTGAATCAGTCTTCTCTATTTGGCATAAATCGATTCCAGCGGGAGGGAAGGCAGGGTGGTGAACCAGTAAATCTATGCTCTTCTTTTTCTTTTGTTTTGTCCAGCTCTGTAATCACACTCTTATTTTCCTAGGCTATCAGATTTTCCAATTTAAATCTCGTGAATTTCAGTATTTACACACATAAATAATAGGAATAAGGACTTAACTGCTCTCCTCCTCCATTCACACCTACCAGCTTATATTTGCTATAATGAGATCAAGGCAAATCCTTTTGTGAAAAAGATGATAGGGTTAACAAATAACACAGTCTGTAATTTTCATTTTTTAGAAATGGATGAGAGAGAGCTGTAAAGAAACAAAAAATAAGAGGTTTTTTATTATTCTTCTCCCAAAGTCAATGTGACCAGGTAAAACCCTTTGGAGGCCTCCAGGTCTAAGAAAAAGGCAGGCCCTCGCTTTTAAAGCCTTAGCAGACCACGACTCCCTGCAAAATTAATTACCTGAGCATCATATTATGACCTCTCTGGCACATTTAATCAGTCAGCATTTATTAAGGATATCCCAGGTGTCCATCACTGTAGTAAGTGGTAGAAAAATAATAATACCCAACAGATACTGAGCTCTTTTCGGGTATCAGGAAACCTGCTGAGGTATTTTCCTACTGATACTACTGCTATTTCAGAGGAAGGAAGCAGTGGTGTACCATAGGAGGAAGAACTGGTGTGTGTTCTGCAGGAGTCGATTTCCCCTCTGTGAGCCCCGGTTTCCAAAACAGGAATAATAGTAATAATACCTACTTGTCAGGTTGGTGAGGATGACAGGAGTTAATGCCAGGATTCTGTAAGCCTGTGCCTAGCTCATCAATGCAGAGATGTTTTTAAATTAAGAAATGCAGGAATACAAGGTCCTATGCATGTCCAGCCACAATGTGCTTGGGGAATATGAGGTCCTTGGTGGCTTCAGTAAAGTTCAGTGGAGTAACAGAGGTGGAACTTCCATTGCAGCCTGCTGTGGATGAAGGGCAAGTGAAGAGTAGACACAGATTCGATTTTCAGGCTCTGGAAGGAGGAAGAGAGAATGATGAGGAACTCGGCCTGGGGGTGGAGTGCAGGGGTTCAAGGTGGAGCCTTGAACGTACCTAAATATTCTTGGGAAGCAGTAAGGCAATGAGAGGAGTTTGAAGATGCAGGAGAGAGTGGGGAATAACCTGTAGTGCCAAGGGCTGAGAAGTCTGGGATCCAAACCCTGCACAGAAGAGGAAGGGAGCCCCTGAGTGGATGAGGCTGTAGATAGTAGAGTGAATCCTGGGATTTCTTGGGCTTGTTTTCCCCAAGAAGATGGGATGAAGTCAAATACTCAGAGTAAAAAGGCCTACCCAGGGGTAAGGATAAGAGGTTCAAATATATTTTTAAAGAATAGCTACAAAGAACTTAAAATAATGATTAACCAAGGAAGTGTAGAAAGTTTGTCCAGTTGAAGTCAAGTGCTTTTTCTGTATCTTTTTCTGTATCTCGTTTTAGTCCCACTGTGAAAACAAATGAAGACCAACCAAAAGAGAACAGCAAAGGCTGTTTTCAGTCACTTGCAGAGTGACTCTTGTTGGCAGAGACTCAAAGATGAGAGGAGTAAGACAACTTAATAGTGTGGAAAGCGCAGGCTTCAGCTGTGCCCTGACTGCAGTCACTGGAGGCAGGGTAGCTAGCAGGAGGTACCCTCTGTGATGGGTCACAGGAGCACAGGTGGCAGGTGGCCTGCTTTGCTCAGTAAAGTTGGAATCTGGCACAAAAATTAGGGAAACTGTTTGTTACTAACTGAGGCCCTGCTTTGGACCAACTGTTAGAGAAATTATTGTTTAGCTTTCTGGGTTCTTACTACAAACTTAAGTCTGACTTCCTACAAGTCTGACTTATAGTCGGCTGATTTTCTGGGCTGGATGTTGGAAATAAACCTTTGGTTTCCCAGGTAAGCTTTTACAGGTTGTGGGTCAGGGTTCTCTTTTTTATATGATCTTGCAGTTGTTCACTTGAGTGTTCAGTTTCTTACCACTTTATTACCATTAAAACTTAAACAACTTTTTATTTAGAATCCATTGTTTCTGTAGTTAAAAGAATATGGAACCTGAGAGAAGAGATGTAAGAAGTAGTCAGTAATGGAATGGAGAAAAGGAAATTTACAGACATAATATTTAAGGAATTAAAATGGAAGTACAATGTGTACAGTAAGGGAAATGTTTTAAACTTGCATCACAGGGGCTGGGGACCTAGCTCAGAGGTAGACTACTAGCTTACCATGTGCAAGGTCCTGGGTTCAGTCCCCAGCACCACCAGAAAAGGAAGGGATGGGGGCTACATTATTTTGAAACTTCAGAGAATTGAATCTTAGCTGTGAAAGTGGAACTCCAATTCAATCTCTCAGGCCAGTGAACTAAAGGATACAGACTTAAGAAATCACCAAGTATAAACTTCACATTTTACATATTTAGAATTCGGGCCCAGACAATAAGTGACATACCTAAGCCCTCAAAACTACCTGGGACTGGACTTTAATCAGGTGTTCTTTCATTTTCATTGATCTAAGAAGTAGGCATTTTGTCATTCATGTTGCAAATTTCATTTTCCAAACCTGGAATTGCAAAATTCAAATAATGGCAGACATTGACTGATACGGTTTGGATCTGGAATGATCACCAATCTTGTGTTCAATGCCTGGTCCCCAACACAGTGCAGAGGAGGTACTTCTAGGAAGTGATTATATCACAAAGGCTTTGATCTCTTCAGTGGATTAATCCAGTGATACTTGAACAGACTACTGAGAGGTGGTAGAAACCGTAGGCAGGTGGGGTATGTTTAATGATTGGAGAAAAGAGTCACTTGGGATATGTCCTTGGGGACTATGTCTTGTCCTTGACCCTTTCTTCTCTCCTCTCCTTCCCTGGTTGCTATGAGCTGAACAGCTTTCCTTGATCACATCCTTCTACCATGATGTTCTGCCTCACCTCAGACCCAAATCAGTGGACCAGCTGACCATGGGCCAAAACCCCTGAAGCCATGAACCAAAATAAATCTTTCCTTCTTTAAGTTGTTATTTTTAAGTATTTTGGTCACAGCAAAGAAAAACTGACTAACACATCAACCTTAATACTAAATTAATTGTGCCACAGAAATGTCCAGAACAATGAATAAAAGGAAGATTTACTATAATAGCAGTTTAAGATTCAGAGAGTTTGAGAATTTAACCTTATAAATGGAGAATTGTAAGGCATGATAAATGATATGATTAATGGTATGTCAGAGTGTGCACCTTTAGTGTATTATTTGTTACAATTCCAGAAATTCCCTTGTTCCTGTTAAATATTTCAGGGACATTTTTGCCTGATAAGAGAAACAAGGGTATGTTACTACTGATTGATTTTACAGTAAACCTTTACTTTGTCTCTCTTCACATAATGAATTTCTCTTTTCCTTCTGGCCTGATGAGAAAATTTAATGGGATGTTTCCAGCAGTAGTAAAACCACTGAGCCAGATAGCAAGTGCTTTTACATCTCACTAGGAAACACCCTAGTGTCTGCTAGGGACACACTGTGCTGCAGTGAGATCTTACAAAGCATTCCCTAAAGCTCCATCCATCATACTTAAGGTTTAAACAAAGCTAATTTCAAGTTGCTAATGATCTCAGGGGGCAAGGAGACTGGCCAAAAGAGAGGGAATGGGAAGCAGGGATCTAGCCACTGGGCCCAGTGTCCCATCCCCCAAGTCCTGGACACAGCCTGGCTTAGAAGCAACATTAATCAAATTCTGGAAGACCTGGATCTGATAAGCTTCAATCAGCAATTACCAGTCAAGAATATGCTACAGAGTGGGAGAAAATCATTTCCACACACATTTCAGATATAGCACTTATCTCCAAAATTTATAAAGAACTTACAAACCTTTATACCAAAAATAAAAAGAATCCAATCAATAAATGGGCCAAGGAACTGGACAGACACTTTACAGAAGAAGACATACAGGCAATTAACAAATATATGAAAAAGTGTTCAACATCTCTAGTAATTAGAGAAACGTAAATTAAAACAACTCTAAGATTTCATCTTACTCCATTTAGAATGGCTATTATCAAGAACACAAACCATAATAGATGTTGGTGTGGATGTGGGGAAAAAGGCACACTTGTACGTTGCTGGTGGAGTTGCAAATTGGTGCAGCCACTCTGGAAAGCAGTGTGGAGAATCCTCAGAAAACATGGAATGGACCCACCTTTTGACCCAGTTATCCCACGCCTCAGTTTATACCCAAAGGACTTAAAATCAGCATACTACAGTGACGCAGCCACATCAATGTTTATAGCATCTCAGTTCACAATAGCTAGATTGTGGAACCAACCTAGATGCCCTTCAACAGATGAATGGATAAAGAAACTCTGGTGTATATACACAATGGGATATTATTCAGCCATAAAGAAGAATAATATTATGGCATTTGCAAATAAATGGATGGAATTGGAGAATATCATGCTAAGTGAAATAAGCCAGTCCCAAAAAACCAAAGGCCAAATGCTTTCTCTGATAAGTGGAGAATGATATATAATGGGGGAGGGGGGAGGGGGGAGTGAGAGAAGAATCGAGGAATTTTGGATTATGTAGAAGGAAATGAGAGGGAGTGGGGTATGAAAAATGGTGGAATGAGACAGACATCATTACCTTATGTGCATGTATGACTACACGAATGGTATGAATCTACATCGTGCACAACCATAGAAACGAAATGATGTGCCCCATTTGTGCACAATGAATCAAAATGTAGTCTGTAAAAAATTTAAAAATAAATAATTTTTTTTTAAAAAAAGGATATGCTGAATTCTATGAATGAGATTGCTGGAAGTCAAAGACCCATGGCCAGGGAGCTTAGGGAGAATAAATACCAAAGAAGTGTGGTTTGTTTGTGTCTTGGCTGTCTGGGTGAATCATCTGAGGCCTACACCCAGGCCCAAGTCAGACTCTTTTAATAGGTACCAATCATTCTAATTCTTTATGTTGGCTAATTATGCAGATATTCATTTATTTGTTCACTGCATATTTATGGTAATTCCACTCTATACTAAGTACTATGCTAAGTACACAAATGGAACAGGGAGCAAAACGAACCTGATGTCTGCCTGGGCTTACATGATTCTGAAAGTGAGTAAGCTGTGGAAGTATTTTGAATATTGATACTCTGAGTTAATATAAACCAGTAGCAAGAGGCCCTTGGGGATTCCCTAGCTGTAATGGAGTTTCTTGAATTGACAGACTATACTAATTGAGAACCATCCCAGCATAAATGTAAAATAGCCTTTCTTGTCTTTAATGCAATGCTTTGCTAATAGCATGGAATCCCTGAATTCACACACACACACTGTACTCTTAATTCTAGGTAGGAGCCCTACCAATATTTGTCATAAAAACATCACAGTGTTGAGCTACGGGGCTTGGCTAGTCCATCACCATGAGGAATTGGTAGCATCTTTTGGTATCCTCTGCAAATGCCCCCTTACTCCAGTGTTCCTACCTGTGTTAACCCAGGTCTCTCTTTTTTTTTAATAGATATAAAAATATCAGACATAAAACTGTCAGAATTTTCACAGTGAATTTTATACTTAAAAAAAGATTAACACAACTATAGTGTGAAGAATAGTTGTTCGAACTATATGTAAATCTCCCCATTCTAAAGAATTACTCTGATACATAATAAAACATGGACATGTCTGTGTAGACTATAGAAACTTGACTGCTCTTTCTGTCATTTTCACAAAATGTTAAGTTTCAAAGGAATAGAAGAGACAAAGAATTTAAGCATCATGATAGAGCAATTAAATGAGCCCAGGAAAAATTTTCTAAACTCTTTTGAAAAACAAACTAGATTTCAAGGTGAGATTCTTTTCTTTCTCATTTTTCATTGTCTCTTAAACTCCAAATGCCATAAAAGAGCAATCTGGAGGAACCAGGAATTAATCTGTTATTTTTTTCTACTTATTACTTAATAATGACCTCTTAACTGTTTTCGGACTGAGTGAATTCCTTTTGTAGGCTGTGTTTGTGGCTCAATCAAAACAGAAAGTAGATCCTTTTCTCTTAGCATTTTAAAACCAGTGGTATATATCACATACCAGAACATGTCTTGCGTCCCGTTTTGAAGATCAGACTCCATGCAGTCACCTGAATCTTTGTCTCTGTCTGAAGAGTGAACTGGTGGACTGATTTAGTGGTGCATTGAAGCACTACATTTGAGGGTACTGAGTTCACACCACAAAGCCTAGATATCTAATGGTAGATAATTAATATAATTAATGCATGATAATTTTATGAAAAAGGAAAGATAGCTTTTCACTTTGACTTCCCGTATTTTTTCATGACTAAAAAATATATTTCACATTACCTTATATGTTTTACTCCTAAAACACACCTGCATTCTTGCATTGCATGTTACAAGAGCCATGTTACAAAGCTAACTCCTGTTTAAAAAAGCAGTCTGAATTTGTGAAAGAATTTTTAAAGCACCTTTTTCTATTTGATTTGAAATATTTAAAATAGTAGGGCAACGCAGGAAGATAAAGATTTGCTGAAATGGAATATTTAGAAAATAAAGTGAAATTGACTTAGAATGTTAGAGCATATTTAAGTCCTGAACCAACGTAAGAGCAACCATTCTGTCCAGTAAAATACCAAGGAAGGTGGTAGGAAGAAGGTGCACCAGGGCACACCTGAGGCAGAAGTGTGGCAACGCTGAAATCCTGCCTCGAAGCTGGAGGATGCTCATCCCTGTTCCCAGGTAAATGTCTACCTGCCTCTGGAATGGGAAGGAAAAATTCCATCTTCCAAAATGATTTCTTCATCCCTTGACAAGGAAACAGGACATGGGACAGGTTACTTGGGCCTTCACATTTTTTTTTTGAAAGGAAAAGACCTCTGCGGAATAAGAACCAAAATAAAGATATTTTGTCAGTTATATTAACACTTAATAGAAAAAAATACCTATACCTCTCAGCATCAATACACAGGTCTGTGACTCATACTCCAGGGGAAGCCCCTTAGATTCACAGGAGAGGAGACATCGCTGCCATGTCCATCCTTGAGTGGAAAGTGGGATACTCTGGCACTCATGGAATGATGCCTACGAGACTCATGGCCACAGTTTGTACGTGAAGCTGCTTCAAGGCCAAGATCAGAAGCAGCTGCTATTGGAGATCCATCAGATGGTCTCAGGTGCCCAAGTGCAGGTCAGTCTGTGGCAACCACCAAAGAAAATGCAGAGGAGAGAAACACTGCCACCATGTCCATCGTCTCTGGAGCAAGGCATTCACTCCCACGCAGTGGACATGGTGCCAGAAGGGACATCTTGGCGATTGTTCACATTCCACCAGGTGTTCAGATGTTATATAAGGAATAAAGGGAAGGATTCTGCTGCCCCTAGGTCGCTTCTTAAGAAAAAAAAAAGTCTTTGATTAAGAAAAGAGAGGTGAGAAGTCATCAAGAGGTGAGTGGGATGCCCCACCCAGTATCATTGGACCAAAATCATCAATCAGGCACTAAAAGGGCCCAAATGAGAGGAGTTTCCCCCACCGCCCACCAACTCCCCGGTGGCACCAGAGGAACAGGAGGGAGCCATGTGTCTTCCACACCTCTCAGCCTGGAGGGAACATATGGGATTGTTTAGTTATTAAGAATATAGCAAAGACATGCTCGAGCTATTTCTGTACATAGATATTTGTGATTTAACATGTTTGGGAAAGCTAACTTTTCAGAAAGACGTATTTTTACAAAATTGATTGGGCTTCTAAATTTGTCCATATTGGGCTATATAAATACAATTTCCTAACCTTTAGCTTTGATAGAATATTCCATTAAGCTTGTGCAAGTGAACAGTACAACTTGGCTTTTGAGGAATGATTTTCTTTCAGTATAGAAACCATATTGCCACTGTTCTTCCTCTTCTCTATAGACTTCAAAATGAATATGTTTGCTAAGCATAAAAATTTTTTATCTATATTATTCTTGATGTAATTAATGATGAATTTTGGAAAACTTATTCATTCTTTTAGTTGCAAATATAATCATTCATAACCACTGAATTTTGTTCATCTTTTCTAATAATATAACTCCATTTCTCCAGAATTGCAAATAAAGGCTTTTTAGTTAAATCTTTCCTCTATACCATGAAATGTTCTAATCATATTAAAAGTGAAAGTGGATAAGCTGAATTTCACCTTTAATCTTAATCTAATGTGTTTATTACAGATAATCTAATGTGTTTTATTACTTTACTAAAAGCCAAGTGTTGAGCCATGACCTAGAAGTTAAACCTATTTGGTCATTTCCTCTTTCCCCCTTGTCTAGACTGTTAATACTACTTAATTGAATAGTAGCTGACATTGACAGCAAGAGATTAAGATGGAAATATGTCTATAAATGATGATTTTTAATTGGCATTGGTGCCTTTTCCAAAAAAGAAAATTCAGTGCAAGCTGCTTTAGTTAAGGGATTTATGTCTGTGACTGACTGTAGCTCACTCATAAATCAGAGATGAGAAACTCTTGAATCAGTTTTGCTCCTGGTCAGAAGCCTATGACATTAGTCAGTCTCCAAGAACTACTAAAGTTTAGAAAAATATTGGTAATATAGCCACATTTTCAGTTAATTTAAATATTAAATATGTAGTTTAAATCATTTACTGTTGAGCAGATAGCCCCAAATAGTTCTGGTACCCTTCCACTGGTAAGACCCATAGATTGTGTGAAAGGAATCGCATGGAATTACAAGACAGAAGACATGGATCCTGGTGCTGTGCATCAATAAGGTATCTGGAATTGTTTTCTCCATCTTGAAACAAACTGCTTGACTATTAGACTCCTGGCTCTTGAATGACATTCTAAAGCCTTAAAAACCTAGGCAGCTGCCTAAGACCAATTTGATCTCTGCAAGACAATAGAATTCTGAGCCTAGCACTCCCAACCAGTTAGTCAGGAACCACTGCCCTTTTGTCTGAGTTAAAATTGAAGTGAATAATATACCAAATCTCTTCCAGATCAGAAGTTACTACAAGTCATATTTCCACTCACAAGGGAGCTTATTATCTAATCAGGGAAAAACATGGGACCATTTAATGTATAAGAGAGCATTATACATGCTACCATTCCACAGTGATATAGTAAAATGCCAATAGAAGGTCATAAATTCAAGGCTGGAATAAAATAATGGGCAACCTTGCTTGCAAATAGTTAATGCAAAAAAAGTTCCAAAAGAGAAGTTCAGGCTGTTATTAGGAAAAGGTTCATGGTATAAATATTAAAAAATAGATTATTATAACCAGAGCAGGATGGAAAATATATTAATTGGAATTAAAGTGGCTTGTTTTTAAGAATAGCTAATATTTTCAGACTCATTAGAATATTCAAATAAGATGTCAACTATTCCCAATATGAAATATAATCATTGTATATCAGTAAGGGAAAATTAAAAAAGAAAATAGCTCATGATGAAATATATTAGAAGAAAGCATATATACTTCTAGTTTTATGGATAAAGTCCAAGACACTGCTTTATTACCTTTAATATAACAAATCAAATCTGTATTAAAATATTTGAAGTTAAATTAAATGTTATTTTTCCTAAAAGACAGTGGTCAGACTCACAAAATGAAACTCTGTTCTAAAAGCAGCCATATGATTGAACTGAACGCTGCTTGTTTGCAAACATCCATCTGCTCTTTCTGTGTTGTCAGTATTTTTCAACAAGGCGATGAAAAGCCACCAAGACCATTGATTGGGATTTCATTGTCAAGAGTCTCACCATTTCAGGCTGAGATACCAGAAGAACATCCACCATTAAAGTCAAGTGCTGTTCCAGGGTTGCGGGGAAGGGCAGGGCCTGGTGAGGGAGGGCCACTGAGCTCTGGTGGAACTGGAGTCGACAGGCGCCCGTTTCAACAGGGGACCAAAAGTGCTGTGGGTGACAGAACCAAAGATGGAAATTAGGAGCTAAGCAGGGAAGAGCTTCTGTGAACCGGGCGTTTCTCCAGTGAACGGTCACCTCAAAGGATCGATGAATCGATCACAAAGGTCGGCATGAATTGATGGAGACTGAGCCACACTCTCAGAGCAGTTCACATGCCAAATCTCACAGAAGCGCAAGGATTTTTCATACAAAGACTTAAGAATCCTCTGGTTCATTTTAATCTATCTTCTCAATCATAAACAAATAGAGAATCAACTTATCATGGTAAGTAAACTTTACTCCTAGGATTTCTCAATACGTGCAGTAGTTTTTCTACTTCTTCCTAGATGGTGGTAATGGAAGATTTTTTTTCCATATTGGTGTATTTGGGATTTTCTTTGGGGAGGGGGATTATGTGAACATACAGATGTGTTGTGGTTTGTGTGTGAGGTGTCTATCAGAGAAGCTTATGTCAGGCAATGCTGCAATATTCAGAGAGGAAATGATTAGATTGTGAGAGCTATAACCTAATCAGTGGATTAATCCATTTGATGGAGAAATAACTTCAATGAATTTCTGGGTGGTAACTGAAGGCAGGTGGGAGATGGCTAGAGGAAGTAGGTCACTGGGACCATGTCCTTGGGGATTATATATCTTGTCCCTGGCTCCTTGTGCTCTTTTGCTTCCTGGCTTCTGTAAGCTGAGCAGCTTTCTTCCACCATGCCCTTCTGCCATGATGTTCTGCCTCCCTTCAGACCTAGAGTAATGGAGCCACTGACCATAGACTGAACCTCTGAAAGTATGAGCCAAAATAAACTTATCCTCTAATTTGTTCTTTTTGGGTATTTTGGTCACAGTTAGGAAAAACTGACATCACATAGCATAATAATATAGCTATTTTTAAAAACACTCTCATCATGATAAATAAGTATATTCTCTTCAGAATTTGGGACTTTTGTAGTTCTGCTGTTGAACCTAAGGAGATATGCTTCTTCCCATGGTTTATATGAAAATTCATGTTATCATATTTTTGTTTTTATTTTAGTTTCTAAAAATATTATAAGAAAATTTATATATGCATGAACCATATTTACCCCATTGGGATCCAGAGACATGGTTGTAATTGTGGATTTTCCCTTTACACGTCTAAATTAAGCCTATTTTTCTGTATTGCCACATAGTCTTCATCTTCACTGATTGCATTGTATTTAATCAAATTTACAGAACATGCATTTCTTAGTATTAACTTAGCATTGAAAAATTGTTTTAAAAAATCTATTTTAAAATATGTCAGAAAACATTTGTGTCTGATGTGGCATCCAAGGGCAGCAACAGTGGATTGTGAAGTAGACTCACCAGACCTTCCTCCTCTTGTAGGGCCACCTGGCTTTACTTGTGTGGACACCCCTTGTTATTTCTTCTGATTTACAAGCCAGAATTGTCACTGACCTTCATTGGTTCCATGCTTTACCACTTTCATCTCTACCCATCTTGACAACTTAATCCAGATTCTACCCATCACATAGCAGAGCCAGTTGAAACTTATATGGTTAATGGTAAGATTACTAGGTGTCTTCTCCAACTGGGCATAGGGCCTCCTCGTCACAGACAGAGCATCATATGCCTGAGGCTTAAGGAGACAGGTGTGTAGCAGGGTAAACAGACTGGTTTCATCAAACCTTAAATGAATCATGCCTTCCAATGCAGTTTTTAAAGGGGGGAGTGCCACCAAATTTTTCCTTCATCACACATTTCATTCTTGATCTGAAGAAGAGGTTCTGCATCCTGTGGTCATCCTTTGTCACTCCTTATTCCTCCTAAGACACTATGCCTTTTCTTGAACATTAAGAGCATCTGCTCTTATGTGTTTTATTTCTTTGGGGTTATCCAGTTTGACTGTGAAGGGATCGTGGAATTTGTCCCTTTAGCTTATCTTTGATATATGCCACCTGCAGGTTAAGATTGATGTTAAGGAATTATACTGTGCTACCTCACACAGTTTTCTCTTTCTTCACTTTTCTATGCCATTTCCCTTTGTTTGATATACTTGTAATAATCTCTGTTGACATTTGAAGGATAGAAGCAAATGCCACTTTAAAGCTTCCTGAGTGCAGATGAAATGATAGTATCACAGATTTTCAGCACTTTTCTAGAGAAGTCAAAGCCCAGAACAGCCATTAACTCATTCATCTTCACAATAACTGTATCAGAAATCACCGGGGATGGGCATTGTGGCCACTGTCTAAGTGGATGCTGAGGCCACCTGAGGAACTTGGAGCAAACGTCGTAGATATTCCATAGAGAGCCCAACTCTGTTTCCTGGGATGGCACTGAGGCCCCGCCCACAAAACGACCTGCCGTGGTCCACAGCCAGGCAGCAGCATGTCAGGATGAGAACCTGGACCTTAGTCATCGTGCCACATGCAGGCCATAATTCTCTCATTCATGTGGATGGTTTGGGGAAGGACGGTGTCCAGGCAATGCAGAGCCCAGGCATCAAAGGCAGGAGAGCAAAATCAGTCTGCTCAGAGAGCCCTGGAACAATCTAGTGGTCCTTTCTTTGCATATAAATTTAAATCTTGACACTTGGGTTATTTTACACTGAAAATTTTCATCCAATTCTACACAGAAAATTCGTTTTGCCACTAGTAAGTAATGCAAATGGGTCACATTCTACAGATTTGGGCTGTTCTTCTTTATCTTATAAATTCAGCAAACTTTTCCTTTTTCTCAAAGCAGCTCTGACTGGCTCTTTAACAGCAACAGGGGCCTACTCAGCGTGGAAAATGCAAGTGACATAATATCTTAGGGAATTCATTTTAATGAAGAAAAAATAATAACTTTTTATTTATTTTAGGAAAGCCTAAACATTTGAAAGTGCTGATCCTGGGAGATATTTTCCAACTGGCATAATTGGTTGGAGGTTTTGATCCTCCAACAGCAGCATTTTCCCCGTCTAATCATCTTTTGGACAGCAGCCTGAGTCATAACAGAAAATGTGGAGAAGGAAGAATAATTGAGCATCAGAAGTCTTCCAAGCTCTCTACCAAGGGCAAGGGAAATGTGTGACTTCTGAAAGAGATGGAGATAAACACAGCCACTTTCAAACAATCATAAAAGCCTTCTTTGGACACTAGGGTTCAAGAAAGGATTCCTTCTCAGACCAGAGGCAATGAGTGCTCACCTTGGGCAGAGTCTCCAGCAGATCAGGTGTGGGGAGATAAAGTCCAGAAGGAAAGCAGAAGCGACACTCCTTATCAGAGCCGTGCATAACAAGGAGCTTTGCTCTTATCATTTCCCAGGCATGGGAAGTGCTGGTAGAGAAGCAGGCTCCTTCTCAGGTCCCCCTGCCTCAGTGAGAGCAGCAAAGGCTGTTCTAGCTTCATAGGGAGGCAGAGGAGGGCCACATACCCAGCTGGGTGCCCAGCATGGCTTTAGGAGCTGGGATGCAGATACATCAACCACACTAACTAGATGGCTTCCTCAGCGGGGCCATGTTCCCCTCAAGCTGGATTTATGCAGAAGCACTCCAAATCAGTGGACATTTCTCAATGCCTAGCAATGCCAGTGCATTGCTCCAGCTTTGGAGGAAACAGGTGAACATGAGGAAAGTGCTTCCTCCCGACCTTTCCCCCAAAATTGTAACACTAAGTTTCAATAATGAAAATTTTCAAATCTACAGAAACACTGCATAAATAGTACAGCAAAGTCTGCCTGCCTTACACTGAGATTTACCAGCCGTTAACCTTTTTCCTACATTTGTATTCTTTGTATCTGTACGGTTTTGCTTTGTGAATCATTTGAGAATGATCTGAAGATGTAATCATACTAGAACCCCTGGAAATTCTTCAGCTGCCATCTCCTAAGCACAGGGGCTTCCTCCTGCATAACTACAGTCCCTTACTCCCCAAAATACAACTAATAGGATGCCCGTGCACACTCCCCATTCACATTCCCCTGCGGTCCCGCTTGCTCTGTGCAACTTTCAGGGATCTGCGAGCCACGAGTCAGTCGTTGTCTGTAGTTGTCCTGTTTCGTCTCTTTCAATTTGGAAAAGTCCTTCCACTGGCTTTGGTCTTTCATGACGTTGACAGCTTTGAAGAGTCCAAGAGCTCACTTGTCCACTGCCCCACAGTCTGCATTCGCCTGATTGCTTCCCCATGATTAGACTCAATGCCAAATATTTTGGCAAACATTATTAAATAGGCGATGTTTTGTTCTCTAGCCCCATGTCAGGACGCACACAGTGTCACCTCATCCTTTCTCTGGCGGTGCTAGCTGAGCGTGACCGTGTGGGCGAGACGGAATTCCTGAGATCTCTCTGCTCCATTCTTTCTTTTGAAATCAGAGGTCCTCGGGAGTGGTGCCGGAACCGAGGACATGCTGCTCCCCCAACGGCGTCTCAGCGTCTCTAGCATCCTTGGTGGGTCTTGCCTGACCCGGTGACCACAGGGCGGTGGCACAATGGTGCCTATGTCCCTACTCCCATCGTTCCTCCTTGGGGAGTCTCTGTAAAGAGATTCTCCTCCCAGCCACCTCTGGGGGTTCTTTTTATTATTCAACATAGTGTGGTGCATTCCTCTCAGGATTCTTTTCTATTTCAATCTGCCTCCAGTTTCCCAGCTCCTGTGTCCCTCCCCTGCCTAATCGCTTCCTGAGCACTCTCTCCTTTTCTGGAACAAGGTGTTTCAGGCTCACCCTCTACTTCGCTTACCCTAGACTAGGAGTCTGAATAATCAGATTATAATGCAAAGTATGTTCTAGGGAAGCAGCCAAGTCATTTGTAAATAGAAAAGAGAATTATTAATCTGGTCTGTGGCAGGTGGAACATCAAAGAGCAACCCCAGCTACAAAGTGACATTCGAGTTTAGACTAGAAGGATACAGCATGCAGAGAAAAGACTGGGGTTTTTTCCAAGAAGGTGGGAGGGACACATAAAAAGTTTTCATGGAGGTAGGGAATTCCTGATCTATGCAAGGACTAGCAAGTAGCATCGGTAGCCAACAAGAAGGTAGGAAGTAGTCAGATTATCATGCCATGTCAAGATGTGTGGGAAGGGCAGGGAGACCGTCTGCTTTCTTTTGCTTTAAACATTACCTTTTTGGCAATTAGGGCCCATCAGTTTTGTTCTTGTTTTTGTTTTGTTTTGTTTTTGCACATGGGAATGACATAATCAGATCTGGAGTCTGGAGAATTAGGAAGAGGGAAGGAGTTAGAGTAAGGAGTCAGAGAAAGGAGTAGAACTAGATCATCCGCCACGTGTGCAGACTGGAGTCTTACTCATGTACGACTTACAGAATGTGCTATATGTTCTCTTGGCAATTTTAAGTTAGTTTTGTTTAGGGTTTACATTTTTAGCTGTCTTTCCTGCAGAGTCTGCTAGGAATTTCTTAGCCCTCTATTTGAAGGGTAGTGGACCCAGGCTTTCTCACGACTGAGCACAAGTCGATCATCCAAGTGTCTGTTAATCATTTGAAATGATTTGACGTACTCACTTTGAATTTAACGTTCCCTTTGTAACCTGATGATTCAGGTTGATTATGACTGTGTATCTGCATGCCACATGAAATCAGTACCCAAAGAGTCAAACCAAAAAATAAAGTTCCCTGGAAAACTGATAGCTGAATCCTTAAGTATGGGTCATGCTTCAGCAACCTAGATCTGCTCCATTCAGTCAATACAGCAGCCACCAGCTACACATAGCTCCCAACACTTAAAATGTGACTTGTCTAAATATATATATATATATATATATATATATATATATATATGCGGGAAATATAAAAATTGACATATGTCATCAGTGGATTTAAAACATAGTATAGACAAGGAATATAAAATATGTCATTAATAATTTTTATATTGATGGTAGAAAGGTGGTAATATTTTGGATATGTTAGGTTAAATAAAATCTTTAACATTTTAACTTCTGTTTTTTAATGTGATCACCAAAAAATTTTACTAGATGTGTCGATCACATATTTCTATTTGACAGTGCAGGTATAGATAACTGAAAGTATATCTTACTTTGATAGATAATCTCAAACTTGTATTTCTTAAGATTCCAATATAAACATAAATAGCAGAAACTGTGTACTGCGTATAGCTCTACACTAGGACTCCTTTGATTTTCCACCTTTAAGAAATGAAAAGGCAATATATCAATTTCACTTTTGAAAAATTTCAAGAGCAATGCTAAATGTAAATGCTACTTTACAAGAAATAATTTTAATAATAAACATTTCCAGAGTTCATATTTTATAGTATAAATTAGCAATCTTAAAATAGAATATTTTGCCACGGGTACATAAATATAAAGGCATTTTTAAAATCTATATACCAAAAATTGTGAATTGTAAAGACCAGTAATAGTGAACTTGTGGTACAGACAGTATGGTTTGTATTTTTCTGTTTTTTTTTTAATAAAATCTAAGTCATATTTTTTTAGTGTGTACCCATTCGCCAAATAGGACAAGAATCTTCAGGGAGGAGATAAGGACGATAGGACCCACAGTGACTTCATCGTGTCCTAAAGTCATCAGGTCTTAACATCCAGTATGTCTGGCCAAGCTCCTAGAACTGAACCTCATGTTCCAGGAGGGTGGGGAACCCCACGGTTCCTCAGACTGGCCCGTTAAGCATTTGACTGGAGCGTCTGTCAAGTTCACTTGGTCTCAGGTGATCCTCACGTCCCCTCTGCGCACCTGCTCAGCTCCCCTCCAGCAGGCTGCCGGCAGCTCAGGACATAGGAAGGAGCAGCACAGTTCTCCTGTCAGAGCTCCCGAAGGGCCTCACCCCGCCTCAGGAACGTGTTAGCCGCAAACGACTTTCGACATCCTGGCCTGTGCACGGGACCTCTCTGGGCCTCATGTTCCTCCCTGTCCATTGCAGCAGGAAGCCTGCTGTACCGTAGGCACTCGGAGAATGTCTTGAGTGGATGGAAACGACGTGTCTCTCTGGCATTACTTCTGAACAGCATCTCCCAGGCAAAGCAAGGTCACTCCTTTTGCTTCCTCGGTTTTATCAATTTTGGAAATGTTAGCACTTCCTGTTTTAGAATTTCATTTATTTATTTTTACAAAAGAACCAGTATCAAACTACAGACTTTTGGAAGGCCAGGCCAGGAGCGGGGTCTCTGGAGACACCCATGCCCCCTGACGCCCACCACCAAGCTTCTCTGTCCACTTAACTTACATCCCATCCTGGCTGCCAGGGTGGCTCCATCCTCCTTGACCTGCCTCAAGCCTCTGTCCAGTCCCTGGGCTTCATATATAATCAGGCTCTCTCGAACTGAAACATGAGGATCTTGAGGGCAGCCACACTCATCTTTGACGCTGGTGGCCATCACAGAGTCAAACTTCAATAAATACAGTCATTGTCATCCCTCAGTGTCCATGTATGACCAGCCCAGAACTCCCTGTGGAAACCAGCATCTGAACACTCAGCTCCTTCCGTAAAATAGTGTAGTATTTGCACATAACCTAAGTACATCCTCCTGCACACTTGAAATCCTCTCTAGATTTCTTATAATACCTAAAACAATGTAAATGCAGGTTAGTAGTAGTGAAACTGCCCTGTCATGGAGTAATGACAAGAAAACAAGTCTGGATTGTTCAGTACGAACAGTTTTTCTTTTCTGAGAATTTTTGCTCCATGGTGGGTTGAATTTGCAGATGCAGAAGCCATGAGTGTGGAGAATGGACTCTCTGTAAACAGACGAATGCATACATATACACAGGCCAAGGTGGCATGCAAAATGACTTTACAAAATTATTCCACAGAAGCTGGCCTGGCAGAGTTGAGAGTTAACCTCATTTCACCCCTCAGCCAGCTAAAAATTAATCACTTGAACAAGGCATTTGCTAATTATTTAAATCATGATTTCTCTGTGTGTCTCTCTTTCTCTTTTTCCTCTTCCTTTCTCCTAAGAGAAACCTCTCAAGGGGTTTTATTGACAGAATAACAATCATAGAAAGCAAGGCAGGTGAAAAATTCTTGACTACTTACTGTGTTTTAGCATTTGGACACTATGGTTCACACAACTTTACTGTGAAGGAGATGACATTATTCACATTTTACAGTCGAGAAAACTGAGGCCAGAGTTTAAGTAACTGAGCCCAGAGTTCGTAAATGGGGAGCCAGCGTTTGCACCTGGGTCTGCCTTATTAACCTCATCATAATGGGGTTCATGTTGTCTGGACAGAGATGCTTCCTCTGTAAAAACTCCAGAGCAGAGTAGTCACTCAGGTGCAAAGAAAATGAATGCTTCACACTCCTGGAATCGATGCTGGGGCTTCAGAGGCCTCAGAAGCAGTGGACTCCTGTCACCAGCACAGGAGAGTCACAGGCCACCAAGCAGCTTGCAGAAGTAAGGTGGGCAGGAAACCAGGGGCAAGTGGCCCCACTGACCCCCCAGCTGATGTGGACAGAGGTAAATAATGGATTCCCACCCGTTTGCCTGCTTCTTCCTGAGTCCTCAGTCTTTTTCCAGTGTTGAAGAGAAGCTGGCAGGAAATCACTGAACAGAGTAGCAAGTGCCTGATTCTCACCTCACCACAGGGGAGCAGAGCAGTTGAGAAAATGGACGAACAGTGTACAATGTGTGTCAGTCTTTCTCATATCCTGAAATGTCTCTAAAATCTCAAAACTCAAAAGTTAGGCTATGCCTCGGTGTCCCTTAATAGGCCCCCTGTTCAATTCCATGGGAACAGGAGCTTAACCAGTATTCGCACTGTCAAGACCACAAGGCAACCTGTCCTCAATACAACTGATGAGAGTGGCTGGAAGCGAACAGAGAAGACAGTTTTCCCATTCAGACAGCGATGGCAGGTTATGCTGGTCGCACATCAGAGTTGCCTATAATCTTACACGTGTATCTGCGACTCTTGTTCCTGTCATTTGTTTAAAACAGGATTTGATCTGAGTCTTAGAGCCACCATGGTAGCTGGACTTGACGGTGCAAACCTGACTCTAAGTTTTCTGTCATTTAGTCAAACAATGTTTTGGAAAAGTCCTCCAGGGTAGAAATAAAGAAGTTATTGTTTTTCCCCTTCTGCAGGGAGCTAGCTCTCTTTCTGCCATTTTCATGCACAGATTGAGCATCCCTAATCCAAAAATCCAAAAATTTTGAGCCCAACATGACCCAACAACTAGAAAATTGCACAGCTGACCTCATGTGATAAGCAGCAGTCAAAATGCAAGCATGTTAAAAATATTATGTAGAGTCACCTTCAGCCTATGGTGTGTACGGTACATAAATAAATTTCATGCTTGGACCCCAAGATATTTCACTTTATATGTACATGCAACTATTCCAAAATCTGAAACACTGCTGTTCATATGCATTAATTATATAAGAAAACCTGTATTTTATTTCAAGATTGATCCTCCAACATTTGGGCTGAGGGTGTTCAAGCACAATTTCAAGTATTTCCCTCAAAATTTTGTTGTTCTTCTAAGACATGATATTTTACCCAAAAATATGATTCTTTGACTTAAGGATAATATATTCCAAAATAATTGGCGTGACATAGTAAATAGAAATTCATGGTTTTGTTTCAGCTTATTCATCTCGATTTGCTGATTTTACTGTACTTTCCATAAAGCTGGAGTTGATCAAATACAATTTTCTACCTTTAATCAGTTGTAATTGTATAACTGGTTTTAATGAAACTTTACCACAAAATAAAAATACAATTTATGAGCATGGCTAATAGTCGCCTTGCTTAACTACAAGAAATGTTTCCTACACGAACATATTGCATTTTCTTATGTCCCATTACAGTCATTTCAGTTCTTTTCCCATTTGAAAACCAATTAGGATGCCACAGTGTCATAGTACAACCAATATGTACAATGTATGTATCTGTCCCCCAAAACCTAGAATCCATAAGCCTGCCTTCAGAAAGTCAGAAAAGAATTAATGTGCAACTGCAAACTAGAGGAACATTTTATGTTCTTATCCTTTGAGCTCAGGTGAAAACTAGGATTTTTTATCTTATTAGTTTGCAGAATCTTAAAATGGACTGTGTCAAATTCAGCTAGCTTGTGTGTACATGTCCTTCCTGAAAGAGTTTCCACTTTAAAGTTGAAAAGCATCCTCAATTACATTTATGATAAGTGGCATAAAATGTTCAAACTGCTTCCCAACTCCTTCCCATTTAGTTGTTGGGAAACCCTGGACCTGGGATCGGTCTCAGGAAGTCACTTGGTGAGCACCGAGTTACCAGGCAAAACCACTGCTCAGGAGGGTCAAGTCTTCTCTTTCCCACAGAGATGTCAAGTGGACCTTATCAAGAATCCCACCACAACCACCACCCAACACTCTTTGTGCCAAAATGTCTGGATATGCAAATATTTATGCATTCATCACCACCGCTTAGAAACTTTGTATCTACCAGAGTCCCAATACTGAAAAGGCAGGAGTTACAGGTTAGGGTCGTGTTGATGGTGAGGTTCTACTCTTGACTTTATGTTTGCATCAGTAAAGACATTGACAGCCACAAAACGACTTGAATTTTAATAAATAAACCATGTGAACTAGTAGAGCTGATTTTCCATTACCCAGTAATGACATCTCTGAATGTTTTGAATGCCTGTTTGAGACTTCCAAGGAAAGACAGCAGGCTCCCTCTAGTGGGAAGCGAGTGTTGTAATGGAATCTTTCCCCTCACACTGTAAGTAACTTCATGGTTAGGTTGTATTTAAAGAAGGGGCCTCTTCTGACTCTGACGTTTTTATTCCTCTTCAAATTTACCAAAGAATATATCAATTGTCAAGGGGTCTCATAGGACAGGAGTCCAAAGTCAGTGTGCCTGTGTGAGCAAAGAGAAGGGGTGGTACCCATCTGTACGGAGGCTCTCATGTGCCAGAAATACAAATCTGTACGTATGAACGTTATATAACTGAACTGGCAGGCCTTTTACTTGATAATTAAGTAGTTTAAAGAATGATAACATCTCTTTATTTTATAACTGAGCTTAAATGATTTGTTCCATATCAAATGGAAAGTCTGCTTCGACCATGGACTTCCTGTTAATTTTGAAGAACATAAGCCATATTCACTGTGCCAAAAGCTCATGCTTTTCTTTCTCTCTCTTTTTGTTTTGGGTAATCAGCTTTCTGTCGCCTATCATTATACTTGAAACTAAAATTGTATCCATATGTGTTTAATAACATGTAAAATGTAAATTATGAATCATCAAGAAAAATTAAAACTGTACCCAGGCAAGGGATTAAATGGCACATTAAAGATGTGGGTATACAGCCCCAAGTGGTAAATAACCAATTCCAGGAATGGCAGAAGGAAGTTATAGATATTTTTAGCTTTAAAAGTCTATGTCATTTATTTAACCTATTCCACTTCATATGTCTTTTATAAAAGTGTGTGCTTCCTTGCTTTTTTGGTAACTATTGACAAAGTCAGTCTCCATTGGAAAAGGTTTGTCTCTCACTATTGTTTTCCCCCTCTTACAGCAAATGATGTGCTTGGTTTCGGAACACTGGTCAGCACTTCTAATACCTACGACGGGTCTGGTGTTGTGACTGTGGAAACCGACCATCCACTCCTCTGGACCATGGCTATCAAAAACTAACCTGCTGACGGGCATCCAGCGGTGTGCCTCTGCCTTACCTTATTGCCAACGGTTTATTGCTTTACATGAACAATTCAACTGGGTTTGGAGGAATCTAAACTTCTGCATGGATGCCCACCTGTTTCAACCATGTGAGGGGCTGAGGATACAACTCGATGACAGGGCACTTGTCTAGCATACACAGGGCCTTGGGTTCAATCCACCACACCACAAAACATGAGTAAAATAAATAGATGCTACTGTTTATATAACCCAAGTGACACTATAAATGATAGATCTCAGTTTTACTATGGAAAAATTATTTATGAAAGTAAATAAGGTCTATTACATTTGATTGGAAAACATGTGGATCATTCCATTATAAAATTCAGTACTGATTATTTAATCTTCACTTATCTTCAAAAACTGCTTTTAATTTTGAAGCAGAAAAAAACTTCTATTGAGGTTCCCCTTAGAACCTAAGCCATCCTTAAATGCCTGACAACAAGCTGCCTCTGAGTATCTTCTAATATTAGATTTTTCTATATAATACATATTACCTTTTACCTGCAAAAAAGAAATTCTTCCAGATTGGTATGTTCAAACTGAACCATTTCACTCCAATCTCATTACTGTCTTCAGCTTAAATAATGTCAAGAATCATTGACCTCATTGTTAGATTTGAAACTAGGTAGATTTGTAGTCTGTGGGTGAAAGATAAAAAACAATTCGTGATATCCTGCTTCCGTGTGAACCATCAAATTTGAAAGTAAGATTACTAAGCTTTGGTGTGGTGATAGTCACCATCATCATTACAACCTAGACCAAAAGTTGTGCAGGGGAAACTTAAACATAAAAATTGAATTGTTTTTGACATACCTCATCCTGAAAAAAAAAATGGTTCATAGACCAGTGTTTATTTAAATGACCAGAAAAGGAACCCAGGATGATCAATGAGTACTGTATACCTGAGCGCCAGAACCTGAAGCCAGTGTGCTTGTTCTAGTCCATCACTGGTCTCAGTTCCCTGGACCCCGAGCCTTCGCTGTGAAACAGGAGGGGCTGGACAGCGCGGATCAGAGGTTCCTTGCCACACTCCTCAGGGCTCACTCTAGCACTCGTAAGTCACTCATGTAGCCACCTTAAGCCAATGTACATCAAAACGCATTCATGTTTCTCTTATGTAGAGACCCCCCTTTCCCTTCCACCCTTTCCTATGGTGTTTACCAAACCAAATCTTGCCATACGATCCACAGTTCAAGGAGAACCTGCCCAATGTGTTTCATGTACAGAGGGTCCTATGTCACTGTGAGGAAAGTGACCAACAACGGTTTTCTTCTCGGTGCTACACCAGGGTGATGCTCAGATTGCAAATTGAAAATTAAAAGGGATCAGTTGAACTCGCTTGCACTTCTGAGCAGATAATCATTAAACATAGTTCTTAATTATCTGATGCAAATATATATGATTAAAATCCAGATGTCAAATAAAATGTTATCAACGTTCATGTCTGTGTTCAGTTTTTAAGAAAATAATCCGTTTTATCACCTGTATGTCATCAGGACCAATCTCTCATAGTCAGCGTTTCTGTATAAAAGGATGTGCTCAGAGAATGAATCCACATCACTCTTCTGACTGCAGAAGGCACACCTGTACGTCAGTACTTCCCACCTCTCCTCTGCCCTGTCTTTTCACACGGGAACACTTGCAAGTTTTCTGTCTTCCTTTCCATCTATTCTAAATCCTACAAGGTAAACAGGTGTGGCATTTCTCTATTTTTATAGGTGGGACAACAGGGGGCCAGAAGGATGAAGGGTAAACCTCTTCATGCGATCTAGAAAGTAGCTTCCGTGGAGAGAGGTGAGCAGGAGGCTCCATGGTACTGGGTTGCTCCCTGAAAGCGGACGAGAGATTTCAATTCACAATGGTATGAGGAATTACGCGGCGGGCAGTGAGGAAGCTGGGGAAGACGGCTCGGGCACCGGCTCCGCCACCGATCGCCTCATTTAATTAAGAACCACAGTGCCCCAAACAGTGCATGCACCAAGGGCAACCAGGAGAGAGGCGGAGTGGCCAGAGTGACCACGGTCTCAGCCCTCGAGTGACTTTCTCCTTCACTGGAAGTTGAGGCTCACCCGTGTTTCCCAGAAGTACGCTCACAACTTATGAAAGAACTTATGTCCATCATTTAGAAATTTTGCTACCCAAGAATGCATGTCCTGTTTACTCCAACAATCTTACCACTGTTAACAAATCAATACTTATCAAAAAGCATACACAGTTTGCCGAAGCTGAGTGAAGACTGGGGAGGAGGGTGGGGTGTGGAGACTTACCACACCGCCCCTGTGAGTCATGCTGACACCCCTGCAGGCCAGCGGGAGGGATTCTCCTAAAGCACAGACCACCATTCCAATCTCTGCTGGCTACTGAAAAACTAAGCACAGATCTTATTATTTATCCTCTTTCCATCCCTTGAAACGACCTAAGGGCAATTTGCCTCTGTGAGCTAACCCACTGGATCATTTAAAGGACAGCCCACTTATTAATGTTTTTATGGTAACAACATAAGCCTGGAGATGATGAGATCACAGGTACACAATAAGCTGAGTCTCCGAGGAAGCCGCTTTTCTTCCCTCAGTCCTGTTCAACTCAGGTCCTGACCTTCAAACTGGTATCCTTCAAACCCTGCTGGGAAAGTAATCCGTGCTCCTTAACTTCTGACTTCAATCAGTGTCTTCTCAACAGTGGGTCAGGTTTATAGCTTTTATAAATCGAGTGACTGTCACCCAAAATGGCATTGGGCTATCCAAATCACTGATGGGCGAAAACATCCTATGGTCACCCTTCTCTTCAGGCAGTAGGAAAATCGGGACAGGGCTCCAGCCCAACAGTTGGAGTCACAGGAGACGGTAAGGTGTAATGAGTTGAATGTGTGTGGAAGGCGCGGGCAGAGGGAGTGCGGGTCCGGCAGAGGACTGTGCTTTCCTTCATTTCTGAGAAGCGGACTGAGCAGCTTCCTCTGAGGAGGGGGACAAGGGCATTCACTAGTTCTAGCGAATCACTCGGGGCAAAGAGGAGGCGCACACAGCCTGGTGCTCACGGAGCTGAAGGGCTTGAGCTTCTGCACCCCGCCTCTGTGTTCGTGGAGCCACCTTGCTCACGACTCCTGCTTGAACCTGTGCTCCGAAGCAGACTTGGATTAAGACTGATGATATATGCCAAGTCACTAAAGCGTAAGAAATAGTTTTTCTCTCCCCGCAGGCTCTGGTTATAAGGGGTTATGGTCTGAATGGTGACTTTCAAACTATATTTACCATGACCCATAAGGAACACATTTTGCCCTGCACCAAGTCCACAGACAGACACACACACACACACACACACACACACACACACAATGAAACATCCGATTATGTTCTCCTAATTGTATCTGAAATTGAAAACATGCCCAGAAATATTTCCTATTGAAGAGCACACCTAAGGAAAGAGCAAAGTGCATGAAGGTGTTTTTAAGTGTAAGTGTCCAGGGGCTCTGTACTGAGCAGGCACTAATTTCCTAAGTTTAGAACAATATTAAGAATGCACTTTTAAAAAGTTCCTAGTAGATATTAAAATGAAATCCAGAAGATCAGGCCATTCCTAGGGTGTCCAATGTGTACGGACTGGAAAATTCCTGCCACACAAGTTGACCCTTCCTTGCCCACAGCAAATTTCACTTATCAGTCCTAATTCTCTTTTCTGATGAGCCCCAGCCTGAGCCTCAGAATCCATCTCCAAACACCTCTCCAGGCAGACGTGATCAATTACTCTCCATCAGCTGGGGGCTCATGTGATTTCACCACTGCACACAAAACTGCTCAGCTTCACCCTGAAAAAGAGGTCATGGCAACATTGTCTTGTTTGTGGCTAATGGTAAATAAGCAGATCCAAGGACTTGTCCCCAGGTACTAAGAGCAGAGGCTCTGAACACAGTACAGTAAAGACTACTTCCATCCTTGTGAACAACCTGAAGAATATAAACAGGGCCCTGAGTACATCCATAGTCGAGATGGAATTTTTCCTAATAGTCCCACAGCTGGTCCCTGACCCTAGAAATCTAAGTTACATAACACTGAGTTAGTCCAAAGGCTGAAAAAGGTTTGAATTGTCACAGTAATTGATCTAAGGGTAGAAATCATCCCTTAACGTGTATTTATTTTAGAAATACCTTTAAGACCTAAAGACTTAGTGAATATTTGATAACCAGTTACATTAAAAAAAAAATAAGCATGAGAATTTGTAAGTGTAACTTTCTATAAGAAAAAAGCAGCACTCTTCTGTCCCTTGTCCCCAAATACTGTTCTGCTTTTTGTCTCCTGTTTAGTGTGTCTTTTCTAGATATTTTTATAAATGACATCATGCGGTGTGTTCTACTTTATGTCTGTACTTTTTCTGTCTGACTTCCTTCAGTCAGCCTACCCTTTTGAGATGTATTCATGTTATTTCATGTATTCAGTTTCACTCTTATTACTGTGCAGCAGTAGTATATTGTATGGATATGCCAAAATATGTTTGTTTATTCACCTGTTGATGGGGCCTTGATTGGTTCCCATCTTTTAACCATTACAAATAGGCTGTTTTGAACATTTGTGCACAAGTTTTGAATTGATATATACTTATTTTGGGTAAGTACCAAACAGTGTAATATCTAGAATATAAGGTGCATGTTTTATTTTATGACACTGTCCAACCTTTTCCCAACATGATGATACCATTGTAATCTCTTACCAGCAGTGTGTGAAAGTTCTAGTTCAACCAGAACATTCCCACATTTGCTATGGTGGATGTCTTAAATTGTAGACAATCTAACACCTGTGTCATGGTTTCTCAAAAAGAGTTGTGGAGAGTCCCATCTAAATGCCATTTTAAATTTTGTGCTTAGTTGTTCTGCTAGAATGTAAACACCCGGGGGTCATGCGCTTTGTCTTTCCTGTCATCTGCTCTATCCCTGCTCCTAGAATAGGGCCTTGTCTGCAGCGAATGTGCAATAAAAACTCGTATAGTCAAGTGATCACGGAGGTACCCACGCTGAAGGACATACTGTATGGTCCTCCTAGTCCCTGAGAAAGACTGTTCTTTGTCTTCCTTGATCCATTTAAGGTAGATATTCTGAGTTGTCCCTGAAGAGTTTCCTCGGTCCTAAAGATAAATGTGTTGGACAGACCTGGTTATGTTCTTGCTCGCTCATGTCTGAAGCAGGAAGCGACGTTCACGGGCCAAGTCCAGTGCCGAAGGCATCATGCAAGAGACCGCATTCAGCAGGAAGCAATGGAAGTCAAAGGCCAAGGACCTAAAGTTGCCTGAAACAGAGATAAAGGAAAGTGAAAGCCCAGAGGCAGTCATGACCACTGGAACGCTGGTCTGGGCCAAAAGGGTCAGCGAGGAGCTCGTATGATGGGCCTGGCTTAGCAGGACAGATGGAAGAACAAGAGGCAACAGGCTCTCCGGAGTTGGAGCGGGAGTGGCTTCTGTACTTGGAGGTGCCATGCTTGGCTGGCAGTAGTGCACAGCCAGTGTCGTCTTCAAATACTTGGAGACTAAGCCATTTCTATGCTCTTGGTGTTTGAATTTTATTTGTTCTACAGATTAAACCTTTCAAGCCCATATGAAATTATTTGTGATTTTGATTCAGTGTTCTACATTGAATGAATAAATGACACTGTTACCTAACTTTTATTTTTAAAAAGGTTTTTATTAGTGCATTATAGTTATACATAACAATAGTGGGGTTCATTCTGACATATTCATAAACGCCTGTAATATTGTCAGCTCTGTTTCAGTCCCCAGTACTTCTCCCCTCCTCTCCTCCCTCCCCCAATCCCTTCCTCTTCTGTATTGGTTTTCCATCTACTTACTTATTTTTCATAGGTGCATCATATATAAAAGTAGAATGCATATATATATGACAACATATTACCTAACTTTTTAAAAATTACTAATGTCACAAAATAGCTTATTTTTTTAAAAAACTTATCCAAAGAAAGTTATCTTTGTATCACTTTTATTAAAACTCAACAATATTTGTAGAATGCATGGGGAAGATTTTTATGTACTATTAAAATACTTCCCTCACCTGACGCTCATATAAATTCCCACCTTGTCCCACCATATCTTTCTAGAATAACCCCAATGACTTTAATGTCATCAGTTAAGAAATTTTCTTTAAAAAAATCTAAAATAATAAGATTTTTAATACTATGATGCTATGGCCAAAATCATTTAGGCACAGAATAAAGTATTTCCTAGAATAATCCTTAGGTTTTTGCCCATATGTGGTACAGTAACTTCTTAGGTGCCCACCATACTGTAGCAACCACATTACTTTAAGAAACACCATCCAATCTACCTTTAATTCCCTACTCAAAAAAAAAAAAAAAAAAAAAATTCCTTGACCCCAATGGTCCACATGCTCTGCGCTTTTATTTTTCCCTCCTTAAAATTCAGGGAGGCCTACATGAATAATGAGATGAGGAGAAATGGTGCAGAAAGTTGTGGGATCACTTTCAGTCTCTGAGTTTATTATGCATATTTTAAAGTTGACCTTTTAGTCCAAGTTTTTATTCAATTCCATGGCAAGAAATTGAGCAACAAGGTCATTTTGGGTGCGGTGGCATTGAACAATAAGATTCCTGAAGATAAGTCAGAGATTAAATCATGAAGAAGTCAAGAGATTCCTTTTAAGGTCAACTGGAGGTAGGAAAGATTTGTTCAGGAAGAAAGGAAGTTTTACACACAGAGAAAAAATTGCCCTAAATCTTTAAAAGTGGATAGGCAAATAATTTTCATAATTTTTTCTCTAAATACTTCTAGTGATAATGTATCCATACGTAAATGATGTTAGACACATCAGTGCAGTTGTTATTCATTCCTGTTTTCAGAGAATCATAGCTTTCTACAAGTTGCTCTGAGCCTTAGCTCTCTCTGAGTAGATGTGTAATTTGCAAAACTGAGGCTCACAGCACAAAATTCAGGTAAATAATGTTAGAATCAAAGGAGATAGATTGACTGCAAAGAATTGGGCCTTACAGAGGCCCCACTGAAGTTTCCATTTACGCATTTTCTAGCTTTCAGAAGATTCCATGTGGCAGAATCCTTCGGGACACTCAGGGAGGCCATTCATCTTGTGGTAGAGAATCTTCTAACAATCACAGAAAGGACTCTCTCCCTCTGGACATGGCAAGCTTCCTGGCAGCAGAAGTGCCAATCCAGTGCTGGACAAGCACTTGGGATCTGACTTCTGGGTTTATCTCCAAGAATCTGTGTAGAGTAACTGCAGGAAATCCAAGGTTCATACCAATATGAAGCTCGAAAGAAAGGATCCATGTACATGCTACCTCTAGGTTTGTGCTGCTGAGCTAAAAGCATAGGAAGCAATCTTAACTTCTGAGTTTTACAAATATATTCTTATGACCTCCTGAAAATTTACCGCTATTTAATCTGCTAGTCAGGTTTCCAGGTGGGAGATTTATGGTCTATGAAAGGATGCAGATGGGAAAGACTGGATGAAAATGAGTTTCCCTGGTTCAACCAGAGTTCCACCAACCTAGGCAGGACACTGAGTAACACTGTCCCATGTCATTATAACAATGAGTTAACTTTTTTTTTCTTTGTTTAGGTTTATATTTTTTTTTATTTGCAATTTTCACTCTTGATGCGAAAAGCCTGAGGCAGAAAGGTATACAAAAAGTCCCAATGTACCAAATTTAGAGAATAAGATACAAAATAGAAAGGAGCTGATAATATGAACAAGTAATAGAGCAATGTATGATGCATTAAATAGACCTGTGTTAAATTGTAGGCCATGATAGGTATATGCTAATCAATTTTTATAGAGAAAACTACAGTTCTTACTAATGGTTCAAAATGATTAAATTACAAAGGAATCATAGATAACTAACAATAACAAGATGATGCTTGGCATCTCTTTGACTCCAGAGAGACATCTGTACTTGGAGAAGTGGATGATGATATATAATGGAGGTGAGGGGTGAGTGAGAGAAGAATGGAGGAACTTCAGATTACGTAGAGGGAAATGAGAGGGATGGGGGTATGAAAAATGGTGGAATGAGACAGACATCATTACCCTACGTATATGTATGATTACACAAATGGTACGAATCTACATCGTGCACAACCATAGAAAGGAAATGATGTACCCCATTTGTGTACTATGAATCAAATGCAGTCTGTAAAACTAAAAAAAATAAATAAATAAAAAAAGAATGAGTCAACTTTTAATACAGCAGAAATTACAGTTAAATGGGATATTCCAAACTAATATCTTGTTCCTAAACACAAAGTTGAGTGCCCGCAGTAAGGCAGACACTAGGTTACAATGGTGTCCCTCCCAGGGCTGCAGGATAATTCAGCACACGAGAAACACAGGAGAGGAAGGGGCAGGAGCGAGAGGGATGGGAGAGAGGGGAAGGAAAAAGGAAAGAGCAGCATGGTAGTGCAGACCGGAAGACTGCAAAGAGGGAGAAAAACTGGACCTTCACTGTGGGTGAAGGAGACGTTGGCTTCCCCCTTCCTAGAGCACCCAGAGTGCGAGTTAGCGTGACCTCAAAATATTAACCAAGAAGTTAACAAAGCATTAGAAGATGGCCTTTTAGACAACAAAAAAGGATGTTTGTGAGACGTTTATAATACTAGGTTAATGTTAAGGACACAAGGATATAGTGTATATGAGCATTTTGATCACAAATGTGTAATTACTAGCCAAATTGGGAGAAAATATATTTAAATTTTTATCATGATTAACTTTCAGCAAGGAAATTACAGGGTTTTTTCCATCCTTTTTAAACTTCTATCTTCTTCTTTTCTATAATGTTTATGAAGGAATAAGGAACATGTATGATTACAAATCAAATCTTATCTTTGAAAATATATAAATAGAAAATATTTAAACCTTCTATATAAAAAAATAAATCTCATTTAAATAAAAGTATTTTCTAAGATGGCAAAGACATTCATGCAAACAGATGAGAAGTCACGGGGACAGGCACAGAGGCTGGTACACCCGGATTCTCAAATCCACTAGTAACCAGAGTGCACAGAACAGTCCAGGAAGACCTGTACAGCAGAGTGGGCAGGCCGGGAACACTCACAGTGCATCCGGCAACACGGAGACTTACTCTCAAGTTTCTCAGGCACTGAGAGAATTTGTTTTAATATTCCAAAACACATATTATTGTGTTTTTTTTAAAAGTCTCAGCTTTTCATTGATTCATTTTTTTCAAAGATTCATTTTTTTCATTGATTTTTTTCATTGAACTTTTCATTGATTCATTCAACAGTCAACGTCACTGAGCATCTCCTCCTGAAATTCCACGTGGGTCCTTTTAATCACACCCTGTTTGTACCCTAGACTCTCCCTTGTGCTTATAGGGCAAAGCCAGAGCCCTATTTCAATCCCACTCTGCCTCCCCTGCACCTGGAAATTTCTGGAGGAAACCATGGCAACCATGAAGACTGGCCTAACTCAAAGTGACATATGCATGCACGCAGGCTTTCCTGAGGTGGGCCTTGGGGATGCCCAGCAGCACACAGCTGGTCCCTGATCCTCTCAGTCCCCTCTTTTCCCTGTTTCTGCCAGTTACTCATCTTCCTTCAGACCTCCAGTCTCTCTCCTGCTTCTCAGTTCTTCAGACAGTCTAGCTTCTGCTTCACTGAGAAAATCACAGCAATCAGAGAAATCCACAGAAGCCCCACCCGCTGGCACGTCACCCTCCTTCCCACGCACTCCTCCCCTTATGTGAACCAGGAGGATGGGATTGCCATCAATTGAGACAGAGAAGGTAGGAGATGGAGCGCCTGTGGACGCAGCCCCTCCCCGGGGCACGGTGCCCCCAGTGCCCTTTCCCAAGTCATTCAAGGTCATCCTGCGGTCCGACCCTCTGTTTCCTACATCACGATTTGTCTTTTCCTCTGGATCATTCTCATTGGGATTAAAAAAAAAAAATACTATCTTAAATTCTTTATTGACCCCACTGCCACTATCAGCTACCACCTGAATTCTTTATTCTCCTTTTGCGGTAACTAAGCTCCTTCTAAAGTTGTCCAAGTGCACTCTAGTTCCAATTTTCTTCTTCCTGTTCTCTCTTAAACCCCCGCATCCAGTGAGATGTTGGTCAAAGCAACTGTGGAGACTCGCGACATCCACGTTGCTGCAGCAGGTGCTCAAGCCTTGGTCCTCACTGGACGTGGCCGTCAGGTCAGTATTTAACGCGACCAGCACCACACTCTCCTGCCTCGCTGGCTGAGCCTCCAGGTGCCCTCCTGGTTCCTCGTCTGTTCCTCCAGCCTTTTCCTGCAGGACTCTCCCAGACAAGGCACTATCCTTTCCTGTTTCACTGTGTCCGCTCCCTCTCTCTCTGCGAGCTCACCTAGTACTTACGACCCTGAATTGTCACCTCCTTGGCATCTCCCCTCGGATACCTAGACTTTCATAGCAACAGTCTGACACTGATCTTGCACTCCTCCTGAACACCTGCTCCATCTCCTACCTTCTCTGTCTCAGTCGATGGCAATCCCATCTTTCTAGTCGTTCCTACAAAACCCTTGGGACATTCTTGTCTCGCCTGTTCCACAAACATGTAGGACCTTTGCTACAAGCCACGACACCAGGGTTCCTGCACCAAATGTAAAAATAAATGTTCTCCAACGACACTGGATATAATTAATGATGAACAAAGTAAACCAAATAAGACCCGATGTTATTCTAGTCTCTCAATAATTCCTCCCTTAAATTAAAAAAAAAAAGTTCCAAATAAAAATATGCCCAACTAAAGCATTCCCCTGACATGGTAATCAAGCCTTATGCTTTACTCAATAATTAGTTGGACTGAAATCCAACCATGCCCATTTTTCTGCAGTTCTGGCAGTAAATTGATAACCTCCGGCAAATTTTAATTAGCACCCTTTCAAAGAGGATTGCTAAATTAGTCAACTATGAAATCACCTCACCCAAATGATGAAGTTCAAATTGCATTTCAAATCCATAACCTGTTTTCCGTGTGTGAACACATCGCCACTCCAGGACTGCTAATGACAATGTTCATCCGTGTTTTCATACGTGCACGGCACAGCGTGTGGCCCGGGCCAGCTGGCACATCCTGACACTGCTGTTCCTAGTGGCCTGCTGGCCATTTGGTGTTCACATTTAGGGCTCCGTCCTTAACCCAGTGGATGGATTTAAAAGGTAAGCCTTCTTATGTCCAGGAGATCACCTGTGTTCACCGATACGAGCAAGCGAGGGGCTCAGTAAGGACACTGCGGTTACCATGCTTTGCTGACTCAGGGAGGGCGCTCCTTCCTCAGGCCTTCACACCCAGGTAGCATTTGCAAAGCAGCGACTGTTTAGCAATTGTGTTCACCTGATCTTATATAAGAATGGGAATCGGGTAGTTTTAACTCCACCTTAGAGAAGAGAACATGAAACTTCAGACAGCTTAAATAACTCACCCAAAGTCAGTGCCAGAGCCAAAATACAATCCCTGGTTACCCCACTGCAGTCAACTGCCACCACCCGAGGGCCACCATCGCCTCTAGCCTCCGCTCTAAGCACATCTCCTGGCTCGGCTCCCTCCAGCCTGTGGCCAGATCTCGATGCGTCTGCTTGCACTGCTCCTCGACTCTCTTTGCTCTGACAAGGCCCTTGTACAAGCCAATACTCTGCCTGTGACCCAGGCCATTCCTCTGAACTTGTACCATGGCTGTCCCTGTAGGTGGAGCCTTCCAGGTGCCCGCTGGGGAAGCCGAGCCCCCCCACCGGAGTGTCATCGAGGTGTCCCTTGGCCTCTCCTGGGGGACAGCAGGCACTGCCACGGCCTGCAGTGGAAGACACAGTGGTGCTGGAGGTGCACGTGCACCACAGAACCCAGCCTTCACCAGGGGAGGACAAGTGGACCGTGGGCTCGGGCGAGGGTGGAACAGTTGGGACTCTCCGTGAAGGAAGCTGACCTGGCCCAGGAAATGGGGCTTAGGAAATCTGGGAAAGGGACTAAATTTGATTCTGTGTATTGACATAGAAATCACTACACAATATCAAGGTGTCTTTCTTAGACTCTAAATGGTTCTATAAGCCAAAGCAAATAACTCATTTACCTTCTTTCATGTGGTTCTTTTATGTACTGATAAGGAAGAAATTGACCTAAGGAAAATCTACTGGGAGTTTTGTATTGTTAAAATTCACCTTTCCACTCTCCTTTTTCACATGCTTATCACTTACAGGGCTGTATTCTCATAAAGGGAGATGAGGATTCCTTCCAGTTTGAAATTGTCCCAAAGGACCCATGGCCAGAGTGGGTGTCTAGATCTCATAGCTACACTGGTGTTGGTAGGATTCTACTGTAGTTCCAACTGGCATTAAAGATCCTAATAAGTCTAGCTTCAGAATTGTCCTCGAGAGCTAGGTATATAGATTTACACCATCTCACAGTTGGGAGGAACCCTACAGGACATTGAATCCAGGGCTCAAATCTTTCCTTGATGAGCAGCCATATTTGCAACAAGCTGGACTCTGTAGGCACATCCTTTCACAAACACAGGCCTAAACTTTTAATTACCCTATGGCAGCTGAACTGCTTCAGAAGATCCTCAAACATCAAACACGCAACTAATGGCATGAGTCTAAATTTATTTGTTCAACATGGAAAAACAGCAGAGTTTCTTCCACCAGGTGGCAGCCAACCCCTACTAAAATACAGCGGACAGACCCCACTTTTAACTCCACCATGTAAACAGTGCATTAAGTTATGTCCACAGTATCAACCAGGTTCAGGAGGCTTGCCATTGGAAAACCCTAAGAAGAGCAGCCAAATGGCGAAGTTCTGAGAAAATGGAGAGTTAGTACAAGAGCCATCATCAAGGTGTCAGGGTTGAAAGCTGCTTTAGGGTAGCTAGTGGCAGTCCAGCCCGAACTGGGTTCACAGCCTGACCCAGTGAAGCTGGGAAAATCAGATAGCAGAGCACAAGCTTCCTGCCAAATCCCAGGCACCCCAGTTCAATAAATCATACATCGCCTGCCAAGTTTTGTTTGTTTATTAGACACCCCCATGCAAAGTCACAGTCCTGGATGGGACGTTCATATGCACTGTGGGAAAAAAGACAACACAATAAGAGTTCAGAAACTACCCTATGGACTTCTCTTTTCCCCCAAAATAAGCCCTTAAGCAAATTAAGGTAGTGCTAGTAGGAAGAGGTCAATGTATTTAATCCCTCCAAAAATCAAGATCTAGGGAAGGTAGACAGACTATCCCACAGATTTGATACAGGCAAAGAAAGGAAGATGACTTTCTGTGGCACAGATACTTCAGATGCTCCACTGTTCTCAGTTGGGAAAGCACAGGAAATGGACAGGGAAGTGAGGAAAGAAAAAGTGATCCTCTCCTTCCCTGTTTACTTGTCCTTTTAACCAAAGCTTGCCTGCCCAGCCTCTGTCTCCCCAGCCTTTTCCAAGGATCCCTGACATAAGTCTGCAAGAGAGAGCAGAACAGGCACTCGCCTGTATGTGACAGGGTGTGATTCCGAGGGCGGGACACAGGGTGTACTCACTGTTCCTAGTCCTAATGGAGAGTGGAAACAGACGTCTTCTTGAGACACTGGTCTAAGCAGATGGGGACAGGATCGCACAGGAACTGAGGGATCTGAAAGGGTACTTGACACACACAGATTCTCTAACATGAAGAAAAGTTTAACACAGGAAATGGTAAACAGATCTCAAGAACACCACCCTCATTCTGAAATTCGCAATGGCATGGACCACAACGTTCTTTCCCACTATCTCTAAACATGATTGCAAGTCTTTTCCAACACCATTTGAGAAGACATTTCTAGTCCATCAGTTTGCACAAAAATGAAAAACTATTTCCCAAGTCACAACTAGATACAAGATTCCTGGATTCCAGAATTTTCCAATAGGGAAGCCACTGGCTATGGGTATCTATCAAGCATAGGAAATGTGGCTAGTGTGACTAAGTTCTAAAATTGTACTTAATTAAAATTTAAATTTATATAGTCACATATATGTTGTGGCTACTATATTGGAGAGGGCAGTTCTAGAACATTTCCACCATTACAGAAAGTTCTAATGGAAAGCTCCAGCCTATTCCACAGCCAGGTCAACAACCTGTAATATCTACAGAACTCACACCCAGAGCTTTGCTATTTCATGTTGATAAGCTCTTGCAGGTACTGTTGGAGCTTCTTCATAGATTCATTCCTTTATCTGTAATAACACCCAAATCAAATTAAATCTGATTCCAAACTCTCACCCATCAGCATGTTGAGAAAGTCAAACTCAGTAGTGTGTGAGGGACGAGGGTCTTCAGCTCGGTCTGCTGTGGGGATGCTGGTCATCGATTTGGACACAACTGCTGCCATTCCATCATGCTCAACCTGGACCTGGAGATCCTTGGTGACAAGTCTCCAGGGCACAGCCCTCAGAGTTCATCTTCCACCCTGACTCCAGTGTCGATATGTCATCTAAGTCCTATTAACCAAGTGGGAAATAACGTGTCAATGGGCCGTGGGTCTTTGACATTCATAGATCACAAACACACACGTGCATACATGCATCATGCAGGAGGCAAAGAGGTGAGGGACCCACTCCTTTCCTTACTGCACAAGAGCCGCCCTCCAGATTGGGCCCAGTCAGCCTCTTCGGAGCCCTACCCCTTTTTTCTGCTACCATGATTCAGAAATTTAAGAGCACAAATTCCTCTTAACTTGGTTCTGGGTCAGGAAAAACTCCCCCACCACCCTGAGTCTCAAAATTCAGATTTCTGCTTACTGGGGGGAAGCACGTTGATCCTGGGTAAGAGGGCTGAGTCGCCCACAGAGCGTTGGAGTTTCCCCTCTTTTATATATGTTTACAGCAGTGATACTAAATACAGATTAATACTGTAGCAGGTTATTCTTCCAGATCCATCAAGTGTTTTCTAAATAGCAATAGTACCTAATTGGAATGGAGGAACTTTAAAATGCAGTCTGTAAAAATAAAAATAAATAAAATTTTAAAAAATAGTACATAATCATCTATCCGTCCAACTTGTAGCATCACAGGCAATATTGGCTCCCCTAATTAATGAAAATTATGCAAATCAATGCAAATGATATGCCCTCTTCCAAACTCAGGTAGGACTTTTTAACCGCTGACATGGCAAATTTGCAAGGAAGAGAATTTTGAAGTGGCTACTCCATTAGGATGTTCTGCTGCTTATACACAGTGCTCAAAACCCACTCTAAGCACACCGATGCTCCCACTGATCAATCTCCATTTACGTATGATCTATCAAAATGTACAAAGGCATTCACTGTCAGGCATAATAAATTAGAACAAATTAAAAAATTAAAATCGAAAAGATCATAATGAAGGTCTGCCTCGCTTCATTAATGTTGTCATATCACAGGCACAGAGAAAGGTCCAGCTCCTCTTTTAAGGGCAGAGACCAGATTATTCAACTTTCTGGGTCCTTCTCCATCTCCAGTGCTGGGCCACAGCTTATTCCTTAGACTCGTCTCTCATTGATCCGTCATTTCCTTTCCTCTTCTTTGGCAGGGTGGAGGGGTGGAATTCCCTGATGCCCAGGCCCCTTTGCTTCAATTTGTGAATTTTGGGTCTTGTTGATTGCACCCGAGGAGCCAGCCTGATGTAGGCGAGGACTTCCCTACACTCCAGGGCCTTCCTGTCTAATGGTTTCCTTAACGTAGAGTGGGCACCAATTCACCAAGAGGGACTGAGCTCTGAACTTCATATGTAGTAGGAGCTCAGTGCATGCCTGGGAGTTAGGGCTCGAGACTCCTAGCATCAGTCTTCTCTGTTAACTGGAAGGATGGGATGCAAATATTCTCCCTCACTTTCTGAGCTTTGTCCTCTCTATTCTAAAAAAAAGAGAGAAACAAGTTTTGGTTGTTCATGAGTCAGTCTAAGAACAGGTTTGAGGGAGGTGGAGTGCACTGGAGAAGCAGAGAGCAGGAAGCAACTGTATCTGGCACAGAAGGTGCTGTCCCTGGGCTGAAGGGTGAGGAGGTGTCAGTGGAAGGGAACAGCAAGACCTCAGAGAGGACTGTGTGCTGCTTGTATGAGGGAGGCCCCTGAGTCCTCTTGCCAAAGATTCCACTCGCTCCAGCAGAGAGCTCTCAGCATTGAGGGATGTGTAGACAAAGAGTAGCATCTCGGTGATGAGCCGTAAGGACAGAGGAGAGAAGAGTAGGTTTCTCTTCTGTGTGAGGGCCAGAACCTTGGAGAAGCCCTTGGAATGACAGGGTGAATTTCTTGCCAGCCTAGAGAGGGGCAGCCTGAAGAGTCCACGTGAAGCTGACTTACAGAACAAAGGAAGCTGCTGTTTCTCACCTTATCTGAGCGGGGGTCTAGATTTGTGTGTGTCACAGTGATTAAGTAGGTGGGAAGAACCCAGGCAAGTTCCCGTAGTTATGCAGTCTTTGCACTGAGCTCGTGGCTGCACGGATAGTCCCCTGATTTGAACAGGAAGCGCAGAGCTGTGTTGGCTGGACCCAGGGAGCAGCGACGCTGGGCATGTGCCCACAGACTCCACAGGCAACGCTATTCCTTGCTCAAGGTCAGGAACAGAGATCATGTATCTTTTTTTCTTTTCTTGGTGTTTTAACATACTTAGAGGACTAAGAACAAATTTATGATGTCGAATCCTCCCAGAACAAGTGGTATTTTCTCACCTCTGAGCCTCTGGTGATTTACGACAATCTTTATCTTATAACTCAGGGGTCAAAGAATCAAGGAAATTGAGGCATCCCTCTTCACCTTTGAAATTAAAATCTATGAAGAAAATTTCAAGGTGAGAAAAGACATAAAACCCTATCAGTGTATAAAATACAAGACAAAGAAAATGTTATAATACTCTTAATAAGAAGAAAAGCTGTCACTGTGTTGGAGCTGCGTATTTGAAGTCCACACTCTTGACCCTTTGCTTATAGGAAGGAAAGTAACGGTGGGCCGCTTGAGCCGGGGACAGGGGCAGCAACACGAGTGCCTCAGAACACTTCTAACTCATCTAACGATGCATATGAATTAGAAGGGCGGCTTCATCGTGGCCCTGCATATAGCACAATGGGGTCACCACTGCACCCCATGCCTCCCAGTACCCTCTCCAACAAGCTCCCCTTCCTCTTCACTAATGTTCCCCTTCTGTTGTCATAATATCCCTTTTTCTTTTTTCTCCTCTAGCTTCAACATATAAGAGAAAAGCATGATACTTTTCTTTCTATACCTGGCATATTTTGATTAACATGATCTTTTGCAGCCCATCCATTCTCCTGCAAATGACATAATTCCATTCTTCTTTATGGCTGAGCAGAACTCAGCAGAAAACTCAGAGACTAGGAATCTCATTCAGAGAGCAAAGGACCAGAGGATGGTGGAGATGAGGGCTTAGGAGAGAACCAGACCCCGGAAATTAAGAAAGAGCTCACCGAAGAAAGAGAGGTAGCGAGTATTCTGGGACTGGTGTCTCTTTGTCCATCTTCCCCAGTTACCTTGGTCATATTTCTACTTTGGGAAGTGGCGCACTTCCTTATAACGATTGCCCCCGTGAGACTACGGTGCCAGCAGGGTAAGACCCACCACTTGCTCCCTCTTGCATTGTTGAGAACGCGGTGCCATCCGTGCAGCCCTCTTGTATAAACAAGCTATTTCGTGAACTGGGCCCCCAGGAAAAGCTGTGCAAGCACCGAGGATCCAGCAGCCGCAGCGGCGCCTTTCACGGCCAATACAGGTCACATGGGATGTGCTGGGCCCCGGGTTTATCAAGGCTGTTCAGAGAGATCTACCTGAGGAATGTGCAGCTGTCCAGAGACCCCATCTATCAAGGACAGGGGAGCCTAGCCCTGACCCCTCTCCCTCATAATTCACTCCTTCCCTCCGCCCTGCTCCCTCCAGGACCGTTCTGTTTTGGGGGGACCCAATAAGATTCAAATAAAGTGGAGGGACCAAACCAAAGGAGGACAAATATTTAGCTGTCCGAATGTTAACCAATAATGTACAGGTCCTTGTGTATGAATGCTGAAAAAGCTCTTAAATAGAGCGCTTTCTCGCCACTCGGGGCCGCTCCCCGCCAGCCACTGTATCTGTCTGAGGGGCTGGTCGCGGTCCAGGCTCGAGCTTGCTTGAATAAAACCTCGTTGTGTGATTTGCATTACCGCGTGTTCACTTTGACTCTCCGGGGATTAGTCGGAACGGGACCCTAACATTTGGGGGCTCGCCCGGGATAGATTCATCCGACTCCGGCCCAGGAGAGACAAACGGCCCACGGTACCGAGGGTTCTAAGGAAATTTGCCGCGGAAGGAGGATTGGCCACCTCCTGGTAGGATGTAAGTCCTGGTAGTGATACCGCCGTTTACCGGTGACGAGTTCTGCTCCTTCTAATGTTGAAGATTGAACACTAGAGAAGCAGCCAAGGCAAGCATATTAAGCAGGTTTTATTTAAAGGTAATAATACAGACTTCTCCCGGCAGGAAGAAGGGGACCATGGCTGATGTTCTAAAATCCCAAGAAGTGAGCGCACCCTACATCTTTTATAGGTTAAAGTCTCTTGTTCTCCAGTTCTCTCCCCCCTCATCTCTCCTTCCTGCCTACGTGACTAGGCCTGGTTTTGCATTAAGTGAGAAGGGATGGGCAGGGGGAGGGCCAAGGTGATTCAGGCAGATAAGGGCCCAGAGGGCACCAATTAGCAGCCCCTTGTTTGCAGTCCTTGATAAAGGCAGGTAAATTTGGTGACATTCCATTCTTCCAGGGGCAGTCTCCAACTTCCAGAGGCAGATGGCTTTATGGCCTTCATTTCCTCGATTTGACCCGATCCCCTATTTCTACACTAACTACCTGTTCTTAATTCTGGCTTCATTAGGACGTAATTCCTGGTTAGAGTTTGGGTGAGAATTCTCGTTTGGTGGAAGGAAAGGGTTGCAAGTTACTCTGGAGGTTCCGCTGTCGAAAGTCGTGGGAGATGTCCCCGACGATCAGGAGTCACGCCGACATCCCCAGTGGACGCGGGTTGGGCGGCTGTTTGGTAAGGATCCTTGGTCGGATTCTGGCAGTGTGAATGAGAAGGCATTGCGCCTGTGAGAGTGGTGTGGCTGACCGGCCGGTGGATGTTGGAGAGTCCTGTGAGAATGTGTTTTACTGCGTGTATTGCCTCCCTTGTTCTCTTCGGTCTGCTTGGTCTGTTTCTCCTTACTATGGGACAGGCTCAGGTAACTCCTAAGACTTTTCTCCTGAGTCATTTCTCTGAGGTCCACGCCAAAGGACGGAACGTTGGTGTGGACCACCTGAAGAAAGGTAAGTTTGAGACACTCTGCTCCACAGAATGGCCAACCTTCAATGTTGGCTGGCCACCTGAGGGCACTTTCTCATTGGAAGTCATCAAAAGAGCCCGGGATGTTATCAATAGGCCTGGCTTGAAGGGGCACCCGGACCAGTTTCCTACATATTAGTATGGCAGGCTCTGGTGGAAGACCCCCCATCGTGACTCAGTCCTTTTCTCCACGGGCCACCAAAAGCCCCAGTCAAAGCTTTGACAATGACTACCCAGGTGCCATCGCCACCCCCAGCCTCTCCTGAGACTCCTGCCTCTTCCCCTGAGAAACCTGGGAAACCAGTCCTCCAAGAAGGGTCTGGTCCCTACTCATCCCTTTTAGATCTGGATTTGGAGGAAAGTCCTCCACCTTACGCCCAACAGCAGCCCCAGGTCCTGGGTGGGAATCCCAGAATCCCAGGTGGGATTCTTCCACTTCCCTGCCAACACCCCGACCTAGTGTTGTAGGGCCTTCGAGACACCGGGAGGAGAACAATGACGAGGAACCCTCCTCATCTTCGATGGGAGCCCCGATTTTACCTGTCTGGACCTTAGGCAGGGGAGGGGAAGGAGGGGAACACACCTATCAGTACTGGCCCTTCTCCTCCAGTGAATTGTATAACTGGAAGGCTCAGAACCCCCTTTTTGCTGAGGACCCCAGGGGTTTAACTGAATTGTTTGAGTCCATTTTGGTTACCCACAGTCCCCCCTGGGATGACTGTCAGCAGATCCTCAGAACTCTATTCACAACAGAAGAGCGTGAGAGAATCCTCACAGCAGCAAGGAAGACGATGGGAGACCGACCACCCTACCGAACCTTGAACAGACCTGAGTGGGATTTTGGGACGCCTGCGGGTAGGGAGTGTCTCCGAGTCTACCGCCAGACTCTTCTGGCCGGTCTCCAAGCAGCAGCTCGCTGCCCTACCAATTTGGCTAAGGTAAAAGCTGTAATGCAGGGGGAAGAAGAAAGCCCGGCCATTTTCCTTGAACGATTGGATGACGCCTTTAGACAGTCTACTCCCTTAGATCCTGTGGCAGAGGAGAATCAATCCACTGTAATCATGTCTTTTATAAATCAGGCTGCCCCGGATACTAGGAAAAAGCTCTATAAGCAAGAGGGACTAGGAGGAATGGCCATTCGGGATCTTATGAGGGTAGCAGAACGAGTGTTCAATACTCGAGAGACCCCTGAGGAGCGGGAGGACAGAATCAGGAAAGAGAACCAGGAATTACAGGAAAGAATGAGGAAGGAAGATGGAGAGCACCAGAGTAAGGAGAGCAGGAGACAGCAGAAGGAGATGGCAGGTACTGTTGGCTGGGGTGAGAGGATGGGAAACAAGGATTTCGGAGGAGTGGCTCTAGCCGCCCTCGGCAGGACCGGGCGGAGCTGGATCGGGAACAGTGCTGGTACTGCAAGGAGTGTGGGCACCGGAGGCGGGAGTGGCCCAAATTACGGAAGCAGGAGAAGCCAGGAGATAAAACGGGTGGTGATGCCCGAGTCCTCCTGGCAGGGACGGACAGCAACTAGGGGGAACGAGGCTCGGAACCCCTCCCCGAGTCTTGGGTAACTGTATTTGTGGAGGGGAAGCCAGTGGGACTTATGGTGGACACCGGAGCGCAGTATTCGGTTCTCAAGAAGCCCACGGGGCCCTTGTCCCAGAGGATTAGTCTGATTCAAGGAGCCACTGGATCCAAAGCCTATCATTGGACTAGCAAGCGACGGGTAGATCTGGGTCGACACCAGGTAACCCATTCTTTCCTGGTTATCCCCGAGTGTCCGGCTCCTCTCTTGGGACGGGACCTGCTAACCAAAGTGCAGGCCCGTATTCACTTTGAGCCAGGTGGCCTTAAGGTTACAGATGGCCAAGGGCAGCCCCTCCACGTTCTGACCATGTCTGTTGCAGATGAGTTTCGTCTGTTCTCCCCCAGGGAACTCCCCCTTCAGGCTGAGTGGCCCCCCGAGACGAGCTATTGGGTAGAGACCTTCCCGCAGGCATGGACGGAGGTGGCGGAGTAGGGCTGGCAGCTCACCGACCCCCAGTGATAGTGCAACTTAAGACCACTGCACAGCCAGTCCGGGTCCGGCAATGCCCGATGTCTGCCGAGGCCCGTAGCGGGATTGTGCCACACATCCACCGACTCTGGGGGGTGGGAATTTTGCGGCCCTGTCACTCAGCTTGGGACACCCGGCTCCTTCCTGTCAGGAAGCCAGGAGGAAGAGATTATAGGCCAGTTCAGGATCTGAGAAAGGTGAATGAAAATGTTGTGGACATCCACCCGACTGTCCCCAATCCCTATACCCTGCTGAGCCACCTGCCTCTGACTCATGTTTGGTACAGCACCCTAGATTTAAAGGATGCTTTTTTTAGCATAGCCCTGGCACCCAGCAGCCAACTCATCTTTGCTTTTGAGTGGCAAGATGAAGATGTGGGAACCCCTGGGCAGCTTACTTGGACCAGACTTCCGCGGGGCTTCAAGAACTCCCCCACCCTTTTCAACGAAGCTGTGAGTGAGGACTTGGGCACCTCCTGGCGGAACCACAGCTCCGTCACCCTACTGCAATATGTTGATGACCTGCTTCTGGCGGCCCCCTCCGAGACTGAGTGCCGAAGGGCAACGGAGGACCTCCCCCGAGAACTTGGGAGGCTCGGCTATCGGGCCAGTGCGAGGAAAGCGCAGATATGCAGGCAGACTGTTACTTACCTGGGGTACAAGCTAAAGGAAGCAACCAGGTGGTTGACGGAGGCCATGAAGGAAACCATCCTAAGGCACCCGGTCCCCGCCTCAGCCAGAGAAGTCCGAGATTTCTGGGAACCACCGGCTACTGCCGCTTGTAGATCTTAGGGTATGCGGAGTTGGCTAAACCCTTGTAGGAGGCCACTAAGGACAGGACCCCAGGGTCTGGGGGCCGGAACAACAGCAAGCATTCGAGGGGCTTAAGACCGCCTCCTAGAGGCCCCCGCATTGGTGCTGCCAGACCCTTTGAAGCCCTTCCACCTCTTCGTAGATGAGAGGAGGGGATAGCGAAGGGAGTGCTGATGCAGCACTTAGGGCCGTGGAAGCCCCGTGGCCTACTTGTCCAAAAGGCTGGACCCCGTTGCGGCAGGTTGGCCCCCATGTTTGCAAATCATAGCAGCAGTCGCCTTGATGGTAAAGGATGCTGACAAGCTCACCTTCAGTCAGCACTTGAAGATAGTGACCCCTCATGCCATTGACGGGGCCCTGAGGTACCCCCCGGGGTAGGTGGATGACAAATGCCAGACTGACTTACTACCAGGGGCTCCTGCTAGACTCCTCTTGGATCACCTTCTCTGAGCCAGCCTCCTTGAACCCAGCCACCCTGCTGCCGACCCCAAATCTGGAAGCCCCTCTACATGACTGCCAAGAGATCGTGGCCGAAGTGACCCAGGTGCGCCCTGACCTGCGGGACTCTGCTCTCCCCAACAGTGAGTTGATCTGGTACACGGATGGAAGTAGCTTTGTGCAGAACGGGGTGCGCCGGGCGGGAGCGGCGGTAGTGGATCAACAAGGAACTGTTATTTGGAGTGCCTCCCTGCCACCGGAACCTTGGCTCAAAGGGCTGAACTGGTTGCGCTAGCCGAAGCCCTTGAAAGGGCCGAAGGGAAGCGGGTGACTGTCTATACTGATAGCCACTATGCCTTTGGCACTGTGCATGTTCATGGGGCCATTTACTGGGAGCGAGGTTTCATTACTGCCGAAGGGAGAGGGCTGCGCAATTTGAATGAGATCCAGAGGCTGTTGGCAGCGGTGCAAAAGCCCCGGGCAGTAGCAGTCATTCACGTCCCTGGTCACCAGTCTGCCCGGACCCCAGAAGCTGAAGGGACTCGGCGAGCCGACGAAGTAGCTAGAAAGGCAGCCGGAGCTACTGTGACTCTGGCCCTCGCCCAGCCAGTGCCTTAGCTCCCGCGACTACCGCCGAAACCCGGTTACACCCCAGAAGACCTAAAATGGATTCACCACCCCAGAGTGCAGGACCAGGCCCACAAGGCTGGTATCACGACCCCGAAGGGCGACTAATCCTGCTGTCAGAATTGGGACAGTTTCTCCTCACCAACCTGCATCTAGCCAGTCATCTGGGAAAAGGAAGCTCCTGACCCTCCTGGAAACGGCCCACCTCAGTTTCCCGCATCAGACAGCCCAGATCCGGCGAATCGTGGACCAGTGTGCCGGGTGCCAGGCTATGAAACCCAGTAGGAAGGGACCCTTACATACAGGTACCAGGGTCCGGGGGAGGGCACCGGACAGAACTGGGAAGTGGATTTCACTGAAGTCAAGCCCGGGAGGTATGGCTACAAATGCTTGTTGGTAATGGTGGACACCTTCTCTGGGTGGGTTGAGGCTTTCCCCACTAAGAAGGAAACAGCTCAAATGGTAGCCAAGGCCTTACTCTAAGAGATCATTCCCAGGCACGGGGTTCCTGAGATGTTAGGGTCAGATAACGGACCGGCTTTCATCTGCAAAGTCCTGCAGGGACTAGCCCAGGCTGTGGGGACCAATTGGAAGTTGCATTGTGAATACAATCCCCAGAGCTCAGGGCAGGTAGAAAGGATGAATCGGACCTTGAAGGAGACTTTGTCCAAATTGGCTATTGAGACTGGAGGGGACTGGGTGACCCTCCTGCCTTATGCCATCTTCCAGGTTCGGAACTCACTCTATGTGCATGGATTGACGCCCTTCGAAATTCTGTATGGAGCTCCACCCCCCATAGTTGTCTGTACATTATCTGACTGAGGTACTGATATGGCTCCAAATTATTTAGCCAGTTTCAAGGCTTTATTTGAGGTGCAGCGTGAAATCTGGCCCCTGGTACGCTCACTTTATGAGGCCCATGACCCCCCAAGTCTGGAACATGGCATTGTCCCAGGAGACTGGATATGGTAAAGAAACACCGAGGTCGCACCTTGGAGGGACGTTGGAAAGGGCCTTACGTGGTTGTCTTGGTTACCCCACTGCTGCTAAGGTTGACGGCATCGGACCCTGGGTTCATCACTCACACCTATGCCGGGCCAGCATTGAGGAACAGAAAGAGGCAGAGGAGTGGACAGCGCGGAGGCACCCAGACAACCCCTTGAAGTTGAGCTTCCGGGGGAAGGATGTGGAACACCCGACTGTTCCGAGCGATCGTCTGGCTCCCCGCTTGCGTAAAAGACAATCCACACACCTCGTTCAAAATAACTTGGAAACCGATCCAGGCAGTAGCCCTTTGCTTTCTAACTGTAAGCATTGTGCTGGTTCGAGGGAACCCCCACCTCCCTTGGAACCAAACCTGGATGATCATTAATGCAGAAACCGGCAAAGTAGCCAATGCCACATCCTCAGACCTCGCCCCCCAGGGAACTTGGTTCCCTGATCTCCTGATCTCCTGGACTTATGTGACCTTGTGGGGGATGCATGGGACCCCTCGGATCAGGAACCTTTCCCCGGGTATGGGTGTAGGACCACTGGAGGTCGTAGTAATACCAGAAACCTAGGGTTTTACGTCTGTCCCGCTCACTCGTGTGACAGAGAGCGTATTGCCAAGTGCGGAGGTCCCAAAAGTGCCTACTGTAAAGCATGGGGGTGTGAATCTACTGGGTGGATCATGTGGACCCCCCCCCCCATCACTGGAGACCTAATCTTAGTGAAGAGGGGTGGTAACATGCAAGAAGTGGGACGAGGTTACTGCCAACAGAACGGTAAAAGGGTGGGCTGTGGGCCATGCTATAACAAAGACCAATCGGGATATTCTGCCTTCCCATTAGCTACCCCAGGGGGACGCTGCAACCCATTGGTCATAAAGTCTACCCCCACGGTGAAGAAGGCAAACTGGGAGACAGGAAAGACCTGGGGGCCAAGGCTATACCACCGTGGGTGTAATCCTGGACTAATTTTTACTATCAAGCTAGTCCAGAGACCCCTGAGCATAACAGCATTGGTCCTAACCAGGTACTTAACCCAAGTAGACAATCTTCAACCTACCAGCACCCCAAAGCCACGCTTAATGCAGGTTTCAACCACGACCCCTGACTCTGAGACCTCACCACCGGGATCTGTCATTTTCCCAGCAGAGACCTGAGGACCCCCTGTTAGTGCTTCTGAAACAATCCTACTAAGTCCTAAACAGTTCTAAGCCCAATATGACTACATCCTGTTGGCTGTGCTATGATGCACCCCACCATATTATGAAGGCATAGCAACCCTAGGGAACTACACCCCTTCCCACAGCTCTGCTGAATGCCAATGGCAATCAAAGGGTACCTTAACCTTACAACACGTTACTGGACAAGGGCTCTGTGTAGGCCGTATCCCCGAATCTCACCAGCCCTTATGCAACTTAACGATGCCGCTGGGCAACTCGAGTCAATACCTAATTCCCCAGCAGGATGCTTGGTAGGCCTGTTCTGCAGGACTCACGCCATGTGCCCACACAGAGGTACTCAGTAACTCCCAGGGTTTTTGCGTTCTCGTTAGGCTAGTTCCCAGGCTGTTGTGCCATTCAGATGAGGACTTCTATCAGCAACTAAGAGGGGACCCCCTGAGAGCCAAGAGGGAACCTCTTATGGCCCTAACCCTCAGTATGGTTCTAGGTATGGGACTCATTGGAGCCAGGACAGGAACAGCTTCCTTAATAACTCAGAGCCAACATTACTCTAGTTTAAGAGCGGCTATTGATTTGGATATTGAGAGACTGGAAACCTCCGTCTCACACCTTCAAGAGTCCCTCACTTCTCTAGCGGAAGTAGTGATGCAAAACAGGAGGGGGTTAGATTTGATTCTCCTGCAGCAAGGAGGATTATGCGTGGCCCTAGGAGAAGAGTGTTGCTTTTATGTCGACCACTCAGGAGTAGTTAAAGAATCTATGGCTAAGGTTAGGGAAGGGCTAGCAAAACAAAAGAAGGAACGGGAAGCACAGAGGGCTGGTTTGAGTCATGGTTTAACTCCTCTCCTTGGTTGACCACTTTAATTTCTACCTTGCTGGGGCCGCTTATTATTTTACTCATACTCCTAATCTTTGGTCCCTACATTTTGAATAAGTTGATAGCTTTCGTTAAGGACCGTGTAAGCACAGTCCAACTGATGGTGCTAAGGCAACAATACGAGAGAGTACCGACCCCAGAGGATGGGTAGGCGGGACGCCCCAATGAGTATGATTCCTCATTGTGAACAACTCAAGGGGGGAATGTTGAGAACGGGGTGCCATCCGTGCAGCCCTCTTGTATAAACAAGCTATTTCGTGAACTGGGCCCCCAGGGAAAGGGCCTGCAAGCCCCGAGGATCCAGCAGCCGCAGCGGCGCCTTCAACAGCCAATACAGGTCACATGGGATGAGCTGGGCCCCGGGCTTATCAAGGCTGTTCAGAGAGATCTACCTGAGGAATGTGCAGCTGTCCAGAGACCCCATCTATCAAGGACAGGGGAACCTAGCCCTGACCCCTCTCCCTCATAATTCACTCCTTCCCTCTGCCCTGCTCTCTCCAGGACCGTTCTGTTTTGGGGGGACCCAATAAGATTCAAATAAAGTGGAGGGACTAAACCAAAAGAGGACAAATATTTAGCTATCTGAATTTTAACCAATAATGTACAGGTCCTTGTGTATGAATACTGAAAAAGCTCTTAAATAGAGCGCTTTCTCGCCACTCGGGGCCGCTCCCCGCCAGCCACTGTATCTGTCTGAGGGGCTGGTCGCAGTCCAGGCTCGAGCTTGCTTGAATAAAACCTCGTTGTGTGATTTGCATTACTGTGTGTTCACTTTGACTCTCTGGGGATTAGTCGGAAGGGGACCCTAATAGCATCTGTACATCCAAGTGTTGTGCCCTCAGCAGGAGCCCAGAGAGTACGATGGAACAGCAAGGAAGGCAAGACCCATGCTTGGAAAACCTGGGCCTCCAGGGAGGCCAGCTAAGCCAGCCTCTCGTGGTTCTGCCCCTCCTTGGGATGTTGCCCAAAGGTGCCTGGGTTCCCTTCACAGCCCCTCCCACAGGTGGGAAATTTACCTGCTTACTCCATTTCAAAGTGATTCCCCTCCTCGCCCCTCCCTCCTTTTCATACCACTTAAACTTTTAGGAAAGACAAGGAGTCTTTGACTCCAAGCCCCTGCCGGAAAAGTACCCTGAGGCTAAAGAATGCTAAGGTTTGATCAAGTGTCTTAATACAAAAGAAGAAACAATAATAACAAAGTGCACATTTTATATCTCAAAAAGGTATCTGGAAACATCTCTTTCCCACCTATTCCATGGCTTCTGAGGGCCACTGACAGACGTGGGTGTTCATCCGTGTCACCCCTAGCCTCAGACAGAGAAGCACGCTTTACACAGAGAACGTGCTTAGTACACATAATGGAACGTGTTCAGGCAGAGGAGAGAGCTCAGCAGGGTGGGCTAACAGGAACAAGTGGGCTCCTGGAGAAACTTGGAGAGACTGCCTTCACTGCACAGATTATGTTTAGAAATATGAGACCCCTCTCGGGCAGCAGGAAAGGCACAGAGGGAAGAAGAAGAGCCCCTCTTTCTGCTAAGGAGGGGCCACCAAGCAGACAGCGCATGGTCAGAGCTCCCGTGCTGGCCTTACAGATGTGTTGATTACAGGGAAGCTGTTCTTGACCTACCATGTGTGCTTGCGAGAGAAGCAACCCCTTGGCTTCTTAGCTCTTAGTTCCCCAGACCAGGAGGAGCCAGGTCCTGGCCGGATACAGTGACGCTGCACGGCACTCGGGGCCCCTGGAATCCATGCCAGATGCGTTAATCACATGGAATTCTCAGGTCGTCTCTGGATGTTGAGAAGAAGGGAGCAAATATACATTCACTGACCAGAAGAGCAGACCCAGGCAGGAACAATAGTGCCCCCCACCCTTCCCTTCAATATTCCGTTTTCTCACACATTTTCCCACACATTTTCCAAGTGTCCTTGCAATGAATCGAGGCCACATGATTATTCAGGGGACACTGCATGATGAAAAGGGATGGGCTCAACTCCGGACAAAGGCAATTGCAGGTGCTCATTCCTCCTGTGGGCGGGTCCAAGGAAGAGGATGTGCTTTCCAGGTGATCAGCCAGGGGTCGGCCTGGGCCCCTGGGTACACAGAGCAGGATGCTCCACAGGCCAGTGACGGACCTGTCCTCTGAGAGAAAGTTAAGCCTTGCTGCTCCTGTACAGGGGGATCTGAGGATCATCTTTCCTTAGTATTGCAGTGTGGTTATCCCATCCCCTCCTGGCTGGGCCACAGTGCAGTCTCCTCACCTCTGGAAGGTTCTCTCTGCACACCTCTCTCACAGATGGCCCTTTGCCAAACACACAGTAGCCAACATTAGAATCTTACACCTGCCCAGAGAAGTTGCAAAACAACATTGTAGACAGTCTAGGTCACTTTGTGCTGTGGACTTTGGTCAGTTCTCTAGAAAAAATTCTTCCACCTGCATTCGAGACAGTTTTAAACTACCTTTGGTAAGAAACTGGTGGAGAAGTTTGGCAGTTCCCCCAGGTTTGGGGGTCAGGAATCCAGAAGTCTCCTGTATTCTCAATGGCAAGTGTTTTGATACCACAATGAACCTAGTTCTTCACTGTGTTTTATGGGAACTTGGGCATGTACTCGTTTATAACCCCATGAATTCCTCTGCTTCCTGGAGTCCTCACATCTTGACACTTTTCTCCCGATCGCAGCAGAGAATGACAGACTATCCAGCCTGGTCATCAAGTACCAAGTGTTTCCCAAGGTGTTCTTGGCCCGATCGAGGCAGGTCTTTGTGATTTGAGTAAAATTAGGATTCTGCAATAGGCCACATGGGGCCCTGTGTAGAGAGGATATCACTGGATATGGCCATACAAGGCTGCTTCTCTGCTGTTCCCAAGTCTAAAACTCTCTGCAGTTTCATTTAACTGCCCAATTTTCAACACTAAGCGTTCAGAATCTTATTCTAAAGATGAACATTGCGTTGGAGTTCTAATGTAGACTTTATTAATGAGGAATATGAATAAAGGTCATCTTTAGATCTGAAAATGGTATTTAAATATCAGGGGAGAAATAAAAGGAGATACACAGAAAGAGGGGGAAGAAGGGAAGGGGCGTGTTTGGAAGGAGATGAGGGAATAGGAGGGTGTGGAGGGTTGGCCATGGGGGTGTGGGTTTGGGGAGGGAAGCTCTCAGTTTTTCACTTGTCATCACATAAGGAGCAGGTGGACACCTGAGGGAGCTGGTTTATGTATATCATCTCACATGATCTTCCTGTTCACTCAGGAGACTGATAAAGAAATATGGAAAAAATGAGACTTAGATGTGTCTAGCTAATAGGTGGCCAAACTGTCATGCAGAACCGCATCTTCCCTACTCCAAGGCCTGAGTTCTTTTCAGCAGCATTTGATAAATTTTACCTGTTAAGAGTCCTATATTAATATGTATTAACATTAATTTAAGTAATATTGAGGGAGATCCAAGATGGCGGACTAGAGGGAGGCTGCGTTCCTTGTCGCTCCGTAACTCCAGTTTCAAGCAGAGGATATCTGTTTCTTGGTGCCTATCATCCGCCATTTGCCTGCCTCTTGCCTGTCCATCGCCTGCCTTTCACCTACCCATCACCCACCACCCGAGGTTCACCTCCGGATCGTCCGACAGCAGCCAGCAGACTGACTGCAGACCTCCAGTGGAGCACCAGCTGCCTGCTGTTGCCTGGAAGTTCACTGTGACAGTACCTGCAGGTTTGATTACATGTGGCTGCCGCTATTTTGAGACAACAGCCAGGCCCCGTAGGACCCCTGGCCGGACTGACTGAGCCCCGTCTCCAAAACCCCTCAGCCTGACCGATCACTCCCTGCCTCTGGGACCCTCACATCGACTGATTGCTCCCTGCCACCAGGAACCCCAGACCAACCAACTGACTGCACCCTATCACCGGGACCCCAGACGGACTGATTGCACCCGGCCTCCAGGATCCCACAACCACACCAAACACACCCGACCTCCAGGACCCCTGCCTGACCAACTGCACCCCGCCTCCAGGACCTCCTGCTGACCATGGCCACACCCTGAGCTGCAGCTCCCCATTTGCCAACACATTTAAAAGTCAGAGTGGCCATCCTGGATAATCCTGGAAGTCGTAGCTCTGATCATTAGGTGGGGCAAATCCCATCCTTAGACGTTTGCTGGAGACTTCAAGCTCATCATCAGGTACCTCTCATGCATCAGGCTACTGAACACTGGGAGGTTTGGATACTATATGACTGTTACAGTATAGATTTTCTTTCTTCTCCTTATTGAACAATTTTAAGTTTTTATTTCTTTAGTTTTTTTGGCTCTTTTTTTCCTTTTGTTTACCTGTTCCCTTAGAGTCTCTTTCTTCCTTTTTGCATGCTAACATCCAATTTCTTTTGATTACACTCTCACCTTTTCTATTATCTAGAACTTCTATTATCTAGAACTTTTCTTATCCCATTAACAACTACATCCTACATCCCTCTTCATCCTCTTTGTCCTCCATTAGAAACTGCAGACCTTATTGCAAATCTGTTTGTTATACTGAATAATAGTTGAACTCATTCTGTTTATTATGACAATTTTGTTATTGTGCTCATAGGGGCTATTTGGTCTAGGATTGCATAGTGTCTGAATTGGGCACTGCTAATATTGATCTCCCCTTAAAGAAAGGGTTTTGGAAACCTATAGGGTCACTATAAGCCTATAGGGGGAAATCTGCAGTACCCCAGATCTGCACTGCTAGAGGGGAAGATACATGAACAACATGAAAAAACAAGGGAAGAAAATGATCCAAACAAATCTAGATTCTATATTAATAGAATCCAATGACAGTATGTTAGAAGAAATGTCAGAAAAGGATTTCAGATTACACATGATTAAGATGATTTGCGAAGTAAAGGATGAGTTAAGAGAGCAAATGCAGGCAATGAATGATAATACCAATAAGCAGTTGAAAGAGCAACTGCAGGAAGCAAAAGATCATTTCAACAAAGAGATAGAGATTCTCAAAAAAAAAAAAAAACCAAACAGAAATCCTTGAAATGAAGGAAAAACAATAAACCAAATAAAAAACTCAATGGAAAGCATCGCCAAAAGACTAGACCACTTGGAAGACAGAACCACAGATAATGAAGACAAAATATTTAATCTTGAAAATAAAGTTGCCCAAACAGAGAAGATGGTAAGAAATCATGAACAGAATCTCCAAGAACTATGGGACATCATGAAAAGACCAAATTAAAGAATTATTGGGATTGAGGAAGGCACAGAGATACAAACCAAAAGAATGAACAACCTATTCAATGAAATAATATCAGAAAATTTCCCAAACCTGAAGAATGAAATGGAAAATCAAATACAAGAGGCTTACAGAACACCAAATGCACAAAATCACAACAGATCCACACCAAGGCACATTATAATGAAAATGCCTAACATTAAAAATAAAGATAGGATTTTGAAGGCTGTGAGAGAAAAGCATCAGATTACATATAGGGGGAAACCAATACAGATAGCAGCAGACTTCTCAACCCAAACTCTAAAAGCTAAAAGGGCCTGGAACAACATATTTCAAGCTCTGAAAGAACATGGTTGCCAACCAAGAATCCTATACTCAGCAAAACTTACCTTCAGATTTGAAGATGAAATAAAATCCTTCCATGATAAACAAAAGTTAAAAGAATTTACAAATAGAAAGCCTGTGCTACAGAATGTTCTCAACAAAATATTCCATGAGGAGGAAATGAAAAACAACAATGGAGGTTAGCAAAGGGAGGAACTACCTTAGAGAAAAACCACTCAAAGGAGAAACCAAGCCAACTTAAAAACCAAAATTAAGCCCAAATGACTGGGAATACAAATCATATCTCAATAATAACCCTGAATGTTAATGGCCTAAACTCATCAATCAAAAGACATAGACTGACAGAATGGATTGAAAAGAAAGAGCCAACAATATGCTGCCTGCAAGAGACTCATCTCATAGATAAGGACATCCACAGACTAAAGATGAAAGGATGGGAAAAAACCAACCATGCACATGGACTCAGTAAAAAAGTGGGGTTTCCATTCTTATATCAGATAAAGTGGACTTCAAGCCAAAGTTAGTCAGAAGGGATAAAGAAGGACATTTCATACTGCTTAAGGGAACCATAAATCAGGAAGACATAACGATAATAAATATTTATGCCCCAAACAATGGTGCATCCCTGTACATCAAACAAATCCTTCTCAATTTCAGGAATCAAAGAGACCACAACACAATAATTCTGGGTGACTTTAACGCACCACTGTCACCACTGGATAGATCTTCCAAACAAAAACCAACCAAAGAAACCATAGAACTCAATAACACAATCAATAACCTAGACTTAATAGACATATATAGAATATTCCATCCATCAATGAGTGGATTCACTTTCTTCTCAGCAGCACATGGAACCTTCTCGAAAATAGACCATATGTTATGCCACAAAGCAGTCCTTAGGAAATGCAAAAAATTAGAGATACTGCCTTGTGTTCTATCAGATCATAATGAACTGAGAGTAGAAATCAATGACAAAATGAAAAACAGAAATTACCCCAACACCTGGAGACTAAATAATTAATATTGATATATTCTTTATCAAACATCATTGTTTTTTTTCCCTACCAACATATATCCTGTGTTGTACTCCACTCCAAGTTAAATTGTGTGTTTTTCAAAAAAAATCCCACATGGGAAAAATGATCTTACCACACCTATAAAAGGAAGTTTCCATTTTCAGCTACAAATGACTAGGACAGGTCAAAACCGAGTGCTGGGTTTCACTAAAACTTTTTCCAACCAGGAAAAGTTGGCCAACAGCCATGAACATTCAGCAAGTCAACATCCCTTGCTGAGAGAGGACATTAGTACTGTGACTATCTGCTATGTGAACATCCTCCTGGACCAAAGCATAGACTATTTTCTGAATAATGAAATGATTTGACCAACCATTCATTTGAATGGTTATGAATTCATTTATCTTCCATTCATAGGGAGTTTTAAATCATTACCTAGTATAACCAGTTTGAAGCCTTCTTCCTAGAGGATAAGTTCCTTGTCACTTCCAGTTAACTAAACAGTGAATTTCATTCATGAGGTATATTTACTTGTCTGGCAAGCACACAAATAAACTCAGTATTGAGCTTTTAAAATTTCTGGCGAGTTTTGTTTTGTTCTGGAACATACCTGATAAGTTCTCCCTATGTTGAATAAAGGATTGGGCTTCCAAAATCTTTTGTTCTTGTCAACTTTGAAGAGCAGGTAAGAACCTTGAATGCCTCATACCTTCATCCTGAGTGCACACATCCCAGAAGGTAGCTGAGACATGACTTCTAAGATGGTGGCTTCTCAGGCCAGAATCATGCCGACTCCAACTCTCTCAGAGTAAAACAGATGCTTTGGAAGTGGTTGCATTATCTCTAAAGAGATTGTAAGAAATAACTTTTCCTGTACCTACCTCTCACAGAAACAAGTCTCTACCATCTGTGAGAGAAAAAAACTTTAGACTCTCAGCTACAAATTGTTTTAATGACGAGATGATGTCCTAGAGGGAACCAGCACATGCCCAACATCCTTGCTGATTAGCATAATGTGGAACACCTGCTAGACCCTGGCAGGCAGTCCAGCCCAAAGTTTTAGTTTTGTTTTTTTTTTTAATTTATCATTCCCACATTTCCCAAATAATGAAGCCAATACTATCTTTAGAAAGCAAGATTATACACTAGGACTGGGTGTTCATTTATAAAGCAAACATTTTCCCAGAGCCTATGTCAGGGACTGGGTTGGCTGAGAAATTAAAATCTAAATAAGACATAGATGTTACTACCCTCCAGGAAATCAGGAGATCTTGGTCAGGGGTAGAAGTCAAAATAACACTTTCAAAATGTAGGCAAATCCTATACCAACTAACACCAATATCTGGATTAGTTTAGTAGAAAAAAATGTTAACTTGGTAGGGTCTTGAGGAAAAAGTGAAATTTGGCCAGATGGAGGATACACAGGGAGGCACTCATCCAGTGCACTAGATATGGAAATGTTTGCAGACGGTCAAGATGTGTACAGATGTTTTGAGTTCCTAAAAGTGGCTTGTATGCAGGTTAGGAATGAGGTTGTCATGATGTCAGCCTTTATAGGACCAAAAGTGCTGAAATAGAGTTGGAACTTTATCCTCTGGACAGCGGGAAGCAAACCAGGGTTTATATGTAGTCTGTGGGCACTTCTGCGTCCAGTAAGTATCAAGGAACAGACATCAGATTTACCTTGTGATCTTCAGCAACTAAAACACTGTGCAAAGCATGTCATTCAATGGTTTCAACCACTGGACAACAACCCTTGAAGGACACTCATTCCTGGGAGCAGAGAAACAAATGAGGTGAGTCCCACAATTTCCCCAGTTTGTTTTCTGAAGGAAATTTTAAAGTTTCCAGGAAGAGAGTGATCTTGCTGAGCTGAGGACACAGAATTGAGAACTCAAGGAGACTGAGGTGGCTAGAATTCATAGGACACAGTGCTGGGAAGGAAAGTTCTACACAGAGAGAGGAGAACAGATGGAGAGGAGGATGAGAAAGGGGGACCCCAAGTCTGCAGGTGATGGCCAATCAATGCATGTGTGTGAGAAAACTACCCTAGCCAGGAAAAGAACCAATCGATGGAAAATAAGAGGCAAAATGAGTAAATTTCACATAGGACCAGGAACAATCTGGATTCCTGCCAGCCAGAGAGGATGAGCACTATAATTCATATTTGGTATTCATATTCAGGTACTGAGGCTGTGCCTATCACTTCAGTCATTGGGGAAATTGGCCTTAGACTGACCGCCTCTCTGACTGTACCTGAAAACACTTAAAAGTAAGTCTCAAAGGATTTAAAGTGTTTCTAAGTAACAAAACAACAGAACAAAACTTAGGAGCAACACACACACACACACGTGTTTTTGCTCAGTTATCAGTGAGAGATCGGTTCCAGTATCCTATGTATACCAAAATCTCCAATTTAAATGGTGTAGTATTTCCAGGAAACCTACGCACATCTCCTGTATACTTTAAATCATCTCTGAATTATTGATTATGCCTAATACAATGTAAATATTTTGTAAATAGTTGTTATACCATATAGTTTAGGCAGTTACAGGAAGAAAAACTCTGTACATGTATAGTACAACCACATTATTTTGTAAAGAATATTTTTGATCTTTAGTTGGTTAAATCTGTGAATGTAGAACCCATGACTGACTGTGTGTGTGCATGCATGCATGCTTGTGCATGCATACTTGTGCATGCATGCATATATACATATAATTTATAATGGGGTTATGTCATACTAAAGCCATCATGAATTGAATATATTGTCAGTGAAAAATGCATTAGCACACCTAATCCATCAAACGAGTTAGCAGCACAACTCTGCAGAGCACCAGTTGTCACCCATGGTATTGCATTTCTGACCAGTACCTGTTGCTCTTGACTGCTGCCCAGGATCATGAGAAGGTCTCATATTGCATATTACTGACCCAGGAAAAAGATCAAAACTTTAAATTCACAGAATGATTTCTACTGAATACATATTGTTTTTAGACCTCATAAGTTGAAAGACCTCAAGTCAAGCCGCTGTAAGTCAGGGACACGCATAAGCACACACACACACAAACACACATAAACACACACAAACACTGTATTCAACAAGGTAAAATTCACAATGCCTGGTACCTAAGAAATCATTTTCAGGCATGCAAAGCAGCATGAAAAGATAACCCATAATCAAGATGAAAGTATATTGAAAGAAATATACCCAAAATAGAGGATAAGAATATGAGAATCATATAATTTTATTCCATGTATTCAGAAGTGCAGAGGAAAATAAGTACACTTTAAAAAGATATAAAGTAACTCATATCAAATTTCAGAATATGAAAAAAAATCCATGTCTGAGACATTCAACTGGATGGAATTAACTATAGTCACTGAAGAAGGAAAAATTAGAAAACTCAAAAACACGGTAATAGAAACTGTCTAAACGAAATATGGAAAGATAAAAAGCCTGAAAAAGGTATGGAAAGCATCAGTGAACTGTGAGACAATTTCAAAAGGCTAACAGAAGTAAAACTGAAACCCTCAAAAAAGAGAAGAGGCCTGGGGATATGGCTTAGTTGGTAGAGTGCTTGCCTTGCAAGTACAAGGCCCTGGGTTCAATCCCCAGCACTGAAAAAAAAAAAAAAAAAGAGAGAGAGAGAGAGAGAGAAAAGAGACAGAAAGGGATACAGAAAAAAATATTTGAAGAATTAATAGATGAAACATCTCCCAAATCAATGGGAACTATATGCTAAATAAACTTCAAGCACAAGATGCATAAAGCAAGTAATGGTAAGGCACATCATAATCAAATTTCTTAAAACCAGTGGTAAAGAGAAAAATCTTAAAACCAACTAGAGACCAAAAGGTGTGTAGATGAACAAAGATAAGAACGATGGCAGATTTCTCCTAAGGAACAATGAAGGTGGAAGACAGTGGACAAATCTTTAAAGTACTCATGGAACAACTGTTGACATACAAATCTACACTCACCTTTCACAAATGAAGGCAAAGAAAGAACTATTCAGAAATGGCAAAGCTGAATTCATCACCAGACTTCCTACAAGAAATGCTGAAAGGAATTCCTTTAACATGGAAAATTATATGACATGGAAATCTAGATCCATCCAAAAGAATGCTGGGCATTGGAAATGGCAAATATGTAAGCAAAATATAGTACTATTTTTTTCTTATTTTTAAAACATTTTTAGAAGACAATTGGCTATTGAAGACCAAAATAACAATGTATATATCCGCTTTTCATAAGCGGAAGGAAAATGTATGACAGAGATAGCGTATGACAGAGATAGCACAAAGGCCAGGAAGGGGGACAGAAACCTGCTGTGTTCAGCTTGCTGTGTTTAGTGAGGTAGTGTGATATCACTTGCAGGTAACTTGTCAAGTAAAACATATCTTGCATGTCCCAAAGCAGTCACTTAAAAGATCAGTGATGTCATGAAACAATGGTGTAGTAATAATTCAACAAATGAGATTTAAATTAAATAAAAATACCCGGCTACTCAAATATAAGGCAGAAAAAGAAGAATCAAGAACAGATGTCACAAATTGGAAACAAATAGGAAGATGTTAAATTTAAACCCAATTATATCAATAACTTCATTCCATGTAAATATCCTAAACACCCTATTGGAAAGGCAGAGGGTTGGACAGGATAAACAGAGAAGAACAACTATACACTGACTACAAGAAGGCCACCTTCAATATGAAGTTGTTTGTGTCCATTGCTGAAGACTGAGCCAGCCCTAGCAGGTTGTGATACTGGCTCTTGCTTCTCTTCTCAGCCTCTAAAAAGCCATGGACTCATGGACTCCAGAGACTGTGAACTTTTCCAGAGATTAATGCCAAGTCTGTCTGTGTTCTTCACAATGGATTCTAACATGGTATATGTTATTCCTGGTCACTGGATTCTTCACTTCTCAAATGCTCAACGAATATTTCCAGGAAGGATCCCAACTTAATAGTCTTATCAAATGCCTGTTGTGTATAGGACAGTGTATAAGTACATAGTACCTGGAGGTATATGGTGGTGAAACAAATTAGTATAGTTTTTGTACCCAAGAAACTTAGAGGAGACAGACCTGTAAACAAAAATATGATCCCATGTCATCTGAAGTGATATAATGGAAACAAAATATTAGGTGGCAGGAGGGCAGCAGATTGCAAGGCGGAGGGAGTCCTCATTGAGGATTAACATTGAAGACGAGACCCGAGTGTGGACTAGCTACCAGACAACAAAGAAGTTTCCAAGTCAACAAGGGCATGTGTGAAGATAGAAAGACAGAAAAATACTGATCTGTTTCAGGGACTTGAAGAACAAGATCGGCTGCCCAAGATGAAGTAGGAGAGGCTGGGTCATGCAGGGCCTCAGGAAGAAGTTTTAATTTTCCTTTAAGTACAATGGGAACTCATTAAAGCATATAAATAGAAGAGGGACACAGGTGACTTAATTTGCATTTCAAGACACTCTTCCTGGCAAGTCTGTGGAGAATAGATCATAGCAGAGTAGGAGCAGAGAGAGGGAAATGGGACTCTTCAGACAGTTTATGCATAAGCTGTGAGGGAGAGAGAGCAAGCAAGGAACCAAGGTTGATCCAACTGGGTGGTGATACAGAGATAGGAAGACGAGAGAGGCAGCTGTTTTGGGCATGGGACTCAGGAGTGCTGTCTGAGGACATACGGGCTTTTCCTGTTCATGCGCTCAAGGCACAGAAAGATAAAGAACTGTCCCTGGGGCAGTAGCGCTAAGAGTTCGATCAGAAGTTATATCCCTAATCAGAAAATATTTCTCTAATAATTTCCAGTACATACAATTCCAAAATGGCCCCCCTCCTTTCTGTCACTCTCTACCCCTCTCCTAGGATGGCTCTGAGTGACCACCTGACAGAACCCCCTCCAGGTTGCCCAGGTAAAATCACACATTCCCTTGCACCAAGTTAATAACACATGCAGCAACCCAGCTTGTAAGATAGACAATCAGAAGCCTTTTGCAAAATGAAGACCAGGTCTAGTAGCCTATCCAGTTCTATTGCTTCCTTCCAACAAACTGAACAACAGGTTTGGCAGGCCAAATTATTTCCCAGGTAATCAATCTAGCCTGTCATTGTTTCATGCCTCTGCCTCAATGAACCCAGCCTCCTGTCACCATACACTCCTCCATGCAAGGGAAGGTGCTTCCAGCTTCTAACCCACATGGCAATCTTGTCCTTGATTGACATCAAGCAAAGGAGACATTTAAAAAAAAACGAGGTTAGGTCATCTTCAATTTGAAAGACCTGGAAGAGTCACCATGCTTGTGAACTTAAGTCTGATTCTCCAAAAAGACAGAGGAACTTGCTGGCCAAGACTTGACCTTGTCTTCTTTTACACTCTCTTCACCAGACCTGGAAGGTACCTGTGTCATGGGATTAAAAAAAAGGCTTCACAGTTGAGGAGGGAGAACCCATGTCCTGATCCCGAAAGTTCCAGCAGAACATGGGGACCAGGCCTGGGGAGAAGACAGACCCTCCCCGGACATGCTGAGCTCTCCTGACAAAGCAGGTCCTGTTGGGAACCCCCAGGCCCCAGCCAGGCCACCAGTAGAGATGGCATGGCCCCAGGACACCAAAGGAGGAGCAAAGACCTCGTCAGGGGCACTTCCTGCCCTAGCCGAAGCTGCCCTGCTGGCTGTCGGTTTGTGACCTCTGTTCACAGACCCCACCTTGGTGACACCGAGTGTAGTCACCTGCCTGGCAGCCTGTCTCTGTACAATGAACAACTTCATGGTTCTGTGTGGGCTCGAGACAAAAGCAAAAGCAAAAGCAAACAAACAAAAAACCAACCTAGACCAATAACCTGCTGGAAGAGGGGGGGAAAGCCTGTATGAGAAAAATAATTAGCAGCTTCATTACAAATTTTCCCTTTCAGTTTTTAATAAAAATGTAGGTATTTAAATTGCAAGTTTATTTTTCTCCCAGCACTTAGTGAACAGTTGACTTATAGTGCTATCACCCTATAAATTCTGAAGACTCTGTTTTCTGAAGAAAACAATACAGAACTGTCTTCACAGGACCTTTTTGGGGTGCACACGGAGTAAAATTGCAATCACAAGCACATACAAAACAAAAATAACCATACAAACACTAAGATGAGATGCACCAAATGGTAAGTGACTGATACTTTGAGGACAAATGGCATTTTTTCCATTTCTAATCATTCTGTATTCACCACTATTTTCCTAACACATTTGCATTTCTATTATTGTCTTACTTTTACAACAAATTAAGTATAAATCCCTCTGCTTGCCTATCCACCCCATTAAAGGATAGCTATAATTTAAATCTTTATTCAAAAACTACTGTCAACATCAGGTTAGTAATGCCCGTACATATAAAATACAGTAATTAATTTAATTTCAGAATTAAATCTAACCAAATCTAAAAGAATTGAACTTGTGGTCAAAACAGGGGGATCCATTTTTTCTACTTTTTATAGATTCAGATCTATAGAAAAAACAAGAACAGTAAGAAATAAAGCAGAGAGCTCCCATATACCCTTTGCCTGGCTTCCCCCAGGGTAACATCTAGAGTGACTCTTTGACAACATCACACCAGGTGACCATAGGCTGCCCTCATGTGCACACAGGTGCATTTAGTTCCATGCAACTTTATCTCCTGGGTGGAGAGTCCCCCCACTGTCACCACCTTTGGTAGCCATGGCCACCTCCTTCCCTTCTCCGTAACTCCTGGCAACAGGGACCAACGGCTGGTCAATGAACAGTCATCAATCCCTCTTGTGCAAGGCACTGTGGCCAGCACCATGGTCGAGCTGATCAAATGAACAGTGTAGACCAGTTGCTGGGAGGGCAGCCGGAAGCAGAATAACAGGGTTCAAACGTTGGGTGGCTGTGGCCTGGCAAAAATATTTCAACTCTCTCTGCCACCGTGTCTCCTTCAATGAAAAGGGGCCAACAGTAGAACTTCAAAGAGCTGTTATGAGACTCCAGTGAGTTGCTACTTGTGCAGGGAGGAGAAAGTGACTGGCATGCAGACATGGATACTGCAGAACATGCAGACTCCTCATCAGGACGCCCCCTGCTAAGTGACGTGATATAAAGCGAGCCCAGGGCCGGGGGAGGGAGCAGTTCGAGCTGTGGATGGCTGACATAGGTTTCCCAGGAAAGAGAATACTTGGGTTGGGCTTCAAGGTGTGAATAAGACTTTGACAGAAATAGAAGAGTAGGAAAGATGTTCAAGGTGACAAAAGGATTTGATCTCTGTGTGAGGAGGCACAGGCCACGCTGAGAGGACTCAGAGTCCAGAACAAGAGGCTGTGTGGAGGCTACAGGGACAGAGAAGGGCAGTCGCCATCAGCAAGCCCTAGTGGAGGTTGGGGCCGGATTTTGAGGGGCACTCAAGGGCCACACTGCAGTTGGCACCACAGCTTTGCAGTCCTGGAGAAGACCCGGGAAACAGAAAGAAGAAAGCGCCTCTGAACAGTCCCTGGGGAGGCGCGGACCGAACAGAAGGGAAAGCATCTTCTGAAGTACCAACCCCAAGCAATGGGATTCCCCATAAACCACAGCGGCAGACGCTACGTGTTCCACGCGGCCACCATCCTTAGAGGCATCCAGTCTTACTGCGTGGGGCAAGGGCAGTAAAAGTTATTACACTGATTCACGCCAGAACCTGCCCTGGCCCTGCCAGGGCAGTTTCCACTTGAGCCAGGTGTTCTCGATTCCCTCCCCTAGCAACCTCAAACCATCCTTTCCCGAGGTTCCCAAAGGCAGGCCCTGGGCAGAGGCTTGGGAGGCTCCTGCTGTCTGACCTGGACATTGGCACCAGGAGTCCCCAGTGCCTGTCTGATCGCCTGGCCCTTTGCCTCCTGCAGGCACGGTTGGCCTTGGTCTCTGACATACCCTGCTTGGCCCAGGCATACCCTTCCCCTCCCTCCCTTGGACAACTTCTCTCCCTGTTGCCTCCTGGGTCCTTGCCTCCCACATCTGCTGTGCCTCTGATCTCCCTGGCCAGGGCCTGGGCTGATTTCTGCCTACCTTTCACGATGTATTCTAGCCTCTCTGCTCCCAGGTCTCCCAGTGACCTCTTGCTGCCTAACTTGGGTGTGTCCCATAGAATAAGAACAAATCACCTTGTGCTTCTGCTTCGAAAAATGTTCTCCATCAGGCACCTTCTTCAGAAAGAGAGAGGAAGGACAAGAGCGCTTAACCTAGTCTTATGGCCAACAAGCTGAAACGAACAAACAAAAAACTACTTGGTGGCAGCCTCAGAGAGTTCTCCTTTTGCTCCATCATTCTCATATCCATGAGAAGAAAAGGATGCTGGGAGACAGGGCTCTTCCTAAGTGGGTGCTGGTGGTTTGTGGTTCAGCTCTGAAAACTAAGAAACCCCAAAATAGAGTAGGATAGAATAGAATAGAATAAGCTTGCCTTTTCTCTAAGTCAAGTATATCAACTAGTCAGAAGATCATGAAGACAAAAGGTAGTCAAGAGGACTTAGAAACAAATCCCTTCCAGGCCCATAAGGACACCTGTTGTTTGGCATATGATAGGGCAGCTTTCTTCTGCACAGTGTTTAGCCTCCACGACAGACCTCACTCCCTCCACTGATGCATTCAAATTATGACCTAAGGGCCTGGGTGGGCCACACAATACCTCCCCAACAAAGCACATCAAGACATTCTCCCACACTCAGAGACCTCTTAGATGGACTTCATTTACAGCCATTACATCATATTCTTCACAAAACAAAATACATTTTGGAGGCAGGAAAAGGCATACAACAAGAAGCCAAGAAGACCAAGACTGAGAAAGCAAGCAAGCAAGAAAGCCAAAGTTTTTCTAACTTCACAGTCCACGTCCCACAAATTCAATGTGTGTTTGCAAAAATGCCAATATGTTCAAATTCCTTGAGTCCTTGTACAAAGCCTTTGGCACTATCAGACCCTGCATCTTTCAAAGTGTGTATAAAGGTGCCATCCAGTCAACAGGTGACTTGAGCCTTTGGTTTTCTGACCTGTACCCTGGCAGAGGGCACAGGCAGCAAGAGAAAATACAACATAAATGATGGCAGAGAAGGGTGATTTATTTTGAATTTAATGTGACAGGACACTCTATTACGAAATTAATTGTGTCCTGCTTCTCATTGCAGCAGACACCTCAGTAAAGGACAAAAGGTCATTACCTTCCCATAGAGCACCCGCCATTTGCTGCCCCCACTCACCTCCACACGATGACTTTAGTGGAATTTGTTTTTGAAAAGTCTAAGAATGACTCAAACTCTGATATGTATACAAATCACCTGAGAGGCTATTAAAATGGATGCTTCTGGGTCCCTCCATGGGCCTGCCAAGTAAGATTTCTGGGGATTGGGACCTGGAGGCCACATTTTATATAAATTCCCTAAGAAATCATGATTCAGGGGGTTTTAAGAATATTCTGAGAAAACATTAGGTCAAAAGAGACAGAAACCCCTGGGATACCTGGGTAGGGACACTGGAAGCTGAGACTTCAGAGGAAAGACCAGTCCTTGGAAGGCTCTAGGTCTTTATCCAGGCGGTGAGGGTCACTGTGGGGTTGTAGGTAGGACTCGACACGGTAAGCTGTGAGACTCGTGGCTCAGGGACCACTCTCTCCAAGAAGCCCCTGCCCCGGTTCGGCTGAGTGTCCTGTTCCTCGGCTCCACAGGAGCTCACACGCACCTCTAACTCACCACTGAGCACACAGTATTGGCATGACCCTTGTGTTATTGCTCCCATCTTCTATCCACCAGGGAGTTTCTGGGCAAGGATGTGACTTGCCCACGGTGCCTGGCATACATTAGTTGTCCTATAAGTGTTTAATCAGGTGAACTTTTGTGTTCCACTTAAAACCATGTCACCACCAACTAGTGCTGCTTTTCCACATGGAAAGCAACTGCACTGAGCCCATTCCTTGCTTGAATGGCCTAGAATCCTTCGTTTCCTGCAGAGAAACTGGGCGCTCTGTCTAAAGTCCACCTTAACCTTAGGATATCCATGTTATGGAAGGAGTAGAAATGAAACGTCAGATGCCCAAAGTTTTGATCATACTGCTATGAAGTTAGTTTACATTTTTATGTTTCAGAAAGAACAAAGATCTCGTGACCCTCTGAGGTCCCAAGACTCGCAAAGCCATTGAAGACACAGGAAAATGTACCAATAACTGATGGTAGCAAGAAAGCACCTGGTGTCCAGAGTCTTTTAAAGCCTAAAAGCAAAACACCTGACTCCTGGCCAGAGCTCACCGCCCCACGCCCTGCTCCAAGCACCTGTTTCAACAGGTCCAGCCGCCCTACCCCTCCCACTGCCCCACTTCCCCACTCAGGGGCAGAAGGCAGGGGCAATAAGAATTTTACATTTTGATTTTTTTTTTAATAAAGAGGATATGAAACATTCCATGAGCTAGGAATCATAAAGATCCTCCCCTGTGAGATCTCTGCCAAGAGAATTCCTTCTCAGAATAAAACCGAGATATCCATGGGTGGAAACGTGACAATAAGGTGGAACGGGTCCCTTTTACTGGCGGCCTCCTCTGCGCTGTGCAGCGTGCTCCATCCGGGTTGTTACCCCAGACATTTTACCTGCCATCCCAAGTTCTTTGAGCTTCTTTCTTCATTGTCTGAGCGCAGCTCTGGACACGAAGGGCCTTCACTCTAGGAGTTTAGGACTCGATCATCCTGAGGTTGAGAGAGAGCCCAGTGACCAGGAAGGAGCAGAAGGACAAGTACACATTTGGGGATCCCTTGATGGTTCCATAAGTCATCTTCCACCGCCCCACTGAAGGGGTTCAGGAGGAAATTACAATCACTACCCAGTGTGCCCAGGGCGAGGGGGAGCCCTCGGGCGCTTGGACCCCCAGTGGCTTTGCAGTCTTGCCCCTCTCCTCCCCTCCAGCCCCAGCTTTGGGCAGAGGGGAGGGGCCGACACCTGCACCTGGGCTCCCCGGCCCTCTGGGCCTGTGGGGGAGGGGAGCGCGGGCTACAGCGGTTGGAGTTCCCAGTCCCTGCGGCGTCCAGAGCCTCCCGGGTGGGCCTCGCCCTGGGGGTGGGGGTGAGGGGGCGCGCTCCGGCTGCGCTCCCCGGCCGGGCCCGTGCTGGCTCTGCACACCTGCCTGCCGGCGAGGCTTCATTAAGCCGCGCCTGTGCAGCCCCGGCCGGCTGCGGCGCGGGAGTCCAGGCCATGGAGCCCACGGAAGATCCCTGCAAGGAACCGCCGGGTGAGCGCGCAAGGGGTTGGGGCTTGCGGGGCTCGCGGGGACCAGGAGTCCTCTGGCCGCTTCAGGCATTAGGCCACCTAAAAGCTTGGGTAGGCCGGTGCGCTGTAGTGGGGCAGGGAGGTGACCGCACACTTCCCTGAGTCGGGGTTCAGATCTCCCATTGCACCTGGAAGAAGGCGTATGGCCGGGGTGACGCCTGTCACCCTTCTTACTAGGGCAAATCACTCCAGCAAGGCACGTAAGTGGCTGACTAAGCGCTCCTAGGTTCAACCCCTGGGACAAAAAAAAAAAAAAAAAAAAAAAAGAGGGAGACTCGTGTTTATTGAGCACCTACTCTGTATCTGTACCAGGTTTACTACAAGTGCTACCGAAACGCCCTAAAGCTAATTTGCACCTCCTTTCCCATATCTCCGTTCAACCTTGGCCCTTTGCCCCTGGAGGCTGCGCACCCTCTACACCAGCTTCAGACTAGCTCCTGCCTATTATATCCCAGGACACAACCTGATAAAGCACCTGAGCCAGGTGTGCCCTCCTGCTTTGCATACTGTTAGAAAATAATTTCTTAAGAACTTAAGATGCATGCAATTCCATTCAAATAACTATGGCCCTTAGTCTCTAGTTATCATTCATTTACAAACTTTTGCAATTTCATTGGAAATGATACAGCAGGTCCCTGGACCAAGGTTCTGTGGTTATGAGTAAGCCCTGGTTATGAGTAAGTCCGGATGTGCAGGGGAGCGCAGGGTGACCCTGGGAAGAACTGTGCCCCCTGTGCTGTTTGATCTTGGGCCAGTCAGTCAACTTTCTAATCCTCATTTCTTCATCTGGGAGAAGTGTCTTTCTCACAGGGGTTCAATGCATACTGTATCAAGCTTTGAAAGGTGCTAACTCAGCACCATGCCTGGATCATGGTAAGCTCTGGATGAATCTATCAGCTCGAAGAAAGGAAGACAAGCTTAAAGGATGTGTTAGTTCCAAATGGGCTCCTTTTCCCTCCCCTGTAAAGGGAGGGTTGGCCTGGCTGAAGGAGGGGAGGAAATGGGAACGCTGGAGAAAGTGGAGTTGCATTGGATTGAGGATGGCTGGCAGGGAGAGTGGGTTCCAGGAGGGAAGGGTTTCTGCCTCTCTTCCTGCTACCTCCCTCCACCTCCCTGCCTGAGCTCTGGGGCCCATCTAACCCTGCCTTGCACTTCTGCAGCAGTCACTTATGGGCTCCAGTCTCGGGAGAAGCAGAATTCTAATCCATCTGTTTTCTGTCTTCCTAGTCCGCTCTCACTCCCAACAGTTGTCCCTTGGACACACCTGAACAGATGCCTGTCCTTCAATCTCCTGGTATCTGGGGGTGGGGGGAAATGGGGAGGAAGCATCCTAAATTAGGATTGTTCTCCTAGCATGGGCCAAGGCCCTCTTTAGAGTTGTATCCATTTATTTACATTTTCCAAAGCAGTGGGATTATCTAATTTAATCTTCACAACCATCAAGTTAAGAAGGGAAGTCTGGAATTAGGACCTCATGTGATAGGTAGGCAGATGAAAAGGGGTCACTGCAGAGCAGGAAGCAGCATGTGCTTGGAGCCCAGATTCCTGCTCGCACCTGGTGCTGAGGGTGCTGGCTGCTGCTTCTCCCACAGGCCAGGAAGGTGGAGGCCAGTCCCAGGTAGTTGATCTGGAGGAGGAACTGCTGCGGGGTTCAGCCCCCCACACTCAGGATACCCCGAATGAGGAGCTGCCAGCCCCCAGTGCCGTCTCAGGAGGGACGCCACCTCCAGAGGCCACTGGGGAAGCAACTCGTGCCGATGCCAGGCAAACGTGCCAGCCGCCCAGCTCCAGGGCCGTCCACAAAGACAGAACACTGGCCACCAGCAGACCCCAGCCTCAGGGGGAAGGCTCCTCCCTCCTAGCACGACAGGCAAAGACACTAAAGAGACCTGCTTCTCCAGGCCCTGGCAAACACAGAAAGCCCAATGCCATGGATCTGGCCTCCAGATCACCCCCCAGTGTCACGAAGTCAGCCTGTGCCACTCACAACCCCGTGCCTTGTGGGTCAGGCCGGGGCCCCTGCCACCTGGCCAACCTCCTCAGCACATTGACCCAGAACAGCCGAAACACAGACCAGAAGAAGGGACCCCCAGAAGTGACCTGCCAAGTCCGGAAAAAGACTCGAACCCTTTACCGCTCAGGTAAGCCCCTGAAGCTGAGAGGAAACCGAAGAGATCTGGCGTCACCCTGTAGAAGAATGTGGCCCCGGAGACCAGAGGGGTGTGATTAGTTCCTATATCACTTTGTCTGGGATCTCTCTTAACCCCAGGGCAGAGCCTTTGACCCCAAAGAGAAGGCTAGGTCGTCTCGGCAGAAAACAAGCTTGGGACCAGAATGAAACCCCACACAGGTCTCAGCCATGATCCAAGAGAGAATGCCGGGCCCACTGGAGAACTTAGCTGCAAGGCCCTTGGGGTAGGGGCAGTGGGCCTCTCTGCTAGACCCCTGGGGGGCATCTTTCCTCCTCTCTTGCCGTGTCGCTGTGACCGACTTCCTCCTGCTGGTTTCTTCTTGCAGACCAGCTGGAGGAGCTAGAGCGGATGTTCCAAGAAGACCACTACCCTGACAGCGACAAGCGCCAGGAGATAGCCCAGACAGTGGGGGTCACTCCCCAGCGCATCATGGTAAAGGGGACTGGTCAACTGGCTGGGTGGGAGGTGCCTGAGGAGCTACCCACTGGATCCCCGAGGCCTGGGCTGGTGCTCAGCCTCAGCGTGCACGCGGCTGCAGCTGGGTCTCGGTTGTGGCACTTCTCCACCAGCTGACACGGGGCTAGTGCCATGAGCTGTCAGAAGAGGAAAGCGGTTCAGAGGCCTTGTTGTCCAGCCAAGTGGACAGAGCAAAGCGAGGCCCTGAGCGCTCCTCTCGTGCGGCAGCGCCCTGTGTGTGACAGCCAGGACTCTGGATTCCCCTCCCCTTCTCAGGTTCTCCTAGTGTCTCTGCCCCACAGGTGTGGTTCCAGAATCGCCGGGCAAAGTGGAGAAAAGTTGAGAAATTGAATGGGAAAGAAAACAAGGGCAGTCCCACAGCCGCTGCCAGCAGCCAGTGCAGGTGAGGCGCCCCTTCGTCCTGGACCTGCCAGTAGGTGGAAGTGGAGGCCCAACTGGGGTCCTGGGATCCCGAAGGAGCGAGCGTTGGAAGCTGGGTGTGGGTCCTGGGTCGCTGGCTGATGTGCAGAGTGTGGGACTGGGATGGGGCTGGGGGCTGCCCCCAGGGCCTCACAGGAGGAGGGCTTGGGGATCTGGTGTCCCTCTCTGTGCCCAGAGGGGCTGGTCTAGATCCTGAGACCACCAGAGCGAGTCTTCCCTTTTCCCTGCCTTCAGCTCTACAGAGGAGCCCCCGCCTCCCATGGCCGTGGACAGAGAGTCTGGCACCTTCCCTCCAGAGCCCACTCTGGACACCTTACCAGGTGAGCTCCCACCTCAGGGGGTTCCAGGTGAGGGGGGTGACGGCTAAGAAGACAACGAAAACAGGGTCCTTGTCTGAGAAATGGGGATGGGGCAAAGCCAGAGGGGCCCATTCAGGTCCGTCATTGCCCAATCCCAGGCCTGGCGCCCCGTCTTCTCAGAGCCCTCCCTTGACCTCTGTTCCTAGAGCCCCCTATGCTGATGATGTCCGACCAGACTCTGGCACCCACCCAACAGAGCGAGGGTACGCAGAGGATGGTGACCCCACCACTCTTCAGCCCCCCACCTGTTCGAAGAACCAACTTTCCTTTTCCCCTGGGCCCTGCCCACACCCCCCAACTGATGCCTCTGCTGGCCGATGTTCCTGGTAGTGAGAGCAGCCACAAGGATGGTCCCTACGGGTCCTGGGGGACAAGGTACGGAAGCTAAGAGGGGGAGAGAGAGCTGCTGCATCACGGGAGGGGTGGAAGGAGGAAGCAGGCCCTGGGAGGGGAAGGGCCCAGAGGAGCAAGGAAGGCACCTGTGAGGGGAACTAAAGGCCGAGTGGGGCGGGGCGGGGGCTCAGTGGTGAGCGCTCGCCGGCACGTGAGGCACTGGGTTCCATTCTCAGCACTGCAAGCAAACAGAACAAAGGTCCATTGACAACTAAGAAATCTGTATTTAAAAACAGAGGATTTGGAATAGGAATGATCTAGGATGTTGTAGCAACAGTGCAGAAAGAGAGAGAGAGGACAGGTCGGAGCGAGGGGAGGAAAAAGGAGCAGCGAGGGTGGGGTCCCCAGGGTGTGGGGAGGGAGTGGCAGGCCTTGCCTGCGGTGCCATAAGAACCAGGCCGCCTCTGGACCTCACTCGGCAGTCCTCTGTCCCCCAGCGTCTCACCACCCATGTGCTCGTATCTGGAAGACCTGGAAGCCCAGGATCACCAGCAGAGCAGCCAGCCGGGGCCCTTCCAGTTCTCCCAAGCGCCTCAGACTCCGCTTTTCCAGGCCCCTCAGCCCCAGTTCTCCTATCTGCCTCCCTTCCCCTTCCCCATGCCCAGCCCACTGACCTTCCCTCCACCAGAAGACCCTCTCTTTATGTTTCCCTGTGGCCCCAGTGGGGGCGTGTCACAGGGCTACTACCCTGGCCCTCCATCGGGGCAGATTCTACTGCAGCCACCTGCTGGGAACATGGGTGAGTTGGGGCTGGACAGGTTGATCCCGTTACAATGGAGGAAGGTGCGCGGGCAGCCTTATTATCTGCAGGGCAGACTGGGGCAGGGTGAGCCTTCTGCCTGCCCCTGCTTAGTCCAGCTTAGCTAGTTACAGTTTTCTTAGTCTCAGAGTCCTGGACTTGAACATGAGGACACGTGTCATTGAAAGACTCGGGAGGATTAGAAACAATACAAGTGAAGACACTTGGCATAGAGTAGATGGCAGCCAATGTCAGCATGTCACTGGGCCACCTGGACCTTGGAAGTCCCAGAAGCATCCACTCATTGAGACTGAATTCTAGGGAAGGGGATGGAAGTCACATACAGCTGGCCCCACTCTCCTTGCTGACTGCAAGGGACAGCACTTGACCTGACCCATGGTCACCAACTGCTGGACCTATAGCCCGGGAGCCTCCCTGGTCCAGTGGGGAGAGCTGGGTGCTGGTTTCTCACCAAGATTTGCACTGGGGTCCTAAGCTGTGGGGCTGTGGAAGGGGAAAGGGAATCCCTTCCGGTATGCACCGGATGATGTTTGCTACTCTTTATCTTGTCCAGTAATTCCTCTATCCCTCGACCCCGCCCCCGCCAGGTGCAGTGCCCTGGAGTGACCTGTGTTTGCCAGAACTGCCCTTCCCTGGTCCACTCTACCCACAGACTCTGGGGCTTCCCGCAGGAGCAGATGGCTACTTTCCTGATCTGTTTGCAGCTGCCAGTGCTCAGGCAATGAGCAGGCAGCCTTCGCCAGGCCTTGCCCCGCCACCACCAGAAGGGGTCAGACCAGGAACTGGGCCCTCGCTCAGCAAGGCCCAAGAAAAGCAGCCCGCCTCGTCCCTGGAGCCGCCCACGGCATTGGAGGAGGTCAGAGAGGAAGACAGGAATGGCTGTGTCGCCTAGTTGGAGTCAAGGAGCAGAGAGAGGGTCCTGGGGGTGGGGGGACAGGATTGGGGCACCTGCACAGAGGACGCCGATGGAAGGGTTGGGAAAGACCTGGACTGGGAGGGGGTCTGATATCTCCCCAGTGCGCTTGTCTTGCTGGGCACTGGAGAAGGACAGGGCCCTTCCCCCACGCCTCTCCATGATGGTCCTGGAGAAAGGGGAGCCCAGGCTACTTCTGAATGTTGTGTCACTTACGTGGTTTCCTTTCACTGCCAGACACTGTGAGCAATAAACCAGTCTACCTTGTGTTCTCTGATGGTGTGTCTTGCCACTCAACCTGCGAGGAGCCCCGTTTCTACCACCGACTAGTTGTTGGATGTAACGGAGGGGGAGGGTCTCCACGGGGCACGAAGGTGCCTTGTCCCCGGCACCACTAAAGGAGGAAGTGGGCATCTTGAGCTCCTCCTTCAGTCCTGCCACTAAACCACATTCTATTCACAAACCCAGATCTGAACCTGAGTCTGGGTTTGTCCCGAGAACTTGAGTCCTGTAGAGCCAGCCCTGCAAGAGAAGCCCGAGGGTGTTCAGAGCCAAGTCTCCGGTGTTGCAAATTGTGATCTATTTCCCCAAAGCTCTTTTCAGCGGGGAGGATAAGAAGAAAGAGTGAGGGGGAGTCAAAAAAGCACACAAGTAAGAACTGCAAGGAGGCAGCCCTGTCCTGCGCAGGACGGGGCTCAGCTGGACACAGAACCCTGCCAGAGGGACGGCAGGCTCTCCTCAACTCTGCTGTCTTCCAAAGCCGTCTTACGCTACTTCCCCACAAAGGTTTTTTTTTTTTTTTTTCTTTTGGGGGGTGGGGGGAAATACGGCATTTTATAGTCGAATAAAGTCAAAGCACATTTTCCGTTCAGCAATCAGATAATAACATTCTTGGAAACCTAAATTAAATAACAAATGAGATGAGTTTGGTGTGGCCTATATTTTGGGAACTATTGTTTGTAGTTATTATTTTGGTACTGGGGATTGAACCCAGGGGTACTTTGCACTATACCACTGAGCTACCTATCCAGCCCTTTCTAATTTTTTTTAATTTTGTGCAGAGACAGGATCTCATTAAGTTTCTGAGGGTCTTGCTAAGTTGTTGAAGGTGCCTACAAACCTGCGATCATCTCGCCTCAGCCTCCCAAGCTGCTGTGATTACAGGTGTAATCATGCCTGGTGTTTATTAACCATAGACCATATTATCAAAATGTTGATGAACTTTCTCTTAACAATCTGTTACGGAAGTCTATAGGAATTTCACATTAAATTTCTTTTCCTTTAGTTTCTACAAACCATCTCTTTGAAAATCAAGATACCCTCTTCTGTCCTCATTGGAAAAAATATAGAATTATTTAAGCATATAAGAGACTCTGGTTTGGGTCCTAAGTCCACTTTATGTTTTTATGGCCAACTCTTAATTTCCAGACTATTTTCCTTCCTTTGAGCATAGTGGTTGAACTAAGAACCAAGTGCTTTTGCTTTCTCTGTTATATGGATATTATAATGTCTGCCTCAGTGAGTGGATTTATCTTTTCCCTGTTCTTTCCTGTCCCCACTTGGGTTTTCTTATTACCATTGCTGGTTGTTTTAGTACATTTTATGTTATAACAGCACAACAATAGACTGGATAGCTTATAATGGACAGAAATGTATTTGGTCATGGATCTGGAAACTGGGAAGTCCAAGGTTCAGGGGCTGCATTTGGTGAGGGTCTTCTTGGTATATTATTGTGTGGCAGAGGCATCACATGGCATTTGAGAGAGAGCGAGAGAAGGACCAAACTCACCTTCCTAACAGCCCACTTCCATGTTGACAACATTAATCCATTCACGAGGCCGCACCCCTCACAGCTGAACCTCCTCTCAAAAGGTTCAGTGGTTTGTGCATCTGGAAGGTCCTGCTCCAGCTGCCTCTGGGCAAACACACTTCAGCCTCTCTCTGCTCCTGCCTCCCCCGCCATCCACTTCTTCTGACAGGACAACCGCAGGGACTCTGATGTTGGTCAGAGTAGAATCTTCCCCCTGCAAACCTCAGAACAACAAAATGTTTACTCCTAATTTTTCTTCACAATTTTTCCACTAGATGGCAACATACCACCACTTTATTTTTGACCCTAAAAATGTTTACAGAGAGAAAGCCCATGGGAATTCCTTCTGGAAAATGCCCCAGAGTCCCCTCCAGTCAACTAACACCAGGTTTAAAGTGATTGAAGTTATTCGGGTTGTAGCTTGGTTTTCCAGATAAAACACAGTATGTTCAGTTAAACAGCAAATAATTTGTTTGCATCAGCGTTTTTCTGTAGGATGTGGGCATCTTTTATCTTTACTTGTTATATCTGGCTACTCTAGTTATCAAACTGGGCTAGGGCCATCTGCACCCACGATAGCGTCACAATTCAGAGGTCACCCCGGAGTGGGCTGCTACCTACCCAGCTTTCTGGCAGGCCCGGCTCCCAGCAGACCTGGGCTCTTTGCTGGCACTTAGAACCCACGTGGTTCCCCATCCTCACTCCCAGCCCCAGAACTCTTCAAACGAGCTTCACACTGGTCTTAAAAAAACAATTGTTTCTTATTCTAAAGCCGGTTTGGTTCCTATTTTCTGCTCTTATTGGCTGAATATTTTATATTATAGTTACAAAATTTTATGAGACTACCCATTAGAATTTATTTTTAAATGTTCATTTAAACATTACTTACATAAATGGAACACAGAATGGAAACAGGCTGTAATTTGGCTTTTGTTGAGTGAGTTCCAAGTCTTAAATGCTCTTGATTATTTAAGAGTGAATCTAATTCTCTGCAAATGAAGCATCTCCTTCATTCACCCAGAAGTGGTGTTATTTGAGTCCAGAGCTTCAGGAGATTTAGGATTGTTATATTTGTAGTTAACTTCAGACAGTTCTTTTATAAAGACCTCATTTGAATTTCATAACAAAGTCCTGAGAAATAAAGGCAGATTTTTTTTTTTTTTTCCATCTTTCAGGGGAGATTTCCAGGCCCTGACACAAAGTTAAAATATCTTCCCAGTTTTCGCGGAACTGCCGGTCTCATTGGACACGTTACAATACAGGGGTGGATGCAGGGCCAGTGGGGGTGGGGCGGTGAGGCTGGTGAGGAACTGGGGAGAGGCCCTAAATGCCAGGCCTCGGTGCCCTGGCTCTATTGCTCGGGTGGACACAGGTACTGGCTGCTTTAACTTGGGGCGTGGCTTCTTCAGGTTTGTGTTTCAGAAAGAGGAAGGGAGTGTGGGGTTGGAGGACTTAGAGAGGCGCTACGGGGACACAGTCCAGGGCGACTGGTTTCCTCACTGAGAGATGCTTAGGGTAAGACAGGATGAGAGGGTGAGAGAAGAGGGACAGACTTGCGGAACACTGGAGTCAGAATCAATGTCGCATGGCAGACAGGTTCAGGGAATGAGGAGAAAGGATGAGAACCAAGACAGGTGCCTAAGAAATGCTGTAATTTAGAAAAGTCATGGAGACAGAGCAAACGTGGGGATAGGGAGACAGTTCTCCTTGTGCAGGTGGAGCTGAAGTTCCTGTGGTTATCTGGGCATAGGAAGACAAACGTGAAATTCAACTGTAAGGGACGAAGGCAGGTCCAGAGGTGGTTGGCCTGTGACCTCCGCACCTGATTTTTTTGTTCAAAGCCTTCACATTCTGTTTCTGCATCTCGCTGCCTGGTCAGCTGCCTCCAGCACACTCTTCCTCCCACAGTTTTATGAGGATGAAATTTCCAAACACAGATACTCGGGGCCCGTCCTTTCACTCTGTCGCTGCTCAGGTCTGCTCACGGCCTCCCTCTTGCATCTACTTCTATCCCACATGCACCTTCAACTGCTGCAACTCCCAAGCCATATTCTTGTGGCCTCTAGGGACACGTCCTCCATTTCCACAGGCCTCTTCTTCTGAGCTATCGACCACGGCAAGCACGAATGCTTCCATCATCCAAACAGCCCACTTGGTATTCACTTTACCGCCCTGTACAGAGCATGTGATTCAATTGGATTTGATTCTTCTGTTTTTCCTATAACTATTAATGATTAGAATTGGCAAAATCAAGTGTGTTTTCATAGCTAGTGAACTAAGAAAACCTTCCCAGGATGATATTAGAAGGGCAACCAACCGTCAGGGCTGGGGAAGTAGCTCAGTGGCAGGGCACGTGCTTAGTGCGTGTGAGGCCCTGGGTTTGGTCCCCAGCACTGAAAACACACGCACACCCCCAACAAAAAATAAATCACTGAATAAAAGTCCAGAAAAGGACAACTGTCAAATGTTTTTTAAAAAACAGTCTATACATTCGTTTTCTTTGATTTCTCAACGGAAATATTCCTTCATCTTTGTTTCTCTTTTATTTGCTAAGATCAGTGTTATTTTATTTCAGGGAGGAAGCCCAGGCTTTCTGCACCAATTCCATCTCCTCCAAAGATCCTTTTGTGCTTCTCTCCTCCAAATCTAAACAGCTACCAGTCTCACACCCACACTCTCCCTCTCCCTCTCCTGGTCAAGGCCCGGCTTTGTGCAAGGATGATGGATGCTTTGCAAACCACACCTTGACCCTTGTTTCCAGTCTGTTGCCTGACCAAGCTCCCTTCTATCACCAACACCTGCTTATTAACAGTTCCACACCTGACCACAAGCTTCTCCTGCTCTCTCACAAAATATCCTGCCTATTAATATTCTGTTTGTTCAATCCTTGCATCTTATGGCAAGTCACCTTCAACCTTTTATGCTGATCACAAACTCAGTGGACGCCCTGCTTCAATCCCAGGGGTGAACACTGAGTTGTTTCCATCTGTAGTTTATAATTAATTGGCTGTGTGACATTAGGCAAATCACTTTCCCTCTCTAAGCTCCATTAAGCTTGTTAGACACAAATACGGGTTGAGACAGAAAGGCCTTCATGATTCTTTGGACTCCAACAGCAGATGATTTTTTTTCATTCCCATAAGTTCATCTCCATAAGAACTGGCCCAAATGAGTCCTCTGGCAGCGTCCACCCTTCCTCTGCCTTCCTTGTTTTCCTTTTTTCCCAGAGAAGACTGTCTGCTTCTTATGAAGTCTGAAGTCTCTCTCGCTGGTCTTATAACTCGATGGTGATATCTGATGGTCTGTAATGTTCTCAGCCTCCTTCTCCCAGACTAAACTTTCTCCCTGGGTCTCATTGAGAACTTCCATCTGAGCTCACAAACTGACTAGATTCCGCTCTACTTTTGTGTTTCCGTCTGCATGGTTGAGAGATAGTTGCCTCTCTGAAATGCTCAGGTAAAGTGCCAGGAAAATATTTATCTGCCCATTGGTGCTCCTGAAGAACTATGTGGGCCAGACTCGGCCCCTCCCTATTGCAAGCTCTGCCCTCAGGCCCATGACTCACTCACCAAGCACAGGGATCAGCAGTCCCCCGCCCTTGCCAGCTCGGGAAAACAGTTTATAGCACACAAAATCCTAGCTCCTTTCCTCCACCATCTTCCTGCGCACAGGCCACCCAGAGAGAATCCACAGCCCATTCACTCACCGTCACTCCCTGCTCTCCTGTACCTGTAGCCTAGCCTCGGTTGGTTTTCGCAACAGTCCCTGGGAATTGCAGACTGACTGGATGCTCTTGCGAGGAAGAGGCTAGGGAAATTTCCACTCCCGTAACTGTCATTTAAAATGGGCGGGATGGAAAACATGGGTCAAAGACTATTAAGCATAGAGAATGTTCTAAATCTGAACAAGAAGTGTACTTGAATCATGACTAGCTTGGCCTGTCTCTCTGTAGCTCATTTACTTGTAACCTTTGCCCTTTCACACACCTAACTTCAGAGTGAGAAGATTACACTAAACTACAGGTTTGGAGTCACTATAATCATGTAGCTCCAGAGTCATGTTACAGCAGATGTGGCTCCCGGGTCACTGGTTGGGGTTAGTGATAAATCCAAGTCACCGCCACAAAAGATATTTATGCAGAGATCTCAAAAACCAAGTACCAACATGCACAAGTGTCGGTAAGGTGTCTTGGGGAGGTGAGTGGGTCAAGGGCCATGTCTACAAGGGCTGTGTCTTTAAAGGTCACAATACAAAATACTGGACTTCTAATTTGATCCCACAAACAAAAAGACTTTATCATAAGGGCAACACCCCTAAATGCTTAAAAAGCACACACTATGTGGCTGAATCAATAAGGAATCCAAAAGGGAATCACGTTTATTTCAGAGGAATAAACGTGTGCACAGAACTAAAAACAAAAACAGAACAGTTATAGAGGTACAACTCAGTGAGTTTGCCTAGCGTGTGCAAGGCCCTGGGTTTGATTCCCAGCCCCAGGGGAAAAAAAGAGTCTCCAAGGCTGGTCTTATCAAAATCATTATAAATGACCAAGACAAGAGATAATGCACAATTAAGATTTTAAGATAATAGTTAATTTGAAGTGCAGTTCGGTAGTGAATAAACTTAAGGAAAACTTTCTAAGCTGAAAGTAGGCAAAAATGATCTGGAAGTTCAGTGTAGTCAAGTTCACAAATAATTCAGCATATACTCATGTGATCTTAAGCTCCACTTATGTTCCAGTTAGCAGAGGGTCTGCACAGAGGACTGCTGTTGAAGTCCCCAAAAGATACTTCCTCGTGTGCTGTTTTACTTAAAAAGGTAACAAAACACTGTGCATTCATATGTGCTTCAGATGCAAGTTCATCCAAAAAACATGGGCTAATGCTTGTCAGACTGTCCTGGCAATGCTGTGCTTCTAAGCCAACGATGCCAGTTGGGATTAAAAAAAAATTAAGTGCAATCCTGGAAATCTGAAGAAGGATTTCAATGTATCTACCCTTAATTTTCCTGTACTCAAATTAGAGAAAATTTAGTAAATCATCTAGGGCGAGATCACCTACATCTAAGTTGTCCTCCTTTGTTTCTAATCTAAAACAAAACCCCAAAAAAGGATCTAAACATAAGTAGAAGCCAAATATCATTTGGTTTCCTAGATTAGATAAGAATAATCCAATTAAATGAATATATATTAAATATCAAAAACACAGGTGTAGTTAGAAGTCTTAAAGAACTTGGGTTCAAAGGGATTGGAAGGCCTTGAGCAAAGAAGCAATCACGCAATTCAAAAAATTATTTGCATATGTTTCATTGAGAAGGTGGTATTTTACTTCTCTGAACAAATAATAGAGTCTTTGCCTAGAAAAATATAAGGTTGTATTGAATTGTATGGACAGTATTCAAATACTGGCTTGCACAAGTTTGGATTCTTAAAATTATTATTGCCATTAATAACAAGGAGCTATTAATTTTGGGTTTATGAAAAGAGTGCAAAACACAACTGAAATTCTTAAAGTCTATTTTATATTTTTTAGTGGTCATCCTGCTTCAGATGACATATTGGTCTTCATTCTTAAATGCTACAGTGATAACATTTTTTTAAAAAATAAGTAAGTCAACTTATATTTTAGAATGGATTGAAAAAATAGTATGTTGTCAAAAGTGATACTCTCCCGTCATATCATTATTAGCTGGACCTAGAGCAAACTTTATAATGTTCATTCTTACCTTTGTACTAAGTTGCAATGCACCATTCACGGAAGGACCATAATGATCCAGCTTAAAAGACAGCACAGAAGATGCCAGGCTATTATTACGTCACACAACAGTTCTCTGTGAGAAAGAAATTTAGTGATACCCTTCAACTGAGAAAGGTCATCTTAAAGGAGACAGAGAAAAATATGTGGTTAGAGTTGGATAAGACTTTGGGGCTTGCTTGGTCTGATCCTGCACTCTACACGTAAGGGAACGGAGACATGAACAGATTGAATTGTAGCCTGTGGTCACTGCAGTTTGGGCCCCTTGACTCGGATTCTAGGACTCTTTGCATAATGCCATGCTACCTTCGTAAAGAAGTTAAAACATTTGGGAAGATACCTTCACGAGGATTTAAGCCACAATAAGAAAATCATGAATGGTCTGGATAGGATTTCCCAAATCCACCCAAACTAGCAGTGCCCATACCTTAGAGGTACAGTACCTAGGGCTTGAATGGGGCTTTCATTACCCACCAGGACTTCTCATTCCTTCTCCTACCTCTGACACCATGAAAAGCGGAACAGCTGCCCAAACTCTCAGGGGTCAAAAAGCAGCTGCCACACTGACACTAAAAACTAGGCTGGAACTCTCACAGGATTCCATACTTGGAAGCTTGTTCAGTCTGAGGAGTCAGAAGAAAACACTCAGAGAAGTGCCAAGTTTATTAGAGTGAGAGTACCCCCTCACATTGCCACCAAGAGATGCACATCTCAGAGACACATGCACTGTGCTCACACCAACAATTATGGAGACCCTAAGGTTGGAAGACACCTTAGAGGTCACCAGCTTGACCTTCCCATCTCATGTGTGATTCCCCCTTAAACATTGTCCTCCGTGGACTGAGGTCAGATTCTGTTGACATGTGACCATGATTGACACTTTGGCTTGCTCTAAATCTGCACTCTGGAAGCCGAGGATGTTTAAGGACCATATGGCAGCAGAAGTAAAGTTCCCTGAATCAGGCTCTTTGGGCCCTTTTCCTATGCAAAAAGGATCCCAGAGTCCAGTGTGAAGTCCCTCAACATCCCCCCACCAAGCACAAAGCACGAAGAAGGAGGCCTGGGATGAGTAGCTGGGTTAGCGGGGCTTTGTCCTTGGGCTTAGTTCTTGGTCCACAGAAAGCCTCTGCAGCGGGTTCAGAAGGCAGCCATCTCCATGAACAGCTTGTTCTTAAGCTCATGAGATTCCTCACAGGGAATAGCTAGGCCTGATGTTCCACCAGCTGTAGTTTGGCTGTCTTGACTCGATGGGCTTCTTTCAGGTTCCGTGCACGAACCTCGGGGTTGGAAATGAACTCCACTTGCTGTACCGGGAACCAGCCCTGCTCCCCATCTGAGAGTCTCACACCTTCCAGCCAGCCTGTGGGCACAGGGCAGGGGCAGAATTACCTGGACGGGTCCAGCCTCCCAGTACACTAAACATGGCTGCCCTGGGTCTGGTGAAGTCTGTGGCTGCCCAATACCGTGTCTTCTTCATTGTTAGGAGTTGAATTCTGCTCCCTTCCCAATATGTGTTGATGTCCTAATCCCTGGGACCTTAAAACGTGACCTTATTTGGGAACAAGGTTGTTGCAGACATAATTAGTACAATTAAGTTGAGCTCCTATTGGAATTAGGTAGCCATTAATCTCATACAACTGGTGTCCTTACAGAAAGAGGGAAACCTGGCACACACAGAGGGAAGAGGGCCACAGGAAGATGTGGGCAGAGATTGTGATTACACTGCCATGGCTAAGGAGCATGTGACTACCAGACTGGACAAAGCAAAGAAGGATCCTCCCTAGAGGCTGCGGAAGGGACATGGCCCTGCCAACACTTTGATTTTGGACTTCTTGCCTACCGAACTGTAAGAGAATAGCTTTCTTTTGTTATAAGCCACCCAGCTGTGGTGCTCGGTTACAGCAGGCGCGTCTGGAGCTCCCCACATCTTCCCTCGGATGCCTGGCCTGCTCCTCCGGGAGTCTCCCTCTTACCATCGCTGCTCTGCTGAGTCACCATCACCACATCTGCCTTCTCTAGTGCCAACTCGTCATTCTCTCGGGGCTTGTAGGCTCGAAGACACTGGACTTGTGGCGAGTCTTTGGAAGGGAAGGGTGAAGAGAGATTAGAAGAGGCAGGAGAACAGAACCTGAGCAAGAAATGGCCGGGAGAGCTGAGGAAGACTTGAGGTAGAGGTAAGTGCGGGCTTATAAACAAAAGGGGAGATAGGAAAACATTCATCTTCTGCCAGGAACCAAAGTAGTTGATATAGAAATAAAAATACCAGAACTGAAATGAAGCAAAAATTCTATTTCTCTAGGGAAGATGACTGAGAAATACATGACCACAATCTGTTTACTACAAATACTAGAGATTCAGCAGAAGACCCACCTTCCCTCTGATGTCCTCCCTGATTCCTTAGTCTTCAATGGATTCTGAACTTCTTAAAACTGACTGTTGGTAAGAAACCATGTCTCCCTCATCTAAATGTTTCATTTATTGCTTTGCTTTCCACTGAGCTGGTAAAATCTGAGCCTGTGATTCATTCTTCATTTCCCTCAATGCCTGATGTGAGACTGGAGAAGACTCCATCAGTGGAATCCCAGGTATGTGCTATGTAAGGAACTCAATCCCCTCTGGCTTCAGTTTCCTCATATAAGTGACCAGAATAATTACTGATCAAGGTTGATCAAGATGATTCTTGAGGAAATGCTGGATTTCTGTTTATTTTTGTAAACCAGGCAAAATTTCCATAGATCTGAGGCTCGAGATAACAAAGTTCGGAGTATGACTGAACTATAAGTATTCCATCTTATCTAGGTTTATTGCTCTTCTTGCTTTACTACCCTGCACTGGATCTCCCAGAAAACAAGCAGAATACTGCATATTATTTATACTTCTTTTTCTAAAACTCCTCCCCATCTACCATTCACAAGATCATAATGAAGAAGGAAAAATTATCCTACCCTCTTTATCCACCAGGGAAGCCAACCAATGGAACACACAGTAAGTTAACAGGTTTCAGTTATAGCTTGGTTCTCCTAATTCCTTCTCAAAGTTTCCTCACATTCATTTATTCTTTTCAGACACTAAAGACCCAGTGTTCCTTTGAGTTCATTTTTTCTCTGGACATTAACTGGTAAATCCTTGCTGGAGAACAACTACCAGGCTGATATGAGAGCCAGAAAAAGTCCATCTTGGCATACATGCACATGAATTCAGAATTTGAGCCTGCAGCTACCGGGGACCCTACAGGTAAGTGGTCTCAGGCCATCCCATCTGGGAGGGGTGTGGTCAGGACAAATCTGTGTTGCTATCCTCCTGTGATTCCCTACACAGCCATATTGCCATTCCCTATCTTTAAATAAGTAAAACCCAGACAAAATCAGCAGAATGGACTTAAGGGGACAGATACCATAGAATGAATGAACTATATGGCTTAAGGCAGGGTGTGTATGGGGGAGAAGACATTATCATGATGAAGAGCAATTTTAAGCAGATGTGTCTCAGGTGTTAAAGCTCCAGTATTTAAGCTCCACTCTGGAAGTCTGAGGAAAAGCAATGAACAGGAGCCTCAGAGTTACCACCTGACTACCTGACCTCCTGCATCCAAGGGAGACCTCCGCCCCTGATGTTTGCTCTTCCTCCTAGACCCTCACTCACCATAACACTCCAGCAGATCCAACTCCTCTCTTGGCATGGCCAAGGCTGAAATCCATCGAAGTTTTTCACTTCTGAGAAAACAAAGTAGGGTGGTATACTTGGTTACAGTTGCAGCCTGGGATTGTGGATCAGGGTCAAAGATGGGAAAGCAAATAGGATTTGTCTAGTTCAATGATTTTACAGCCAAGTCACCAGGACCCTACTTGGTGGAAACTGGTACCATCTTGAACTGTATGTTAACGTGTCTTATGGAACTCTCTCTCCCTTTCCTTTTCCAGATTCCTTATATCTTTCAAGTAGGGGTATAAAGTTAACTGTCAATAATACACATGAAGACTTCCCATTTTGGAAATTGGGCCAAGAAAAACGTTCATCTCAGTTTAGATTCCCTCTATCACTTTGCATGATTCTTGACACTCCTTTGCCCATGTCAATCAAATATCTCAAAAATAAAAGTTATTCTGTGATAATAATTCAACCAGGGAGAAAGAGCTATTTTGTTGTCATTGTCATTCTTGCACAAACTAATCCTAGTCTCATTTTGCAAGCATCTGGATGCTTTGCATTATCTTAGCCTCTGTTTCTACATGTGCCTAGTAACTGAGAGTTGACATGTTTACTGGAAGATTCTACCCAAAGCACTAAACAAAGAGAATGTATCTGCATCCGCTTATTTGGCTTATGTGATATTTAGCATATGAAGCCCTCTACCTATCTCTCTGTTCCATAACCAAAGGTAAGTGTCACCAATTCCATCCCAAATAGTCTTCCAAGGGACAGAACTGAAAATTGTCTTGAATGTGGGAAACCTCAGATCATTAGATATGTTGAATTTTTAAAAAATATTTTTAGTTGTCAATGGATTATTTTATTTATTTATTTATATGTGGTGCTGAGAATTGAGTTCAGTTTCTCATACATGCAAGGCAGGCACACTACCACTGAGCTACAACCCTAGCCTGATATGTTGAAATTTTTAAAGAGAGACTCTTTGCATATCTTTTATATTATCAATAATACTACAGTCTCTTAGGCATTCATTGTTATAGGCATTATGTACCAGGTTTATTTTATACTTAATTTTTTTTTTAAATTTGAGGCAGGGTCTTGCTAAAGCTGATCTCCAACTTGTGATCCTCCTGCCTCAGTTTCCCTATTATAGGGATTATAGGGATTATAGCTGGGCCACTGGACCCAGCTGTGTACCAGATTTTATAGGTATAATTGTTGCTGTCCAAAGACAAGCACAGGTGAATCTATTAGTCATAACAATTGCTGAAATGGTAAGCTAATCAAATTTCTCAGCACTATGACTCTCTGCTTAACAGAGAATGGAGTAGGCAGGTGGGAGGGAGGAAAGCAAAAGGTACTCGGTGCTTGTCTTATTCATATATGTGCCGGCAGCCTTGGGGACTGAAGGCTCTCTGGCCCACACACGTGAGCATTAACTCACAGATACCAGTATTCAAATTCTTTGCTTACTCCAAACCAGTTCATCTCCTTTCTTGAGGTCTTTGAGTAAAGGATAAAATAGATGCTAAGCCTCTTTGCCACCTGCAATCTCCTGCAAGATGCCTCTTAGCCCTGGAAGTTTAGAGTTCTCCATGATGCCCCCCAGTCCAGAAGGGGCTATGTAGTGTTTAGGTGGCTTCCTGGACACCTTTTCTGCCTAGTCCACTGCCTTCCCAGGCTACCCACCCAGCTCCCCTGCCCAGCCCCATCTCACTGTGTCTCTGTGCGGAAGAGGAACTCAGCCTGGGTGCCCTGGGTGCTGTGCCGCAAGAAGAGGCGGAAGAGGTTCTTGTGTGGTCCGTGTAGCTTCATTTCACACTTTTCCCCCCGGATGGAGGAGAAGGGCGCGTGGTCAAAGACCAGGAATCGGTTACCCCTGCAAAACAGAGGTCTTTACAATGGATTCTAGACTTTTTGTCGTCCATCCACCCACCTTCATATTCCTGGGTTCAAGCTCTATGTCCTTAGTATCTGCAGCCTGAAAATTCCTATAAAAATCACAAGATGGTCCTAACTTGCTCTCAAGAGGGTAACTCCAGTATCCTTACCAATTTGGCAAACCATCTATCCCATGCAATGAATACTTGATTACTTTAAGAAGCTGAAGAAACAGAACAAATATAAATTTTCGAAGGCTCCAAGGACAGAGCATTAAGGTTTGAAATTAGTTAGTATCTCTAGTAGGTGGAATCTAACCCAAAGAAGCACAAATAGACTGCTTTGAGAAGGTGGTTAAGATCATTTGGACATTTATAGCTCCCATTATGGGATCTCACGACATAATTTGGTGGGATCTTCTATTTTGTGCTTTGGGTTCATTTTTCTTTTTTCTCTGCAATGGCCTGAACTCCATGGGTTGAATCACTGAGAAAGGGTCCTCTAGGAAGAAGACCCTCTCTGTTCCTTTGAGGCCTTCCCTCTTGCCTCCTCCCATTCCCTTTCTGTCCCAGCCTCCCATTCCGGCCACTGACTCTCGGGGCCGGGACAGCAACAGGCAGTCATTGAAGAGGTGCAGGTGGACGGGACGCGTGTTCAGTTTCCTTCGCATCCCTGGGGAGACGCTGAACTCCAGGGCTGTCAGCTCCCCACTTTTTACCAGCCAGCGAGACTGTGAGATGAGTGGGAATATCTATGGGCAGAAGGAGAGAAGGCCGGGTTACAGGCAGCCCTACCCCCTCGCCAATCATCTCTTCCTTAACTGCTTCTTGCTCAGAACCCAACTGCTTGGATTTGTTTCCCCCTGAACGCTTTAACTATCCCATCCACTCCTCCTCTTCCTTGTGAATGCTGCTCTTTTTTTAAAATACCCTTCCAGAGTTTCCTTATGAATGTGCAAGCACATATATAGTGTATGCACTCATATCTACACGTATTTGTTCTCACATTTTAACACCATGCGGAATGTAACATGCACACAGTATTGCACCTTCATGTGACAATAGTTTCAGAGACTGAAGAGGACATATGCATATCAAAGAAACAGAACAGACAGAAAGGCAGGATGGTTGGAGGCTGGGAAGAGGGGAACAAGAAGACTATTTAGAAGGTGATCTGTGGGACATGCCAAAGAGAGTCATGGGCAGAGTGGGGTGCTGGGCACTAACTCACTTTGCACTCAAATTCAATCTTCTGGCTCAGGTAGATCAGTTCCTCCGTCCGACGCATCCTCTGGACATTATTATTGCAATCTCGGATCAGCTGAGGGTTTGGCAGGAAAGAGGGAAAGGACGGTATTAGAGTCGTTAATCTTTGCGTTCCCTGAGAGCAATCTGGAAAAGGATATGACAGCCTGCTCTTTTCTCCCAGGCTGAACTGACTGAGGGAAATCCAGGTCAAGCCCTAGGACTCTGAGTATTCTGCAGGCCCTGAAGAAGGCTCCCTGGTGAGGGACTTGGCAGTGGGTGCACAGTCCCTTAGCATACAGTGCTCTGCGTGGAAGAGGAGGCTGTGGGTGGATGTGCTTGGAGGTGGGTGGACGCAGGGAAGAGGTTTACCTCCCCCTTAACGGGTTCCCACCTCCCATGCTCCCTGGAGTTGGGCCCTGGGGAACGGATGCCTTCTCCGTGAAGGACAATCAGGGGTGGGAGCAAGCAGCTGCCTACCTCTTCCAGGGCATGGTGGGCCTTTGTGGCCTCTGCTTCTTCTGAAGAGCCAGGCTGTGTTCTCTTCAGAATGTTCTATAGGATAAAGAGCAGTCAGGAGCCAGAGGACAGGAAGAAATAAACAGGAAGAGATGACTGGGCTGGATTAATGGAGAAGCCCAGGGATACAATTTCAACAACAAATACATCTGAGAAAGAAGAGTGTGTGCAGGAGGCGGAGGGCTAAGGGATGGACGGTCCTCTGCCCAGAAGCGTCTCAGGATCACCCCTTTGAGTTCAGGGTGATGACCGATGAAGCATCGGCCATACCTGGAGAAGCAGCTTGAGACGGGTGATGCGCTGGAAGGGCAGGATCAGAAAGGATTTGAGGGAAAGGCGCTGGCAGACAGGGTCACTCTCCAGCTTGTCCAAGACCTCTCGGAAATTGCTGTTGCTATTCCTGCATGAATAGTAGACCTTGGGTGAGGAGGGTTGTGGGGAATGATGGGGTGGGGGTTCCATGATGGCATGGGGAATGGAAGATCAGTGGAATATCTGGGCTTGGGAAATAATGGTGACAGCTGATGCAGAGGGGCCCAGGCGTGGTTGCTGAGAAGATGTGGTATGGAGGGCTTGAGACCACACCACAGGCACAAGGACATGTACCCTTGTGATAGCACCCTGGGTGGGGGGTTGGCACAAGGTCACTGCAGGGCCCACCAGGGACTGAATGGGGATCAGCCTCACAGCAGACTTTGGAAGGTGCGTTCTTGATAGGTCTGGTTGGTGACGTAAGGCAGGTAGACCCGGCGGAAGTCTGGGGCATGGTTCAGGACTATATCACACACTTGGAAAGAGAAGATGTTGTTCTCGAAGTTCTCTTCTAGGTCTGAAAGGAACCTGTACAGTAGTTAAACAAGTTTCATGAGATTTCAGGGCCTCAATTCAGCAGCTGGCTGACCCTGGTTATGCCCTGACTTCTGACTTCTTCCTATTTTCAGTAACTTCTATTGACTCTAGTGCTCCTTGCCAACACTAGAATTCTCTCCAAGGCTGTTGCTAGTTTGCTCCTGATTTCACTATTGATTCTCATATTCGATTTCTCCCCCTTCTTCTATCTTATTCTGGTTTTCCCATCTTCAGATGATTTCCTCATCTTATCTCCAAAGAGGGCATGCCCGCAGTTAAGTCCACAACCTTCACCCAGGACGTATTTTTCTCATTAACTTACTTATCCATTAATGGGCCTCTCTAACCTCAACTGTCTCCTCTTCTTTGCTCTTCCTGACTCTACAGCCACTGGGAATCATGGAGGGAGTTGATGCCCCATTTCATCCTGAGATATGGCCTGGGGAGGGTTTCTCAGAGGGAAAACACTGACTGAAGACTCAGTGGCCAACCATAGGGAGGCTGAGGGAGAGGTACTTGGAAGAAGAGTAGTCTCACATGGTGCTGACGTCTCGCACATCCTGTAAACGAGAGAAGAGCCATTGGTGTTCCTGGTTGGACAGCGTCGCCCGGAGTTGGCTTGAAAGTTGGAAATGATCCACAGCTATGTGCAGACTGCGCAGGTATGAGGCCTCTGACACAATCAGCTCAAATTTGGCCTAAGATGTTGAAAAGGAAGAAGCCTAATGGAAAGCTTTGCTAACTCTCTGCATCCACCAGACAGAGAGTAGCACGCTAGGGTTAGGGCTCTGAGTAAGACAGAACCTTTCACAGCTCACAGTTTCAACAAAACCTAAGTTGATCTGGGGAGAGAAGGAGGAGTTATTTCAATATGTGAGATTTAAACTAAAACATGTGCAAGCACCCAAAGACATAAAGATATGCCGATCAAAAACTGAACACACACACAAGGGGGTACCTATGAGAAATGGTGAACAAGCTAATCTGCTTGACTACAGAAATCTTTTGACTATCTACACATATCTCCTAACATCAGGGAGTATATCTTCAATATACACAATAAAATTTATTTCAGAAAAAGAATCCTAAAAACATTTGGGACCCAATTATACAAAAGTATCAAGAGCTGAGGAGGAACAGGCAAAGAGAAATGAGGAACCTGGTCTAGAGAGTTAAACAGTGTAAAACCGTTTGGACTGAAGCTATGGAGAAATGGAAAGAGGTTTTATAAGTTGATGAGATCTGCTTTTTGAGAAAGATATTTCTGGCACAATGTGGAGAAAAGGTTAAAGGGGACAGGGAGCCAGGGTGGAGAAGTTTTAATATTGCCAGATGAGATATGAGACTCTGAAGAGGAGAGGCAGAGCAACTTCATAATTATCTAGAGGGTAGATCTGGAAGGACTCAGTTACTTGCTGGAAATGGGGCCAAATTGGAAGGAAAGTTAATGCCTTAACATTCAAGTGGGGGAACGAGGTGAATGATGGAGTCACGAGGTGAATGACAGAGTCATCTTTGAGAGAGGAGCAGGTTTAGGGGATGAAAGTCATGGTTCAGGTTGGGGTGTGAGGATAAGTGGAAGGAAGCAGGAGGTGTGAGAACAAGACGGTGTCGCTGTGGTTTAAGGTAGCACACAGCCCTTGAGAGCATGTTTAGAAGTTCTGGCAGGAGGTACAGTGAGTCAGGGCCATGACCAGTGGGCTCCTCACGCTTTCCACCCAAGCCTGTGGCTTCAAGATGGACCCCTGGATAGAGAGAGAAAAGAGAGACACACACCTTGGATGACCAAGGACATGGCCCAACAACCTCCCTCAGCAACACTGGAGCTGACACTGCAGTGACGTTGGTCTGGTCCTGGAGCCAGCGTTCACTGACCATGTGACTTTGGGTGGTTCACGGAACCTCTCTAAACCTTGTTTTCTTGTCGTTTTATGTAGAAGAGTTGCTCTCCCCTCAAGAAGTCAAAAGAAACAGAGTCTGACAGCACCCTGTAGTCCCCAGAGGGGCTAGTTTATGAATGGCAGATGTGTGTAAAAAAGGTGGGGACAAGGAGGCCTCTCTTTTCGTAAACACAGGACCAGAGCTGGACCAGGAGCCCTGGAGACTTCCAAATATGCTGGAGTTGGGAAAAAAGAACTAGAGTTTGTGGGATCTCCCTAGTGTGTGAACAAGAAATACCGGTACATTAGTGATGTTCTAAACATCCTTGACGTGCTTTAAAGATGGCGGTGAGAACAGAGCCCTCGAGTCTGAGCTTTGAAAAGCCCCCAAATGTCTGTCTCTGAGGTAGTACAAGCACTGATTACCATTAAGTTCTTATGACCCAACTTTTACTCCTCCCTAATGGGGAAAGGGGAAAGCACAGCACTAGTATTTACCACACTACACACCAGCCATGATACTAAACTAAATATGTATTATTTCATTTAAACCACATAACAGTGGTGATGCTGTAACCCCAGCTACTCTGGAGGCAGAGGCAGGAAGATTACAAGTTTGAGGCCAGCCTCAGAAATTTAGACCCTGTCTCAAAACAAAGTAAAAAGGGCTGGGGATGTAGCACCCCTGGGTTCAATTCCTCACACCACAAAAAATAAATGAATAAATACATGGCCCAGCAACCCTGACAGGTAGGCATTTTAACCTCAATGTGTAGATGAGGAGATTAAGGTTTTGTGAAGTTCTATAACTTGCCTAAAGTTACACAGCTGGTAAGTGGGGAACCAGGTCCACCTCACTTGGAACTAAAATAGTCAACATTTCTCGAGTACCAGGCACTCACCTTTTTACTTCTCCCAGTAACTCTTTGTATCTCCAGTTTACAAACGGGGAAACATCAGCTTAGAAGGATGGAGTAACTTGGACAAAGTTGAACAGCAGATCTTAAGGTGAGCTTCTCATGTAGGTCATTTACTCCCAAAGCTAATTTCTTAAACTATTCTATTGGACCCTGCTCTCCTGTCATTCCGGGAAGAAAGGCTCGATACCATGTACACATAGCTCCTCACATTAGAGAGATCTGAGACTTAGAGAAGCTTTCGATGGAAAACCTATTAATGGTGGTAGGTTAAAACCAGACTAACAGCCTCTGGTATTGCTCTTGGGAATGAAGACCCAGCAGAGATGCTCTAAAGCCTCTTAGATCCAGGGACCCTCTTCTAGGGACCAAACAAAAATCTCCTCCATGTGTCTCGGTGGAAGAGGAAAACTTTAGTGTAGCCTGAGGTCCTGGAGGAAGAGGGGAATTCCAGTCTACCCTGGAGTAGTGGTGATGAAGTTCATCCCGCACTCCTCCCAACAAGTCCACGGGCCTCATTACTCTACACAAGCCCAGACCAGCAACGGGTGGGTGCAGAAGGCCAGTGGCATAAGGATACAGGGAGGAGGACAGTGCTGACGTTCAGAAAACAATTCACTCTCCAGAACAGAGAAGGTTCAGGTCACAGTGTGCGCATGCGCGCACGTGCACTGGGGTGGGGGTGTGGCGTGGGGGAGGGACAGCCTGCTCTTGGTGGTGGTGTTGTGAGTAGGAGACACAAAGACCAGCAAGGCAACCTGGCCAGCTTTCTTGTAACCCTTTCCCCTCCCGTCCCCAGCCCCCCTTGGTACCTCTTGCAGTTTTTGGTCTTCATGGGTCATGGAGAGCAGCACAGCACTGTTGCGCACGACGGGGATTTCCTGCCAGAGGGAGCCACTGGAAGCCATGGAGAGGCGCTGCAGATAGGACTCGGAGGACACCAGTGCCTTCCGAGGCTGCCGCGGGGAGGTGAGCCCAGGGGCCTCTGCCAAGCTGTCCAGCCGCTGCTGGCTCTGAATCTCCTTGTTCAGGAAGACATCGCTGTACTCCTGGTAAAGCAGCTGGGCTACAGAGGCAAGGTCACACGGGAGAGGAAGGAAGGGCAGGTGAAGGCCGAGCGTGGTGGTGAGTGCCTGTACTCCCAGCAGCACAGGAGGCTGAGGCAGGAGGATTGCGAATTCAAAGCCAGCCTCAGCTAAAGTGAGGCGCTAAGCAACTCAGTGAGACCCAGTCTCTAACTTTAAAGAAATACGAAATAGGGCTGGGATGTAGCTCAGTGGTTGAGTGCCCTGAGTTCAATCCCTGGTACCAAAAAAAAAAAAAAAAAAAAAGGGAAGGGGAGGTGAGTGGAGGGCCAGGGACAGACAGAAGCTGCCCATCTGCTGCTGACCTGGCAGTCCTCTCTCCTGCAGACATCACCCCCGCCTGCTGACAGGCATGAGGCCTAGTCCCATCTTGGGCAGAACACCTATCTGAGTACCTTGCAGACCTGCTCCAAGGTACTCACAGGAGTTGATGAGCTTGGAGCAGCGTCTCGAAAAGCCTCCTATTGCCTCCTTTGGTTTCTTCTCCCTGTACAGGAAGGAAGGCTCTGAGGTGCTTGCTGGCCATGAGATTGATGACCCCAGGCCACTGCAGATGAGAGAGTCTTTTGCCTGTCCAGCCTGTGCTGGGATATCAGGACCCAATCACCCAGGCAGGTGCAGAGTTGCATCCTGATCCTTCAGGATAGTTGGGAACGTTTACCTGGGGAGTAGTTCAAGATCCAGGACTTAAGAGGATGAATGACTCAAGACTCAGCCAATAGAACCCACAGGTAGAGTTCAGTTTCCCTGCCTGGAATCCTGGGGTCTCTCTTTACCACTTTACCCCCAGAAGAGAGAGGCATGGGCCATTCCAGGTCCCAGAACCCAGATCAACTAAAGTCCAGGTTATGAAATTCAGCATCCCAATCAGAGAGGCAGCAAGTGTGTCTGTCAGGAGAAGGTAACTCACCGGAAAACCACAGTGTCTGTGGGGCCAGGGGATCTTCCCATGGCTGAACCTCTTGAATCTGAAACTAGAAATGGGTGACATGGCTAAGAATTCAGAGGGACATTTAGAGAAAATGAAGAAGATAAGTCTTACAGAGAGTACTCAGGTGTCCAGAAGGGGGAAAAAAAGCAAGGAATTTGGGAGAGAATAAAGTGGCCATACAGAGCATTGAAGGAAACCAGTCTCAGCTTTGTCCCCAGTCCTCGTGTCAGAAGAGGAGTGGGACAAGTAGAGGGAACCTTCTCTACTCCAAGCAGGGGGCTGCTGAAAAGTAAAAAGGAGTCTAAGACAACACTGGGGGGAAAAGACGGACGTGAAAAGGCAGCCCCTGGTTGAGTAGAGATGGGGAGGTGGAAGGGAAGGAGAGAGGGCACTCATGGGTTTTCCTGTTGAGGGCAGGATATGAGGGAGTGAAGTCTCACAGGGAACAGCAGTGACCCTGGGGACAGAAGATGGGACCAGGTGGTGACAGCTGGAAAGAGCTGGCCTCACTGGTAGCACTATGGCCCTTGCTCTTGCTCACCTGCAGAGCCCTCAGGCAAGATGGAAGGTCTGCGCAGGCCTTGCCGGTTCCAGCCCTTGTGTTTGTTGGACCCCTCGCCATGGACCACAGTTTGTCCACTGCTGCCCTCAGGTAGTATCCCTGTGTCCCGCCTGTGGGGCCAGCTGGATGCTTTCTCCAGCTGGGGATGGCTTGGCCTCTCTGGCTGCCTTGCTGGACCGAGAGTAGACCATCTTTGGCCATTGCTTCCGTCCTGAGGGTCTGATCTTCTCAGTAGCCCTCTTGCATGGACCTCAGGCTCTTCTGAGAACCCTGGTTCATCCTTGGTGGTGGGCCTTTGGAGCTCCAGAGTCCAAGGAGAAGTAGGGGAAGAGGGACTTAAAAGGTTTGTCATGTTGCTGAAGGCCATGCCAGGGGACACTTCACTCTTGCTCCTACTGGTGGAAGCCAAAGACTCTGTTGATCTGCCTATGGCTGGGGGCCAAGAGGTACGTCCAGTAGAGGGGGCAGTGGAGATCGCCCAGTCTTGACCAGTGGGTCTTGGTTTGGCTTGACCCCCTGAATTCACAAGTCCTCCTTGAGTACTCCTGCTCCTCCCCCTAGATTTTGGGGGCAATGGAGGAGGTTCGGTGGAAGGATCCATAATGGGGACAGGGGGTAGAGGTCTGTAGATCCTTGAGATACTGGAAGACGAGATGGGAGAATGGTGGGACTGGGGCATATCAGGAGTTGGGGGTAATGGCTTGTTGTATCTCATCCTGTTGGCGAGAGAGGTCTGAGTATGGTGGGAGTTGTCTGGGGTAGATGGCAGAGGTCGGTGTTGCCTTGCCACAAGGGGGTCAGGAACTTGGGGAAGGGGGCCTTTAGGAAAACCATGTAGCCCTGAACTTAGGGACAATGGAGGGGGATGGCTGTGTCGCTTCAGTGTGGGGACCACTGCAGGAAGATGGCCGTCGTTCTCCACCATGGAAGAGTGGATGTGACTCTTCTCTAGGGGAGGAGGAGGAAGAGATCCAGGGATCCTCATCTCCATGTAGACAGTGGATGGGGAAGAACCATAGGCAGGAGATCCTGGGGAAAGGGCTGAATCGGGGGGAGAGTCCCATGGCTGGCTGCTGTGTGGACTGCTGAGTCTCTCTGGACTTGTGGGTTCTTGAGAATCCTGCCTCAGGGTGGATAATGAAGTGGGGAATTCCGAAATGACGCTGAAGTCCCTACCACTTCTTCTGTCCCTTCTTGGGATGGCAGGTTTGGGGGGCCTCTGGGGTAATTCTGAATGAGAGAAAGAAAGTGACATTCCCACCAGGCCTGGAGTCTGCTCTGTCCTGTGGGAGCCCGGGAAGGAGTTGCTCCTTAGGTGTGGGATGGTCCCGCTGCAGTTGGCTGGGGGGCTGTGAGGGCTGGCCCCATCCTGGGTGGTCACTGCAGGCAGGGAGCTGTGAAGGGCCACCAGGAGAGTCTCTGATGCCCCACAGGAAGATAGGCTGTCAACTGAGAGAGAGGTTCTCGGGGTCTCCCTGCTAGGAAAGCCAACTGGGGGACTCTCAGGTGATGAGACTTGAGCAGGACTGAAAGCGGCCGACTCTGGTGTCCTGGGAGGAGCCACAGATGCAGAGAACGTCTCAGTCTCCTGGTCGGATACTGTGCTCTTCTTCAGCTCAGACCCTTCTTGCTGGCTACTGTGAGCTATTGTATTAGCCAGTGACTCCTCGGGAGGAAAGGAGTCAGGTAGAGAGGTGGGCTCGGGCGAATGTCTTGGCTCCCGTGTAGAAATTAGAGTTTTGGAGGATAGTTCCTGAGTCTGAGGAATCTGAGTCATGGGACACAAGGCATCTGGAAATAAGTCACAGGGAGAAGGGACCACAGGGGCTCCCCGAGCCGGTGGGGAAGGACCACGAGGCTCTTTCTCCTCTCTGGTGCTCCTCTCGTTCCCCACTGCCCCCAGCCCACCCGCGGCCCAGCTCCCTGGATCTTCCTCCGTCCGCATCACTTTCCCCTTTAGACCCTGACCTTGCTTCCCAGTTACTTCCTCTGACTTCCCCACTAGGCTTAGGTTCTCTATGTACTGAGAGTCCACCCTACTCTCTTCAGGCCCCCTCAACTCCCTCTTCCTTTGTTCCTCCTCGTCTAGGCCTCCCTGACCCTGAGCCTGCCTCTCCCTCCCCTGTTGACCCTGCTCACCACAGTTCAGGACCTCCAATCCCCCATCGAGTCCTCCTCTTTCTTGTCCCCCAAGCATCCCATCATCTTGCATCTGCTCCTGTTTTTGCCTGTGCCCTCTCTCTCTACCATGAACCTGCTCCACCAGCTGTTCCTGCTCCCCACAAAGCCCATGAGAACATGCATCCTCCCCCAGAACCCCTTTCCCCTGAAATCCCATTTCATATTGTTCCTGCTCCTCGAACCCCTGAGTCTCTTGGGGCTGTAAGAGCCCCTCTCGCCCTTGACCTTCCTGCTCCTCCTGGCTGACAGTTCCACCTCTTGAGTCCTCAGTCTGGCTGGTCTCTGCAGGGTGCTCTTCACAGGGAAGCCAAAAGGTGTCAGGAGAAGTTTCTGCCTTCTCTTTTGCTTGTCCAATTCCCAATGTCAAAGAAGCGAGGTCTGGCTGAAATCCCACCTCTGTTCTGCTGTCCATTTCACTGGACACTGAGAACATGTCTAGCTGTTCACCCTCGATGGGGCAGCTCCAGAGCTCCAGGGGAGCTGGTGCTATTGATCCTCTGTCTGCCAGGCTCTGGGGCATTGCCTCCTGATGTTCTGGGGTCTCCCAGGCCTCTGCCACAAGGCTTTCCTGGTTGGTCTCTGTATCTGCAGACCTTTCCTCTGGGAACGAGGGCCTGCCCTCATCTGCATGCTCAGTCATGCCCTGTAACTCTCTTGGCTGGGTCAACAAGAGTCTCTGTCCCTCTGCCCACTTATAAGGTGGGTCCTGGTCTTCTTGGGCTTCAAGGTCCATGGCAGGGATTTGGCTACTCCTCATGATGGCTTCAGGGATAATTCTGAATTCTTCTATGGCAGGGATGGGAGTAGAGGCTCCAGGCTGGGGCTCCTCAGCCTCCATCAGGGCTGAATCCTATGGAAGAATGCAAGACAAATGTTTCTAATGCCTCTACCTTGAGGAAGGAATGGTAAAGAGGAAGAGTGGGACATTTCTTTGGTTCCATTGGGGGTCATTCTTTGAGACAAAAGGTATGCAACTAAATAGGCCATGTCCTCTATAAGTATATTTATTTATTTATTTAAAGATTTCCCTGGTGACCCTTTTAAGTGTAGAGCATTCAGTAGTGAATAGATAAAGACCTGTCCTCATGGAGCCTGCAGTCTCATGGGGTAAACATAATAAACACTCCAATGAGAGTACAAGACCGTTGTCAGAGTGCCAAGAGCCCCCCGTGGCCGTTGCCCTTAGATCCTATTATGTCATTGTCTGTTTCTCCCTGTCGACTCTCCGGACACTCAGAGTGACTCAGCCTCATATAACTCCCAGACACAGTGTGTGACACACCCTAGGTCTAATAGCCCAGGGAAGCAGTGTAGGGAGTGGGACCTTCCTCCTAAACCGTCGACGGGATTAAAATAGGTCAGGCTGTTCAGCCAATGAGCAAGGTACGAGAGCTTCAAGTGTTTTCACAGGGTCTTGATTTTACTCATCTTCCTTTTTTTTTATAGTGTCTAGCAGAGACATAACTAATGAATAATTCTGTTTCCAATTACAGAAGCAGCTGCCGTAAAGTGGAATGATAACTAGACTCACTAGATTCGCTGTGGCCCTAAAGCTGTGTGCCTCATTATCTCACTCTCCTCTTTTCTCCAGCAACTACGTAACCTTCCCATTACTTCTCCAGAGTGTGACCTTCCTGCTTCTCTTCTCACTTCCAGCAGAACAACTCACCTCCCTCTTTGCAAAGATCTCAGAAGCCGGCAGAGAAGCTACCTCGATTCCTTGCCATCCAAAGCAACCTGCATTTCCATGTCCCTTCTCTCCAAGGTTCGCCGTTTTCAAGCCTGCTCCCTCCGGGGCTGTAAGCTGTGGATCATATCTTTCTCGCACACACCTCAACTCCTCTCCTGGAACCACGCCATCAGTGTTTACTATCCCCATGTCTTGCTCAGTTTCCAATGGCTAGAAGGTGCTACACCTGTCTGCTGCCTTCCTATGCTCACATCCCACCTGTTTCCACCGGCTTCAGCAGGCACAATTCTCCAGCATGCCCTAGAATCCCCACATTCTTAATTCCAAAGAAGCTCAATGGTCCCTTCCCTGGGACGGCAGTTATACTGAACACTATTGACCTTGGAAATGTTCTCTTCATTGTTATTTATGCTATTCAGTTTTCCTGATGTATGCCTCAGGTTTCCAATCCTCTAACTGGGTTACTCTGTACTTCTCTTTAAATCGATTATCAATTACAATTCACTTCACTTCTCTGTAGCATTTATACAATTAAAATTAGGTAATTATGTATTTTGATTTACCCTCCATTTCAACTATGGTGTGGTGAACTACATGAGATTAAGAACTGCATCTAACTTGTTCAATTACATATGCCTAGCACCATACTTGGCCCATACTAAGTGCCTGATAAATATTTTTCACATAAAGAATGAAATTCTTGTTTCCCTCCTGGTCCAGATTTGCCATATCTAATCAATCACCCAATCCTATTGATCCACCTCTTAAATATTCCTGAGGGTTGTCCACTGTTTGCCATCTTCATGGCTAACCCAGGAGCATGCTGTGTCTTCTTGCTAGGTCACCTGTCCACTGACCTCCCCACATCTTGCTCCATTCCCATTCATTCTCCATGCTGCACCTGAACGATCTTCAAAACACCACTTCCAGCCTCTGACTGCCCTTGAGACAAAGCCCAAATATTCATCATGGAGCTGCACAGCCTGGCCTCTCCCTTTCTTTCCAGCAACCTCACCACTGATCAGCACCTGTCTCCACCTGGAATCCTCTTCTGCCCTAGAGAATTCTTTGCTTCTCCTGATACACACATTGCACTTATCATCATGTGGTTACACCAGGGGTGCCAAAGGCACAAATACTGCCATGTCACCGGCTCAGTCCCCTTTCCTGAAGGTTAGTTGGCTCTCGACAAAGATATGTTACATGACGCAAGGAAGAATGGAAAGTTAAAGGCATGTGGTTCAATTTTTAGTTTTTTTTTTTTAATTTTAGCTATTTTCAGGCAATTGTCAAAATCATTTAATCTATTTGAATATCCCTTAACTTTTAAAATGAGATTAAAGCACTTTCTTCACAATTCTGGTGAAGATTAAATGAGGCAACATAAAAATCTCATTGTTTTCTTTAAGAGTCACGGAAATAGTAGGTATTGTTGACCTGAGAGAGAAAGAATACGTTTGAGAGAGACATATAGGAATTATAAATGAGAGGGACCTTTGGAGACCAGCAAACTTTGCTCAATTTGCAGAGGAGGAAACTAAACTAGACACTTGCCCAAATTTCCTAAGCAAATGGCATGAGTGAATCTGAACCAAGATCCCTTGTTGAAGTCTATTGTTAGCACCCAGAAATCTACTCGTAAGGAAGTTGGAGGTCTTCAGTCAAGGGAAGATTCCAGGGCCTATTGGACCCCATGCTGTACTGGTCCTGCACCTTTCTTGTCCGGTGCTGGCTTAAAGTGGAAGAACCTGAAGCCTGCTACCAGAACGCTGAGCCATGGCATACGCATCTATATGAAAACATAAGCGTGTATGCACCCCTCCTCCCCACAGTAAGCCACACTTGAGACTCTGTGCAACAGAGCCTGCTATAACCAAACAGGCAGGGTCCTGGCCACTGCGGAGAAGTAGTATGGACAATTTCTTGGTCACTCATAGACATGGATACATCTGCATGGGGCAAAATATGTCTACCATAACTGTATCCATGTTGAAGAACCTTTATGTCTCCAGTTAACTGGCGATGTGTGATTCACTCCCTCTATCTATCCCTTAAGTATAAAGTATAATGATCTCTATGGGTGATACTATGATGTGATCTTACAGTCTCCACCACGTTAAATAACATACTTGGTCCTTGTAGACACTTTCTGAAACTTGGCTCATACCTGTCTTGGGAGACCATTTGACTAACTCCACCCCTCCCCTCACCCACATCTGTATTGTCCAGGCCTTATTCCTCATATACACCATCATGGCCTTAAAACAAGTAGTCATGGAATTTATAAAAGTGTTTTGGACACACCTAAGCTTTATCTATCTATATCATGTGTTACCTGGATATCTCCAGTTCCAATCTAGTGGCACATATCTGTCCCCTGCAACCTCATAGACACTATTTCTGACACTGTTTTTATGCATCTGGAAATAACACTGGTTACCTGTCTGGACACCACTCACCCCAAACCTTCCCCATGGTCCTGTACTTGACCCAGTCTTAGTAATCCTATTGCAACCATGCATGACACAGTTAGAATGCGACAAAGCTAAAATAAATCCATAAAACAGGGTCTTACTCAGATACAGACATCAGAAGGGAGGTATTTTTGCACTGCCCATTCCGTTAGAGTGCAAACATCCTCATCTCCTTCTGCACCGGGGGTGAGTAATCACTATTAATGTGAGCACAGGCAAAGACAGGGCAAGCATCGTGCTGATCTGGCCTCCTTCCAGATCAGAGACATGTTACATTTGCATGACTCCATCCATGTATGACTTCTTAGAAGCCAAAGCTCAAGTCAGCCTACTAACAGTGTGTGCCAGAGCTTGCTGTCTCCCTTACAGACCCCCAACACCTTAGCTCTCATCCATTTCTAGTCACCAGACATAAAATTCTATTTCAAAGATACCCCACCTCCAGTCACAATGCTTGTTCTTTGAACAGATATTAAGTTCTATATGTATATTTTTCCAAAGATCAAACTTCCTGAATTTTCTAGCAATGGCAATTCAAATATTCTGATTTACAACACAAATTGTTGCAATAATCTTGAGATTACAATACTTTTGCATTTATACTTTACACTTCTGCCCACATTAGGAAAATACCCTCTTGCCCATGATCAAAAGTACATGTTATGGGCTGGGGAGATAGCTTAGTTGGTAGAGTGCTCGCCTCACAAGCTCTAAGGCCCTGAGTTCAATCCCCAGCACTGCAAAAAAAAAAAAAAAAAAAAAAAAAAAAAAAAGTACATGTTATGATTTAGAAAATAAGATCACCATATAGATGTATAATTTTATTCACTGTTTTAAGGTTATTGCCCCTGACTCTACAAAGGTATCAAAATAAAGATAGCTTTCTGAACCACTGACTGCTAATACCTGTCTTATCCACTGGAGGAAAGTCCTATATTCTTTATGAACTTTTTTCTATTCCTTGATGCCTGAAAATTTCACATCATCTACTGCCTGTAGAGCAGATGGTCTTAGATAAGAACACTATTGGTGCCAAAGCTGACTTCTGCCCACAAGTCCACCTGTGGCCCTGTGCCATTCACAGTGTGAGTGACCTGTATGTGTCCTTAACATAGAGGGTGACCCTACTCCAGTCCACGTTGCACACACTATGAGTGACCAGCCTCTCTTCACTTCACAGACACTGTGCATGACCCAGCCTATCTACACTAGATGGTGTAAGTCACCTGTTTGTGTCTACACCATCATTTTAGTAATGCTGCTCCTGTCCAACTCATGATCCTATGAGTGGCCCCATTTCTGTCCTCATTGCATAACAACTGACCACTCCAGACACCACATATGACATCTTCTTGTTTATCCCACAGACATCGTGTGTAATGTGGCCACAGACAACCTCAGACAGACCACACTATGGGTAGCCAAACACTCCAGAGAACTCGGAGATACGAAGACTCTCACCTACATCTGGAATCCCTATATCCTTTTCAAAAGAGGGGTTTCTTTAAATTTTCCTGACTTCTTGACCAGTACCCAATGGCATAAATTCCTCCTGAGCCACAGTCTCATTCAGAATTGACACCTCTCATTTCTTCCTCCCAGGCCCCCAGGACCCCCTTCAAAGGTCTTCAAGGGTCATGGATTCAGTTTTGTGCCCACAGATTGGTAAAAATTGATGCCCATTTTTCTAGGGCCTAGCTTCTAAAAGCTCCAGGTGTAGACAGAGCAGGAAGCTGGGAAGACACCACCCTGCTACTGCTGGCTGATTCCCTGAGAGCTGGGGTTTCTGCAGCAGGTCAAGGATGTAAGAGCTTAGAGTGCAGTGAGGGAGGAAAGCAAGTGACAAGGAAAGCCACCTTCTCTCCCTAGCCTGTATGGCATGCCCTTCCCCCTCAATCCGACAACAGTCCTGGCCAGAGTTCACTGCTAGGTAGACAGGAGGGCAAGTCTGTCCTGGGAATCCAAGATCCAGGAAGGGGAGCAGGGGACTGAGATCCGAAAACAAGTGACACCAGGATTAGCTCTCCCAGGCCTGTCTCGCTGGAGGCAGTTGTGAGGGATGCTTAGAATCAGGACTGGTTTCTTGCACCCTTACCCCAGCCTCCAGCTCTAAACAGCTCCCTTTCCACCTCCCTAGGTTAAGAAGGCAATGTGGTGACTAAGGGAGGCTCTGGGAAGCCCCCCAATTACAAGCAAACTGTTTCAGGTTAAAGAGCCTCGACCAACAGGGTCCAGAGGCGCGTACACGGACGGGCGCACGTATGTACATAAATGCCATGAAGATAACAAGGAAAGAAGGCCCAGGCCTGGTTACGACGAGGAAGCCAATAACACACCTCCAGGTAAAGAATGGTCTAGAAAGGGAATCTCAGTTTTTCCTTATTACGGAGGTTAGCTTTCCCCAGGGCCAGATTTTGAAGAAAGAGCCCTGATGATCCGCCCCGGGAACATCGCGGCACAGGGTGCCCATTTACTAGGCGGGGACCCGGCTGGAAGCAAAGTTTCCAGACACGGGCATGTTCTCCAGGTCCCCTCCTGCTGGCGATAAGGCTACCCAGCCCCTCACCGAGAGCTCTGCCCGTCGGCCCAGCCCCCCGTTTCCGGAGCCTGCGCCCCGGGACCTGGCCGGGGCTGGTCCCTGGGGAGGCCTAGCTTCCTCTTCCTTCCTGTCCCTGCCGCACCTCCGCCGGGCTCTACGGCGGCCCGGAGCCCAGGGCTGGGAAGGAAGGAGGGCACCCACCTGGTCGGTGTCACATGCTGCCCGGGCCCGAGAGCCCCCTCCAGGTCCCGGCGCCGGCCGCAGTCCCCGGCCAGGCCCGGCCGCCGCCGCCCCACCCGCGGCCCGCCCCTGCCGCCCGGACGGGAGGAGGGACCCGGCTCTCCCGAGGAAGTTTCAGGTGAGGAAACAGGGACACACCTTCCCGGGGGAGGGGCAGGGCCCCTAGGCGCCCGAGCCTCATTGGTGCGAAGGCGGCGGCCGCGTCACGGCGGGGAAGTGGCGGGCGGGCCGCGGCCGTCCAGGGGAGCGAGGGCGCGGCCGCGGGGCGCGCGGGACGGGCGCGCGGGCAGCAAGGACCCCAGGTCTGGCCGGCGAGCGGGCGGGTCGCGCGGCTGCCCCAGCGAGCCTCCGGTCTGTCCGCCGTTCCTGGCGGGCCGGGCCTCACCTGCGCGGCGTGGACCGCGCCGAGCTGCTCTTTTCACTTGCGGGTGGCGCCGGACGTCGGGGAGGCGGTGTCGGCCTCAGGCCTCACCGTGAATCTCTTGCTTGATGTTTGCCTGTCGCTTTAGGATCAAGCACGTCTCTGGCTTAGGTTCTCCCCGCTCTCCCCCTCTCCCGGGGCCTAGGAGTGTGTATCTTCAAGACAATAGTCCTTGTCTTTTCTCCAGCTATCGTGTTTGCTTCTGTACTCCTGAGTTCATTTTAGGGTGATTGTATCCCACGGTGTGTGTTCCTTCTCTTTAGTTCCCAGAACTTTGTGCGTGTGTGTGTGTGTGTGTGTGTGTGTGTGTGTGTGTGTGGTGCGCACGCGCTAGCACGTACATCTATTTATATTTAAGTTTTAAGCCAATGTCTTTGTCTTTGGTCTGTGTGTTTTCTCCTGCCTGTATTTTTCTTGGATCTGATTCTTTCAGGGAAACACTGTGTTCTGTTGGTCTTGAATGGGTGTTTCTACAAGTCCCTCCAACCACTTCAAAGAATGCCCCAACCTGAGCAGGTGGCGCACACACACAGAATCCCTTACCTGGGGAGCCGACTTTTGATGTTCTGTTTAATAAGACTGTTTCCCAAACCCACTCGTGACTCCAGGGATCTCTTTGGTCATATGAGTCAGTAGGATCTTATTGAGATTTCTGGCTCATTTGCTTTTAGGATTGCCATAGTCTTTAAGCCAGAAGAGCTTAGAGCTTTTGACCATGTCCTGCTCACTGTGCCCATTGACCATTGCATTGTTCCTGTAGTATAGAGGGTAATTAAGGAAGAATGACCTTTTCTGATGGACTCCTGAAACAAGTAGCTCTGTGTTCCACGCATGTGCTAGTTTTGCTAGTGTTATTCTGAGGGGTTAAACCCAACAGTTAAGCCATTAGTATTCCAAGGTGCCACAGAATGTACAGGAAGTAATAAGAAAACCAAGAGTAGAGTTCAGATATATAAGCATGTTCCATCACCTCACAAAAGGATCAGAACAGGGAGTCTTTTTTCTTTTAAGTCAAAAAGTCTCAGACTGAGGGTGGGAGATAGAACTCAGTCCAAAGTATGAGAAGGGCTTGATCTCTAACAGGTGAGCAAGGTTTGTCAACTTCCGATCCTTGGGCAGAAGCTGCTGGTCTCCAGTGTCTTCCACGCTACCTCTTGGGATGGGTTGTGTGGTCCGAGGGGCTGAAGCTGCCTCCTAACCAGCCTGGGATTCCTTCTGTTTCACTTGATTCTCCATGATTACAGCACACTCTCTCTGACCTGTGGGCAATTTTGTTCTTATAAGTCACCACCCTTGATTCAGTGACCCCTCAGCTCCTGTCCACAGAGTTAAGCATGCAAAGCTTGACCTGGCTTGCAACTGGTAGTAAAATATAGAAAAGTTAAAACTAACCTCTTGGGAAGTTTGCTCTTCCCTCTGAGCCTGGCCCTGTCTGCAGGTGTGTTTCCTCTGGGTCCAACCTCCCTCTTTGCTCTTCTTCCTTCACAGTCAGACTGTAGTTATCAATATTAATTTAAATTTTCTTCTTTTACATTTCTTGGTGCTTGCTCTTGGTGTCTGGGCTTCTTTGTCAGACTTGTCCAGTCCTGCGATTTTGATATTTTAATTTGGGCCCTATATTTTCTCTGAAAAGTTTTAGAAAAAAGAGAAGGACATAGTAGAAAGAAAATGGGATTTAGGTTCAGACAGATGTGTATTTAAATTACCTATACCACTTCAGATTTAAAAAAAAAGTTTTAAAATTACCTTTACCACTAATTTCATGAGAAAATCTTGGGCATATTAACTTTCTTTGTTTCATCTTAATCTTTCTATGCTTCATTTCCCTAATGTCTTAAAACTGGATAATAACATTTAAAAATGCCTAGAAGTCACTTAGTACAAGTACCTCATGTATGAAGGTGCTGGATGGTGGGTCTGACAGTTTTGCATGTTGGATGAATAAATTTACAGTATCAAGGTGAGAAGGACTGAAAATGTCAATTGATTCAAAATAAAGTCACTTTAAAATGAGGGCTGTATTAGTTGGGGAAGAAGAAAAGTAGGTTCTGGAATTTGGGACCTTTAATGGGAAATGGTGACTGTGAGGTCCAGCGGGTATAAGGACTGTGGACTGTCCTGTAGAGCTCTAGGTATTGGGACTAAAAGAATTGCTGCGACCTTTTTTGAAGCAGGAGCTCATCGGCGTCATTCCTAGAGCTGTGCCTGGGAGCCTCCATCCCAGGCTCCTGCGTGGTCAGTCCTGGCTCTTTCTGATCCTATGCATGTTCTCTGCTAACTTATTATGAACCTTCGGAACTGATTTTAACTGAGTTCTTTCCCTAACTTGACTGACTGTGGTATTGCCATCTTTCTCCTCTAAATCCACCCTGACATGGCCACTGTGGGTCTTAGCTCTCTAGTTCCATTGTGATGAGTTCTATTTTTCTTTTTTGGTTCCCCCTTAGTTCCTTTCTCAACCTTCGCACATTGGCATTAGCCTAAATTCGGTGCTGTTCAAGGTGTTAAGTACTCATTTGCCTCTTTCATTTGTTTCTTTTATTCACTTACTCAGCATGCATTCTGAGAAACCACATATGCAAGATAAGGTCTGTTCCTGAGGAGCTTTCTATCAAATCCAGGAGATAAACAGGTGACAAACGGTAGCAGAATGTGTGTCTTGTTGAGATGGATGTGGAGTAGAAAGGAAGCGTAGAGGATAGACTGGGGGGACTGCCTGGGGAAGCAGAGGTGGACTGGGGGCAGGCGGTATTTGAGTTGACCTGTCTTACAAAGGCACTCTTGCCATTTTAGAGGGGGATGTAGCCAAAGCATACCAACAGGGGAATGTGCAAAAGGACTATGCAAAAGTACAAGCCTGGGCACCTTCTGATCAGAGAAGTGCAAATAGTGTGGGCTTAATCACAGGCGTGGTAAAGCAATGGCAGCGAATGAGGCTGGAATGATAGGCAGCCAAATCATGAAAGCCTTGTGGGCCACACATGCTGCCGAGTTTGGGCGTTATCCTCCTCTGAAAGATTTCCACCCAGCACGGTCGTGACATGATCAGAGTAGAAGGTTACCAAACCACTCTGGCTGCAGTATGGAGAGGGGCCTGGGTGGGTGGGGAGATGGAGATGCAGGGAAGTCAATGAGAAGGGGCTGTACTGATGACTGGGGAGCCCTGTCCTGTAGGTGGGAAAAGATGGCACCCTGAACTGGGGAACAGCCAGAGAGGGAACGAGAGCATAAAATCAGATTTTAAAACTCGGTTATCGGAGGTGGGGGCAAATCAAATGATTTGCTATCTGGAGTTTTCATTTCCGTGGGAGACAACTCCTTGATGCTCCGTCTCAGCCACCAGATCCTGGAGCCTTGCTTTTGTAGTGACCGCCTGCACAGACCTGCATTTCATTTACAGAAGGAAGATAACCCACCTTTTTTTGTTTTGCTTGTGCGGAGTCTGCTTCACAGCCTGGTCCTTTCTTTCTCAATGTGGGCACTTTGCTTTTAGTTTTTAGAAGCCTACAGACTGAAGAGACCATGAAAGAGCCTTTCCTGGGAGTTGGCTGTATTTCACTGCATAATCATTGCCCTGGGTTTTTTTTCCCTCCAGTCAAAAAGTCGTTTTATAGTCTTTCATTGCATACTCATCACATGGCACGATTCTGTTTGTCAAGCCACTTAAAAGATGGACAGAGAGCAGCAACACATTCGCCAGGGGTATATGGAAGCACACGTGTCCTCTTGTGCGCTGAGAGCCTTGAGCCTAGAATTATCGGTGCAGGCACATGGTCCGTATCTTTCTTTGGACCACATCCTCAGTTCTCTTTTCTTTTTATTTTTTAAGTTTGGGAGACAGGGTCACACTAAGTTGCTGAGTCTGGCTTTGAACTTGTGATCCTCCTGTCTTTGCTTCCTGAGCCTCTGGGATTACCAGCTTGCATCTGTCTCCACACTCAGGTGCATTGTCAGTTTATTTCAGAGGCTGCTTGCAGGTTTGTTTAGAGGCTGGGTGCTAATGGGAAACATGTGAGTGGTGCTGAGGCTGGGGTGTCCATCAGGAAACCAAGGACAGCAGTGCACAGTCTTAGGACACAGTTAAACTTTCAAGTCCATAGTTTGCCACATTGTAGTACATTTTTGTAGGTGGAATATTTTAACTATAACACACAAATCATAACAACTCATGTATTTACTTTTCTTCCCATAGACTGGAAAAATGTTTTATAAACTCTTACGAAGAAATGATGTATGTTGATTTGGACTATTCAGTTTTTTCTTTTTCTATTTTTGATACTGGGAATTGAACCCAGGGGCGCTTAACCACTGAGCCACATCTTCAGCCCTTATTGTTTTTTTTTTTTTTTTTTTTTTTTTTTTATTTTGAGACAGAATCTCGCTAAGTTGCTCAGAACCTAAGATGCTGAGGCTGGCCTCAAACTTGTGATTCTCCTTCCTCAGCCTCCTCAACCCCTGGGATTACAGACATGTGACTCTGCACCTGGCTGAACTAGTCAATTTTAACATATATTCACAAGTATTTTGTACATTTTGATTTTGCACGAAAGACTGTTTAGTAATAAATGATTTTAAAGTTATAATAACACAGTTTTTAAAAATGCTGCACATAATTGTCACTCCCCCACTTTTGCATCAAATCCATGACAGCTATGCAGTGAAACATGGTCGGCACGCTGTTCTGTGTGTGCTGGATTTGGGGCTTCAGCTTGCCTGGTTTAGTTGGGACTGTTTTATTTGGTGCTGGTAAATGGGGAAGTTTTGAGGAGGGGTACTGGAGAAAGAGTCTGCTTTGCTTGTGAAAGAAACATATATGCTAGTTCAAATATTTTAGACTTCAGGAACTTTAAGAGATAGATGTGAAGTCAGGTGTATAGGAAGAGGATGGGAATTTTATAGATTATGGAACCTAAAGAGACTGGCTCAGCCTTACACATACTCCTGAAAAGTGTTCATTTGTGAATTACTAATAATGTGCACAAAAACCAAGTGTGCAGAGAAGCTCAAAGTGCAATTTCAGGGACACCTGCATTGGAGACCCCTGATGTGTTTGTTCTTATATCCTTGTGGGTCATTCTGAGCTTGCAGAGGTTCAGATTCATGGACTTCCAGTTTGAATAGAAGGAGGCAAGTAATGTATTGCAATGTCTGCTTTAAGAATTTTAGGGAAATCAGAGAAAAGAGCCTTTGTGCTAGGACATAGGACATGAGTCTAGAAGGATACTAGGCCAACAAAGGGAAAATCTGAGCAAGTTTCCAACAATTTCTTTAAAGAGCAAGCATGATCACTTGTTGTCCTGTAACACTGGAGATGCTGTGTGAGGTAATTGCTGAGTTTGTGGAAGCATAAGTGGTCTTTGTTCCAGACTTACCTGAGGATGCTTAAGGCAATGAGTGATGGACCTGATGTCACAAAAAAGCAGATTGCTGTGCAGGGCTGGGCCTCAGAGTTGGATCTCTTTACCCTCCTTAGAGCTGGATTACCAGGTGCCGTGTTCTGTGGGCAGAGGTCACTGGAGACTTTGGTTTAAAAAAGCACTTTTTTAATCCATATATTCTTACAGTGCACTGAGATTTCTTAAGAGGAGTAAAGCCTCCCTTGGGATCTATAAATGGAACAGTAAACATTTGTTCAGGTTCTATAAAGGACTGCCACTTAAAATAATTAGATTAGCAAAAATTAAAATAATCGATATTCCCCATTGTGTATCTAGAAGGTACTCGATGGAATGGTCTGGAAGGGAGAAAAAGAAAGGGTGCACTTGTATTTAAAAAAAAACTTTGCTAGCCTCCTGGGTTTTAAGAGATGAATACCCGCCCCCCTGCCCTGATGTCAAGGAGGATAGTGATACATAATAATGCTGTAATGTAGTGCACTTGGCTAACTGTGCCTGTGGGTTCCCTGTCTGGATTCAACAAACCAAGGACAGAAAATATTTGGGAAAAAAATTTGCATTTATGTTGAACATGTTTCAACTTTTTTCTTGTCAGTATTTTCCAAACAATATAGTGTAAGAACTATTAACATAGCCTGTATTCCTTATTAGGTAATCTAGAAAAGATTTAAAGTACACAGGATAATGTACAAAGGTTCTGTGCAAATACTTTACCATATATATAAAGGACTTGAGCGCCTGTGGATTCTGGTGTCCTAGGGAGGCCTTGGAGTTCATCTGCTGAAGATACCGAGTGACAACTGTGCTTTTATGACAGAGGGTGTGCAGAGTACTGTTCGTGTTTAGAGGAGGAACAGATTATCGTTTTTGGTGAGTTTGCAAATCAATCTCAACATGATGGTACCTTCATGTGATGTTTACTGGGCAGCAATTCCATTAAAACCTTCTTGGGTCTCTAGAGGCTTAGTTCTTGAAACATCTCCTGAAGGAAGATAGTTGAACTTGGTTGCATATATCTTAGGAAAATATCTATATACCTCCTATGCAGTTGAGCATCTCCAAAGCGTTTGGTAAGTGATGTCAGCGAACAGCCAGATCTTTCCCCAGGACACTACACTGTGGCAGAGTGCTGGTAATCCTAAAGAGACAGCCGAGAACTTTCCTCATTGCAGCAAGCAGTGCCTGCCAAGTGCTGATTCAGATTGTCTTGCTTTTTGACTTTTGAAGTGGTTGCTTTTGGGGTATTTTGGAAATTCTCCCACCCAATTTTTTTTTTTTTTTTTTTTAAATAATGGGAATGATTCCTGTTCCCAAAGAGACTGTAACTGGTGAAGTCCACTGAGTGGAATTCTGCCTCTTCCCACAGTGGTTCCCAAACCTGGCAAATCAGCAGTCTCCAGAATGTTTGGTTGTTGTCTGTCTCAGCATCCCATGTGATGAGGTTGAGAAGCCAGGCTTAGGAATCCTGATATAAAAGCAGTGGCCCTTTACCAGAACTTTCCACCATCTGAGGAACTTCATAAATTTACCATTACCCCAAGCCCATGGAGATTGAATTCTGTAGGTGTAGGGTCAAGCAGAACTATTTGAAAATAGATTCTTCTTGATTTGGCTACATAATCACAGAGGAGGCTCTCTGATCTATAGTAATAGTTTTTAAACATCTTTTATCCTATCTCCTGTTAATAAAATATATTGATCAGGCTTCCCCAATATATGCATGCTTTGTTCGTTTATAAGTTATACAAATGCTCTTCTGTATATCACGAAAGAAGACATTTTAAATGTGATAAAAATAAATGTCACTAAGTTTTCTAATATTTTCTTCATTAGTTGGATGGATCCACCAAACTTTCTATTGTATAGACTATAGAAGAAAGAATGAGGCTCCCTAATTGGATGTAAACTCTTATTTAGATTTTCAGATAACTGCATAAGGAAGAATCACCCCCCTATTCCACCAAGGCACTCTAACTGTATCCTTCATTCACTCATTGAAGACACACACATGTACACGCGCACACACACTTATTCCCACTACATGCAAAGCTTTGGACAAGGGTTTGGAGATGTGGTGCCTATGGTCCTTGATCTCAGGAGGGTTTATGCCAACACAGAGACATTAAACAAAGTCTTAGTCAACAATTATATTATTGTAACTTTGATGAGTGCTACAGAATATGTTTGTGTGTGTGTGTGTGTGTGTGTGTGTACATACATTTATAGATATAGACACACGTAGGCACAGACTCATATCTCAGTCCATTTTCTCTTGCTGCTAACAAAGTACCTGAGACCTGATGATTTATAAGGGCAAGACATTTATTTCAGTTCACAGTCCTGGAGGCTGGGCTGTCCAAGCACATGGCACTGACAAGGGCCCTATGTTGCTTCAGTTCTTGGAAAGGGGCTGAGAATCAGGAGCACATAGCGGAGAACATGGAAGGGTAACCTTTGTAACAACCACCCTGGTGGTAACTAGTCAGGAACCAAGAAAGTGAGCTCTTATTCATGAAGGAAGGCAGGAGCAGATCATGATGGCTCTGCCTCATGACCCCAACTCTTCCCTCAGGACACACCCCCACACACCGCTGCATTGAGGACCTAAGTTCCAGCACATGAACTTTTTGGGAAACATATTCAGGTATATATGACCCAAGAGAATGGCTTCATCTGGGGGGTTGAAGAAACCTAGAACTTGGAAAAGTGACTTCAGGTGGACTCTGAAGTATCGATAGAGGGGGAATGGGAAGAGGTGGGAAGGCACGGGAAAACCCTGAGGCAGAGGGCCACGGGCCCCCTCCAGGAGCCCAAGAAAGCTGGAGAGTTTCAGGGGTCATGGTGGAGGAGCAGTGGAGACCAGGGTCGTAGTGCAGACCACGTTGAGGAAGTCAGTGTGTCTTGAGGGCATGGAGGTCCACTGAAGGGTGTAAAAGCCAGTGGCAGGGCCAGATGTGCGAGTCAGAAAGATGACTTCAGAGTATCAGATTCTCCCCATTCCCTCCCTTCTTACTGTCGCTTGGATTTTAAGGTTGCCCTCACTGCAGTTTCCGTTCCCTGATTCCGCAAGCTCTTACCTGTACTTCAGAATCCAGTGCTCATGCCACCTCCTGATGAAGCCTTTGCATGTTCTCTTGTGAACTTCCAGGCCATCTGGAGCTCAGCCCTATGCACGTCACAGGTTTTATTGTAATTTGCTTGTTCAGTCTGTTCGGGGGTGGGGAAGGTGGAAAGTGGGATGCATTACAGTCTTCACTTCGTCGCACCCTTTTGCTCATTTCCTTGGTTTCTTCAAGCCTCCTCTCCTATTTTCCCTAATTACTCCTTTTTTGGGGCTAAAGAATTCTGTTTGTGTGCATGTGTTTTTAATTTCATAAATGCAGTTGTACTCTGTCTTGTTTTCCACTTTTTCTTTAGTCCAGTGAGTGAAAAACAAGCTCGACCCACCTTCCTTTGTGCACCTGCTGTCTGCTGCCATGAACCAGAGCTGGGTGCTTCACAGTGCACCTGCTTCCTACCTACCTAAACCCTTTCGGTGATGGTCACCCACATTGCTTCATCTTCCCTGTAACATAAACACTGCTGTGAATAATCCTTGTCCTTTGTGGACCTGTGTGGCAAGTTCTCTGGGGCACAAATATCCAGGATCAGAATTCTGGGGTTGGAAGGCAATGGTGGGCTTGTTTGACAGGGTCCTGCAGATTGTTCTCTGGAATGACCGTATGGGCTGTGTGTCACCAAAGTGCAGGAATCTCTATAGTCCCATATCCATGTCAGATTTGGTGTCCACAGGGGTCCTGGGACCAATCCCCTGCAGGTACTAGAGGACTGGTGAATATGCTGTGAACTCTTAGACCTTCTATTCTTTTTTGGGGGCAGGGGTGTACCTGGGATTGAACTCAGGGGCACTCAACCACCGAGCCACATCCCCAGCCCTATTTTGTATTTTATTTAGGGACAGGGTCTCACTGAGTTGCTTAGAGCCTTGCTTTTGCTGAGGCTGGCTTTGAACTCACAATCCTCCTGCCTCAGTCTCCGAAGTCACTGGGATTACAGGTGTGCACCACTGTGCCCAATTTATGCCTTCGATTCTTATTCTTCTTTTTGCCTTATCATCATTTATGATCTACCTGTAATATTATTTTTTTGTGTGTGTATTTATGTTTATGAGTCATATTCATTTTGGTGTAAAACAGGAGGTACACACATGATAATACTGATATGTACATAAATATCTACACCCAGATGCCAACTTTATACATATATCTTTTTTTCCCCTATTTGGCAGGAGCTAGAAACACGCATGATGCCTTTTTGATAGCTTGTCTTTGGGGGATAAAATCTCATATGACTGAGAGAATCACTTGTGCCTCTTCTTCTGATGGACATAATTCAGGCCAACAGCATGCTGTTGATTTTGAACATGGAAATAGTCTTAGTTCTGCCCTCACTGGTCTAGTGCTGCCTTTATCTTTTGCCAGTGGAAAGTTATTGGCTTCATCCCTAATCTCAAGCCCTGATGTCTGTGTCTGGAGGTGTTCCATTCTACAGTCCAGGTCTCCAGTGACTGTGCCCAGCAACTGTGCTTCACACGAGTAACCCTTTGCCACCCTGATCCGTATCATTCCATCTGCTTCCCCAGTGCAGCCTCTGCTCTGCAGCCACACAGCAGGGTCTTCGCCCACCCTCGATGGTGGGCCTGTCTGGCAGTATGTCCCTAGGCCTTCACTTACCCTGCCCTTTCTTCTCCCATGGGAAGAGGGAGGACAGGTAATAGAGGAGAGAGAGGGAGTGACACAGGGTCACGTGCAGCTCTGTCACAGGGTTGATCACCAAGGAACAGAGGCACTGGATGGTAGAGAGAAAAATGGAGATAGGAATAGAGAGGAATAGAGAGGGAGAGGCTTTCTGCTTCACAAAATATCCTTCTGTTTCCTTTATGATACAGATATCTCTGCCTTGGTGCCCCCGCCAAGGGAGCGATACTAAACATGCTAAAGTCATAGAAGCAGATGTGAAGAAACAAAAACCAATACCCAAACCACGGCGTTAGGATAGTTCAATCCTGTCTTCAGAGATAATGGAACACTCCAGAGAGAGTGTAATTTATAAGATCATATTGCTAGGTCCAGTTAGTGGCCAATGGAGCCTGCATCCTCCCAGTCAGCCAAGCTACTTGCCAAGGTGATTAAGCACTCAGATTGTCAGCCTGCCTGGTCTCATGACTATGCATAAATTAATGGTAGGATGCTCGTTGCTGTGGGATAATTATAGCATGGCCCCTTCCTTAAGAGAACTTAGAACATTTTGATCAAAATGGTAAAATAATATTCTAAAACAACATCTGATGGACCCAAAGAAAGGTAAGAATAATAATGCCACAGAAATTCAGAGGAACGTATGATCAATATGGCCAGCGTCGTAAGGAAAGGTTCTATTAAAGGAGTAGTCCTGGGGCTGGGCGGGAAGCATGGGCGGGCGTGGGAGAGGTGTTTCCACAGCGTGCGTTCCCATGAGCACTCTGGCTGCTCCTGGTGCGCAGATCCCACCCCTGCCTCACATACCCCTGACTGGTAAGAGCAGAATTTTGGAAAAGGAGGACGCTGAAGGCTGAGCAGGAAGGCTGAAGACATCGTCTCAGGTATGTGTGGGGGTGGTGCAAGGTATTGCTACCTGGAACAGTCTTCGCTCTTCAGGCCCAAATCAGCCTCCACCGGGACACACAAAGAAACACAGTGTGTTTCTTTTATGGACTCATGAGAACACATGCAGATTTAGTCCTTAATCAGAAAAATATTTTGTGTTTCTAGTTCCTGAAGGAAATGTGAGTGGAGTTGGCAGAAGCTATAGCGCCATCTTGTGGAAGCAAATCCAAGCACACGCTCTGTTCTGCACATTTCAGTCATGGCAGGGAAGTAGCAAGAAGCTTGAAATAGCTTCTTGGCTCTAAAGCACTCTTGACATGCAAAAGCCATCGGGATCAAAAGCCTCCCCTTATCTGCTAATTCTCTGACTGCTGAGTTTGCGCTCTCGACTAGTGGCCGATTTTTTATGTTCAGGATAATGATGTGTACTTAGGATCCAGTATTTCCTGTCTCAGATTCATTTCTTTTAGGATGTAACTCCTCAGATTTGGAATTTAATCATGTCCCTCCTTTGAATTTAGCAAAATAACTAAACTCCCCCAGAAAGAATAAAGGAACCAACACTGGGTTTGATTGCTTTTTTCTGTCTCCTTAGTGTATCAGACACCCCCTCCTAGTGACGGAATTCATCAGCACAGGACTTGGGGTAAAAGGAGTTTCCTTAATCATTGAGAGCTAAGGCAACTGCATTGGGAACTCAGAAATAAAAATCATAGCTGCTGGGAACTTACTGAATCATTTTCTAGAAATTTTTACCAAGACCACTAAAAAAATCCCTAGAAAAACTTTCATCTAGAATCATAAGTTCATGAACCATTGAGTAACTAATGAGATTTTTAAATGTGAGTAATCTGCCCTCCAGGGGAGGGGAAAGTGCCTAATATTCTCAACCTTTCCTATCTCATTTGATCCACATCAAACATGGAATTGCTCCCCCTATGAAGATTTGGGGCTTCAATAGGTTGTCCTCAGGACAGTCTCAGACTGTATTAGAGTTTAAGGTTGCTGTGAATTTTGCAGAATTTTTGTAATAATTTTTCCCCCTGCAAAATCATATTTGAAAAACTATACATTGACATGTTTCAAACTTAAAAGTACAAAATGAATTTTCCCTCCACCCATGTTCCCCAGCTATCTAGATTTTCCCCCCTGGAGACACCAGTTCTTGTAAGTTGTTGTTGAAATGTTTCCAAAACATTCTGTGCTTATCTAGAAAGTAGATTATATCAAGGATAGTCCACAAAATGTTTTGAATTTACATTTTTCCACTGGCAAATACAGATTGAAGAGTGTTCTGTATTATTACATAAAGAGCTTCCTTGATTATTTTTCCATTGTACAGTACTCTGTTGAATGGATCTAGCATGATTCATTTAGCCACTCTCCCATTAAGGTTGTTTCTAATAGTTCGGTGGTACCAACAGTGCTCTGGCCAATAACCCTGGCCTCTTGTTGCTAGTCTACTGTGGGATATCTTCCTTGGAGCAGAATTGGATCACTTGGTATGTGCATTTGTAATTGAGGGAGACTTTAGCACACTGTTCTCCACAGAGGTCATTCGTACTGACTTACAGCATGTGTGACCTTCCATGCCCTCACTAACTATATGTATTTTTAAGAAGAAAATAAAAACCATTTGGACTTTGCCAATCTGATGTGTAAAATATGCCATTTCACTATAATTAGTCTTGTGGATTTTCTTGTTATGAATTACCTACTTGGTTCTCTTTTTTTAAAAAAAATTGCTTTGGCAAATATACTGACTGTTTAAAAGTTTAGTTTTTCAATCGGTAAAAATGACTCAAATTTCGAAGTTTTCATTGATGTTCTCCTCGCCCTGTTCATCTCCACTAGTGGATTTAGCATGAAGCTGATGGAGCTTGGGCTTTGGAGTTCCTTCAAAGTCCCTGAACCTATTTTATATTCATAAATTCATAAATTCACATTCTCTTTCTTAAAGAAGTTGCCCCAAATTGCATCAGCTTAAGGCCTGGACTTGCCCCTGTTTGTCATTGAGTTCCAAGTTTGCAAGCTCTCTTTGTAGTTTCTTTGTTTTTTTTTTTTTTTTTTTTGTTTGTTTGTTTTGTTTTGTTTTTGTTGTTGTTGTTGGTTGGCTTGTTTGTTTGTTTGTTTTTGGTGGTGCTGGGGATTGAATCCAGGGCCTTTTGCATGCAAAGCAAGCACTCTACCAACTGAGCTCTACCTGCAGCCTCTCTTCATGGTTTCTTATGTATCCTCCAGAATTCCTTTTTGCATATATAAGCACATAGAGGTTCTATACCCCTCCTCCCTTTACCTTTGCTTTTCTCAATGCATCACAGAGATTTTTCCTGTGACAGGTAGGGAGAAGGTCTACATTGCTTTTTGCCTGTTTCAATGGCATGTTCTGTTGTACGGCAGTTCCATTCTTTACCTCATCAACTCCTTATTGGTAGCACATAATATATGTTGGTTTTGTTTCATTTTTGCCATTTTCTTAAGACTTCTGGAAGGTTTCAGAGACCTGAAGATTCTGGTGTAGGTTTCAGAAGAGGTAGGATTGAAACAGATGGAATTGGCAGGGGGAATCCCAGCCTTGCTTTGGCTCTCCGCCCTCTTCAGGTATGTAGGACTTCAACTCCTATCAAAACAGGTCCCCATGACCTGCTGCCCACAGCCTCCCGTGGGTATCTGCATCTGCATGTTAAGTTGATCTATGATTGCTAAGGAATTTTGGAGAATCTGAAGGCAGGAGGGAGAGACAATAGTGAGGCTGTGGGTGATTGCATGGGCATTGACTTTGACAAAGGTCCAGTAGCCCATGAGGTCATGCTACTCCAGCAGGGACATTGCTGCAGCCCAGTAAGTAGCTGCCACTGAGCACCCGCCAGTCTTTCAGAGTGCCCTGGTTGTGGGACCGGCAAACAGCCCAGGCCAGGAGAGGCGCATGTCTTCTGCCAGGTTCAGTCTGCCAGCGTTTTCACTCTTACCCACTTCGATCATTGCTTCCTTTCTCCTCTTCTAGTACAGTGCAGACACCATGAGGATTGCGTTTGGGACAGGTGGAAATGCAGTCTCTCCTTTTCCCATCCACCTAAAACATTGGCTATTCCAACTTCATCAGAATCTAGTTTCGAGAAGGAGAATCAAACAACTGGGATTTGGTTACCCCAGATCTAACTGGACTGCCCAGTAGCAGCTTTTGTTCATATATTAAGGTTATGTGACATTCTTTATGTTAATAGTTGTATAATATTCTGCAGTCTAGACTTCTAATGTTTTAACAACCTTAATATTTATTGAAGGTGTTTGTGACATTTTGCTATTGCAAATATTGCTTCAATTTAAAATATGATTATTTGTATATATTTGTACACACACATATTTAAGACTGTTTCTGTAGGATATGTTCCTGGAATTCGAATTACTCCATCAACTCGTGTACAGGCTGGGCACAGTGATGTAAGCCTGTGATCCCAGCGGCTTGGGAGGCTGGTGCAGGAGGATTGTGAGTTCAGAGCCAGTCTCAGCAACTTAGTGAGGCACTTGACCCTGTCTCTAATAATATTTTTAAAAAGGGCTGGGGATGTAGCTCAGTAGTTAAGCACTCCTGGGTTCAATCCCTAGTACCAAAAAAAAAAAAAAAAAAAAAAAAAAAAAAAGTGTACAAATTTTAATTCTTGAAGGAATATTTAAAAATTACCCCCAAATCAATTTAGATTTCTACCCAGACTGCAGGGGAGGTATCCTCATCCCCACACGCTCATTAACATAGAAAGCATGGATTTTTTATTTTTGTTTACTTGATGGGCAGAAAATAATGTCTCATGCTTTGATCTCATTTTTAGAGGGGTTGCACATTTTCATCATTTGTGTGTGTGTGTGTGTGGCTTTTGCTTGTTCCACTGTGTATAGTGCATTTGTCTCTATTTGAGTCCATATACTGTATTTTTCCCTAATTAAAAGGACGGTCTGTATGTTACTATTTTGTTTGCTATCTAGACTGGGAACTGTGTCAACTCTCTTTTGTCTTTTCTTAAATAGGATTTTCAGAACATTAAGGTTGTTTCTTTATGCATGTGGTGAAATTGTGAACTTTTAAAAAATGGTTTGTTCTATTTTTAGAATCAGTAACATTATTAAAATGATTAAATCATTTTTTAATGAATAAAATACCTATTCTTCGTGTACCACAGGCTGTTTTGAAATGTGGCCACGTTGTGGAGTGGCCTACTAGGGCCGATGAACACATGAACTAGCCTATGAAATTATTACCACTTTTGTGAGGATTGCACTTGAAACCCACGCTCGGCGTTTTTCAAGGATGCAGTCTTAACCCCAACCCTGCAAAAAAAAAAAAAGGTAGAATACAGTCACCTGTTGCATGGAGCCCACGAGGTGGCACGGAGCCCTTCTGCAGCCCGGGCTGGAGAAGGTGCCCTCAGCCCGGCTGCGGGCGCGCTGTGCGCACTGGTCCTGGATTTAGGTCCTGTGTGTCTCTTATTCACAGTGTCACTGCAGAAAAAATTCCCAGGTTCTTTGTGCTCCTGTCGCCTCTTTTGCAAGACGAGTGTAACAGAACTGTTGTGAAGTTTATTTTTATTTTTTACTTTTTTGCAGGATTGAGCTCAGGCATCCCCAGCCCGTCTCTGAGGATGTGGACAGGGTAATGCTGCCTGTGACACAGCACCATGCCTGACGCTTAGTAAACACTCTGCAGAGGCGACCTATTAAAAACATCACACAGAGTGTGGACAATGTCTGCAGAGAATTAGATGTTTAAGTTTAATTTTAGGTCTTCAAATCTTTCCCAGTAAGAGTTATTCTCAGTAATATCCAAGAAGGCTAATAAAACCCCCTTAATTTAGAGTGGGCATTTCATGTTATAGTGTTATCCAGTTCAGAGCACTGAAAAGCCAGCTCCTTCATCCAGTGCTCACTCTTGAGTTCCTACTGCTTAAGGCCTGAGAGATTCAATTATCTTCAGGAGTTCATTTTATTTTCTCTGTATGGAACTTATTCCACATTCATTTGAAAAAATGAAATCCCAAATGCATGTGAAATGCAAAGAAACCAATAAAGTCACAAAATTAGACAATGAGAAAGAAGCTTAAATGTAGTCTAGTTCAAATTTTCATTTTAAGGGGAAAAACCTGTAGCCCAGAGGAGTTAAGCAACTTTTCTAAGTTCACCCAGTAATTGGAGGAGTCAAGATGAGGACACAGACATCCTACTCTAAGCCATCACTGTATTGGTTGAATCATCTGTGCTCAAGGATCCATTTATTTATTTATTTTTTTAGCCCAAAATGACTTCAAGAATTGTCTCCTTGCTATGAACCTAAAGGAAATGAAGTCACCACCTGTTCTCTGCAGTCCCATGTTCATCATTGCACACAATTCACACTAGGAAAGATGTGGAAACCACCTCAGAGTCTATGGGTGGATGGAGAGAGAAGAAATTGTGGAATATATTTAAAATGGAACCTGATTCAGCCTTGAGAAAACAAGAAGATGCTCCCATTTGCCCCAATATGGATGATCTAGCAGACTTTGTGACAAGTGAAATAATTCAGACAGAAAAAAAAATGTATCTGACAAAAAGAATAAAGGTCAGCTATATAGAAATAGAGAATAAAATAGTGATTATCAGTGAGATGGGGGGGAAGAGGGAATAGAGAAACCTAGATAAAAAGTACAAAGTAGCAAATATGCAGGCTGAATTGGAAGGTCTAGTTCAGAGCATGAGGACTGGAGCTAGCAACAGTGTATTGCACTCAGGACTTCCAGGGGAATGAGTAGACACCTTTCTTGCCTCTGGGAGATGATGGATGATGTTAATTTGTTCCTTCATGGTAACTATTTGCTCTGTTTATATGCATCTTATAACATTATGTTATACACCTTCAAAATATTGCGTATGACATACACAATAAATTTATTTAATAACAATAAATAATAACATTAAAAAAAAAACCCAAACAGGATCACAGGTTTTAAAACGATAGATAAAAACAGGCCACGACTGTTCATGCCCAGAAAGCATGGGATGTGAGGCGCTTCCCAGCTGGCGGGTGAGACGTTGGCACCGGAAGCCCAGCGAGACGGCATTCCAGGGCTCTTAAGGTTTTGTCGGTGCTCAGCAACCCACGTTCAGCAATGGCAATTTACACTCAGCCAATAGTCAACAGCAACCCTGCAGGGTGGGGATCCACGGCCCCAGCCCACACGCCAGAGATGCTGCAGGTGCCCATTTCGGGCAGAGTGAACCCGCCGCCACACATGTGCACCCTATCATTTGCAGTAGCTGTTGCCACCACCCTCTTGCCAGAGTTTCCAGGAGCAACACCCAGACAGGGCTCCCACGTGGCCCCATCTGGCCTTCCAAAGCAGGTTCAGTAATTCAGCACACCCCTGGAGAAGCTGGTGGCCACTGATCAGAAATGAATGAGCATCCTCAGCATGTTTAAGTAGTAAATCTAAATGTCTACCCTCATTTGTTTCTTTTCCTCTCTGATCAGAAAAATGGCACCATTATTCATTTCTATCACATAAGAATATATAAAAGCAAGAATTAAGCTAATCAAATGAACAGCAATTTATCTACTTTAAAGGATCAAAGGTGACACCTTCCCGTGCCTGTGTATTCTGGGTAGACATTTAGACACATGAACCATTTACTTGTTCCCTTGGTCAAAGCTTTTTGGGCATCTACTAGAAAGGGACCTCTTGCCAGCCATTAAGAACATGAATATCTGTAGTAGGTCCTCTACAAAAGACTGGCTCAAGTTCATTTAAAGCCAGGCTACCTGGTCTTAATAATGTTACCATCACTGAGTAATTCTGTGACTTTGTATAAATTAATTTCTCCAGCCTTCAGTTTTCCCATCTTCAGGATTGTATTACTACCTGTTTTACATATTTGATAAGAGGATTATATTAAAGCATTGTATATGGTACCTCCCACATAGTAAATGCTCAAAAATATCAGTTACAATGGAATTTCTACCCTACTATATTCAACAAGTAGAAGAATTGAAGAAAGGTAGAAATCAGAAGATAGTTCAACACCAAAAATTTGGAAATGAGGTCAAGAGACCGTGAAAGCAGCTTTTATTTATTCAACACATTTTTGGTGAGTACTCACTATGTCCTAGGAATGTCTAGGATGTGGGGAAAAGATATACTCATACATTGTTAGTGGGACTGCAAATCAGTGCAACTGCTTTGGAAAGCAGTATGGAGATTCCTTTAAAAACTAGTATTGGAACACCATTTGATGCAGCTATCCCACTACTTGGTATATATCCAAAGGATTTAAAATCAGCATACTATTGTGATGTAGCCACATCAATGTTTATAGCATCACAATTCACAATAGTTAAGCTATGGAGCCAACCTAGATGCCCTTTGACAGATGAATGGATAAAGAAAATGTGGTATATATACACCATGGAATATTACTCAGTCATAAAAAGAATGACTTTATGACATTTGCCAGCAAATGGATGGATCTGGATACTATCATGGTAAGTGAAATGAGCCAGTCCCCCAAAGCCAAAGGTTGAATGTTTTTTGCTGATATGTGGAAGCTAACCCACAATGGAAGGGTGGGGGGAGAGGGGAAGAATAGAAATTCAGTAGATTAGACAAAGCAGAATGAAGGGAAGGGAGGAGGGATTGGAAAAGGAAAGACAGTGGAATGCATCTGACATAACTTTGCCATGCACACTCGTAAACACACCACGGTGAATCTCATCATCATGTATATCCACAAGAACGGGATCTTAATTAGAATAATATATATTCCATGCTTGTATTCCTATATCAAACTACATTCTGCTGTCATTATAACTAAAAAGAACCAATAAGATATAGGCAAAGACAAAAAGAAGTGAACCAATTCTTGCCCTTCTTTGTGGAGTGATGGTTCCTAATTGAGAGATGCTTATAAATCCCAAGCTAAGGATTATAAACAGTTGGAAACTCAGATCCCCTGTGTTTTCCTGGTACATGGACTGGGACCAGGCTGAGGGAGAGAGGTTTCCCTGAGGTCTTTGCCAAATGACTCAGGAGGCACGGATCTGGGTGCAGTGGGGGCTCCTGGTTAGACTGTTCCCTTCCACGCCTCAGAGGGCACGCAGAGAAGCCGAGCTTGCAAAGGTGTGGGTGACCACACAGCACCAATGCTCTTTCTGTCCTGAGCACAGTCATGGTCCCAACTCAGAAACTCTAGCCTCCTGACAGCGTTAAGGTGACTTCCGACATAATGACGATGGTGACAGTAAGGGACTTCTCTGGAAAGGGCACAGCTAGCACACGGTGGCCCCAGGCCTGGACCCCAGCTCTCTAGATACGTGTTCAAGGGCAGGGCCACGTCTTGGACCTTCTGGACCCTGGGTCAGCCCCAGGAAAGCACTGCACACAAAGTTGAGGTCCTCGCGGTGACTCGCTGAGCATGGTTTCTGTACCCCAGCAGGTTCTGCAGCTTACCTCGTTTGTCCCAGGGGCCCTCGCTTCCTTTGGGACCTGTACCTGGGGTCGCTCTTCACCCTTGTCCTGCCTCTGGATGCATCCCTGCAGATGTGGCAGTGCGCACACTGTGTGGGTCAGGGACTAAATCACGTGGAAAGCTGCCTAGGGATATCGGAGTTATGAATTATACAACGGCTCTGGGTAAATTACCAAAAGCCAGATCTCCTTCCCTCAGCCTCACGGAACTCACAGGCCCGGACAAGAAGTCTTCCATACACACCCGCTGCCTCTCCTGTGTCCTGGTGGCAGGAATGAGACCGAAGGACCCCATGTTCACCTAACACCGCCTCCCTTGGGGTATGGCAGTCTTAACCTTCATTTGATGGTGTTGACACACCATCTAATTAAGCAGAGGAGGTCTGGAGCACATCGAGGGTGTCTGACATTTTCCCTTTGCTTAATGTTTGCATTCATAAGATGGAATGATAGTGAGGAATGGATTTGCCACCATGATAAATGAGGTTATCTCTGTAAAGTACCTGATGACGGACAGTAGAGGCCCAGAGTCAGTATTTAGTAATATGCTATTTATGAATATTATTATTAAAATTATTTTTTTTTTCCCATCCAGTTGTTTCTGCTTGGGGCTTTCCATCCATACTCAGTGCATTAGTCAGGGTTCTTCCGTGAACAGAACCAAAGAGTAGGGTGTGTGTGTGTGTGTGTGTGTGTCTATCCCACACAATCAGAAGCTGAATTGTCTCACAGTGGTTCTCTGTAAGCTGGACAGATACGGCCACTGGTAATTATCTTTATTTTGCATTCTAGAGCTGTGTACATAGCAGGGGGAGTCAAAATATAAAAAACATCTTTTATGATGACTTGATTGTTTAATTTCTGGGAGAGAATCAACGAATCTGCTGCATATGGACTCTAGTGACCATCTTTATTTTGCAATAGGTTATGAATGTAAACCAGTTTATCACTTGGCATTTAACCTACGAATCAGTCCATGTACAGAACTACCAAAATTTTGAGTAGCAGCCTGTAAAACTTGTAGGGAATGGGTTTTTCAGAGGTTCCGCGTCCACGTACTGTGAGCCTGGATGTTGGGGGCGAGGCTGTGAGAGCAGGTCAGGCACCCGTGCAGGGGACAGAGGCTGAGGTGAGTGTGGCCATGCGGATGGAGACGCATCAGGAGGCCATTCCGGGTGCACCGTTTGTAACTCACTCCTCCTCCAGCACCAACAACCGAGGAGGTCCTGCTTCTACTCACAGAAGGAAAGGCCACACCTGGAACGGCAGCGGGTTGAAGGGCCGTTGTGATTTGGGCCGTGCTTAGTTAGCATTTATATCAGGTGACAGTCACCAGGGGAAGAGATGAGTGTTCACGAAACGTTAACACTGCTTTACTTTAGCAATGTAAGGGTCGCTGAGGACTTTGCAGAGAGCAAATTAGAATATTTTGCTGGGAAGATAGCCCAGTAAATTCATCATTTTACAGATCACCAAAGCAATAAATTATCCATCAGGTAATTGGTATTTTTGTGAATTGTTGATGTGCTGAATAATGTTTGAGTTTTTGTGCTTAAGTCCTGGGCGACATTTCCTTGATACGTCATGTGGAAAACCGGCATTTCACTGGGGCAGACATTTTCATTAGTGCCAATGGTGGACAAAAATAACCTGCGGTTAAACTGTGGAACGTGTGCTGCTGCCTCGGAAGAAACCATTTCTCCAGGATCACTGTCAGGAAGAGTGCTGTCCTAAAGACCAGTGGGGACATCCGTGAGGTGCTCCCCAAAGAGCAGGGAAATAGAGGAATTACACCGCCCGTTGAGAGGTAAGCTCGAATCTGCGTGTAATGTATGAGGAGGAAGACAATGTGATAAATTGTGTCACTGGCAGCTCAAAAGTCCACTGAGCAAACTTTGATGCAGTCTCACTAAGCCGGGGAGGAGAATGTGACTGGTGTAGGGAACCTAAATGTGCCAGTTTCCAGGGGCTGGGGAATAAAGAAGGGAACTGATCCCCAAGAGGCAGTGATCATCAGCACACCTTCACCCTGTCCTGGGAAATCTCTCTGCTGGTGCAACAATGCTGTCCTCCAGGCAGTTCTGTGGCTATCATCCCAATGGTTTGATGGCCCTACCCAGTGAGATCTCTAGCTAGCCCTCTGCTCTGATTTCACGTTCACCAGTCGACCTTTGGGTATTCAGTTGCCTTCTTGTGCAGAGTTTTTGACAAAAAGACAATGTGCAGATCAGCAAAGAACTTGGCTGATTTTGCAGATACTTTTTTTTGGGGGGGAGTGCTGGGGATCGAACACAGGGCCTTGTGCGTGCAAGGCAAGCACTCTACCAGCTGAGCTATCTCCCCAGCCCCTGCAGATACGTTTTTAAAGTAAATAATTCCACTCAACCTTGTTGATTCTTCTCTTTAGTTTGGAGAGTGTGATGCAGCTGAGAAAGGTGTATAGTGAACGAAATTTCCAAAGCTGGATCTAAAACTGAGAACCAGGTCCCAAACAGAGATGACCTCCTTGCAGTGCAACCCAGGGAAAGCCATTCTGATCATCTCATTGGCACTCCGAAGGTCATCCCTTCTGGAATCTTCTCTAGTGGCACAAATGATACTTATAAGTATTCTCCATAAATTATTACATCATCAAGACACAAATGCATTCTTTGAATGAATATTACAAATTTATAACATACTACTAGAGCTTAAATTTTACTTTTAGGATTCTATTTAAAAAGAAAAAATCCTGCTAGGAGGAACTTCTTAATTTATTTGGAAAACACCCAAGGTGTATGAAAATTATGGGTTGTGAAAATTCATTCGAATATTTTGAAAATCTTAATCTCTTTATTCAGTCCCCCATTATTTCCTTTTGTAATTTCTCAAAAGTAAAGGAAATAAGTTCACAATTTACAAAGTATCAATCTTCTTGACAAGAAAGGAGGGCTCCTTGTATACATGGAGCTTCTTTAAGGCCAGGATGTCATCTGGGGTGAACATCCACTCACTTTTACTGGGGTGGATTGTTAACATACTCCTGTGTGCTCAATTTTGTAGTTCTCACTTGGTAAATGTTGGCTGAGTGAGCAAATAAATGAATCAACACAGTGAGTGTACAAATGCTGAAGCTTTGGTTTTGTGGGACTGTCCTTGACTGGATCTGGAATTTTCGTGTTGCTTAAATCTTGTCTACTAAAATCGTACCCATCAGGGGCCTTCCTCCCAAGGGAAAACACAGCAGACTTTCTGAAGTGTAATAACAGTAACTGTGGAGTCAAGATGTTTGGACGTAGAATACTTAAAACACACTTTACTGCTTTCCTTTCCCACCCCATATCTTATTTCATTCTACACAACACCAAGAGCATCTGACTTGAACTGGAATCAATTAAGTTGGCCAAAGGACTGACAGAAGTAAAAGGAGAGACTTTAAAAAATGGAATATGGCTCAGTTCCAAATGTAACATTTAGGCATTATTTTATGCTTGAAATTATGTATTTTATAGGCATGTACAAGTTAGTCATTTAAAACTTGGCAATTATTATTATTATTTGATGACTAATAGATTCTATGGCATCTCTGTGGTTTCAAAGTAAATACCCAAGACTGAAATCATTTCTTTCTACCTGAACAAACCTGTCGGCACTAGATGGACCTGTGTCCCAAAAAGTAAAACTCGAGATTGGAGGAGCCAATGAGCTCCTTTTTAATGTTTTGGGCATGAATCATACAGCATTCCTAAAATGAGAGCTACTTTTAAACGCTTAGCTGAACTGAAGTATTGGATGGCAACAAGAAATATGTAATGCACTCGGTAGAATCCTCCTCTGTCTCCCGATGGCTGTGGGTTCCTGGGCCTCTTCTTGTTCCACCCTATTTTATTGTCTTTATCCTGCAGTATCCTTCCTTCTCTCCATTTGCAGGTTTTCTCCTCTCTGTCCTACAGTTTTCCATTCTCCAAATCCCTTTTCTGCCTCCCCAGCATGCATCTCCTCAGTATTTCCGGAGAATTGCCAATGGTTCCAATATTTTCCAATGGTTTCTTAGAGGAAGTCTGCATTCAGGTTGACTCTCTTGTAAGCAACCTGAGAACATTCTGTCTTAGAATCCACAGTAGCAATACTATCTGCCCACCCACTTACCTGGGATGCTGACACATCCTTTCTCGATTCCATAATGGCCAATAAGGACTATCTACCTGTGCTTCATAATTAATTTCTTCAGAATTTGTGCTTAAAATGTACCCTTAAAGAAATATTTTTGACTTAGTACACTATAAAATGATTATGATATTTTTGCCTTTACTTCATTCCTGGAACATAATAGATATTCAATAAATATTGATTGATTGATTAAATAATGATTTGATTAAATCCGAGGAAACAAAACCCTAATGAACTCCCCGCCTTCTCCCTTGAATCAGATTCTCAGACAAAGGAAACACTGAACGCACTAGAGGCAGCAGGGAGATAGTGTGGTCTGGGTGTGGTGATGTGTGCCCAGTTCCAGGACTCGGAAAGCAGAGGTGACAGGCCAGATGTACACTGTCTCAAAACAAGAGTGTGGGCTTAGGGTTCAGACACTCATTTATTAGTTACAGGACCTTGAGTGTCTGTCTTAATCTCTCTGAGCCTCAGTTTCCTTTTCTTAAAAGAAGAACAGTAGTACATATTTTGAGAGGTGTGATGAAGATTGAGATCATTTCTGTTATATATTGAACACATTCCTGGAATGCAGCAAACACTCAATAACCGAGATCAATTAGTAACCGTCTTTAACAACTTCTCGGAGAGCCTAGGGCAGTGTGAACTTGACAAGACTGGCCTCTGTATTCACAGGAGTCCCAGAAAGCCATCTGCTCAACTAGCCATTATCCTTTAAAGTCATTGGGCTTCAAGGATATAAAAGTATAAGTGATTATAATTATGAAAGTGGAAGTCAACTAGATGATTTTCTAGATAATATATCATTTTTTAGCATCAATGCTCATGAGTTTATTGCTATCCTGCTGCTATTTTTCCACTCTATAAAACAGAATTAACCTAATTCTATCCAGTCAGCCCTTTACATCTGCAGGATTTGCATCTGTAGATTCAAACGACCAAGAGCAAAATATTCTGAGAAACATTGTAGCCATACTGAACATGTACAAACTGTCTTATGTTTTTCTGAGAGAAGTTTGACCAGGCTGGGTCTTGAACTCCCTGGCTCAAACAGTCCTCTAGCTTCAGCCTCCTGAGTGGCAAGGGCTGTAAGAATGTACCACTGCACCTGCCGCGCAGACAGTCTCTTATTATTCCCTAATCACTATAGCTTAATGACTGAACAGCTATTTATGTGGCACTTACTCTGCATAGGGCATTAGAGTGCTCTCGTGATGACAATAAAGCTCATGGGAGGAGTATGGAGAATCCAGGTACGTGCTCTGCCATTTCATACATGGGATCTGAGCAACTGCAGATTTCAGTATCCTCAGAGGGTTTTGAACCAATGCCCAGGAATGCCAGGGGATGAAATGTGTACTTACATCATTTGGGGAAAATACATCGAAGTTAGCATTAACTTTTCCATAAACTGTCCCCATAGCATAAAAACAATCAGCATGCATTAAGAGAGAGATGAATTCCCTTACCAATGCTTGAACTGTGAGAATGAAAATTCACAACAACAAAAAATTTCATCCTCAAACATGTCTAAGCAGAATTCATGGTAAAATAAAATAAAGCAACCTGGTTAGCTCTCACATTTGGGCTCAAGGACCTCAGAAGGAGAAGCAGTTGAAGGTTGGAAGAGGGTCCTGATTCTCAGAGATTCTGTGGCAGCTGCAGAACCCTCTCCTTGTTCCTGATGGAAATGCAACAAAATCCTCAGAAAAGGTTTTATTCTCTGATGGGCTCAGTCTAGTTGGCAGTTCCTGAGGACTCACTGGAGAGCTGAGTCACGAGACTTTGAGCATGCCTACCTCTGCTGGGAAGAAGAGACAAAGCAATTGTCTTGTTGTGTTTCTGTTCTTGTCCTCAGCAGGACACACAATTAGGAAGAGAAAGACAGGCACAAAGCACACCTCTGGGGCAACAGCTCTCATTATAGACCCCAGAATGCTTGACATTTGAATCTCGTGAATCCCAGTCTCTAGATGGTTCCAAGGAACATGCCAGGAATTAGGACCATGTGACCATGAACGAGCTCCTGGCATCCACCTCTGCAGTTCAGCTTTTCCTGGATGTCATTTGTAATGTCTGTGTCATCACAAGTGGGAGGAAGGGACCCTGGAAACATCGTATTACAAGAAACACTCCAAGGTGTGGAGATGCTGGGGAGAGCAGGTTGGGAGGCCTGGAACCAGCAAGCAGTCCATGAGAGGGGAGATGTCCCAGTGGGCTCATTAGGACCTGCCTGAAGGGAGGGTCTTCCTGGGCACAAACCACCCATGCAGGTCATCCGTGGGTGGTGCTGGAGTCAGTCGATGTTCTCCCGGGGTGAAGAGCCTCGCAGGGCAACTTCCCTAATCAACACGGCCTCTTCCAGGAGGATGGAGATACTTGCTAGAGAAGGCACTCATTATTCTTAACCTTTCTTTCACGTACCAGAACAGGAGCAATAAGAATTTCATACTGGGAGGTTTTCAAGAAGGCAGACTAGAGGGCGACTGCATTTCATGTTGCTCCAGGACACAGGATTCAAAAGAGAAGATAGTGAGAGACTTGGGACCAACTCAAAGCCACTGGGTGACTCTCTCCCATTGGGTAGGCGTCCCGGATGGGGCAGTAGCCCCGGAACGCAGGGAACTTTGTGAAGTAGAGTTGCTCCGCGAGACACCCCTCCCCCCGCTGGAGCGGTAAACACGGACAACTGGGATCATCGTAGAGGAGGCGGCTCAGCACAGCGCTTGGACTCGGAGCAACCACTGGGGCTCTGGGCGGCGGCCTGAGGAGGAGCTGCGTGGCGAGCTGTTTAGACCCAGAACGATCGCTTCCGAACACTGGGAGGTTGCCCGGAGGAAGAGGAGGAGCACGGCGGGTTGCTTGGTCTAGGAGCGACTGCATCAGAGCCACAGGCGGTTGCCAGAGGAGGAGCTGCGTGGTGAGTTGATTGGACTCAAAGCGTCTGCTCCTGAACACTGGTGGCCTGCCTGGAGGAGGAGTGCGGTGGGTCGCTTGGTCTCCGAGCGACCGCTCCTGAACACCTGGGGGGCTACTCCGAGGAGGAGGAGGAACAGGGCGGGTCACCTGGACTCGGAGTGACTGCCTAGGGCTACGGGCAGTTGGCGGGAGGAGGAGACACGAAGTGAGTTGCTTGGACTCCTAGTGACTGTGTCGGAAACCGGTCGGCTGTTGGGAGGAAGAGGTGTGTGGCGGGTCTCTGGGACTCGGAGCTATTGTACGGGGCTCCAGGTGGTGGCTCAGAGGAGGGACCGCATAGCCAGGCGATTAGGTGCAGAGCAGGGTCCCAGGACTTAGGCGGCTTCTTGGTGGAAGAGCCACACAGAGACACGCCTAGGGGCGGAGCGAAGTTTCCAGGACTGTGGGCAGAGTCTCTGAGGAGAGGCAGCCTAAGGAGACTCGTCTGCGAAGGGTGAGGCTCCCAGGCCCAGGAGGTAGGTCCGGGCCCCAGGGAATGTTGCAGAGGAAGACAGCCCAGCCCAGGCAGTAGTTGTAGATTGAGGGGAACCTCTAGGAGGGGAACTGACCAGTGAGACGTCCCCACCGGGTGAGTCTTCCCTGCCGGGTGAGGTTTTTCCACAAGAACGGTAAAACCAGAGACATAGGCCCAAACAGGCCTTGCCTCAGCCTGCAGCCTAGTTCCCCTTTGGATGACCATTGGTCAACAAGTGGAGGCACCTCTGCCCACTATCAGGGAATATACCCCACCTGAGGGTCATCACCCCTAGAGAGGCAGCTTCTTTGTGGAGCACCGCAGTATCAACTTCCTCTAAGACATCAGGCTACTGAAGGATAAGAGGGGATACACTAGCAATCTTCAGGGACATTATAAGTCAATACAGGAAATCTGCAATATCTTAATGACCCACTGATTCCTGAACAATATGAGAAAACAAGGGAAGAAAATGCCCCAAACAAATTTAGATGTTACATCAATAAAATCCAATGACAGCATGGCAGAAGAAATGACAGAAAGGGAATTCAGAATGTACATAATTAAAATGATCAGAGAAGCAAACGATGAGATGAAAGAGCAAATGCAGGCATTGAATGATGAGATGAAAGAGCAAATGCAGGCATTGAATGATAGCACCAATTGGCAGTTAAAGGAGCAAATACAGGAAGCAAAAGATCATTTCAATAAAGACTTAGAGATATTGAAAAAAAACCAAACAGAAATCCTTGAAATGAAGGAAACAATAAACCAAATTAAGAACTCCATAGAAAGCATAACCAATAGGATAGAACACCTGGAAGACAGAACCTCAGATATTGAAGACAAAATATTTAACCTTGAAAACAAAGTTGAACAAACAGAGAAGATGGTAAGGAATCATGAACAGAATCTGCAAGAACTATGGGATATCATGAAAAGGCCAAATTTGAGAATTATTGGGATTGAGGAAGGCTTAGAGAAACAAACCAAAGGAATGAACAATCTATTCAATGAAATATCAGAAAATTTCCCAAATCTGAAGAATGAAATGGAAAATCAAGTTCAAGAGGCTTATAGGACTCCAAATACACGAAATTACTACAGACCCACACCAAGGCACATTATAATGAAAATACCTAACATACAAAATAAAGACAGAATTTTAAAGGCTGTGAGAGAAAAGAACCAAATTACATTCAGGGGGAAACCAATATGGATATCAGCAGATTTTTCAATCCAGACCCTAAAAACTAGAAGGGCCTGGAACAACATTTTTCAAGCTCTGAAAGAAAATGGATGCCAACCAAGAATCTTATACTCATCAAAACTTACCTTCAAATTTGACGATGAAATAAAATCATTCCATGATAAACAAAAGCTAAAAGAATTTACAAAAAGAAAGCCAGCATTACAGAACATTCTCAGCAAAATATTCTATGAGGAAGAGATAAAAAATAAATAAGCAAATCAGCAAAGGGGGGAATTATCCTAAAGGAACTGTCAAATAAAGGAGGAACCAAGGTGTGTCAAAAAATAAATAAATAAATAAATAAAATTTTAAAAAATGAACCAAATGACCGGGAATACAAATCCTATCTCAATAATAACCCTGAATTTTAACGGCCTAAATTCATCAATCAAAAGACATAGACTGGCAGAATGGATTAAAAAGAAAGATCCAACAATATGTTGCCTGCAAGAGACTCACCTCATAGAAAGAGATACCCATAGACTAAAGGTGAAAGGATGGGGAAAAACATACCATGAACATGGACTCAGCAAAAAAACTGGAGTATCCATCCTCATTTCAGATAACGTGAACTTCAAGCCAAAGTTAGTCAGAAGGGATAAAGAAGGACATTTCATACTGCTTAAGGGAAGCATAAATCAGCAAGATATAACAATCATAAACATCTATGCCCCAAACAGTGGCTCATCCATGTATGTCAAACAAATCCTTCTCAATTTTAGAAACCAAATAGACCGTAACACAATAATACTAGGTGATTTTAACATGCCTCTCTCACCACTGGACAGATCTTCCAAACAAAAATTGAACAAAGAAAACATAGATCTCAATAACACAATCAATAATTTAGACTTAACAGACATTTATAGAATATACCATCCAACCAAGAGCGAATACACTTTCTTCTCAGCAGCACATGGATCCTTCTCTAAAATAGACCATATATTATGCCACAAAGCTAATGTTAGCAAATGCAAGAAGATAGAGACACTACCTTGTATTCTATCAGATCATAATGGATTGAAGTTAGAAATAAATGAAAGAGTAAAAAACAGAAACTACTCCAACACCTGGAGATTAAACAATATGCTATTATAGGGATGAATGGATAACAGAAGATATTAGGAAGGAAATTCAAAAATTCTTAGAGGTAAATGAGAACAAAGAAACATCATATCAAAATCTCTGGGACACTATGAAAGCAGTACTTAGAGGAAAATTTATTTCGTGGAGTGCATTTAATAAAAGAAGTAAAACTCAACAAATAAACGACCTAACACTACAGCTCAAAGCCCTAGAAAAAGAAGAACAGACCAACACCAAAAGTAGTAGAAGACAGGAAATAGTTAAACTCAGAGCTGAAATCAACAAAATTGAAACGAAAGAAACAATACAAAAAATTGACAAAATAAATACTTGGTTCTTCGAAAAAATAAACAAAATTGATAAACCTTTAGCCACACTAACAAAGAGAAGACGAGAGAAAACCCAAATCACTAAAATTCGGAATGAACAAGGAAATATCACAACAGACACGACTGAAATACAAAACATAATTAGAAGCTATTTTGAAAATCTATACTCCAACAAAATAGAAAATTTTGAAGACATCAACAGGTTTCTAGAGACATAGGAATTGCCTAAATTGAACGAGGAGGACATATACAATTTAAATAGATCAATTTCAAGTAATGAAATAGAAGAAGTCATCAAAAGCCTACCAACAAAGAAAAGTCCAGGACCAGGACCTTTAAAGAAGAGCTCATTCCAATACTCCTAAAAGTATTCCATAAAATAGAAGAGGAGGGAACCCTCCCAAACTCATTCTATGAAGCCAATATCACCCTGATACCTAAACCAGACAGAGACACATCGAGGAAAGAAAATTTCAGACCAATATCCTTAATGAACATCGATGCAAAAATTCTCAACAAAATTTTAGCAAATCGCATACAAAACATATTAAAAAGATAGTGCACCATGATCAAGTGGGTTTCATCCCAGGGATGCAAGGTTGGTTCAACATCAGGAAATCAATAAATGTAATTCACCATATCAATAGACTTAAAGTCAAGAATCAAATGATTATTTCAAATGCAGAAAAAGCATTTGATAAAATACAGCACTCCTTCATGCTCAAAACACTAGAAAAAATAGGGATAGCGGGAACATTCCTTAACATTGTAAAGGCCATCTATGCTAAGCCCATGGCTAATATCATTCTAAATGTTGAAAAACTGAAAGCATTCCCCCTAAAAACTGGAACAAGGCAGGGATGCCCTCTTTCACCACTTCTTTTCAATATCGTCCTTGAAACTCTAGCCAGAGCAATTAGACAGACCAAAGAATTTAAAGGGATACGAATGGGAAAAGAAGAACTCAAACTATCCCTATTTGCTGATGATATGATTATATACTTAGAGGAACCAGGAAATTCCACCAGAAAACTTTTAGATCTCATAAGTGAATTCAGTAAAGTAGCCGGATATAAGATCAATGCACATAAATCTAAGGCATTTTTATACATAAGTGATGAATCTTCAGAAAGAGAAATTAGGAAAAGTACCCCATTCACAATAGCATCGAAAAAAATAAAATACTTGGGAATCAATCTCACAAAAGAGGTGAAAGACCTCTACAATCAGAACTACAGAACACTAAAGAAAGAAATTAAAGAAAACCTTAGAAGATGGAAAGATCTCCCATGTTCTTGGATAGGAAGAATTAATATTGTCAAAATGGCCATACTACCTAAAGTGCTATACAGATTCAATGCAATTCCAATTAAAATCCCAATGATGTACCTTACAGAAATAGAGCAAGCAATTATGAAATTCATCTGGAAGAATAAAAACCCCAGAATAGCTAAAGCAATCCTTGGCAGAAAGAGTGAAGCAGGGGGTATCGCAATACCAGATCTTCAGCTCTACTACAAAGCAATAGTAACAAAAACGGCATGGTATTGGTACCAAAATAGAAAGGTGGATCAATGGTACAGATTAGAGGACATGGACACAAACCCAAATAAATACAATTTTCTCATACTAGACAAAGGGGCCAAAAATATGCAATGGAGAAAAGATAGCCTCTTCAACAAATGGTGCTGGGAGAATTGGAAATCCATATGCAACAGAATGAAACTAAACCCATATCTCTCACCATGCACAAAACTAAACTCAAAATGGATTAAGGACCTCGGAATCAGACCAGAGACCTTGCATCTTATAGAAGAAAAAGTAGATCCAGAGCTTCAACATGTTGGCTTAGGACCAGACTTCCTCAACAGGACTCCCATAGCACAAGAAATAAAAGCAAGAATCAATAACTGGGATAGATTCAAACTAAAAAGCTTTCTCTCAGCAAGGGAAACTATCAGCAATGCAAAGAAAGAGTCTACAGAGTGGGAGAAAATCTTTGCCAATCATACTTCAGATAGAGCACTAATCTCCAGAATCTATAAAGAACTCAAAAAACTCTACACCAAGAATGCAAATAATCCAATCGACAAATGGGCTAAGGAAATGAATAGACACTTCACAGAAGAAGATCTACAAGCAATCAACAAACATATGGAAAAATGTTCAACATCTCTAGTAATAAGAGAAATGCAAATCAAAACCACCCTAAGATTTCATCTCACCCCAATTAGAATGGCGATTATCAAGAATACAAGCAACAAGAGGTGTTGGCGAGGATGTGGGGAGAAAGGTACACTCATACATTGCTGGTGGGGCTGCAAATTAGTGCAACCACTCTGGAAAGCAGTGTGGAGACTCCTGAGAAAACTTGGAATGGAACCACCATTTGACCCAGCTATCCCACTCCTTGGCCTATACCCAAAGGACTTAAAATCAGCATATTACAGAGATACAGCCTCATCAATGTTCATAGCCGCTCAGTTCTCAATAGCCAGATTGTGGAACCAACCTAGATGTCCTTCAATTGATGAATGGATAAAGAAACCGTGGTATATATATACAATGGAATATTACTCAGCCATAAAGAATGATAAAATTATGGCATTTGCAGGCAAATCGATGAAATTGGAGAATATCATGCTAAGTGAGATAAGCCAATCTCAAAAAACCAAAGGATGAATGATATCACTAATAAGTGGATGATGACACTTAATGGGGGGTGGGAGGGGTTATTGTTAGGGTTAGAGTTAGGGCTAGGGAGTGGGTCAAGAATGGAGGAAGGAAGGACTGTGTAGAGGGAAAAGTGGGGTGGGAGGGGTTGGGGGGAAGGGAAAAAATAACAGAATGAATCAAACAACATTACCCTATGTAAATTTATGATTACACAAATGGTGTGCCTTTACGCCATGTACAAACAGAGAAACAACATGTATCCCATTGGTTTACAATAAAAAAAAAAAAAGAATTTCATACCAAGTCATTGTACATTTTACAAACTGCTGAGTTTATTACACTGCCAACTTGATCTGTTGGTTGTGGCACAAACCTGAGACGGCATCCTGCACACTTAGTGTGTTTGGAGAGTATGCACGCCTGTGCTCTGGCTCTGCAAATCCACCTGAGAAGAAGCATGCACTTCTTTAGGGATGCCCAAAGACTGCTCCTGATCCAACAGCTGTTACGGGGAAGGCAATCCATAACATTAGAGCCTTTTCTTCTTTATTACTCTTCATACCCAGGTAAAGATAAAACCCCTGTGAAATCTTGTTCAAATTAAAAGTTTACGGTATGTTTTCTTCTTATATTCCTTACCATATAAACTGAAAGTCATTTTAGGGTAAAATGTAGAAGGTTTGAACTTAAATGAGGTAAACACAAAATCTTATGCAAAACTCAGTAAAATCTAGGAAATGTGTCTCATCCAGTGATGTGTTTTCTGTTCCATGTCGAGTTGAGGTGGCCTCTGCTTCTACAAGCTTTCAGAGGGGAACATAAACATGGCAAAACATAAACATATAGGAAGGAAACCCACTGGCTGGCTGAGACCAGTCAGGGCTCAGGTGAGAAGATGCTCAGCTGTTCACATCACTGCCAGCTGATGGATTGAGGACGCTGCCCTCCAGGAGCAAGCAGCAACTGAACCCTGCGTGCGCAAGGGTTTTAGAGAACACATTTCTATGTTATAAGCACCTCAAGAACGCCAAATGTAAACACATGTACAAAAATGAGTTATTTAAAAAACTAAGTTTAACATTTGAGAATATCACACAAACTAATAAGAAAGTTCTTTAAAAAAACATAAATGTCAGTAGTTATAGCTCAATGGTGTCTATATTTTGTTAACAGTAAATTGAGATAGTTTTTATCTTGATAGCTTTTATTATTTGAAAATAGTAAAAATGACATATAAAAACAAGGAAGAATTCAGCACAGAGGCGACACACTCAGTATCAATTGAAATAAAAACATTTATATTATGCGAGGGCTGAGTATTTGATATAGTTAGACAGGTATAACTTTCATGATTGAAGTACTTCTAGAATTTAACCATAGGATCGATTTGAGATAACACAGATGACACCTCACATGAAACGGGTGGATGTAACCTCTGCTCAACAGGAACCATCCTCCGAGGTTTGTAAAAGCATCTACTAATTTCGGAAGAAAGACTTAGGAGCCAGAACCTGCGGGACGGCAGGAGAGAGGAGCCAAGAGTAGAGACCGATGAGGGTAATGTTCTAATTCTTATCCCCGAGCAGGTGTGTCGCAGGGAAGAAGCTCATTTATAATCCACAGAACCAGTGAGTCAATGAGGCAGCCCGGAGAGCGTGAGTTTCGGGTCCATTTGCTTCAGCAGCTGCAGTTGCCTTCACTGAGGTATCCTGCCTTGAAAGACCCCGGCTGCCCTTCCTGGTGGACGGCTGTCTCTGGCCCTAACTCCAGCATGGGACTGCCCCTTGCAACCCTCTTACACTTAGGTGGGGTCATATTTCACCCAAGGGCTATGAGCAGGAAAATGCGTGCAGCCCCCAGACCTGCAGTGACAGAGTGGGAATCCTGAATCCTGGGAGTCATTCAGGGGCACAGTTCACACCTGGGGCTTGTGATGCCATCTGAGTGTGTGTGTGTGTGTGTGTGTGTGTGTGTGTGGTCTCTGTGCCAAGCCCTTAACTCGTGAGATCTGACATGATCTCTGTATAGAACATGTCAGAACTGAAGTGAATTAGGGGACAACTGGCTGGTTTCCAGTGGAGAATTAGCTGCTTGCCATATGGGGAAACCCCCACCACACACACACATCTAATGTCCCACGTGAAGTGTTCTGTGTGTGCGAGCAATAAGAGTACTAAAATCACCTTTTCTTCTTTTTTTCCAATTTCTGATCAAACCCAAACACCCTGACTCTGAGTCAGCCCTCCAAGGACCAAACCCGACTATACCTAACAGTACTTCTCTCCTCCTAGTCCCACAAGTTATGAAAATTAAACCACAAACAGAGACAACAGGCAAAAACCAAAACAGCAAAACAAACTGAGCCAGCACTACAGCCAACATTCATCAAGAGGGCAAAGAAAATGGAGGCTTTCCTGTAGTCAGAGAAAGCCTCATAGTCTTATGGTTCACATAGTCCTGTGAGATCAAATGCAAACATTTTCCTTCAGTTTTCTTCCATTTTTTTTCCCCTGAGAAGACCTAACAATGCTGCCTCATCATTGATATTCAAAGCGGGCCTGCAGATCGGCCCATCAGCAGGATACGTGAGATGGTCTGAAATTTGAATTTCTGCCCATCCCATTCAGATCCACTGCAGCAGGACCTCTGTCTTCACAAGTTCTCCAGATGATTTGTGTGCACGCTAACATCTGCGAAGAACTGGTCTATACTCCCTGGCATGGAATAAGGAATAGCTCTGGAGATACATTTTGGCAGTGACCAATCCACATGTCAGTGACTATGGGGGACAACTTCAGGTGGCTCAGGGACTGACTGCCACCCAGAGACCCTTTCCTATCATCTTCAGTAGTCACAGCCCTGCCTATTCCCATACTCTTGCCAGAGACAAGAGATGCTAGCACATGCACTATCTTGGCATACCATGGCTAAAAGCTTTAGTGACATTGCATGCTCCTTTTGAAATAAGACCCAGGACCTCTGTTCTATAAGACAGGAAGAAATAGACATGGTCATCTTTTTTTTTTTATATTAAGTAGTAAACAACTTCTCCTGGTATCTTTGCAATCTCTATGTTGTCACTGTGAATGAGACATTATTATTAATTTTCACCACAGAAGAAACTTCTGCAAGGAATCACTCTGTTTAGAACTAAAAGTAACAAGTGAACAATTAGAAGTGTAATGCTTGCCCATGTTTATAAGTTTGATGGATATCAGCAACCTTTCAGGTGGTATTTATGTACTAAAGACTCCAAATTCCCTTGTCTCAGAAAGCAGCTATTTTAGGTAAAATGCTAAACAGCCTCCACTCTACTTCAGCTTGATGGTTGAGGCAATGTGAACAGACCATCTGACTTCCCTTCCATTGTCATTTCACCATTCAGCTCATCTCCCGGACTCTCCTGGCCACGCACCCCTGCTCCATGGAGTCGGAGTTCTTTCTGGCTAACACTTTCACTTTTTTTCACATATCAGCTTAGAGTCAAGCTGCTTCCTTTCACAGATGTAGACCTTTTTGTATCTAAAGACATCCCCTACCACCCCACGACTCATGGAGATAGAGAAAAACCGAGTAGGAGTAGCTTGGTCTCAGGTCTCAGCTGGACTAAATCTCCATTCTGAAAGAGAACAACTCTTGTTCATGTCTTCTTCAAGCTCCACACTCCTCTAAAACCCAAAGCACTGTGTGACTCTGCACACCTCCTCCTTTCCTATGTCACCCCTGTTCCACCAGGCTTCATGGAGCTTAGATCAGCTCTAAAGAAGTGCTCCTTCACTCAGCACATCCTTCCTTAAGATCATTAGCATTGTTCTTTTTTGGATAACACTGATGTTGATAACTACTGTATGTCATTGTGTTTAAGTCCTGAGGACTTGGGAGTCAGAATAAGTGGAAGTCCACATGTGCTAATTCCTGCATTGCACACATATAAAACAGAGTGATAATAGAACCTCTGCATGGATTTGTTATAACGACTAAATGAAATACTTCATTGTAAAGAGCTATCAATATATAGTACACACTACTTCATAAATGATGAATCACAATGTTAACTGTGATTATAAAAACCTATTTTGTTTTATGTTCTGAAATCACCTGAATATCTCCATCCACAAACATTAAGTATAGTTGAGTCAAGTACATGCTAACCCCCAACTAGTCCTATATTTGCTCTCCTGGTAGAATCGAGAAAGACCCTAGATGCAAGTGGTCCGCCTCATCTCAGGGCAGGTTAATACAGGAATTTTATAGGTAACACTCTGAGAAGCCACCTGCCATGTATGGGGCTCATCCCTAATCAAGTAGCTCATATGACCAAAATCAGTCCACCCCATGGCTCACTGGCTGGCAAGGCACACTTTCGGCTGGAATTTCCTCTTTGAGGGGTAGACATTCAGGGGAGGAAAATGGTCTACTGGACTAACAAGGATGGACGTGCTGATGAGAAGACCCTGGGAAACTCCGTGCAGAGGGAGTGTGCACACATAACTCACAGCTCAACCTTCAGAGTCCTCTGGTTAATCCTAAAACCACACAGGCAGTCTTCAGTCTATTCAGGAGAGGAATCCTACCCCTTCACCAGCTGTCCCTGAACCCGTTGCCCACCTTTGTGAATGATGCTCACTGTTCCCATGCCGTCTGGAGGCCTTTCTCTTCCCCTCTCTCCTTTCTCTCACACATCATGTTTGAATTTCCTTTCTTCACTCAGATTCACAAGTTCACTCCCTAAGAAGCATCAGTAACTTTCATCTAGGATTTCTTAGTGGCATGCAGCACGAGTAGCTAGAAAGGCCTGAGCGGTCCTTGGATGGGCAGGTGTGACCATGAGAGAGTGGATCCAGGTGTGGCTGGGCTTGGGGTGACTGCCTTTGGCTGCAGCCTTTTTGGTTTTCTCTTCTAAATATTATGACTTATGCAGTTAGCACATCCATACAATCCGGTGAAGGAGGTTGGTGGAATATGCTCAACTCTTGGGACCCCGACAATGAATTAAAAGAGTTTTAAAATTCATCCAGTACTCAATTCTCAATTCAATGAGAAATGAAAAAGTGTATTTGATCCAACTTCAGTTTGTGGAAAGCCAGAGATATGAGCACATCTAAAACTACAGCCAGTGATATGAAAGTATCTAAAATTATTCCTTGAGAGGAAGAGGAAGGGCTGGCTCCGGTCCTATTCAGACAGAGATATGAAAATATGAGTGAAATTTCTGCTTATAGACATTAATTATGCACCAAGATTCCCAAGGACTACTGAAGCTGGTGATTCAAACGTCAGAGCAGCTGGGAATGACCTTTGCACAGTACTCTCCGCAGGGCCCCCTTGACCTCTGCGTTCCTCAGGCTGTAGATCAGGGGGTTCAGCATGGGGTTGAAAAAACTGTAAAATAGGAAAAGGACCTTCTGCTGCTCCTCAGGGTGGCGGGACTGGGGGGCCATGTACATGACGATGGCACTGCCAAAGAAGAGCCCCACCACGCAGAGGTGGGAGGAGCAGGTGGAGAAGGCCTTCCTGCGGCCCTCCCCTGACTGGATCCTTAGGATGGCCAGCAGGATGCGCATGTAGGACGCCAGCACCCAGCACAGGGGCCCCACCAAGATGAACACAGAAGCAGCAAAGATGACGACTTGGTTGAGCCTGGTGTCAGCACAGGCCAGCTTGAGGACAGACAGGATCTCACAGAAGAAGTGGTTGATCTTGTGAGGCCCACAGAAGGGCAGCTTCAGGAGGAGGACCTCGTGGACCAGAGCCAGGAGGGAGCCACCTGCCCAAGAAGTAGCTACCAGAGTGATGCAGACTCTCCAGCCCATGATGGCAGAATATCGAAGGGGTTGGCAGATGGCCACATACCGATCATAGGACATCACCACCAGGAGGAGACATTCTGTGTGTGCAAAAGTCAAAAAGAGAAAGGTCTGGGTCATGCAGCCCCCGAAGGAGATGGGCATGGCTGGGTCCAGGAGGTTCAGCAGCATCCGGGGCACCGTGTTGCAGGCATAGGCGATGTCGACCATGGCCAGGTGGGAGAGGAAGAAGTACATGGGCGTGTGCAGTCTGGGGTCCAGGCAGATGAGGCCCAGGATGGCCCCATTCCCCAGCAGGGTGCAGGCGTAGAAGAGGAAGAAAATTCCAAAAAGTACAAAATGAATCCTTGGGCCAAGACAAAATCCCAGTAGGATGAACTCTGTGACCATTGTCTGATTTTCCTCCATTTCACTATTAAAGAGAGTGTCAGAGAGCTATGTGACATGATCATTTTAAAACATTAAAATGTTTTAAAAATTAAAAATAAAATATTTATTATTTTATAGGTTTTAGATATGTGAAAATTTATTAAGAACCAGTCAGTTATAAGCAAATACATAAGTAAATGAAGTATTACCTGTTAAAAATTTTAATTGTCTATCTACAAGTTAATATTTTATTCTGACATCTAAGGTTTAAAAGAAAAATATGTTATCAGGGATTAATTACCTGGAGGCTTTAACATTGATGCAATTAAGAACTAGAAAACTCATACAAATAAAATAACAAATTGTCTCAGAGCTTCATATGTGCAAATCTGTAATACTGGAAAGTAGAGACACCTATGGAATAACTTTTAAAATGAGAATAGTCCCATAAAAGAAAAGAATTGTAACTACTTTGGTAGGAATCACAATTGAGTTTTTCTAAGTATTTAAATTGTCACTAGATTCTAAAGATTGCATTATATATGACATCCCACAAAACAAATTATGAAACAGTGGTTTTTTTTAATTAATTTCCTTTTTGATTGACAAATCATGATTGTGTGGAGTTTTGGTGTATGCTATGATATTTTGTTGCATGCATACAATGTGGAATGCTTTGAGTTAGGGAGTAGAGGAAGAGGGCAGTGATATGATGCTTGCATGCATGTATAGATAATGTATGCCCAATAATGTATGTATCTATATTTATTTCTATGTAAACATATACACTCATGTATTAAATAAGGGTACACATCTATAAAGATGGGTATCATTTTCTTGAAAAATGGGAACAAACCAACATTTGGTAATTTGGCAACTGGTCAACTTGGTGATTCACAGATTTACTCATTCACCATAAGAATTTTTCTATTGCAACCCATAGAGACTAGGACAAATTGTGTTTCATCAAGCATCCCCCTAGCAAATGCCTGACCTCAGTGTGCACTGTTGCAAATGTGTGTTTCCATGAGCTCTGAAGGAACAGGAGGGTGGCCTAGCAGGTGCCTATGGACATGGTGTGGAAACACAGGACACATTCCCAGGAACTGTCTGCACAGACCTCCCTGGTAGATGCTCTCAGAAAAGACATAGCATGGAATGAAATAGGCTCACTTTGCTATTAATTCAAACCTTCATTTCTAACTTACCCTCTACCTGAAATTCCAAACACAGTAATTTTCTATTTAAACCAAAAAACTGGCTGACCTCAACCACAAGAACTGACACTTTATAAATAGATAATAGCAAGAAATTATTAATCAATTGATAATTCAGTCTATTGGTCACTTGACAGATATGCGCTTCAATGAATTCTTGATAAGATTCTCCATAGATAAATTAATTGGTGGTACAATAAATGGATGACTGACTTTTTGACCTTCGATCTTGGATAATGTTCGCTTCAGGGATCATGTTGAAGTTTAACATGGTTTCTACAGCAAACGTTTGTCAGGGGCAAATAATGATACTTAGCACTTTCCTGTGATTGATGTGAGGAATGACATTGGTTTTGGCCAGTCCCTATGGTAACCATCATCACACCAAGGATGCTGTCAAGTGTGTTCCCAGAACCACTTACATATGGAAGACAGAACTGTGTTCTGAGAAACTGACTTGCAAAACCCACCTGTAACTGATGAGATGGACCATCTACAGATTGAAAGCAAGACAATATCGGGGAACACACGACTGGAGAGTTTGGGGTCTGCAAGTGTCCTGATGTAATCTCCCAGATGCAGGGCAGGAGGACTTGACTAACTCAGTGACCCAAATGAAGTCAGTTTTAAAAGGTTCCTGTCTGGGAAAAGACTAGGACAAGAATGGAGGTGACCACTCTGGAGTGTAGACCTGAGGCCAGAGGGGCAGCTTTGTGGCAGTGCATACATAATGACCTTCAGAGGAAGGAAATTAGGGGAATGGGGGCACAAGGACCCTAGCCACTGGTGGCTGAGCCCCTACAGTCCACATGGATGTTTGGGTGATCAGTAATCAATAGCTCTTCCAACTAGGATCTCTGACAAGCTCTTCTTACTCTGATTCATGCTCTCCGATACACCATTAGGCAATAATTCATTTTTCTGGTCACACTTTTTGACCAAGAAGTAATGTTTTGCTTAGACAATTTCTTCACTCATTTTTCAGTTACATTTTGGATTTTAAATCAATGAACCATTAGATATTCTGGTTGAAGCATTGTCCTTTCATACTTTTGGATAGCATGGCACAGTTCCCGAACAGAATTTCCAAAACCGAGTCTAAAAACTGGGAAACAAATTCTGGGCAAAGTAACCTGTTTAAGCAAGATCTGGGGAAAGAAACAGGTTGCTTCCTACCAGCAACAAATGACATGCTTTTTAAAAAATTATTATAAGCATCATTGATAAATAGCCTTGATCCAAAATGAATAGAAATAATATATTTTAAAATCACCACACATGACTGAAGTTGATTTGATATTAGGTTAATATTAACAATTTCTGTGGTTGACAAATTGTTCACATTTATTGTTTAAACATATGAAGCATAGGAAAATATTTGGCTGTGAAAGATACACTTTGAGTCAGTCAATTATAAAGAGTAATTTCCCTTCCTAGTTTTCCTTTATATCTCTCAAAACAATATCAGAAAGGGCAGGGGCAGGGACCAGTAAAATTCCCAATTTTTTGATAGTCAAACTGAAAGACAGATGAAAATGTCAGAATACATTAGTGTCTTCCAGCACAGTTATGTTGTTTTAATCTTGGTTCATTTTAAAGTAGTGAAGTAAGTTTGTTTATTTCATATTCCTGGCAATTAGTATACATTTGTTAAGTAAGAAATAAATGAATAAAAGTAAAAAATGAACAGACCCCTTCATGAGATCTGGTTTCTTTTAAAACAGAATCTACTATAATTAGGCCAAGTTCATCTCATTCCTCCCCAAGAAAATAAAGTATAATGATTTAGAAGAACTTCATTCTTGGTGATCTGTATTGAACTATGTTTGATTTTTAAAGCAGGGTAAGGACAACTGTAAGATTCATAAAGCTTTGAACATGAGAATTTAGGATACATTTCTCTCTTATTTACTTTTTCTTATTTTATTTGATACCTACTAGTTAACAATGAAATGAAAACCAAAGAGACTACATTTACAAGGTCTGGAGGGAAAGAAGGTGGCAGATCCACTCTGAAATATATTCCAAAATGTAAATTTCAAGCATCATGATGTATTAATTTATATATGTTCAACCTCAGAATTAAAAAATGACTAAATGGTATCCAGTTAATAAGTGAGTAGGCAACTCTGAAGTTCTTTAAGTAAATATCTGAGAAAGAAATCACTTCTTTATATATAAACAAAGCATCACAACTTGATGGACCCTGTATTTTGAAAAGTAAATCTCAAAGTCCTATGAACTGGAAGGTTCTTTTCTATGTAGCAGACATGAGTGAAGCAAAATCCCTAAAATGAGACCTATTGCTAATATGTGGCTCAGTTGAACCCTAGGGCAAGGGAGAACTGAAAACCAAGTTTTGGCTTACATAGTTATAAGCTGAGACTGTCAAGTTTCTTACAGAGTATGGGTTAGGGTAAGGGATTTTTTCTGGGGAGAGTACTTTGTGGATCAGAAAGAACTGAGGGTTCATTTAATGTAATTGTCAATCTGTTAACATGGACAATGATTGATCAGACTGAGTGTTTCCTGTATCCTCAGCACTCAGAAGCACCAAGTGTAACAAATAGGTGGTTCTGTGCCTATGAAGATTGTATTGTGAAGATATGTTTCAGCAGGAGAAGAGATAAACGAAAAGGTAGATGGTAAATGTGAAAGTCCTCTAAAAAGAATAGTATTATTAAAGTCTTACTGACTGTCTCAATCTTCACCCACTTTGCTGCACAGCCACCTGCCACCTCAGTCCCTCTTCTATACTCTTTCCATCCCTAACACAAAGACTTATCCTCCAGGCTACTGAAAATCTGTATCATACCCTGATTTCCTGGGCAAATTCTAGATGTCTGATACTGTCTTTAATGCTGTGTTCAACAAAAGGTATGCGCAAGACTCTAATATAGTATTGAACTTCATGTTCCATTGCAATGAATTTAGCATGTACTGTGGCTGTGCTGACAAGAATTATATATATGATTTATAAATGAACCACATATAATAACTTTGCTGAAATGAAGCAGCACTATTGAGTGTACTTGACTATAATTTTCTTTGACTAGGAAAATTATTGCATATATTTCATCTAAATCCATAGCAGAAATTTCTTGCTTCTCTTTTCATTGTCATCATTCCCCCATACTTCTCTATCTCATGGATATTTCTCCACCAATGAAGAACTAGTAAATACAAAATACCTTTACATAACCTGTCCACAAAATGTGCATTTCTTAGTGCTATTAATATAGTATGAATGATGAGCATATCTCTAGAGTTAATTGAGATAATTTAGGTCTGTTGTGATACTTAAAGAATGAAGTAATAATGATAGTCAACTGAAGAGAGTGATAGTCAACCAAAGACTAGAGGTTAAATCATGTCCAAGCAGAAGTTATGGTAAAACAAAATAAAGCAACCTGGTTAGCTCTCACATTTGGACTCAAGGACCTCAGAAGGAGAAGCAGTTGAAGGTTGGAAGAGGGTTCTGATTCTCAGAGATTCTGTGGCCGCTGCAGAACCCTCTCCTTGTTCCTGATGGAAATGCAACAGAATCCTCAGAAAAGGTTTTATTCTCTGATGGGCTCAGTCTAGTTGGCAGTTCCTGAGGACTCACTGGAGAGCTGAGTCATGAGACTTTGAGCATGCCTATCTCTGCTGGGAAGAAGAGACAAAGCAATTGTCTTGTTGTGTTTCTGTTCTTGTCCTCAGCAGGACACACAATTAGGAAGAGCAGAGACAGGCACAAAGCACACCTCTGGGGCAACAGCTCTCATTATAGACCCCAGAATGCTTGACATGGTTTGAATCTTGTGAATACCAGTCTCCAGAGTCCAAGGTGGGGAGATGCTTGGGAGAACAGGTTAGAGAGACATGGAGTCAGTGAGGAGTCCATGGAGGGATGAGGTGTCCCAGTGGGCTCATTAGGACCTGTCTGAAGGTAGAGTTTTCTAGGGTACAAACCATCAATGCAGGTCATCCATGGGAAGTATTATTTAATCTCTGTTCTGAACTGGGGAAATTCTGATTTCAGTGCCTCAAGGAAAGGAAGGAAAATATCTTCTCCAAGGTAGCTCCTATAGATTCTTTGTTTTGTTCTTGATTGTAAAGATTTCCTACTGAAGATGTCCTAGTTATTCACATTTCACTTTTTATGTCATTTTCAAAATCTCTACAAATCATGCAATTTACAAACTAATTAGTTTTTTTTTATAGTTTAATGTCTGTCTCACTGGTTGGTGGCACATACTTAGGGACAATCTATCCTAGTTATCAAATTTTGAGAGCATGCCAACCTGTGCCCCAACACTACACATCCACTGTGAGAAAACTTTTAAGGACAATGAACTATGACTCCTGATCATATAAAAGTCTTGGAGCATGGTAGGCCATTCATGAGTATTGGAATATTTCAATATCTCTTCCTGTTCCAGGGAACCTACTGACAAGGTAGAAGTCAGGAAACTAAAAAAAAAAGAAAAAAATATAGTAGCAAATAAAACATTTATGAAAATAGTTATTTTAGAGCATAGTTTTAAATTTAATACCATGTGACCACCAGTTATTAAAAGTTATATTAGGGTATAAAAGCAAAAAAATATTGAAGATAATAAGAAATTAAATGTAAATGCTTATGATGCCAAACTTAAGCCTAGGAAAATGCCCCATTTTAAAATTTCATGTTTTCTGTTTCTAAAACACATCATTCACATCATTTTGGTATAACTTTTAACTGTGAAAGTAGTGGGTTTTGAAATCTTTTCATATCTATGAGAAAATTAGTTTGATTTAAAAACTCTGAAATACCTAAATTATATTGATTTTATGCAGTGAACGCATGCGGAAAAATGCATATAGAATTATCGGGGTATACTGATTCATGATGAAGGAAATGGTTGAAATTATTATCCCCAAAAGATCTGCCATTGAAGAGTAGATTATGACCTGCAGTGACCTGCACAGCTAACTCAGAAACTGGTGAGGGGTGATGGGGGATTAGAAAAGACAAACAGACACATAGAGAGAAAGCTGAGACCAGGTGGGACATTACATCTGGATGGCAATGCAATGACCCAGAGCTAGCTCAGCACATTTATTTTATAGGCTTTATCATCAAAAGGTTATTTGTGAGAAAGTTTCTGCAAAGCAGGCAGGCTTGAAGGTCACAGTGCTGACAAGACATTATGGTTATCTTGCTATAATAAGAATCCTCTATTACTGGGAGCCAATGTCTGAGTTTCAAGATTAAAATTGATTACTCTGAGCTTTTTCACAGAGTGATCACTGGCCAGCATTGCCATAGCAACTGGGCAATGTTGACCCATGCTTTTGTACAGTGAGATCCCAGTGCAAGTGCACCCCAACAAGGCAATCAGACACCTTGATCCACATTCCGGTGCCCCACAGTGAACTTCACTTTCTCTAACCAAACAGAGCACAGATTCTCACAGGCTGATGGGGGATACTGTGCTCAGACTTTATGTAGGGATTCATCTTGCAGGGCAAAAGAAGAAATATTTGCCCTAGAAGGCATTTTCAGGAGGTATTCACAACGAGTCAGTCAAATCTCTTGTTCCAGGAAACCGTTAATAAGCACATGAAAAAAATTTCACATGATCAGATGAGTTTGGAAAGCAGTGATAGAAAGCTGGAATAGGATTATACTTTACCAAATGAAGTTTTAGTTTTCACTATACTAACTTAGATTGAGGCCTAACGGAAGGTATTCAGTATGCAGTCTTTTTAAAAAAATTATTATTTTATATATGTGTTGTTTTTAGATATGCATGATAGTAGGCTGTATTTTGAAATATTTATACATTTATGGGGTACAGCCCACTACAATTTGATCCCATTCTTGTGGTTGAACATGATGTGGAGTTACAATGGTCATGTATTCATATGTGAGTATAGAAAAGTTATGTTGGATTTATTCTACTGTCTTTACTGTTCCCATGCCCCCTTCCTGCCCTTCATTCCCCTTCGTCTAACCCAAAGAACTTCTACACTTCCCCTCCCTATCTCCCTTGTTATGGTTTAGCATCCACATATCAGAGAGAACATTCAACATTTGGTTTTTTGGGACTGGCTTATTTCACTTAGCATGATATTCTCCAGTTCCATCCATTTGCCAGCAAATGCCATAATTTCATTCTTCATAAACTTATTTGACCACAGAAGATGTTTAATGTCCTCTGGAGGAAATGAGTTTTGAGGAAAACACTTTTGGAGACAGGGAGATGGACTATAGCTTGATAAAGTGTATGGCTCTGGAACCATTGTTTCCAAATCCTGGCCCTGGTAGAGACTAGTTGTACCAGGAATTGCTGTTGATAATATCTGAAGACATGGATTTGTAGAATCCATTCCATATTTACTGAATCAGTCAACCAATGTAAGTCAGGAGATAGCCTGGTTTTTATTAAGTTCTAAGTTCATTTTCATGCTCTGAGTGGTTAGGAGCCTCTTGGAGTGATAACTTCCTCAGTCATGTCAACCATGATGCTGTAATCCTTTCACATAGCTCTCCCTATTCCCAGCACCCTCTTCAAAGAATTCTTCACTTCTGAGTTTCTGAGACTGTAAATCAGGGGGTTGAGCATGGGATTGAAAAGACTGTGAAACAGTAGGAGATATTTCTTCTGCTCCTTTGGGTTTCCATAACCGGGCCCAACATATGTGATGATGGCTGTACCATAGAAGAGCCCCACCACACAGAGGTGGGAGGAGCAGGTGGAGAAGGCTTTTCTTTGACCCTCCCTTGACTGGATCCTCAGGATGGCACAGAGGATGCACACATATGATACCACAATTGAGGAGAGTGGCCCCACCAGCACAGACACTGCCCCAGCCAAGACCATGTTCTTATTGATGTGGGTATCTGCACAGGCAAGTTTGAGAACAGCCATGATTTCACAGAAAAAATGATCGATTTTTGGGGACATACAGAAGGGCAATGGTAGGAGTAACATTAGATGAATCAGGGACAGGAGAACTCCAATGGTCCAGGAAGTGACTGCCAGGGTGATGCAGACTCTCCAACTCATGATGGCAGAATATCGAAGGGGTTGGCAGATGGCCACATACCGATCATAGGACATCGCTACCAGGAGGAGACATTCTGTAATAGCAAAAGTCAAAAAGAGAAAGGTCTGAGTCATGCAGCCCCCGAAGGAGATGGGCATGGCTGGGTCCAGGAGGTTCAGCAGCATCCAGGGCACCGTGTTGCAGGCATAGGCGATGTCCACCATGGCCAGGTGGGAGAGGAAGAAGTACATGGGCATGCGCAGTCTGGGGTCCAGGCAGATGAGTCCCAGGATGGCCCCATTCCCCAGCAGGGTGAAGGTGTAGAAGAGGGAGAAGAGTCCAAAGAGGAGCACCTGCATCCTTGGGCCAAGTGGAAATCCCAGGAGGAGGAACTCTGTGATGGATGTCATATTGTTTCTCATGTCCCTATGGCAGAGGAAACTGAGTTAATGATCAAAGAAGAAATTAAATACACATACCCTTTTGTGGGGTAGCAAAGTATCCAGAGGCAGCTTCTGTGCATTTTTATGTCTTTCAGTGAGTGTTTAAAGATTTTATTTGGTAACCCTAAAGAAAAATTTAACAGTAATTAATGCACGCATAAACATAAGTTTTCATGTTAATATTTCATAATGAAGGCTGAAATTTCAACAATAAGCAAATTATCCTATCTTAATCTAATAAGAGTTTTTTTTTGATTCAGTGAGTTGCCTTATATTCTTCAAATAAATTCTGCTTTCCTTGCATAAACTATTCAGAATTATTCTGTTTTTCTTCTTTCCTTCCTCCCTCCCTCCCTTCCTTCTTTCCTATCTTCCTTCCTTCCTTTTTTCTTTCTTTTTTTCAGAAACTATGAGTCCTAGCTGATACACTTGCCAAAGTTTTAAAACTGCATTAAGTTTGATCTCAAGTTGGAAAGTCTCATGAAGAGCAGAGAATGCCAAGGTTAGATACAGCTCCAGGCAAATGCACCATTGACCACTGGCCTCCTGCTGGCATGTCCAGGGGCACTTTCCAGTCCTGTATCAGTTGTCACCTCCACAACAAAGACCTCATGAAACCTCTCATTGTTTAAGTATATTTCAGCATCAAGTCTTACTTTTGTTATTTAGTTTGTCACAATTAATACTTAGATGGGCATTTATGAGAATGACTGAAGGGCTTTATACTATGTCTTGTTATCTAGATGTGAAATCAGGATCAGTAACACTGTTGTCTTTGAGTCCCGTGGTTAAATGCTCTAGAGTGCAGTTGTAGGCACTCTTTCTGCAGGTGATAGGAAATAGCTCATCTTCTATGAGAAATATTGTCCGATGAAATAGCTTATTATTTTTTCCCTGAGAAATGATGAAGAAGGGGTGTCTAAATCCTCTGAAGTTGTCTGTAGTTCCACAGTAAAATTGTAAATATAAACATGGTATTACCCTACTTTCTTCAATTTTATTCTCATCTTTTATGTCAAATCAACTTGTCTGGGAGCAGGAATGAGCAGTAATCCTCAATTTAATGGTCATATTATTATAAATCTAATACAGCAGAATGTCATAAAAATCAACCATTTACATTGGAACTCTCCTACTACCCTTTCAACAGTGAGTGGCAGCTCAGACTGGTAGAAATAGAACATTATTTGGGAATTTATTAATTTCCTATTGTTTACATGATCTTGTTCTTGGGGTAGAGCTATTGATGAATTAAACTCTAAGCTCCTGTTCATTGCTCAGACTCCATGGCATTATAAGATTGTGTATAATAAACAAATAAGCATTTGTACACTTATTTATTCGCCTTGCTTCTGTATATGCAACATTTTAAACTTAGCATTTTAAAAATAAAGTGCAGATCCATGTCGTGTGTTAATATTAAACTTTTACCAGGAAATCATTTGTCCACATATATGTCTTCGCCTTAAAACAGCTATCAATCAGAAATAACCATTAATATATCAATTTTAATAATCTATTAATATGCCAACTAGAAGTATATTAATAACCCTTACTATATTTTACTCAGATTATTCAAAATCAATGAACAGAATTTCATCAGAAATATACTTTTGCATGATAGTAAAGTGAGACAGTAAAAGCAAATAACCAACAAAAATGACATTAAATTATGTTTGACTAGAACTCACAAGGACAGCTAGGAACTCCGGGTGTCCAAAGATGGTTGTGGTATAACCACTGTGATAAGCATTCATGCAGAAAAGGCAAACTTTACTACAACATAGCTGGATTTCCTAATGGTACTGGAAGCCTTGCTGTTTGCCTGTGAACTGCCCAGGAAGGATCTTGGCTCTTCAGGTTACCTTTTGGAAGGAAGGTTTTATGAATTGATCGTCTCCACGGAGCACCTTCCCAATGGTCATGAGAGCTTTGAGTAGCGCTTGGGAAAATAGGTTCACTTGCACCCACATGGTTCCTTAGAGACATGAAGAACCCAACCCCTGTTGAACTCCCAGCCCTCGGAAGACTGACTATCTGTCTATTGCTGTCTCTGAGAAAGCCATGGAGATAGCGAGATCTTTATATTTTAAGGCAAGAACAGGTAATAACATCAAGAATAAGAGAATATGCATATATAAAGCCATACTGTGGACCGCATCACTATTACAGCTACGCAAATACGTGAACATGTGAGAGTTTCATGAAGTTTTATGTTCTTCAGGACCCAGACATTCAGGAGGTGCTCTGGAGATGGAAAGGTCCGTGCCTGGTTGTTGTGTAACCTGAAATCAAATCTTGACATTAATTCCTGCAGCCACATTTCTTTTAGCATCGTCTGGTTTCCCAACTGTTCTGAAGCTGGTGGAAGAACAAACCAGAGTGCCAAGATCTTACTCATCAGAACCTCGTAGATGGAAACTCAGACCCTTCACCCCTGAGCATGGTTGGAGACGTGTGGGCCATTGTGTTAGGGATTTGGAAGCCCTGAGGCCTGTTGACCTGCCTGGGGGAAGAAGGGGGAGGCAGAGGACAGAGAAAACTTTACTTTTTAACATTCTCCCTCTGTGATAGTATCTGATCCTGCCCTCAGGGAGGAGGGAGCTTTGTGAAAGCAGAAGGCCAGCGCCTGTTCTCTCAACCCTGGTGGATGGGAATGAGTCTGTGGGTTTGACCTGGCTCACAGTGTATCTTAACTTGTCACAGTGAGTGTAAGTTATCATCACACTGTGTATGTGGAGGATAGCACCCCACTTCTTCAGGGTGTTGCCCACCATCCAGTGCCTTAGTGTTCACCATTTATATTAGGTCACAATTTCTGAGAAATACAGAACATGTTGGAACCTATGAATTACTTAGTCATTTGTCTATGGAACTTGATGTGATATCATGCAAGAAAACTATCAGTAAATCAGATGCTCTGATAACCCTCCAATAGAGGTAATGGACAAAGTACTTCAGACAGAAAGGGAAATCCACATGCTGAATATATATTTTTTGCAATCACAATGAATTATTGCCCTATACAGAGAATGTAAGAGGAATCTGACATCATTAGTATGACACCAATAGACTTATTGGTCTCCTTGGAGAAAGGTACATATTGAGGACCCAGCAATGGTCTCTGCTACTGCAAGGTTAGAGATGCAGCAGAGTAGAGAGTCAGTGTCAAGCAGCCTTAGTAGTAGCAGCCTATGTTATTGGGCTCATTGCAAAGTATCCACCTCTGTTGGCATGGATACTGCATTTGTTGCTCACTGTGCAATCGCTGGGGTGGCCGAGAGCAAAGGCTAGCTGACATCTACTGACTGAGTTGTCCTAAACTTGATTGTTTAAATCTCTTCTGTAATAACGTGTCTGGTTGGCAATAGTGTGAGATACAGAATCTTATCCATTGTGCTCCCTATCACGTCTCTACCTCATACCTCCATTCCTCCAATAGTGCAATTGTGCTCTCTCCTGGTCCAGGACCCACCAGTCAACCCATCTGACAATTTCCAAGATTTCATGCATATTCTCACTTCAGGATAGTTTTCTCTCCCTAAAGACCACCTTTAAGGCCCAACACCTGACTGGTCACTATATCACACCAGTAAAGCTATGCTAATCATCCTTGCACCAGACCTGAGTTGTTTATTAAATTGCCAGCTGGTTGTAAGGAGCCCCCCAAAGACTATATGAGCTGCTAGAGACACCAGTGATACAGGTGACATGGGAATCTGGGTCAATCGATTATTCATCTTAATTTTGTCTCCTTACTTGCTCTGCCCTAACACATTCTCCATCTTTTATAGGATGATTGGGTTCTGTGATCACTCAGTCTTATAACTGGGTGGGTCTGATAGTTATTCAGCTCAAGATGCACAATTTATGATTACCTGGTCCTATCACCAGTCTCTACTGAGTCTCTACTGAGTCTCAGTAGTAGGAGAGATGTTGTGTTCAAAGGTGTATTTTTTCATCCTGTGGTTGGAGAGGCCTTGATGCAGAATGACAGTGGTTTGTCCTATGAGTCATGATCTCTCTACCAGTTTTCATACAGTCTGCTGGTCAAATGGCCCAAGTGCAAGAACGGTACTATAGTCCCCGAATGAATTTTTACATGTTAATTCACCTGGGCAAGCACCACCATGATCAAGGTGTTGAACATTTCTACCACAATAGAAAGTCTCCTTGTGTCCCCCTCTCCCTCCTCACTCCCTACTTACTGACAGAAATTACTTTCTTACCCTATTAAATGCTGTTCTGATGTCTATGACAGCAGGTTGGTTTTTTTTTTTTTTTTTCTGTTTTGAACCTCACATAAGTGAATTTATATGGGACATAAAATTTTGTGCATGGTTTCCCTGACCCAAGAACATGTTTTTGAGACTCATAAATACTGTAACACGTTCAGGTTATTTCAGTTTTTAGGTTACTGTGACTAAAGCTTCATGCTTATTTTTTTTTACTCTTTTTAGAGTTGGCTATTTTATTTTTTGCATCATAATTTTTTGTTCTAATTAGTTATACATGACAGTAGAATGTATTTTGACATATCATACATACATGGGGTATAAATTCCCATTTTTGTGATTGAACATGATGTGGAGTTACACTGGTCACGTATTCATACATGAACATAGGAAGTTATGTTCAATTCATTCTACTGTCTTTCCCATTCCCACCCCTCCTTCCCATTATTCTCCTTTGTCTGATCCAGTGAACTTCTAGCCCCCCCCATCTCCCCTAGCTTATTATGAGTTAGCATCTGTGCATCAGAGAGAATTTTGGCTTTTGGTTTTTTAGGATTGGCTTATTTCACTTAGCATGATAGTCTCCAGTAAGACTGGAGATTCTTTTTTTTTAAATCATTATCCTTAGTTTGCATATTTTAAAAATTTGTTCTAGTTATACATGACAGTAGAATGTACTTATGCATCTTGATAAATCATACATAAATGGAGTATAATTTCTCATTTTTCTGATTGTACATATTGTAGGATCACATCAGTCCTTGGTTTACCCAAATGACTTAAAATCAGCATACTACAGTAACATAGCCACATCAATGTTTATAGCAGCTCAACTCACAATAGCTAAACTATGGAACCAACCTAGGTGTCCTTCAACAGATGAATGAATAAAGAAAATGTGAAAATGTGATATATACATATAATATTACTCAGCTTTAAAGAATAATGAAATTATGGCATTTGCTGGTAAATGGATGGAGTTGGAGAATATCATACTAGACAAAATAAGCCTAAATCAAAAAACCAAAGGCAGAATGTTTTCTCTGATTTGTGAATGCTGATTCACAATAAGGGAGAGGGGGCATTAGGGAAGAATAGAATTATTTTTGATTAGGTAGAGGGGAGTGAAAGGAGAGGAAGGGGTGTGGGGGTAAGAAAGATAGAGTGAAACAGACATCAGTCTTATATATTTTTAGTAAATAATATACCAAAGCATAGCACGGCTGAATCATAAGAAGCGTGTTAGGTTTTAGTTGATGTTGCAAACAGTTTTCCAACCTGGCTGTGAAATGTTAAACTCCCACCAGCACTTGGTATTGTTCATTGTATTATTTTAGCCATCGTGGTATTTCTTTGGGATTTTTTGTGTTTTGTTGATGACTAATTTTACTGAGTACATTATCATACGCTTATTAACCTTTCGACATCCTTCTGCATGAAGTTCCTAGTCCAGTCTTTTGCCCATTTTTTGAGTGGTTGTTTTTTCTCCTACTGACTTGTAGGAGTTGTTTCTAGAGTCTCATGTTCGGTTTTCTGTTGGATGTATACACTAAGGATATTGCCTCCCGATTGTGTCGTGATTCTTTCTTTTGATGAACAGAAATACTTAATATTAATGATGGTCGGCTTATTCATTTCTTCATTTATGATGAGTACTTTTAGCTTCTTGCTTAAAGAAAATCACCTACCCCAAAAGTATGGAAGGACTCTCTCTGACTTTGCTGCCTGGGCTTGGGGTGGGATGTGCAGGCACTCTGAAATGGTTCCCGCTACTCTCTTTAACACATCTTTTATCATTTCCGTCCTATGCCCAGTTACTGTGATCTCTTGTCTGATTTTCTTACCTCCTGTGAAGAAGATTTTGTGTGTGGATTGTTGATCAAATTGATGTTTCTGTGAGGGAACAAGCACTGGAGGGTGCTATCCCAATATTTTGCTGACATCAGTTCAACCTGGAAACCCACATTATTAAGTTTTCTTATGCCTGGTCCATGGATTATATTTTCATTTATTTAAATCTTTAATGTATGTCAACAATAGTTTATAATTTTGGTATGCAAATCTTTTATTTCTTTTGTTAAATTTATTCCTAGGTATTTTACTTTCTCAGTTTTATAAATCGGATTTTAAAAGTTCTTTAGGATTGTTTTTTGCTTATAGATAAAAATCAAAGTGGGTTGGGGAGAGCTGAGCGACCAGGTGTTGGAGTAGTCAGTTAAATCAAGAGGCACAGACAAAACAGTCAAGTCTTTAATCACTTCATGGTGTAACATAAGCAAGAAGACCCAAAGAAGAAAGTGCCAGCTGCCCATTTCCATTTTTCACCACTGAACGCTACCTGCTGGGGATCAGCATGGAGGTGGGAAGTCAACTCATCGTGGGGCGAGCTGGGGCCAACCTGCAAATGTGACTGGACGTTTTAGTGTACAATTTTCAAGGACCAACTTCAGCCACTGATGGGATGGAACAAGTAACCCCAGCCTGGCGACATATCTCAGTCTGGGACCAAGGGCACTGAAAGGGCACTTCTCATTTGTGTTCCAGTATGATAGGCCCTCTGCCGCCTTTCTTCAATGGTGGGCCCTTCTTCCCATTGTTGACACTCTGGTCTTTGTGGAGGAGCTTGCCAGGGAGGGCCTTCCATCCATTTCAATCTCTGAAAATACAAATAAACAGTAGGTGATGGGAGGTTATGTGAACCCGCTTTTAAAGTTAGGATTTTTACAACTTTGTGATTTTTACTGACCCATTCCTGAATGTAATGTATCTCTCTGTTTAAATTACATAAAATACTTTTGTATAAAAATTCTCGCTCACCTGAGGCTATGTGGCATGAAGCTTTCAGGGGGGTCCTGTTGTCATCTCTACATCTTGCGTGCTCTCTCCCTCTCTCTCTCTTTGAGGTGAGATGTGCTGACAGCTGCACCAGGGCCATGCTGGGGTATGGCCCCTGTATTGTGAAATCCAAACCTGTGTCTGACGACCCGATGTCTCAGATAAACAAGACCGATTCCCTCAGGAAGTTCCTATGAAACAAGAACCAAACGGAATTCCTTGGATTGCATTAAAAACCCTGGGCTGGATGGTTCTGCCATGGGAGGCCATGTTGGGAGCCCTGACAACCAGATTCCTTAAGGAATGTGTGCCCTGCCTTGGGCCAGGTGTTGCCTCTGTGGGTTGTTGTTACCTCAGGCCAATTACCTGTTCTCCACATGACTCTTCATCACCTGACCCACTCGGACGTGATGGAGTAGCCAGTTTCTGATTCAGCCCTGAAAAATACATCGAGTTGAGGGGTCTGGTTCCTGGTCACAATCCTGTGTGATCTCTCAGCTCAACCATGGGCAATTACCAAGGGTCTCTCTGGCGGGCCTCACCAAGGGAAAGCTGCCCTCCCCTCACCAGCGACCGTGTTCAGCCACTGCTTTCCAGTCTGTCCATCTGGGGAGAGGCCTCATGTACCTCTGCCGAGACCTTTTTAAGGGGAGGGTAGGACACGCTGAAGACACATCTTCTCCACTCTGACTCAACACTCAGCATTTGCACTACTAGGGCTTCTTTCTGTCTCCTCCTCTTCTCCTCGTGGACCACCAGTTTGGGCCTTTTGTTTGGGGCTCCTTCAGTAATGAGATGACTCTGGACATCTGCATTGGTCTAGGTGCAGATTCGCCCACATTTATTCCCACAGGCAGCTCTGTGGGAACTAATGTCATGGTGTGGACCTCAGTCTGGTTTAATCTCTTGCTTATATTCCACAGTTAATGATTGCAGGCTGGGCGTTGCTTTCATTTTGGCCTGTTGCTTTTTTTAACTCCTCACATACCTGGAAAGTTAGCTGCCTCTAACTCAGCAAGAGTTCTGCACAGAAATACCACTAATTTTTGTGTACAGAACTTTTAGCTCCCAACCTTGCTAAATTAATTAAACTGATTTTAGCAGACACTATCATTTTCTTTATGCAGGATCATGTTGCCTAAAAAGAAAGTTTTTCTTATTCCTTTCTAAACTGGTTACCTTTTATTTATTTTTCTTGCTTCATTTCCTTGACTTGAGCTTCCAGAACAATGCTGAATAGAAGCAGCAAGACAGGACATCCTTTATCTTGTTCTTTTATCTTCTGGGGGAAGCAGTCTGTCTTTCCCAAGAAATTATGGTTTTAGCTGTGGTTTTTTCATCTGCCCTTTATCAGATTAAAGACACAACCTTAGGTTTCTAGTTTGTGCATGTGTGTGTGTGTGTGATTGTGTGTATGAGCGTATGTGTGTGTGTGTTTGTGTATTTATCATGAAAAGGTATTAGAATTGTTTGATGTTTTGATTATGTGCAATGAGAGATCATGGTTTTTCTTTTATTTAATTAATGTGGTATTTTACATTGGTTGAGTTTTGAATGTTTAAACAACCCTGTTGGGCTGGGGATATAGCTCAGTTGGTAGAGTACCTGCCTTGCAAGCACAAGGCCCTGGGTTCAATCCCCAGCAAAACAACCCTGTCTTCCTACAATACATCTTACTTGGTCATGGTGCTTGAATCTTTTCACGTTTGCTGAATTTGGTTTCTGGTGTTCGTTGAGGAGTGTCCAATCTATGTGCACAAGGATATCAGTCTGTGGTTTTCTTTACCTTCAGTGTCTTTGGTGTTAGTGATACTGACATCATAGAATGGGTTGGGAAATGTTCTGTCATGTTTTGCAAGTGAAGAATCTGTATTAATCCTTCTTTTTAAAATTCAGCAAAATTAATTGCTATGGCAATATGGTCCACAGCTTTATCTGGTAAGTTTCAAAATTACTAACTTAACCTTTTTACTTATTATGAATCTATTCAGATTGCCTATATAGTCTTGAGTGAGTTGGTAGATTGTGTCTTTCTAGGAATTTGTCCTTAGATCTATGTTTTTAGTTGTTGGCATACAGCTGTTCATGGCATTCCGTGACAATACATTTTGTATCTACAAGGCTGACAACAAAGTTCCTTTGAAACTCTGATTTTAGTAATTGGAGTCTGTTTTCTTTTTTTCTGCTGGGCAGTCTAGCAAAATTGTCAATTTTGTTGCTATTTTCAAAAAACTGAATTTATTTTCGTTTTTGTTTTAGGATTTTCAATTTCATTTATATTCATTCTAATTTACATCATTTTATTTCTTTGGTTTGCTTTTGGTTTAGCCTATTTTCATTTCAAAAATGACTAATTTATAATAAAATGTCTAGAAATTGATGCAAATATCAGGGAAAATAGTATTCCACTCTCCAAACAGGTGTGACCGTCAACATTGGAATTTAATCCAGATACCAAGTTAATCTGCCTAGAGAGTTTTCAGTGGGAAGGGGTGGTGGATTGAGTAAATCATAATAATGTTTTCACTGTAATTTTATCCCATTTCTAGGCCTTCTAGAAAATCAAACTAAGCCCTAAGCAAGTAGAAGAAAAAAAATAATTTAGATTAGAGTAGATAGAAGTGAAATTGAAAATAGAAGCAAAATTTCAAATTCTGTTTAAACGATTACCATTTTTATGTCCAACTTCTATTTGGGAAAATTTCCTGAGTTTTTGCTTCAGCAAATGACACGTTTAAGAGGAAAGTCCTACACATCCAACACCCCATCCCCCTCACTGGGACCTCTTCTGCAAAGCTCTGTGGAAGGCACCCTTCACCTGCGAGTTCCTCAGGCTGTAGATAAGGGGATTCAGCACTGGGTTAAAGAGACTGTGAAAGAGCGACAGCATTTTCTCCTGCTCCTCTCGCCGATGGGAGTCTGGGATCATGTAAACCACCATCGCTATTCCGAAGAAGAGCCCGACCACGCAGAGGTGGGAGGAGCAGGTGGAGAAGGCCTTTCTGCGGCCCTCCCCTGACTGGATCCTCAGGATGGCCAGCAGGATGTGTGTGTAGGAGACCAGCATTAAGCACAGAGGCCCCACTAAGACAAACACACAGGTCGCAAGGATGACCACTCGGTTGATCCGGGGGTCAGCACAGGCCAGCTTGAGGACAGACAGGATCTCACAGAACAGGTGGTTGACTTCTCGGGGCCCACAGAAGGGCAGCCTCAGGAGGAGAACTGTGTGCACTAGGGAGAGAACAAATCCACATGACCAGGAAGTGACCGCCAGGGCTGTGCACACTCTCCAGCTCATGATGACAGCATAATGTAGTGGGTGGCAGATGGCCACATACCGATCATAGGACATGGCCACCAATATCAAGCACTCGGTAGCAGCAAATGCCAAGTATAGGAATGTCTGCATTATGCACGGAACAAAGGAGATGGTTCTTCTTTGGTTCATGAGGTTTGCCAGCATCTTAGGGACATTGTTAGAAGCGTAGGACAGGTCAAGGACAGCCAGGTGTGAGAGGAAGAAATACATGGGGGTGTGCAGTCTGGGGTCCAGGCAGATGAGTCCCAGGATCACGCCATTGGCCAGCAGGCTGAAGATATACAACAGGGAGAAGCTCCAGAGGAGGAACACCTCCATCTCTGCTCTGAGCTGGAATCCCACCAAGATGAATTCTGTGACCCATGACTGGTTGCCTCCCATTCCTTAGTGACCACCTGGGAGTGAAGTGTGACAAGAAGATCAGAGCTGGAGAATCAATGAAAATTAGATCGATCTATCTCAAAATGGACTCAGAGAAATGGACACTCGTTCCTGTTTGGCGGCTTCTCCGCTTCCCAACAGCTGCTATCTTTCTGTTTTGAACACTTTATCATGAAAGAGATTTAAACCTATAGAAAAAATCAGGAATTATGCAAACGACTCCACATACTTTCACCTAGATTCAGCGTACCTTTTTTTCTTATTTTCTTTTTTATCTTATACTCTTTCTGTCTATACATTTTTTGAACCATTTGAAATTAAGTTGTGGATGTGATGTCCATTTACCCATAAATCTCTCATCTTTTCACTAAGAAAAAGGATATTCACTAAACTAGTCATACTATAATTGTAAAAGTCAGGAAAATCAGCATTGACATGTTTCTTTTCTCTAATATTCAGTATTTTCCTTCACCCCCATCTGTCTACGCCCAAGTCCAAGAACGCACATTCCATTTGATATCACCTGTCTTTAGTTTTCTGGCATCTGCAGTATTTACCTAGTCTTTCCAGACACTGAAATTTTGAAGAGGGTGCAGCAGTTTTTAGTTGAAATGTTCCTCAAATTGGGAGTGTACAATGCTTTGGTTCAGATTATTCACTTTCTACAACCAAATAAAGAGGAGGCTCAGGGCATTATGAGCAGGTGCATGATATTAATTTTTCCCATTTTTGGACAAACCTAACTTGAATCACTTGGTGAAGATGATGCTCCCCAGGTATCTCCACTGAATAGTTATTATTTTTCCCTAATTAATTTCTGAGGCATCAATTAAAATTATTACATAAATATCTTGTTCCTCATGACAAAACTAGTCACTAATTTCTTTACTGATTGTCATGCTTGACCTAATTATTACTAATAATGATTGAAAATGTTTGGCCCTAATGGTCTCATTACTTTTATATTTATTAGTTGACAATTTTGTACACAAATTAACCTATCCATGACTATCTATCTACCTACCTTTCTTCTATTTATTTATAGATTCTTAAAAATTAGTGCCTTAAGGATATATGTAAAGGTGAGATCGTGGTTTTTTCATATATGTACATAGGAGAGTTTGATCAGATTCCTTCTACCATTCTTCCCTATTTCTAGTCTTCTTCCCACCCTTTAATCCTCTTTCTCTACTCCACCGTTCTCTTCTATTTTCATGGGATTCTCACCATCCCCTTCTTTATTTTTGTCTGACTTCTACATATCAGTGAAAACATTTGACCCTTGAATTTCTGGGTCTGTCTTATTTCACTTAGCATGATGTTCTTCAATCCCATCCATTTACCTGCAAATGCCATAATTTATTTCTTCTTCCATTGTGTGGAATATTACTCAGCCCTAAAGAGGACTAAAATTATGGCATTTGCAGGTAAATGAATGGAGCTGGAACATATCATGCTAAGTGAAATAAGCCAAACCCAAAGAACTAAAGGCTGAATGTTTTCTCTGATAAGTGGTTGCTGATTCATAATGGGAGGTTGGGGGAGGGAAGAATGAAGGAACTCTGGATTGTGCAGAGGGGAGTGTGGGGAGGGGAGGAGGTGTGGGAAGGATGGTGGAATGAGATGGATATTATAACCCTATATACATGTATGATTATATTACCAGTGTGACTCTGCACCATGTACAGCCAGAGCAAGGAGAAATTGTGCTCCATTTGTGTACAATGTGTCAAAATACATTCTACTTTCATGTATAACTAATTAGAACAAATTTTTAAAAATTTAGAAACTGCATTGTGTACATATACCAAATTTTTCTTATCCATTGGTCTATTGATGGGCACCTAGACTGATAATGTAGCCTGGCTATTGTGAATTGTGCTGCTATAAACACTGATGTAGCTCCATGGCCCTATCACATGCTGATTTTAGGTCTTTTTGGATAACAAGGAGTGGGATAGCTGGGTCATATGGAGGCTCCATTTCTAGTTTTCTGAGGACTCCGCATACTGCTTTCCAGACTGGTTGTACTAATTTGTAGTTCTACCAACTATGTACACGTGTGATTGTCTCCTCCACATCTTCCCCAACATTTATTATCATTTGTATTCTCGATAATTGCTACTCTGGCTGGAGTTAGGTGAAATTTCAATGTAGTTTTGTTTTTCATTTTCCTGATTGCTAGTGATGTTGAATATGTTAATATAGTTATTGGCCATTTGCACTTCTACTTTCGAGAAGTGTTTCTTTAGTTCTTTTGCCCATTTATTAATTGGAAAATTAGTGGGAGTTTTTGGTGTGTTAAGTTTTTTTGAACTTATTTTTATATATTCTGGATATTAACCTCTATCTGGGGAGCAGGTGGTAAAGATCTCCCATTTTGTAGGTTCTCTCTTCAGGTTCTTAATTAATTCCTTTGCTGAGCAGAAGCTTCTTAATTTGATGTTGTCCCACTTATTGATTCTTCATTTTATTTCTGGCACCTTAGGAGTCTTGTTAAAGCAGTTGTAACTTGTACCAGTATGTTGGAGTGTTGGATCTATATTTTCTTCTAGCAGTTGCAGATTTCCTGGTCTAATTCTTAGGTCTTTCATCAACTTTGAGTTGACTTTTGTGCAGGGTGAAAGAGATCTAGCTGCGTTCTTCTACATCCAAAGAAAGGTATGGATATCCAGTTTTCCCAGCACCATTTGTTATAAAGTCTCTTTTTTCCAATGTACGTTTTAGGCACCTTTGTCAAGATGACTGCATCTATATGGGTTTGTCTCGGTGTCTTCTATTCTATTCCTTTGTTATTCATGTGTGTCTTTATACCAATACCATGCTATTTTTTTACTATAGTTCTGTAGTAAAATTTGACATCAGGTATTATGATGCTTCCACATTTCTCTTTTTGCTCCGGATTGCTTTGTCTATTCTAGGTCTCTTGTTCTTCCAAATGAATTTTAAGACTGTTTTTCTTCTAGTTTTTAAAGACTGTTTTTCTCAAGAATGTCATTGGCATTTTGATGGAGATTGGATTGATTGATTAAGTAGTTATACTTTTTTACTACACACCTATTTTGTCTCTATTAAGAATTTTAAAAGTAGATGAAAAGTGTTATTTATAACTATTTTTCTTTTTCTATAAATACATTATGAATTATTTTGTATGTCAAAATATCTATAGCATACTTTGAAGGACTGCTTGTTTTTTCTTTAGATACAAATTTATTTTATATATTTTTGTGTACAATATTCTTCAGTAATTAAATTACACATATAAATATGGATTTAGATATATACTTATTATTGTTTGTTCATGAAATCCTACAGTAAATTCTGAGGCTTGTAAATGTTAAACTAAGTCAATCAAACAACTTATCTATGTAACTGTGTAAAAGTATCTATCAGCCTTAAAGTCAGATTAAAAATCAAACAAGCATAGTTACTTTATATTAGGTAGAGAGGAGTGAAAGGAGGGGAAAGGGTTTGGGGGTATGGAGGATAATAGAGTGAAACAGACATTATTACCTCATGTACATGTAGACTGCATGACCAATGTGATCCTGCAATATGTACAATCAGAAAAATGAGAGATCACACTCCTTTTATGAATGATCTATCAAAATGTATAAATGCATTCTACTGTCAGGTACCAATAATTAGGGCAAATAAAAATTAATGAAATTAAAAAATAATAATAAAGTACAATTCACCTTAAATTGGCACATTCCTATCCTATACTTTCTTCCTTATCTAAGGAAAGAATAAAAAAAAAAAAAATCAAACAAGCAAAATCCTGATGCATTAGGACTCCTCACTATAAGAAACCAGCCAAGGGAAAGGAGTCTAACTTAGCAGTCCTGACTCTGTAGGTCCAAGTTTCCCACTTTCCCCATGTCGTTGTCCCACTTCTGGCTGCTCCTTTCCTCTGGCTCCCAGAGGGGCATACCCTTTAAGATGTGGTAAAAGCCTGTCTAAAATCAACTTCCTTTGGTTTCTCCTATGTCAACCTGTTAGTCAGCTCTTCATCCCTTCACTAAAATACAACCTAGAGGAGGAAGAATTTCCTTCAATGCATATTTCACTGCTCTTGGTCTACGGTTGGCTGACTCCCTTGCAGAAACATGGCAGAATGGCTCGGCAGAGGATAGCTGCTTAGCTCATGGGAGCTGGGGGCGGGGAGAGGAGTGGACTGAGAAGGACATAAGCCCTTGTAGGGAACACACCCACTGACCTGCTTTCTCCAACTAGGTTCCACATTCCAGTACATTAATTCATTAAATGGGTTAATCCACTGATGAAGTAAGAATTCTCATAATCCAATCATTGCCTAAAAGCCCACTGGGGATCATACTTCCAAAACATGAGCTTCTGAGGATATTCAAGTCCAAACCATAACACTTAACAAGATATTAAATACTGAGAAAGAAAATAACATTAAATGGAAGCCCATAGTCCACAGAGCTTAAAAATACAACGTGGTTTCTAATGTGTAGTTACTTGGTTGCTGTGATGAAATTCTCTCCTATTCTATGTGTAGCCCAGAGCTACCTTACTCTCTAAGTAAGAGAGGCGACACAATTTTATGTGACTTTCATGTGTGTTTCATATACTCCAGGTTCCACATGGTTCCATCCCAACATCACTCTTTAAATTTCCTTCTTAGATGACTTTCTACCTATATCATTAAGAATAAGAGACAGATTCCTCATGTTATATCTAATTCAGTGTTTTCTTCTCAATTCCAGTTTCTAGATTGAAAGGAGCCCCTGTTTAATTGGTGAGAGGCATGTAGGATGATTTGACTCTTCACTGTACATCAAACAGAAGGCAACCCTTAGCTCATGCAGGAATTACAAGTTAAACAGCTTCTACAATAATGTCGTAGCACTTAAAATGGTGCCTAAACAATGCATTCACAGAGAGTTATGTTAGCGCTTACAATGCTGGATACAATTTTTGAATTTCTTACTGACTATATTTTTTTAAAATATATATTAATATATGATAGATTCTGTCTTAAAACATGCTGAGAATTGTGAATGCCCCTTTGGGATTCATGAGGCATAGGTAAATGTAAATCCTAGAAAAAGCCTATACTGAGTTGGAAATGTACATGGGTCTTTTCAAAATGCTATTGCAGCTACACAGAGTGTTTATCCACCAGACTTGTTGTGTAAGGCTGAAGGGGGTTTTCAGTGGAGTCACAGGTCTCTCCATTGGAAGGGTTTCTTGCACGTTTACAACCAGTTCCTATAAAGAGAAAGGTTGCAGTCTATTGATCTTGTCTAGGTCCCATTAAAAGTCTCTTGGACAGATAGCCTCTGAAGAGGGTCTTTTCTGTTCTAGCAAAGTAGAGGGGATTCATAAGGGTAGGCTTAGTCCTGTACTGGCTTGAGCAAAAATTGCCTTAAAATAAAAAATGAAGTGGCATCGATGCCAAATGCCATTTATTTGACTGGAGATATCCCTCGCCCTATATCGAATGTCAATGTCTTGTCCTTCTTGATATATTTTGCAATAGCTAGTTTAGCTGTAGATAAAACTCTCAGAAAATATTCATTAATTAGATGGATGACATTCTATTCAGTTGATGATTTAGTTATTCATATAATGTGTATCAAGTATATATTACATAATCTGTATATTAAATATATAATATATTTATAACTATTAAAGCATTGTTTATTTCTACTTTTATAAACTCACAGTTAAAATTTGATGATTTTAAATAATTAAAAACAGTGTTTATAGGGAATAAACTTGTGAGTGCAATGACGCAGATTGTAGATAAAATAGCCTTGGTTAAATGTGTTGATGACTGTAATGTATTAAGTAAGTCATGACCTGCAAAGAGACAAGTCTACACCCTGCCCAGCAACTCTGCGTGTTGCCATTTTTAGAAAGAGGGTCTCTGCACATGTGATTAGGTAAGGATCTTGAGATAACTCTCAGTTTTCTGGATCCTAACTCCAGTGACAAGGGCCCTTGAGAGATAAAGGCAGAAGGATATTTGAAACAAACTGGAAAAGACACACCTAGGTAAAAATGATGTGAAGATGGAATTGTGGAGAGATGTGGCTAGACATCAAAGAATGCTGACACTAGCCAGAAGGTAGACAAAATAAGAAACCATCCTCCTTAAGAATCTGTGAGGGAGTGTGATCCTACTCTATCTTCGACTTCTAGCAGACTCCAGAACTGTGAAAGAACTTATTTCCATTGTTTTAAGTCACCACGTTTATGATAATTTTTGTACTAACTGTAGAAAATGAATACAGCATCTTATACCTGCTTTGAATTCATGGTTACAAGAAGATAAATTCAAGGACATGGTTTTGGAGAAACTACTTCATATGCAGGTAAAAGGACTTCAGAAATAGGCAGGTACATGTGTCTTCAACATTGTGAACTTTTGAGAATTCTAAGCCCAAGGGAGGGATCAGTTATATGAATGGTGTTTCTTTGAGAAAAAGGACTCAATGAAACAGAAACTAATCAAAGACTGCTTTATCTTTGTAAATATATTGGATTCGAGAAGGGTTCTATATAAATGCACACAAAATTATTTTTACTACGATTAAAGACTATTACTATAATAGAGCAAGCAGGGGATACTAACATCAGCATTGCAAACATTTTCTTAGACACACTGGTCACAATAAGCCATCTGTGAAACACACTCGAATTCTAAACATAAAGGATAACAATACAATTGAAGATAACGCATTCTGTTGCTACTCCACATGAATATTTCTTTCCTGACTTTTTAGTCTGGCCATTTTTGTGTCTGGATTATCAAATCTTTTTTATCTTCATTATCATTTCTTTTTGTCATTAAAAATAGACAACATAAAATTAAGAGAGATTAAAATTCTTAAGCAGTTATCATAATGAAATAGAGAAGAACGTATCACAACGAGGAGGCCTCAACTTTACATTCCTAGCATAGCAGATGAGTAAGAGCAGCTCAGAAGAGAGAAGGTTTCCATGACCAGTCCCAGCCACTCTCCACCCAGAGCTGCACCCGGGTTGCCACTCCTACTAGAGAGCTTTAATTCTCTTTCTCCAGCTCTCAGTGCCAGTTTGAACTGCTAACTCTTTCTGTCCTGTTTGGGAGTAGGGGAAATACACATGTGAAATAGAGTGGATTCAAGTGTGATAGTTATCACGATAAGGTGATACCTGGGATAATTCCACAAGAAATAATCACATGGTAAACTTACCTCTTACACCGCGTCAGTGAGGAGAAGTTCTGTTGCACCTTGTAGTAGTGTTTGCCTTTAGTAAAACTTTTGACAGAGATTTTCCTGGACATCAATATCTTCATTTGGACTAAATCATACATTAAGTCCTTTAATTAGTTTGTTTTTTTCCAGAACCTTATTTAAACAAAAGGCTGTCTAAATATCTCTTCATCTTGAGTCCCCTCTCACTGAGACCTTATCCTACCTCCAATCACTGTCCTCAGGTACCTTGGGAGGTTGTAGGAGGCAGATACTGAGGGATTCCTGTCCACAGCGCAGCGGGTAGGGGTTCCATGTGGGGGTGGGGCATTGTGCCTTTTCTAGGGAGCACTCTGAGTGAGGAGGGAGGATCACCCACCCGGTCATTCCTCTGGCATCGCCAGGCTGATTTCTACTGTCATCTCTTTCATTTCAACTACTCACATGGAAAATCACTTCCCAGCATAAATAAGTTTCAACTTAAGAAGGTACTAGCGCTGGATTTTCCCCAAGGAAAACACTTTGACCTAGGAAAATACCCACAGAGAAGAGAAGCACACCTCTTAAATGGGTGTAGAATCCTACTCCTCTGGCAGCCTTCAGAGGATGAAATCCTAAGCGTGGAAGGATTCACTGGACTTGCTGAAACTTCACTGAACCCCAGGAGCACAGCTTTTATTTTAGAATCAAAGGAATAAAAACATTCCTAAGCTTCTATTGAGAGTTCAAAATTCCCAGAAGGATCATAAGATAGCACACCTATTTATCTTCTCTCTAGGGTATGGGGATTCTCTGAATTGTGACTCTGGAGGAGAACAAAGATTGTGTCTAATTGTCCTCAGATGAAAAATTCTAGGGAATGGGCAGGACAGATATCAACATCAGGTATCTCAAGGGTCATGAACCTGAAGACAGAGATCACAAAATACAATATCCAAATTCTTAAAATCGCTATGGTTTTATGACTTCAAGTGTTATGTTTAGATCATGTATGAGATAGTGCAAGAATTTTCAGAGGTGAAATGATTAGATTATGAGAGGTATAGCCCACCTACCTACTGGATTAACTGGGTAGCAACTGTAGGTCGGTAGGTAGGTTGTGACACGATGAAGTCCGTCAGTCTGGGGGTGCCTTTGAGGTTTATATTTTGTCCCCGGTGAGCACAGTTCTCTCTCTGCTTCCTGGTTGCCATGTTCTGAGCTGCTTTCCTCTACCACACCCTTCCGCCATGATGTTCTGCCTTGCTTTGGACACAGAGTTATAGAGTCAACTGACGGTGGCCCGAACTTCTGAAACCTTGAGCCAAAATAAGCTTTTCCTCCTCTGTGTTGTTCTTGTTTGTTCTTTGGATTGCAGCATGCAAAGCTGACTAAAACATCATGCTTCTCTGTGATTCCCCTCTGTTTAATAGGTATGGAGAAGCTGTGACGTTTAGGTGGTGGAGAGGTATGGAAATCCTGAGAAGTGAAGGCTCTCCCAATGCCAAGTGCATCTCTGTCTGCAGTAGGATGTGCTGATAAAATGAAGGACTACAGCATTCAACCATTATTGAGTCTTTATTATGCTTCAGAAAATGCGATGTATGCTTCAGATGGAATATGTGTTTAATCTAATCATCATCCTCATTTTGTAGGTATGAGTACTGTAGTTTAAATATACTGTCAGCTATTCTTTCAGTTTGGTCCAGGGATCTCTAAAAGGCTCTCTCTTGAGAGACTTTCAAAGGATCTGTAGGATCAAACTATTTTTATAATGATATCTAGACAGTTTTTGTCTTGTTTTAATCCTATTCACACTGAATTTTACCAGAGGCTACTGCATTTGTTATACTGTAACATAGAGGAAGCACAGGAATATATGAAATGTCGTTGCCTACTATTAAGTCAAACATTCAAAAGTCACGAAAATGTGAAACAGATATTCTTTATATTTTCTTATAAAATAAAGTTATTTTTCGCAAAACCCATTATTTATAATAATTTATAAAGGAAGCCTTTAAAAAGCGAATTAAAAGTAAATAACAAATTCTTTGTTTTAATTTTGATTATGGTAAATATCAACAAATATGCCTACACAAAGTAGCTTTAGGTCCTCAGTAACTGTTAAGAGTTTAAAATTGTCCTCAGATCAAAACTAAGCTTTGGTAATCACTGCACTAAATGATCCATCACCAATCTCCTAAGGGCAAGATCGATTTTTGTATAACACCAAAAGTGAGTTCATTTTCTGTTAAGAGTCTAAAATAACATACATCTGTCATCTCACAGTTTCATTGGTTAGAAACATGTGTGGATCAGCTGAATTGCCTGCACAAGTCTAATAAACTGAATCAAGATTTGGCTGGGTCTGCAGTCCTCATCAGAGACTTGAGATCTTCTCGAGTTTGATGGTTGTTGGAAGAGTCTGATGGTAGAACTGAGGTCCCTATCTGAGACTGCCCTCAGCCCAGTGGTCATGGTCCCACCCTGGTCCTTACACACCAGTCCCTCCGTGTTCAAGTCAGATTGTGAGTTGTTCACCCACTTCCAATCTGACTTCCTCCCCTGCTACCAGATGAAGGAGAATCTGGGCTTTTGGAAGGCTCATCTGATTATCACCAAGATAACGTCCACATTTTAAGGTCAGTTGATCTGCAAAGTCTCTTTACATTGGCATCCAAGTTAATGCTTGAATCATGGGGATCTTAGAAGGCCCTCTATAGAATTCTGCCTACCCCCAAATGCTTTTTTCTTAGCCACTGAGGAACAATTATACTTTTTAGATCCTGCAAATTTTCCTCAAAAAGGTGCTAATGTGTCCATTTTATCTTCATTACTGTGTCCTACTGCTCCGGGGTATAAAAATAGTGACCTTAAATCCAAATTTAGAAAGGAAAGTCTCTTCAATCTCCAAGTGATATGACTAGAATGTTTTAAAGTTTCTTTCAATTTCAAATTTATATGAATTTAAACTGAGTTAATCATTTCTTGCAGATTCTACTCACATGGTCCCTGGTGTAGGTTCCCTTACAGAAAATATCATTTATATTTACAAGACCATTTATGTATAGACCCAGCAGTAGTGTCAGTATAAATATGCCTACGATTTGGAAGAGTCAGAATAGGTAGGGGTAGATTTGAGTAAACTGCTAATCCATCCTATAAAGTCAGACATACATTTTCATATTTTTGGACTAATCTGATTACTTGATACTCCCTTTTATTTGTGCCCTGTGATTACCTTGTGCAGAATAATTTAGCATAGAAACTATCTGGTGGCAAGCTAAATCAAGCTCTTCTACAGACCAGTCATTTTCCATTGGTGTTATGTTCAGAAGAAGATTTCTCTTGATCATACAATATAGTCAATCATCAGTTTCCATATTATCATATGACTCATTTCCATATAAGACCAAACTTACATCATATTTATTTTAATCAACTTTGTTGCTGCTGTGACCCAAAGATCTAACACAAACAATTATAGAGGAGGAAAAGTTTATTTGAAGGTTCACAGTTTCAGAGGTCTTAGTCCATAAAAGGCCAGCCCCATTCCTTGGGGCTGGAGATGAGGCTGAACATCATGGCAGGAGAGGGTGGCAGAGGGAAGCAGCTCACACCATGGTGATCAGAAAGCAGAGAGACACTCCATTCTCCAGATAAAAAATATATACCCATAGCCTCGCCCCAATTCCCACCTCCTCCAGCCACACCTACCACTTCACTTACCGCTCAGTTAATCCCTATCAGGGGATTAATTGAGTTAAGACTCTCACAACCCGATCATTTCTCCTCTGAACCTTCTGGCATTGTCTCACACATGAGCTTTGGGGCAACACCTCACGTCCAAACTGTAACAATATTGCAAAGTGGTCATGGTACAAATCAGTGAGAACTAGAGAAGTATTTATTGTGCCTTTCCAGCAGATGTGGCATTTGCTGTAAGTCAGAACACCACTGTGCACAAACATCATTACAGTTAGGCAAGATATCGTTGTTTCTGCATTCCACATCAGTTGGGGGCATATTCCATTGAAATCTCTTTCTGTCGTGCTACAGGGCCAACCTCTGTTTTTGGATGAGGTCATGGTTTATATTCAAGTTTCCAGCCCCCTAACTGTGCTGCAGGTTATGTCTTATTCTCATTTGTTCTTGATATGAGGACAGTGGAAGTACATCAATGCAAATCGTAGTGCCCCTGGAGAACGTCAATAAGCTCTAAGGCTGTGGGATCCCCACAGTTGTTCCTCCTCTGCCTACGCAGGGAGGATGAAGGGAATTGCCTATGGTTACTTTGGCTGCCATTGCATCAAAACAGTCAAGAGACACTGTTGGTCAAGGTTGCACCCTCCCTGAGTCCTGGCCGTGTCCTGAATTATTTGTTAGTCTGCATGACCTGTTTTTCTAAAGTGCCACCTATTTCCAGGTTGAGTTCCATTCTGTGCCTTCCTCCTGGAACAGAATCCCCTATAATCTGCTTATTCTAACTAACAAATCTTTTTTCTTAGCGTCTTACTTCTGATTAAATTCAGCTTGTTCCATTACTCCTAGACAGGCACCTGATTTCCTTACAGCCCTTCTTTTTCTCTTGCGGGACAATCGGCCTTCTTATGATTATCATTGTGCAGTCAGGCTATAGCTCAGTTGCCCCAGACTATTGTTTCCCATATGGGAGTTTGGTGTGAAGTACCCCACTTAGACGTAGCTTAGACTGAGAATGCCATAAAACATCCCATGGCCCGATTCTCTCGAGAACATCCCCAGGGAACTCACAGCCACCATGCGAAGCTTACATATTCCCATCAGCAACCCAATGACTTCTTTCCTGTGTACAGTGCTCTATGCACACGTACAAGGATAACATGTACGTGTCCACAGTATTTCAGAGTGCTAGGAATGCAGTGGGCATATGTTTGTCCATTACAGCCAAGGATCTTTCTGAGCATTTGATCATCAGTATTTAGAGTGATCAGTCAACTGAGAATTCTACACTAACTTGTATGGTCAAATGCAGCGTAGTGCCCAGAAGTTTATTTCCAAATGATATTTGTGGTAGAAGTAACTTGAACCAGCATTCCTCCTGTGTTAATACATGTTGGTTCCTTCAGTGTCCAACAGTTCGTGCAGCATAGCACAACGTGGTCAATTGTCTCATGGTGTCATGCCACCAGGGACTGAAAACTTCCCTTTGACGTGGGTTCCAAGAGCAGGGGTGGATTTGGCAAATCTATGGCTTCTGCCTTTTGGGCATTTGCTGTCAATGTACCAAGGGACAAAATCATTCTCTAGTTGTGGACAAATTGAGGCAGCAGTGTATTATATTTCTCTCATCTTGTGATGTTTATTTTTGATGTGTGACTTATTCGTCTGTTTCCTATTTACAGCTCTTTCTCCTTTGCCCCATTTGTCATGGATTTCAACTCAGTTTTCCACACTCGAAGGCATGTTAGGTTCAGCCACTGTGCTGTGGCAAGGGCTGGTGGCAGTACCAGGTTAGTAAGTGTCTTTCCTTCAGTCTGTTCCCTTTCATAGAGGGTAGTGGGCTGCGTCAAGCACGAGGTGACAAGCTACATCCACCTGCACACAGCTTTGCCCGATGGGCTGGAAACTGGCCCATCCCGACAGCCTTTGGGAATCCTTGGGGCCTAGCTACTGTTTCTTGAGTACAGAACATCTGTGTTTCTGGCGATCATAATGGCTACCCTGGTGTAGGGGCGACTGCATGAGGTAGGAAAAAAGAAAGTTGAGAAAAATGTGGGGAAAGATTATGAAGGGGTACCAGGACCCTCCCCAGTTTATTCCCCGAATCCTTCAGAAAAGAGGAGGCGTGCGTTGAGTCAGGACCTCCCATGGCCCCCTTCAGGTAGGCATGCAGCCAGCTCTGCACGCTGCCATTTCAGAAAGTGTGAAGCCATGACACAACCTGAGGGGCTCTTTGCCCATTGTTGAACTGTGGGCACAAAGTCATTCTTTGATCTGAAGCAATGTAACTTGGTGGTCTGATTTAGGACAATCTCTTACTTCTATAATCATGGTTCCCTTTAGTTATCAAATTTATTCCTAAGGACTAATTTTCAGTTTTTATATGTTAAATTCAACAGCTGCTCACTCTTACAGACGGCTTCTACTACTTGCTTTTCTTCTGGAGTGAAGGTCATACTTTCCTATTTCATTAGCATTATAGAAATACATCCATATATATGTATATATGAAACTGGGAATTTTGGATAAAACTCTGGACCTGATCTCTCTACCTCTAATTTAAGGCTTTCTTTAATATTTATTTGGTTACCTGTGTATTTGTTTGATCACAGTATTATTTTTGTGAAATATGAAGTCTAATCTCCCCCACCTCCATTTCAGTGTTAACTTTAGCATCAAAGGGTACTGCTCCTCAAGGGGCGATTTCTTTTTAAATACACATTTTGAGCAAAAGAGACTGGCGTCATACACGACCAACTCTTCTTGGGAGAAGGTGGTACAAAGATATTTCAAATTAGCTGTGGCACAGCAACAGTTGTTATTAGCAATGTTTTGCCATTAGGAATGGTAGACACTGGGAGGAAATCTGTGCAGTCGCAGAAAAGCTAAAAATGGCATGTTTGATTTTAAAATTGATCAAGGAGCACAAAGAAGGAGGAAACCAAAACATATACGCTTGAGCAAGAGTGTATATTTCAGGAGTTAAAAAGAAGCCAGACAGATGAAAAATGTTCTGAGATTATTGAAGCTAACTCATGCTGTGAACATGTGAATAATTCTCGACTTTAGAATTCCCCTTCCTTGTCAATCTTCATGATCCCCTTCTCTACATGGTGAAAATTTATCTACTGGAAGAACTCCAATTTCTTTTCTGTTCCTTTACTGACTGTTTTATCTTCTGGTGTTCTCTTCCATGCACAATTATCATCAGCTACCTGATGAGGGTTGAGAATTATATTTCCTGGTAACCCAGACTGAGGTGAGAGTGGCTGTCAGAATATATAATTAAAACTAGGATCATCTCAACATAAAGACAGAGAGTGCTTCTGATAAAATGGCTGCAAAATTTAAAAGAAAACAAACAAAAAATCTAAATGCTGGTACATTCACTATTAACAACCAGTCTGTTCAGTATGTCTCTCTGCTCTTTCTTATTGCTTACAGTACTCCAATCCAAATCTTTTATTGCAGGATTTTTTATATCATGGTTTCAAGTTCAAAGTTGTGATGGAGAGTACGTGAGCCTGTTCTCAGTTCCAAAATACAGTGGAGCAAATATGGACATGTAGAATCCATTAGCTGTTAAGTCATGGTATGTTTTAGAAGATGTCAGAGGGAAAGACTCACTCTAGAAGTGCTCCAAACTCTTGGCCTTAAATTGCATCTAATCACCTGATCCCTGGCCTACCCCCATCCCCAGTGAGACCCTCTAATTAGAAATATGTGGAACTAGATTAGTTCTAGGTCTAGAACAACAGTGGGAAAGCTATTGTTCCTGGGTCCCACTTAACAAGCAATGTTTTTGTAAGTAAAGTTTTATTGAAACACAGCAACACCCATTCATTTACACATGGTCTATGACTGCTTCTGCCAGAGTTGAGTTGTTATGATAGAAAAGATGGCCCTCAGAGTCATAACTATTTACTTATGTCCCTTCATGGGAAAAATCACATCTAGAAGGTGTATATCATGATTTTATTAACTAAAGTGAGTTGGACAATCTGGACAAAAGGTTTCATGGTATTAGTTGTTTCCCAATAATTGGAATTAGATTTCCAATCAGTCCAATGATGAATTACCTGTTAAAATGTGAGATATTTTTATGGGTATAAAATAGTATCTCATAGTCGTTGTAAATACAATTTCTTGCTGACTAGGCAGCAAGAAGAACTTTATATTTATTAGCTGTTCATATTTTTTGTAGAATGACTGCTCATATGCTTTGCTAATTTTATTATATTTTCTTATCTTTTTTACATTGATTTGAAGGAGTTTATCCAATGTATTATCTATAGTTGCATTTAGTCATATATGTAAGTATGCATGTGTGTGTGTGTGTGTGTGTGTGTGTGTGTGTGTGTGTGTAGTTTAATACGCTCACTTGATCTGTGGCTCCACTTCATGATTCTTAATAATGACCTTGATGAGCAGTGACTAATTATGTAAAGGTCTCATATTTATCACACTTAGAGATTTTGTTTAGTGTTTTTTGAGTTTCCTTAAACATTTTTGAGTTTCCCTTAAATAGTCCACATTTATCCAATATCATGAAAGCATTCAACTATTTTTTCCTCAAAGGCGTTGTCTTAACTTTGTACCTGTAGTCCTACAATATTCCATTTTAAGACAGCATGTATTCTAGGAAAGGGCAAAAAATGCCAACTCCCATATTTCATAGAAAGCAAAGTCCCCTCCCCTGGTGGCCCTTCCGTGTCTCTCAGCTCAGCCTCTCCTTCCTCAGTGCCCTACCCAGGGCCCCCTTGACCTCTGCGTTCCTCAGGCTGTAGATCAGGGGGTTCAGCATGGGGTTGAAAAGGCTGTAGAACAGGGAGAGGACCTTCTGCTGCTCCTCAGGGTGGCGGGACTGGGGGGCCATGTACATGACGATGGCACTGCCAAAGAAGAGCCCCACCACGCAGAGGTGGGAGGAGCAGGTGGAGAAGGCCTTCCTGCGGCCCTCCCCTGACTGGATCCTCAGGATGGCCAGCAGGATGCGCGTGTAGGATGCCAGCACCCAGCACAGGGGCCCCACCAAGATGAACACACAGGCTGCAAAGATGACGACTTGGTTGAGCCTGGTGTCAGCACAGGCCAGCTTGAGGACAGACAGGATCTCACAGAAGAAGTGGTTGATCTTGTGAGGCCCACAGAAGGGCAGCCTCAGGAGGAGGACTAAATGGACCAGGGCCAGGAGGAAGCTAAACACCCAGGAAGCAGCAGCCAGGATGGTGCACACTCTCCAGCTCATGATGACAGCATAATGTAGGGGGTGACAGATGGCCACATACCGATCATAGGACATCGCCACCAAAATCAGGCACTCTATGTGAGCAAAAGCCAAGTACAGGAATGTCTGCATTATGCAAGGAACAAAGGAGATAGTTCTTTGGTTCACAAGGTTTGCCAGCATCTTTGGGACATTGTTGGAAGCATAGGACATGTCAACTATTGCCAGGTGTGAAAGGAAGAAATACATGGGGGTGTGCAGTCTGGGGTCCAGACAGATAATCCCAAGGATGACCCCATTCCCCAGCAGGGTGAAGGCGTAGAAGACAGAGAAAAGTCCAAAGAGGAAACACTCGAGTGTCGGCTCCACCTGGAAGCCCAGCAGAGTGACCTGGGTGATCCATGTCTGGTTGCCTCCCATGCTCTTCCAGCAGCAGTGAGACCTGGACCAGACAGGAGGCTCAGTGCTGCGGAGCAGAGATGCACGGTAGTTAGTGGAGGTCACCGAGGGAGCATTTGGAAATGTATCACTTAGAATGGATTTGCTAGCATTCATTTTCAGATATGTTCCAGAAACTTACCTGGTTTGATCATAAAAATGAGGGAGGAAAAAACAAAAACCCCATTGCATCAATGGAATAATAAGGGGAAAAGATAATATATACCTCTCTCTGTCTCTCTCTCCATTTTTTCTTTCTTTCTTTTTCTTCTGTATTTTTTTTTCTGTCTCCATGTTTTCTTTCTTTCTTTTTCTTCTGTATTTTTTTTTTTTTTTTTTTTTTTGCCATGCTGGGGATTGAGCCCACGGCCTCATGCATGCTAGGCAAGTGCTCTACACCTAAGCGACATCTCTTGCCCTATGTCTTAGTATAGATAACAAACTATAGGTTAACATGGCAGGAGCTACTGTAGTCTACTCTATATATGTGGGTACATATACATGCATGACACATACGTTGTTTTTGGAGAATTCAAGTATTCTGCCTTCCCCTTCAGGGTGGAGTCATGGTTATTAATGTAGTTTGAAAAGAGGTTTTCCTGACAAAACGCTGCTCTAGGAGGTACTTCATTCCTGAGTGTCCTGCCTCCTGGGTCAAGGTGTGATGTGATGTGATGGGACAAGCCTGTCCTGTGCTGTCACATGCTTGCCCATGGCTCCACTTACCTTCTCAACACGCTTTCCACCCACTAAGTTCGGTTTGAAATCCCTTCTACGTGACTTCTTGGTTTTGTAGCTTCTTTACAACTTCCTGAGACCTCCCTTTTCAGCTGCTCCCTGGAAGCTCCTCTTGGTACTTTTTTGTTGTCATTCATCTCCAGTGTCTGTGATTTTATTTTGAAAGTTTTAACTTACTTCTTCATTCGCACCTGATTCTGAAATTTAGGCGTAAGTGAAAGAATTCTCTGGCCATGTGTGAAGGATACTGTATACATCTTAAGTACAGTTAGATGTCCCATGATGATGTTTTGGTCAATGTTGGACTTCCTGTGGTCCCATAGGATCATATCACCTAGGGAAGTGTTCACCTCGGAGTTTGTGAAGTGTAGACTCTCCAGTGAGGTCTTCTAATGATTTATTGCTTGGACTGTGTCCTTGTCACTATGTGACTCAGGACGGCAGTCAACAGGATGACACTTCCAAGTCTTTCTAAAGGAGAGGACTCACACGTGGAAACGAAGTCACAGTGACGGTGGTTACACCATAACTGCATTGTGTTTTTCTCTTTTCCCAATCAACTTAGTGCAGTGCCAAATCTCAGAGCTTATCTCATTTTCTAGGGTGGAAGAATTTTTTGTCCTCAATATCTTCCCAGTTGGGGCAACTTCAGTTACTCTCAATTCTTCCAAGCAACTTCTTTCTCTCTGCCTGTTACCACCCCAGTCGCCTATTGCTGTTCGGATGAACACAGAGCAACCCACAGCCAGGCGCACATGGGAACAGCTGGACTCTCTGGCTAGTTCTTTCCAGAAATCCCTTCCTGGGAGAGCCCTGGGGCTGTCCTGTCTGTGCTGTCCCTTTACAGTCTCTTCACATTTTTTTCTAGAAACAGCCTGAGATCTCTCTTCATTTTAAAATCATGCTAATGTTCCAGATCCAAAAGAATATTTTAAACTTTTAATATTTTTTTTAGAATCTCAACTCTATGCAATAAAAATGGGACTATATTATACAGAGTATTTTAAACTACCTTTTTCACTTAATGAAATGAAATTTATCTTATATTAAAATTATATTTCATACTTTATTTAAAAGAAGTAATATTTTCTATTATATCATGATTTGTTTATTTCTCACTTCTGGAATTTTTTGTTCTCTTGTTTTTATTAGCACTGAGATAATTATTTTTACAAACTTAAGTTTGTCCTGTATTCATGTTTATTTTCATGAACTATACACAAAAAATTAAATTGCAGATGGTAAAGATGTAGACGTTTTGAAGGTATTTACGCCTGTTGACGCTTTCCCTGTAGAGAAGTGGGCCAATTTTAGTTCCCCTGACAGTGTGAGGATCCCCTGAGAGTGTGAGGATCAGTCAAGCCTCTTGCTCTCGTGATCATCAGTACAAAGTATTTCTAGTTATAATCCCAGCTGCTCTGATGCATACCCAGTTTAACGTTTGTCTTTTTGGCCACACAGTTCCATCCATTTGCATAAAGCTTGAGGGATTATGCTCTGTCTCCTTTGGGGCTGAGGGTGCCTTGCTGGTTGTTATTTTTGTTAAAGATATGAACCATGTTTTCCAATAAGCCTTACTAGCAAAACATGTATTTTTTAAAATTTCTATCTGATTCCTGTGGCTATTTCTTAATTTAATATTTCTGGAGTTGAAGCTGAGAGAGGGCATAGTTCATTCCTGGTCCTAAACCTGGAGTTAACTAGCAAATAAGACAATGAAGCAGAGCAGCACTATGGTGGAAAAGGTGCTTGACTTAGGGGAGGCTGTTTCTCTCTCTCTTCTTTTCCTCTCTCTCTCTCTCTTTTTTCTGTCTTCTTTCTTTCCCTTCTTTCTTTCTTTCTTTCCCTTCTTTCTTTCTTTCTTTCCCTTCTTTCTTTCTTTCCTTCTTTCTTTCTTTCTTTCTTTCTTTCTTTCTTTCTTTCTTTCTTTCTTTCTCTCTCTCTCTCTCTCTCTCTCTCTCTTTCTTTCTTTCTTTCTTTCTTTCTTTCTTTCTTTCTTTCTTTCTTTCTTTCTCTTTTACTCTCTTGCCCTCTTTTTCAGGATCTCTCTATGCCTTGAACTCATCGGCTGAAGTGATCCTCTGCCTCAGCCCCCTGTGTAGCTAGGATGGCAGGTTTGTACCACATGCCTGGCTAAAGGTGGCTCATTTAGAAGAGATGATCAGAAAAGGCCTCTCCCAAGAGGAGACATGTGAGTGGAGCTTAATGAACAAGAGACAGCAGAGGAACAGTGAAGGGCAATGCTCTGGTCAGGAGGCACTCATCAGTTCTGGGAAGAGGAAGAAATCCCATGTGCCTGAATCATGGTAGTACACAAGGGGTTATATGTGCTCATTGTGAGCTTGTGTGTATTTTTTAAAAGTTAGAATTGACATAAACGTTTTTTGATGGATTAAATATATTGAGCTACTTTTATAGCACAGAATATCATGCAAGCATTAAAAAGACATTACAAATTTAATATAATGAAATATAAAATTCTCTACATGGACTCAATGTATGTGCGTATATGATGTGCTTTTTATTTTAAAATATAAACACAGTTTTATACATGTATATTTTGATCCTATTTGAATGCATGTGGAATTCCATAAGGAAAACATGAACCTGCTTACACTGATTAGCTCTGCAGGATTAGATCATGCAGGGATTTAGCTTTTGCATGAACTGTTTGCTCCTTGGTTCATTTTCTAATAAACTCTGTGTAATTCTGGATTAAAAAACAGGGCATTTCCATTTTGGGAAAATCCACAGCATAATATATAACTAAAATTGCACATTATATCTGCTCCTTTTGAGAGCAGTACTACTTACCAAGTTTGAATAGGAATCTCTCATCCGTAATTTCCTTGGAGTTTCAAATGGAAGACGTTTCTGCATTGTGAAAATGAGCTAACCCTTAACAGGAAAGAGAAAATTGAAACCTTCAATTACATTTTTCCTTATAAGAGCTGATGGAGGCAATGACCAAGATTTTCCATTGACTAAAAGTAGAAATGGATCTTAAGTCAGGCTGAAAATGATTGTGTGTTCCATCAGATTGTGAAGAGAGCACTTGCAATGGCAGGTTCTCAATTTGCACAAGGAAAGTGAACCTTGTCATACAGAGAAGTGCATTTTGGTGCCTTTTAATTTCCTTATCTGTAATGTACCTTCTGGAGATTTCAAGTTAGAAATACAAATAATAAACACAAGAATAAAAGAAGTGTCTGATGCAGAATCAGAGTGATGGGGAACGTCAAGTCAGGGAAGCTGACTCCTTGGGAGAGTCGCCTCTCTGCTGACGAAGGGGGTTCCTGTCGGGGTTTCGGCCGGACCCCTGGCCCTAGGTGTGGCAAGGCTAAGATGGCGCCTGGCAGTGAGCCAGAGCAGTTAACTTTTGCACAAACAACTGACATTATTTTGAGGAAGTTCCAGGGATTGGCTAAGCTCCCTGATGGACAGTACAGGTCCACTATATGCCTGCCTTCGCTGCCTGTATCTGTTAATGCTCTCCCCTCGTGCGAAAATGCTGATTGGTTACAAGTACTGTATATATTGGAGTGTAAGTTCCACAAAGAGAGAGAACAAAGAAAGAACTATGAGGAAGAAGCGCGCAAAATAAAGAGCTCAAAAGAACCAGGCCTGTGTCTTATCTCTCTGCGGGCAGGGAGTGCGATAGGTGGCGCCGAAACCCGGGAATCTACAGATAAAGTAAAAGGTAATTATTTATTTTCATTTATGACCTTGAGTCCGTCATTGGTATTTCATTTATGACCTTGAGTCCGTCATTGGTAGTTCATTTATGACCTTGAGTCCGTCATTGGTATTTCATTTATGACCTTGAGTCCGTCATTGGTAGTTCATTTATGACCTTGAGTCCGTCATTGGTAGCCGGCAGTGAAGGGTAAAGAACCCAGAAAAAAAAATTAAAACTTCATAGATAGATGCAGTGGTACCAGATTGTTTGTGTGGTGTGTGTTATTTTTGTGTTTGTTGTGTGGCTTGTTTGTGTGCTTGGAGCTCTTAGTGCTGTAAGATTTAATCATAGGAACAGAACTGTCTGGGACTGGAATGAAGCAGCCTCTTAGGGAGTTGTTGGGGAATCACGGAATGCCGCTGAAGGTAGAACAGCTTGAGCATTCCTTGATACCATAAAAAAGGTCTCTCCGTGGTTTTTAGATAAAGGGTTGTTAAATATATTCCTCAGTGGAAGCACCTGGGAGAGGATCTACGCATAACAAAAAAGCAAAAGCTGTTACCTGTTGGAACTTTAGCCATTTGGTCCCTGATTAAATCTTGCTTACAACATAAAGATAAACAAAATCTAAAGGGACCCCTGGAAGAGGGAAGTCAGGTTTTAGAAGAGATTAAAGAGAAACGGTTCTGTTCTCAGAACTCAGAAAGAAATAATAACTCAGAAGGGGAAGATTCAAAAGAGGAACTTTCAGGGGAGGAGCTAGAAAGGACATTTGGGAAGCTAACAATGCAGTCTAAGCGCCCTATTAATGATGACATTGACACCGGTGAAGACTCGAGACCTGTGGGCAATAGTTAAAAAAACACTCTTTTGTGGAGCCTCTGACTGAGGGCAGTCAGGTTTTGGAGAAAATATAAGAGAAAAGGTCTAAAACATCAAAAAGGGCATCAATAAGATCAGGGACAAACAAAAATAAAAATGAAAGTGGGTGTAAGGAACAACTTGTTAGAAAGAGGGAAATCAGTTTAGGGGAGGGTCCCCCTAGGCAGAGAGCTCAGCAGCTCCATTCCTTAAAAGTAGTAAAAAATAATGTTTTGTGATTTTCTGCATTCAAACCTAACCTGATTTCTCAACCAGGAAAAAAAGGGTTAAAAAGTCCTGGGTGATCCTCCCTCCCCCTGCCACATTGGAATGTAACTACAGCGTCTCAAGGAGAAAAGGGGGGTAACCTAAAGATAAGAAGAAAAGAAGAAAAAAAGTGTCCGTTTTAAATTCCTGGGCCGCTGCATAAAACTGACTTATTCTTCAGGATTCTTGTTTTGTTTTTTTTCTTTAATGCTGTATTTTTGAGCTCATAATTTTAATCCTACATACCTAGGTTAATGATTTTATTTTTGATCAGTTCTATTTTTTATTCAACTGAAGTTTTTTAAACAGCTGTTTCATTGCAATGAACATTCACCTATAAATTACAAGGCCTTTGATTTTGTGTTATTTGTATGTCGTACTGTCTGGTGTTATGTCTTATCTGCATCAAAACTGAGCGCTCTTAAAATTAAAATTTAAAAATGGATCCAAATACTTTTATTCACGTGGTTTAAAAGGGTTCAATTTAAATTGGGTAAACTAATGAAAGTAAAATATCTTTAAAAATAACTCATAAGTCTCCAGGTGGTCAAACTAATAAAATGTTAATGTTAAACAATGTCTAATATCAATTGCTTCTAGGACTTTTCTTCAGCAGGAAAGAGGCAACAGATCCTGTTCAGGACACTTGTCTGATATCTTGGTTTTTATAAAATAAATAAATTGGAGTTGACATGTATGGGATTACTCAAATGTGTTTGTAGAGACGTCTGGTTAATTTACAAGGTTAAAATGCTAATTGTTAAATAATATCAAGTACTTTTAACTCCTTAAATTACATGGGGTATCATACTTAAACATTATTGGTGTTTTCATAGGTTGGTAAATAAAAGGGTTTAAAATTGCTTTGTGTCATCACTAAACTAAAAACAAGGTTATTAGAAGTTATGTCCTAACAAGTGGAATTCTATATATAAAGGGTCCCAAAAGTTTCAACTGTGTTTCAATTAAGAGTACTATAAACAACAAAATATTTAATCTTATTAAAATAGGGTGATTTATCTAAATTCAGAAATTTCATAAGAGTTGTTTCAGAATGTGAACAAAAAGGGGTCAACAAATAGGGAAGAGAAAATAAAAGGTTCTGGGTTTAAAAATGTATTTAATAAAAAGGAAAAGAAAATGTTTCTGGATAAAAAAGTCTGTGTGTAACAAAGGGCAAGTTTCAACAAGTCTGTGTGTAACTAAGTTGGTTGTGTGTATGTAAAACAGCTAAAGCTATTTAAGGTTTTTCCTAAGGTGAAATACTAATGTTCTGATATAAGCCAAAGTTTAATCTATATGGTAAAATGACATGGTAAAATGACAAGGATTTCTTAGAAACACCAATTCATTCTTAACTTTGTGTCTCTTAAGTTTTATTAAAAATAGGGGTTTATACAATTATGGTTAAGCAACTGTTAAAAATTTGTACTACGTTATAAAGTCTAAATTTTTCTTTAAAAACTAAAATTGGTAAGAACCAATTCCTCACTAAAATTAAAATAACTCTAACCACAGATGTACCTTATAACCCACAAAAACAAGGTATTGTTGAACATACACATCTCACCCTCAAAAATGTTCTTTATAAACAAAAAGGGGGAATAGAGGAGACCTTCAGGTCCCCTAAAGATAAACTTTCTCTTTGTCTCTTTGTTTGGGGTTTTTTTTTAACTCTGGGTAATAAGGGTAACCCGGTGCTTTACTGGAGCTGCGGCTCAGTTTGTGTGTTTCCACGGAATAAACTAACTTACTACCTCTTTTTAGTCTCTTAGGAGGAACAGTTCAACTATGTAACAAAACAACTGCTTCTTTCAATTGTACTTTAGATTTGTGCTAAAATGCTTCTAGTTTCCTGCTGGCAGACTTAATGTGTGTTCCTACCTTCCTACCAGTCCCAGTCTCTGTTACAGATGCAAAATTGCCAGTGTTACTATCAAGAAACAGGAGAGAATTTGACATCACAGCGGCTATGGTCACTGCAATAGTGGTTTCTGCAACAGCAGCACTAGCAACTGCCATACCTACAGCAACAGCAGTCAATCACTTGGCCGAAAATATAGCTACAGCCTTACAGACTAAAGAGACCCTAAACCAACATCTAACAGCAGGCATACTCCTTATGAACCAGCGAGTGGACTTACTTCAAGAACAAATGGACATTTTACAGGAACTGTTAAACGTGGGATGTATTTATCATCTGGCGGGACTGTGCGTTACTCCTGTAGCTTACCATAACTTCAGCTATGCAGCAAACTTGTCTAGAATCTTGTCTGCTCAGCTACAAACAAACTGGTCTTACGAATTTGATAATCTTACTGCTATTCTTAGATCTCAAATTGTTAGTCTCAATGCTACTAGAGTTAATGTAGCCCCTATGTCCGAAGTGCTAAGTTGGCTATCCTCCTCTTTCAGCTTTGTAAGCAATGGGCAGGTATGGGAGCCTTTTGTATGTTCATGGTTATTACTGTTATCTTCCTCACACGCCTTATCATGCGCATGCGCCGAGATCAAGTTAGAGATCGTATCATCTTCCATCAGGCCATAGCTGCCCTAGAGGCCGGCAGTTCCCCACAAGTATGGCTCACGAGGCTGGATCGCTAGCCAGACGGGTAAGGAAGGAGGTGACCACTGTACCGACCTAAGACAGGAGCTGTAGCATGCTCTACAGTTATCCGATGACGGGTAAGGACAGTGGTTGACCACTCCGCCTAAGACAGGCACGGTCCCGAGCTTTCCTTTTCTTTTTAAAAGAGAAAAGGGGGAACTGTCGGGGTTTCGGCCGGACCCCTGGCCCTAGGTGTGGCAAGGCTAAGATGGCGCCTGGCAGTGAGCCAGAGCAGTTAACTTTTGCACAAACAACTGACATTATTTTGAGGAAGTTCCAGGGATTGGCTAAGCTCCCTGATGGACAGTGCAGGTCCACTATATGCCTGCCTTCGCTGCCTGTATCTGTTAATGCTCTCCCCTCGTGCGAAAATGCTGATTGGTTACAAGTACTGTATATATTGGAGTGTAAGTTCCACAAAGAGAGAGAACAAAGAAAGAACTATGAGGAAGAAGCGCGCAAAATAAAGAGCTCAAAAGAACCAGGCCTGTGTCTTATCTCTCTGCGGGCAGGGAGTGCGATAGGTTCCCAGAGTGCAGGTCTGCTCACGAAGGCCTGCTCTTATCCTGAAACTGCCCAAGTGATCCAGGACACAGTCTGCTTCTGTGAATCCCTCTATTCATGTTTCTGGGGTTAACCGATGTGTGTATGAGTAAATACATTCAAACAGAGTACCATTGTATTTCACATTACAAGGACAATTATTTTCTTTAATCTGAACTTACATGTTTATGCCTACATGAATTTGATGTTTCTTTTAAAAGGAGATGGTGGTTTTCAACTAACTTCTGAAGTCTTGGATGGATGTTTCGCTGAAATGCCAAGTTATAGCAACAAGATTTGGCCAAATATCTTGCCAAGTCACTCAAATATATTGATTTTATTTGAGCTGATACATAAACTTTTGACTCTATATTGATTGATTGATTTTTAGAATTTTTTTTTCTAGCAGAGTACAGTTAGAGGAAATGTATCATGCTTCCAATTAGCAGATATTTGGAAAGGGAATTTGTTCAGTTTTTTTGTATGATATAAATTAGTGAAAGAACAAAATTGGGGCACTTTGTGGGACCAACACAATAATGTTGTATTGATTTCCCACTGAATCAAGCCAAATGAAGAATCAAACACTTTATTCCTTAGACCTCTATGGACATGAACCTTTAAATATTTACAGGTGCAAATGGGTCTCACCGGTGATGTGTACTTCTGGGTTCTAACCACAACCTGGCCAGGGACTAGGGTCTCAGGAAATCAGGAGTCAAAAATATAAATCACTAGCTTCCAAACCAATAAACAAGTAAATCTGCACTGATAGTTTTACACATATTTTTGGTAAGAAATTTCTGAAAGAAACTTCTCTTCTAGAACAAACTTACTAAAAGACATGAATACGTAATGGAGGCAAATAAAATTCTTGGTGAAACAACTAATTTCATCATGTTAACTATATGTGAACTACGTGTGATACCATCTATTGTACCTTTAACAAATTTGTAACAAAGATCATAGAGATGAGTCTACAGTGGTGGTTCCACACAGAATTACTAAGCAGCTCAGTCATGAAGTCCAGGAAGGTAGAAAAAGATTGGATAAGGTGCTAATATTCTTTTTCCTTTTATCCATCAGCATAGATTTGCATTTTGGATTTCACAGCCCAGGAAGTCAGATTTTATTTTTCCTTATAAAAAGTCTGGAGCAGAGAGCAGAAAGGGAAAGAGCTAGAATGATTTATTTGAGTTTTCACTCCAGCTACAAATTGAAGAACAAACTTCAGGGAACCCAACAGGGAAAGCTCCATGGGTGTATTCCTCTGTTCTTCCGATAAAGTTAGCAATGACTGGACAGCAAACAAACAAACAAGCAAACTTGATCCTGAGTCAGAGCAATCTGGTCAGATCATCATTCCAACCGTGATTCTCGACAGTGGACATTACTAACTATTCTAAGCCTGTATTTTCATCTGTGAAATGCTGACAGCAGATGTGGAAAGGGCCAATGTGAAGAAGAAATGTCATTACACCAGACCTTGATGAGGTCGATAAATTTAGCTCTTCATAACATTAAAGAGAACACAAAATTGAAGGAAGCATCTAAATTATTGGAATTAGAAATTCAACACCATCATCAAGGTATTGCACAGACTTCCACATAGATCTTGCTTTTCTTTCAGTAGTTTTGTTTTAATTAAAAAAACTCATTTTGCTTTTTTCTATTGATATCTTTATATTTTGATTCTGAAAATTAAAATTAAAACGGAATTTAAACAACTAGACGAATAAGTGATCTTACTACTGTTTAAAGAAAAAACATCAGATTTAAAACTGAAAGGGTTTTTCTGTCATGCCAACTATCTCTCAGGAAGGGTGGCAAAAGGAAAGTGAAAGAAAATGAGAGAATCTCTCAGGGAAGGGAAAGGGGGTTATCTTTAGGACATTTAACAACAACAAAAATTTTCTATTGATCTTGTCACAGAATGAGAACCCTGGGTCATCAACCATGGAACTCTGGGACCGCACAACTTTGTCAGTCTTTATACTTATTCAGCAATTGTTTACTATCTCTAATGCATAACTTTGACAATTACTTTGACTGTCAGCTTGATCTAATGAGCAGCAAAAAAGTCTATTAAAAAATAGAAGAAAGATCAGTATATTAGAGGAAGGAGAACAGGGGGAGGGAGGGAGGACAGGAGAGGAATAAATTGGAGCAAATTATAGTCCATTCTTTTATAATTATGTCAAAATGAAAGGCAACATTACATGTAAAAACAATGCATTAAAAAGAATAATGCCCATCAATGCTTCCATCCCCCATCTGCAAAATAGCACTGACAATAAAACCGATAAAAACTGTGAGGATCAAAGGAGTTAACGTAAGGTGCTTCCTAAGTGCTTACATAATATTAGTGGGATTGGTGACCCGTGATCGGAGAGTAGCTTTTGGGTCCGCTAATCAGAAGGAGCACGCAGGTGCTCAGCAGCTCCTCTGTCGAGATCAGAGCAAAGAAGCTGCCCCAAGGCACTGGGTTTCCCTGGGGGAAGCGCCTGCTCCAGCTTCTGAGCCTGTGCAAGCCACTCTTCTCAGAGGAGAAGAAAGGACAGTGTCAGGACAAGCAGACCCTGCAACTCCTCTGACTTCCGGGTTCTTCTGTGTAAGGAGAGGCCCCAGCCACACAGACGCTGAGGCTCTTTGTAGCCCATTAGCCAGATCACATCCTGCCTGGAGGGTTATCTGAGCCTCTTCTCTGGCAGCAAGACCAAGCCAAGAGCTGCCCTGGCCTGAGCAGGGGCTGTGGGTGGAGGGGCCAAGAGGGTCGGAGGAACCATGGCCACAGTGTGGGTTGGGCAGTGGTTCCTGGAGATCTGCTGAGGACCTAGTAGTGAGCATGGGCTCAGGGCCAGAAGGACCCCAGACAGCAAGGGCCTTTTGTCACAACTGTGCCAATTATTTCTTTCCCTGCCGGGTCCTATTTCCCGGCTGCAAACCTCTTCTCATGGCAAGTGGCTGCCGTTACTTACACTGGCATAACCTGAGATCTTGTCTCCAACCATAGCCTTGCACTTAGAAGAAACCTCAAAGAAGGGAAAATATATTACAGACTGGGATGCAGTCTCCTCCCCAAAGGAGCCGCGCTGGGAAGGGAAGACTAGGTCCAGCGCTCGCCTGAACTTTGTGGTAGACTTGCTTTTGTAATAAAGGCTTTTTCTAGCATCCTTTCAATCCAGTTCACTCCCTGCAGACAAAGATTCTCTAGAGATTATTCACGGGACTGAGCCTGGTGCTCATACACCCAGTCACATTCTCTCTAGGGAGAGCTGAAGAATTTGCTACTTTCCTACCAGCAGGTGAGTTGGTGAACATACTTCCCCATCTCTTCATTTGTCCTTTCCGTATTCCCATGGGGCGTTGTATGTGCTGGAGGGATTGGAAAGGGAAAGTACATTAGCCAAAGAGGCAACATCCTGGAACAAAAGAAAATAAAGTTCTGAATTATGCCATTGATTAATTTCTCTCAATAATTTATCAATTGTAAAATTGTTTCCTTCTCCAATGCCTCCTGTTGACCACAGAGAAAAGCTGTAATTTCTTGACGTGTCATAGCTCCAAGCCCATGGTCCCTGTTAAGGCTTAGCTCAGAGAACTAGGCTTCTCCCAATGGAGACAATGTTATCACAAACAACTGCTCTGTACTTCTCAAATTGCAAATACTTACTCTTGCTGCTTAACAATTTCAATGCAATATTACTCAGCCATAAAGAATAATAAAATTATGGCATTTGCAGGCAAATGGGTGAAATTGGAGAATATCATGCTAAGTGAGATAAGCCAATCTCAAAAAACCAAAGGACGAATGATCACGCTGATAAGCGGATGATGACACATAATTGGGGGGTGGGAGGGAGGCAAGAATGGAGGAAGGAGGGACTGTATAGAGGGAAAAGAGGGGTGGGAGGGGTGGGGGGGAGGAAAAAATAACAGAATGAATCAAACACCATTACCCTATGTAAATGTAGATTACACAAATGGTATGCCTCTACTTCATGTACAAACAGAGAAACAAGATGTATCCCTTTTGTTTACAATAAAATAAATTAAAAAAAATTTAGTGTTCCTCTTCTACCTTCTTAATTTCTTCCAGTGCAACTTCCATCTCAAAGAGATCCACGTTGTGTGTGTGTGTGTGTGTGTGTGTGTGTGGCATTTTAATTTCCTCTTCCTGAGCGAGGGCCTGCAGATAAAAATGGGCCCCCCCCCACTTTTGAACTAAGTGATAATGTTTGACGATTGTAAAATCCTTCCAGTTTTTACTCCTGAAGTGTCTCTTTTTAATCTGGCCCTTAAATTTTGGTGGAAGGAGCACTTTGAAATAAAAGTTTTATATTTAATCTGTTGCTGAGCACAGAAAAAATATCTAAGAGGAAGCAATGGGGTCATTTCTGATTTTAAATAACCCGGGTGGCCCATAGAGCCGTCTCCTCTTCCCTCCTCATCCTCCAACACACATTCTCTGTGGGATTCAAGCCCCCAGGGGCTCCCCACTCTTGGAATTCTTGTCCATTGTGTCAAGTTGATTCTAACTTCGCTTTAACCACTTGAGGTCATCCCTGTTCTTCAAAGTGCCCATGGTGTCCTCTTCAGCTCCTCCCACCCGATGGGGGCCTCCAATGTGATGACCCCAAACTCTACAATTAACACGACTCAGGATTGGGCTGAAATAATTTGTTACTTTTGGTACTTTTTATCATTCTTTCCTATAACGTTCTTGCAGAAAAACCTGTTTGACTCACTAGCCCTCAGACAGAAGTAAGAATAATATTTTAGTGCATGTTCATTCAAGTATGCACAATTAGCAAAATTTTATTGCTTCTGGTGAAGATGGTAAAACACTTAGCACAGCCTACTATGGACAGAATGAGGCATCATGGTATGACCCTATTTTTAAAATTTTTTATTGGTGCATTGTAATTATACACAACGGTGTGTAATTATGCACAATGTTGTTAGATATTACTACGAGAATTACTGTGGAAAGACATTTCTGAGTGTCCTTACCACCACAGATGTGCTGTGGATGAAGGGAATTCAAGCCTCGTCACTTTTCTTTCTTACAGCATCAGCCTTCTCCAGCAACTGCTGTCCCGTGAGTGAGCTTATTTGTGGGACCACAGCACAACATTGCACTGGGCTCAGGAGTCAGACTTAGTGCTGGTATCTTCCTTAATGCCTTTAAAATTTTTTTTCAAGGAATAATGACAAGAACATTTTATTTACTTTTTTATAAAAAGGTGTTTTGTGACTTGAATTTTTTTTTATTCTTTTAAGCTACTTTACTGAGGTGTGATTGACATGTTAAGAGCTATGCATAATTCACATATGTAACTGTATACATTTGGGAAGAGTGCACACTGGTGACACCATCATGACCTCCAAGGCTATGGTCACAGTCATCTTCTCCCCAAGTTCCTTCTGCACCCATTGCTCACAATTATTATTCTTTTCCATGATTAGAACACTTAACATATGATCCACCATTTCAGGAATTTTGAGGTATACAGTACAGTATTGGTAACTGCAAGCGCTCTGCTGTATAACTGATCTCTAGTACTTATTTACTTTGCATAAATGAAACTTTGTAACTTCTGACCATCCTCTTTGCTCTCCCCTAGTGAAGAGTTATGGAAAATAACATTCTTATAAGACAGCTCCCCAAGAAAAATGGAGGGACAGTGTGGCTCAGGAGGAGGGGGGAATTGGCCAAACATTAAACCTCTCCCAGTGCACCCTTTCCCAATAACGATGGGCCCTAAACTTAGACTTTCCCCCATCACAAATTAGCCCTAAACGGAGGCACAGCAAATACTGAAACTCTGGGAAACAATGGATCCCAGAATCAGAACGAGTGTCAACTTTTTTACGACCACCCTCCTAAGTTAAAGTTTTAACCTGTACAACTACCCCTGACGGTCAAAACTGCACATACCCAGCTCCCAGTGATTACATCATTGTACCCTATAAAACCAAAATCTCTTCTGTAACTGGGGGCCATTTCCCTATCCAGAAAATGGGCCCCAATGGCGTCCAAGTCCGCCAAGAAATAAAGGCTTCTCTGAATCTGATGAGGTCTGCCTCCCATTTTTTTGCGCTCACACCTAGTGCCTGGCAAGTACCATTCTTCCCTCTGCTTCTCAGCGGTTGGCTGCTTTAGATGTCATGCACAGGGAGAGCGTATGGTATGGGTTTTCTGTATCTTGCTTATTTCACTTCCCAAATTCCTCCAGGCTCATCAGTGTTTCCACCTATGTCATCATGTCTTTCTTTTTGGGGGCTGGATAATGATATTCCTGGGTGTGTGTGTGTGTTCTTTTTACATTCATCCATTTATGGACACTTTCTTTGCTTCAATATCTTGGTTTTTGTGAATAATGCTGCAATGGACTAAGGATTGTACATATCTATTTGGAATAGTCCTTTTATTTCCTTTGGTCATTCTATTTTTAATATTGTTTCTGTGATGCTGTATTCACCTGTATTCCAAGATCCGTGTATATGAATTCTCTTTTCTCCACATCATCACCAACAATTTGTTTTACTTTGACTTTTTGATAATAATATTAACAAAGCGTTAGGTAGTTATTGTCCATCTGGGAGCCAGTGTGAAAGGAGAAGTCAGATAAGTGGAAAATCACCTTCAGGAAATGTGAGGTGGGATCATGGTAGAGTGACTCTAAGCCAGACACCCTCTCTCACTAGGTGGTTTTTACAGTGCCTTAAGGAAGCTGGGATTTTTGCCTGTTTGATTTTTAGATAATAAACATAGATGTATATACATATACACTTAGATAAATTGTCTGATAGATTTGCTTGACCAAACTTTACCCAAGTCTCATTATTTACTAGGAGGATTTCATATAAAAAAGTATGAGTATAAAATTTAATCACTGAAGCATTATATTGCATACAACCAAATGAGAAAATAAATATATTAAATAAATTATAATAGTCAAATAAATGGTATGCAGCTTCTCAAAGTATATTGCAGAGAAATATTTTGGAATGGAAAATCATTTATGATATGTTCCTAAATGAAAGAAACAGATAAATGAACAGTTCTGTTTCATATAATTTTATGATTCATAATACACATGAAAATAGATATACAGTAATAAGGTATAAATCCATGTACAAATTATGATGTAGTTAGAAAATTACATTTTTCAATCATCATTACTAATAACTGAATCAGGCAAGATAATCAATGGATGTTAGACTAGTGCCGAAAGACTTAAAAGGAAAAAAGATATCAATAGGCTTAGATAAGCATGCGAACTGTATTTAAAAGGACAAAAAAATACAACACAAAGTGGCCTGGTGAGTAATGGAGTCAGTTGTGTCAACTCTAACAAAAATGAAATCAAGCCCAAGGTTATGAAGGGACCTCATACAGGATTGCCTGAGAGCAACTGTCGTAAGACGGCCTGAGCCACAGTCTCATACAAAGGCCACCACAACCTCACAAACATACTTCTGCAAGGGCATCGCGCAGCAACCATCTGTTCAGTCTCAACTGACCCCACTCTGGTTGTTCATTCTTGTGGCCAATGATTATTTCTTCAAAATATCTCATATAGTCCTCAATTTTATCTTCATCTTGCCTCACATTCTGAAGAGTCTCATGGTTTATAATGACACACATATTCCAGTTGCAATATTAACTTATCCCCAAATAAACTTAATTGATCTTTAAAGAATCTCTCTGATTGTATTTGGTTTTACACATACAAAATGATTACCAGTGTAATCTGAGCTGAGATGAGCAACCTTTCTGAAGATATAATTAAAACTAAAACTATTTTAACATAAAGGTATAAAGAGCATCTAATCAAATTGCTGAAAAAAATTTTTTTAAATCTAAGATCTTGATAAATCCACTTCTTAAAAAATGAATCTGTATGATAGCTCTGTGTTTACTTTTATACAGTGGTTAATATCATTGTATGAATATGGTAGAGCAACCATATATATTTGTAGTTTATAGACCATCAAGTCACGGTATGTTTTAGAAGTTATTGGAAGTAAAAGACTTGCTCCTGAGCAGCTTCAAAATGACCACTGGATCTGGTTGTTTCACAACATTTAATCACACCATCCATGTCTCCACCTCCACGCCCCGTCCAGTTGAGAGTCTCTAACTTTGAATCAGATGGAACTAGCCCATTTTATAGATAGATCTAGATGAAGGACTGGCGAAGTATTATATCTGGGCCCCATTTAATCAGTCACTTGCTTTTGCAAAGAATGTTCTATTAGAACATAGCCACATTCATGTTCACATCATTTCAGGCTACTTCTGCAAGGGTTGAGCTATGACAGAGAAAACGATCCCCAATTCTTAAGCATTTACTTGTCACTCTACAGGAAGAAGTCACTGATGGCTGATCTAGAAGTTATATAATGTGCTCTTATGAACTCAACGCATGAAAATTTTGCTAGTATTGACTGTTCCTCAATATTTGGAATTAGATTTCCAATCATTCCAATGATGAATAATCCATTAAAATTTTAGACATTCTACTGGATATTAAATAGTATCTCATGGTACTTTAATTTACATTTTCTTGTTAACTAATGATGGTGAGCAGCATTTCATGTGTTTATTAAATGCTCATATTTATAATAAGTCTGTTTAAGTTCTTTGGTCATTTATAAAACGTGGCAATTTATATCTTATATTATCGCTTAGGAAGAATGTTTGTATGTGTTGTCTACAGTTTGCAGGAAAGAAGCAGTGCAAATATTCTCACATGGTGTAGCTGCATTTTTTGTTTGTTTCTTAATGGTGACTTGGATGAGCAGTGATCAATTTTGAAGACTTAACATTAATCAACTTTTCAAATTTCATATCTGTTGTTTTCATTTCTTTTCCACAAATCAATTTATACTGAAAGTCATTAAGGCATTCATCTACTTTTTTCTTCAAAGATCTTATAAACTATAACATCCTTATAAATGTTATGCATTTATAGACTTAAATATATGTCTACAGCGTTCCATTTAAGGTAGCATGTATTCAAAGAGCACAAAAAGGCCAACTCCCATATTTCATAGAAAGCAAAGTCCCCTCCCCTGGTGGCCCTTCCGTGTCTCTCAGCTCAGCCTCTCCTTCCTCAGTGCCCTACCCAGGGCCCCCTTGACCTCTGCGTTCCTCAGGCTGTAGATCAGGGGGTTCAGCATGGGGTTGAAAAGGCTGTAGAACAGGGAGAGGACCTTCTGCTGCTCCTCAGGGTGGCGGGACTGGGGGGCCATGTACATGACGATGGCACTGCCAAAGAAGAGCCCCACCACGCAGAGGTGGGAGGAGCAGGTGGAGAAGGCCTTCCTGCGGCCCTCCCCTGACTGGATCCTCAGGATGGCCAGCAGGATGCGCGTGTAGGACGCCAGCACCCAGCACAGGGGCCCCACCAAGATGAACACACAGGCTGCAAAGATGACGACTTGGTTGAGCCTGGTGTCAGCACAGGCCAGCTTGAGGACAGACAGGATCTCACAGAAGAAGTGATTGATCTTGTGAGGCCCACAGAAGGGCAGCCTCAGGAGGAGGACTAAATGGACCAGGGACAAGAGGAAGCTAAACACCCAGGAAGCAGCAGCCAGGTTGGTGCACACTCTCCAGCTCATGATGGCAGCATAATGTAGGGGGTGACAGATGGCCACATACCGATCATAAGACATTGCCACCAAAATCAGGCACTCTGTAGCAGCAAAAGCCAAGTAGAGGAATGTCTGCATGAGACATGGAACAAAGGAGATGCCTTTTTTCTGGTTCACAAGGTTTGCCAGCATCTTTGGGACGTTGTTGGAAGCATAGGACAGGTCAAGTACAGCCAGATGAGAGAGGAAGAAATACATGGGGGTGTGCAGTCTGGAGTCCAGGCAGATAATCCCAAGGATGACCCCATTCCCCAGCAAGGTGAAGGCGTAGAAGACAGAGAAAAGTCCAAAGAGGAAACACTCGAGTGTCGGCTCCACCTGGAAGCCCAGCAGAGTGACCTGGGTGATCCATGTCTGGTTGCCTCCCATGTTCTTCCAGCAGTGATGAGACCTGGACCAGACAGGAGGCTCAGTGCTGCGGAGCAGAGATGCACAGTAGTTAGTGGAGGTCACCGAGGGAGCATTTGGAAATGTATCACTTAGGATGGATTTGCTAGCATTTATCCTCAAATATGTCTTGATTATTAATGTCATTTGAAGAGAGACAATTCAATAAAACTAAAAAAGTTTAAAGTAAAGGAGGCAGTTTCCTTTCCTGGGCTTGCTTGAAATGAAGAAGTCCTCTGGTTGCTCCTTGCTTGCCCATTCCCCCCTCACCCTCTCACCTGCTTCCTGCTTGCTTATTTCAGATTGGAAAACCCATCTAACTAATTTCTCATGTCTGTAATTTCTTTAAAACTCCCAGGATCCTCCTTTCCAACAGCCAGCAGTGCTCCCTGGGAGCACCTACTGGGCATTGTTTTATACCCCTAGTGTCCATCGTGTTACCAGAGTTTTATGTTCTCCTTCATCTGCACTTGGCATTGAAATTTAGTCATAAGTGAAAGAATTCTCAGATATGTGCAATGGACACACATAACTATTTTAAATACCGTTGAACGTGATGACACTCTGCCTTCCTTTAAAGACTCCAACATCCGCAGTGTGACATTAAAGGTGGTGGTTGAACTGTGACTACCTGTGTTTGCTTCTTTCCTTTTTTCCCTGTCACCACTTAATGGAGTGACAAATCACAGAGCTAGTTGTATTTTCCAGTGTGACAGAATCTTCTGTCCTTAAGATACTGTCACTGCCTGGGCAGCTCAGGTTGCCGTCAGAGTCCCTGACCACCCTCTTCCTTGGTCAGCAGCCTATTGCAGCTGGATTGATCCTGAGCAGGTCACAGGGACGGGAACAGCTGGAACTGGGGCCTGGTTCTTTCTAGAGAGCAGCCCTGTGGGAGGCCCTGCATCTGAACAGACATCAGAGGGAGGCAAGGGACCCAAAGGGACAACACCACGAGCAAAACCAATGACCGGTGCTGTCCTACCCTTCAATCACATGTTAACTACTGACACCCAATTTTCATCTTTAAATCATGCTAAAGTTTCATACTCAACAGAATATTTAAAAAAATGATTTCAGTGTTTACTCCTTAGTAAAAACTGAGACCCTCAAATATATATATATTGTTGACAATGGTATTATAGTTGTATTATATAGACATTTCTTTAAACTACCACTTCCACATAATAAAAAGTTTTCACATATCAAATCCATATGTGACAGGTGATAAACAAAATGTACATGGAAATAAATGTTAATTATGTATAATAATACATAAGAGCACAATATTTAATGCTCACCATTTACTATTTTGTCAGAAATTTTTGATGTACATTTCTCTTGTTTAGTTACACTGACATAAATATTCTTTCAAACTCTAGTTTTAAGCATGTTCATGATTAGTTCTATAGGATTTATTTTTAAATGAAATTGCAGGTGCTAAATATATAGATATTTCAGAGTTTGATATCTACCGCCAGTTGCAATATAATAATTGATGTTATTATTGCCATATAATGGAACATAAATTTTACAAACTTATACCAATGTAAATACCACTGATAGTGTGAAGATCAGTCAAGCCTCTTGCTGGCTCACATGATCATCAATTGAAGTATTGCTAGTTTTAATTTGACTAGATTATATAATTATACTATATATATATATATATATATATATATATATTAAATGGATTAGACTATAATGCTCTGATGCATGAACAGTTTCACAAAGCTTATATTTCACCACATCCTCCAAACACACACCAGAGTGCAGGACTGGCTGACTGTGTTCTGTGTGTGGAGGAACAGCTGGGGGTAAGGCTCATTCTGAACAGCAGAGGGGATGGAGAAGTGGCCATGGGGAGCTACCTCTCCTTGCCCCTTGTTTCCATTTAGGGGAGGAAGTGTCTATGCCTTGGCTGGAATCTGGATTATACCTACCCCAGTCCATCCCCAAATTTATATCATTTGCAGAACAGGAAGTGAAACCAAGGATGACCTTTCTGTTTTCATTTTGCCCTCTCATTTCCGCTCATTTGCATAAAGCTTAAGGAAGTACGCTCTGTCTCATTTGGGGCTGAGGTTGGCCTGGTGGTTGCGATTTTAATATGGAGAGAAATTTTGTTAAAGACATAAATGATGTCTCCACTCAGCCTCCCTAGCAAAACAATTTTTGATTTCTTCCTAAGTCCTGTGCCTATTTCTCAAGCTATGTTTTCTGGAGTTGGAGTACAGACAGGTCATAGTTCATTACCACTCCTCAAGTACTGGGAATAAACAAATAGACAAGTAAATAAGAAATAATCAACTGTGAACAAAACTATAAAGGAAATGAACAGGATGAAGTAAGAGAATGTTACCTGGTTTAACTTTAAAAGAGATGGTTAGGAAAGGTCTCTTTTAAGAGGAGCCAAGGGGAGTGAACAGAGAGGGGTCAAGTGTGACCAGAGCCACAGGAGGGCGGTTCCCTGCACAGACAGTGAGGAGCAGGGAAGGCAAAGTCTCTGAGCAGGAAGCACTCAGCAAGTTCTGGGAAGGGAAAGAAATCTAGTGTGCAGAGCACAGCTAGCAAAAAGTTGCACATACACATTGAACTATGTGTATTTTATTTAAAAAAGTAACTTATTTAAAAGTTGGTGATACATTAAATATATTTGACACTTTATAAGACAGAAATCATGCATCCATTAGAAGGGATCATTTGATATTTAGTTTACTACATGAAATCAATATTTGCATGTTAAATATGATCTGCTTTGTATTTTAAAATATAAACATTTGCACACATGCCATTTTGTGTCTATTTACATGTTTAAGGAATCTTTGTTAAACTAAACAGGGAACTGTTTCTACTGATTATCTACAAAGTAACATTTACAGTTACTTTTCACACACTGCTGGCTCCTTTGTTTTTAAATAAACTGTGCAGTTTCAAAGGGAAAATATTTCCATTTGAAAAAAACACACTGCAAAAATATACAATTGAAATTACCCATTATTCCCGCTCATGTCCTCACTGAGTTTTAACAGCAATCTGTAATCTGAGCAAATTTTCTTGGAGCTTCTGATGGAAAAATAAGTCACTGAATTATGAGAAGAGAGCCTTCCCTTTATAACTAAAGGGAAGTGAAAACTTCAATGCCATGTTTCTTTACGCAGACACGTGCCTCATTTCTGGGATGCTCTGATGGAGGAATGATCCAGATTATCTATTGAGTGAAAGTGGAGTCAGGTCGAAAACCCTGTGAGGTGGGTGGGGCATGAGCCACCTGTCAGACTGAGAAGAGCCATGTCAGTGCCTTTTAATCCTTTTGTCTGGAGTGCCCTTGCCATTCATTTCAAGTTAAAAAACAAGGACACAGAAAAAAGAATAAAGTTCTTTCTGAAGCTAGTCTCTTGATGAGACATAGGAGGTGGAGGGAGAAGAGTGGCCATTGGCCAGGGAGGCCTGTGTGGCCTGAGATGGAATCCTGGGTGTGTGACAGGTGCTCCTCACCTGGAGGTGTGCTCTGGGCTCCCGCGGCACCTTGGTCAGGGACCCAGGTAGCAGGCTCTCAGATGCCTCAGCAATCACCAATGTGTCATGACACTCCTTTTGCAAAAGGACTGTAACTGTTTGACCCATCAAAGTTCACAATAATACAATGTGGAATTACAGAGTTTCGTGTCTGACTTTTTAAAAAGAAATTTATGAAAGAAGTAGTCTAGATTAAAATATTTCTAAAAGACAAGAATAAATAAGGGAGTAAAGAGACTCCTAAAAGAAATGTTTTTCATCAGACATGAGTTAACATCCAACCATATGTAACTATACAAAAGTCACTGGTACTATTTAACAGCTTCCTGTGGGTTTTTTTTTTTTTTTTTTTTTTTTTTTTTTTTAGACAAGGTCTTACTAAGTCTGGCCTTAAACTTATACTCCTCCTGCCTCAGCCTCCCAAAATGCTTGGATTCCAGGTGTGACTGGCAAGTTATTCAGGCTGGTAGGGTTCACAGTTCAGAATCAAGATTGGAAGGACAGAGAGAAACATTGTTACACATGTTTTTTGCATTTGTACTCAGGGATTATGTTTTCTTTATTAACTACTAGTTTTGTCCTGGCGTGGAAGAACGGAAGCTTGTATCCTTGTTCTGTCCACTGAAAATCTTTCTTTAATGTGTAGCTCCAGTAGACATTTAAAAAAAGCCCTTCATTTCAGATATCTGTCTTTATGGTTATCTTCCCCAGCCTTTTCCAAAGAGGGGTGAAAAATCTGATTTCTTGAACCAAGAAATCCAAAATCCAAAACCATGCCAACCATTATGAGAAAACATTCTTTCCACCTCATACAGGATTATATTTTTGACCTTTCTTGATCTCACAATTGAGCTGAAGAACAATTTACATGTGTAAGCATCCATCCAAATGATAACTATGCTCATTATGACTTTCACCGATTTTTACATTTAAATTTAAAATGGAGTTTAAAGAGATAGAAGAATCCTTCAAAGTAACCTCACTCCTATGCTGAAGGAGAAAATACAGATTTTTAAATCTTGGGCTGTTTTGCTACACCAAATATCAGAGAGAGAAAAGAGAGAATATGAATCTTCAAGAAAGAAAAGAGGGACACATTTTGCATATTTACCACTGACCCATAGCAAATGCTTATGTTGATATTGAATTGAAGCCCCAAGGCCATCAAAGAAGGGGTTTTGGGACAGCAACGCAGGTTTGCCAAGCATTTGCATTTACTCTAAAATTACTTACCTTCCCAACCATTGTTTTCATATTCAGCCTGATCCTAATGAATTCCATAGTTAATTAAAAAAAAAAAAAAAAAAAAGGAAAGTTTCTAGAGCCAGACTGCCTGGGTTCAATCTGTGACTCCTCTGTACCTCTCCCTGCCTCACCTCCCGACCTGCAAACTGGGAGGAGTAATTTATCCTACCTCACAGTGTACTTGTGAGGACTGAGTTCACTCTCACAAGACATGTGATAAGTGCTTGATGATGATGATGATTGCAGACCCGTGATCGGAGAGTAGCTTGTGGGTCCGCTAGTCAGAAGGAGCATGCAAGTGCTCAGCAGCTCCTCTGCCAGATCAGGAACAAAGGAGGAGCTGCCCCATGGGGGCTGGGCTTCCCTGCGGGAGGCCACCTGCCTCCTGCACATTGTGAAGGGCATCCTGCTGGAGGAGACCAAGCTTCTGAGTGTGGACAGCCCACACACTTCTCAGAGGAGAAGAAAGGACAGTGTCAGGACAAGCAGACCCTGCAACTGCTCTGGCTTCCCGGTTCTTCTGTATAAGGAGAGGCCCCAGCCACACAGACGCTGAGGCTCTTTGTAGCCCATTAGCCAGATCACATCCTGCCTGGAGGGTTATCTGAGCCTCTTCTCTGGCAGCAAGACCAAGCCAAGAGCTGCCCTGGCCTGAGCAGGGGCTGTGGGTGGCGGGGCCAAGAGGTTTGGAGGAACCATGGCCACAGTGTGGGTGGGCAGTGGTTCCTGGAGATCTGCTGAGGACCTAGTAGTGAGCATGGGCTCAGGGCCAGAAGGGACCAGGCAATCAGTGGCCTGGAGCCACTGATACATTCACTTCCCGTTTCCTCTTTGTCACCTGCAAACTCCTGCTCAGGGCAAATAAAATACCTGTACTTACAGGAGTGTAATCTGTGGACTTGTCTTCAAACATAGCCTTGCACTTAGGAGAAAGCTCCCAGAGGGGCAGGGAGAATATACTGCAGACTGGGAAGCCTTCTGCTCTCCAATGGAGCCTCGCTGGGAGGGAGGACCAGATCCAGAGCTTGGCTGAACTGTAGAAGACTTGATTCTGCAGGCATGGGCTCTTCTCTGTCTGTGCTCAAACATAAATCACTGTCTGCAGACATAAATGACGAGTCCAGGAACAGAACCAAGTGGCATTGCATCTGCTTACACCCTCTCTACAGGGAACTAAACAATTTGCTACTTCTCTCCAGCAGGTGATTTAATGATAAAACCCCCCACCTGTATTCATTCTGTTCTTTCAGTAGTCCCAGGGGTGTGGTTTCATGTGCTGCCTGGGACTACTGGATGGGATTCAGATTTCTCTATAGTTGGTAAAATTTTGCATACAAATTAAAAAGTTGGATATAATCAATTCAGTCATCTCAAAAGGTATGCATTTTATCTTAACATTGCTCCCCTCTCCAGTGACTCCTGTCGGGCTGTAGAGCAGAGGCTGGGATTTCTTGATCTCTCATGGCTCAGGCTCCCTTGGACCTAGTTAAGGCATCAGCTCAGAGAAGTGTTCCCCAGGGGAGGCGATGATCCTCCTGTTCAGGTATTCTCTGTCTTCTGTCTTAATTTTCTTCATATTTTTGAGCCACATTTATATTTCCACATCTTTGGTTAAGACATACGGATAAAATGCACATCTCTCTCCTCTCTCCCTTCACCCTCCCATTTAGTGATAATGTTGGATGACTTGAAATCCTATCATTTCTTCCTTCCTCAGGGTCTGCCCTTAAGCTGTACAGTTTGGGGTCTTACGCAGTAGTAGAAGGAGCACCTCCCACTCTTTTTAAATTCTGATTTGTTCTTCAGGTTAACTTTAACCTTGTTTTAACCACCTGACTTCAAACATAACATTGATGCTTCCAAACACTCACCCAGTCCTCTTCAGTTACCCCATACCAAACTGGTTTCTCCTCTGTGATAGGCCAAAACTCTTACACTTAGCAATGGTTCAAGGTAGTGCCTAAATAAGTTTTTATTTTCAGCATTTTTTATTGTTTCTTCTTCCTACATGGAAATGAACTAGAGAAAAAAATGAATTTGACTCCTCAATTCCTGGATAAACCAAGGGTAGCATTTTTGCACATATTCATTCAGACAGGCATAATTAGTAGAGTTTTATTTCCTCCATTAAGGATGATATAAAGGCACTTAACACAGCCTACTACGGCTAAAAATCACATGGCATGATTTGTTTATGTTTACATACAATCTTTGAAATGATTAGAGCAAAACATTTCCTGTGAGAAGTCTTAGACTTCTTGTGGGTATCAAGGTTTTGGTTAACACTTTATATTTTACCAAGAATAAGTGATGCATGGGCTGGGGAGAGAGCTCAGCTGGTAGAGTGCTTGCCTTGCAAGCACAAGGCCCTGAGTTCGATCCCCAGTACCACAAAAAAAAAAAAAAAAAAAAAAAGTGATGGACCTTTATAAATGAATGTCAATTCTGAATTAGAAGTGTTTGCTGAGTGCCATTAATTACTAGACCCACAACTGGGTCTAAGTGTACTTTCAACATTTAGCTACCTCTGAAATGAAAATCTATCTTTTTTCTTTCTTTCTTTTCTCCTTCCTTCCTTCCTTCCTTCCTTCCTTCCTTCCTTTCTTTTTCTTTTTGCATGAAGTTCATTTATCACACAGAATGTCAATAAGATATTTGAAGAAGATTTCATTTGACTCTGAAATGCTGGGGGCTGTTTGACTTCTGTCATTAAACGTCTTTTTAACCTTATGAAGCTACTACAGGATGTGTTCCACCAAGACGAGGGAGTCAATAAAGAAAGAGGTTCCACCAGCTTAAGGAAGAGCAAGTCCAGCTCTGGAATCAGGCAGATGAGGTTAATAGGAAGCCCGTGGATCAGGGGCAGGGAGACCTGGAGTCCCCTGAGGATGCCTGCAGGGGAAGTAGGGATGGACGTGTTATCTGGGGTTGAGCTACGGAGGGGGAGATAGGAAAGCCTGGGAAGACATAGTAATAGGTGGCAAAAATCTAAGCAGAGGGAATAAAAAGGCAATTAGTGAACATGTTTTAAGCATTCTAATTGATATATTCTTCCTGCTTAAAAAGTCAGGTGTCAGTGAAGCAGACATTATTACCTCGTGTGCATGTATGACTGCATGACCCATGTGATCCTGCAACATGTGTAATCAGAACAGGAGATCACACTCCATTCATGTATGGACCACAACACAGCACCGAGCTTTGCTCAGGAGTGGAAGAGTCGGTGCTGGCCACTTAATCGAGGGACTATCACACACCAGAAGTGTGTCCAGCACAGTTCAGGCTGTAGGTACCAGGGGATCAAGTGGTGGAGAGAGAGGTCTGCCCTACACCTTGCCCACAAGCTAATGGAAAACCAGGGCCGCTTCCCTGTTCCCTTCTATCCTAATTCTCAGTCCTTCTGTGCCTTCCTCTCTCTCCACCTCTTTTAGGGAAAAGTAGACTTTTTAAAATGAATAAATACTTGATATGTCCAAATTAAAGCAATTCTGAAAAGTGTAATAAAAAAATCCAAAATTTTTCTAGGTGACAGTATCCAGAAGTAACCATCAACATTGATTGGCAATATGCTAGAGATTTCTTCATTAGCATGAGCAGAGATAAGGCTACTAGAACAGAGAGACAAATAATTTAACAAAAGGGAGATAATATAATATTTTAGGAAAGCATTTTTGCTCTTTTGTGTATACAAGGAAACTCCTTGTAGGTATCATCCAAGCAACCGCCAGTAGAATGAAGTCCAAGTAGAAAGTTATAGTGTCACTGAATGTAAGTGACGGAGGGGTTATGGGCCAACAAGGGAGTGGGGATTGAGGAGCAAGGCGCTGAAGAACACCTGCAAATGGAGTCTCTGAAGTGTGCACAGGTGCTTTCCTATGCATAGGAAATCTGAATCTGAAGAGGCAAGATCTCTAATCTCTTAGCAGACAACAGTTTTTGTTCTTCTGACTTCTGAGAAGTTCTGAATAGAGCTGAAAAATGAATTGACAACTTGCAAACTTCTAGGTATACTGATTCACAACCTAGCCAGGATGGAGGGATGTGGATAAGAACAAGCCCTAGGAATAAAAATCATGCCTTACAAACAAGAGTGACCTGCCACGATTACAATCTGTTTTCATTATAAAAACAAACAAAATCTCATAAATCAGCAGAGAGATATTACAGAATAGACAACCTCTAAAATTTATCATCCAGCAAGTCACAAGTCAGGAAAACACTGACCCAGGATCAAGATACAAGATGGTCAGTAGAAGAATACCAGTTACTAACACAGACCTCAAAGTTCCAAAGACTTTAAAATAACTATAATTAATAATTAAATACTCTTGGATAGGCAGAATTAATATTATCTAAATGGTCATACTACCAAAGGTGTTATACAGATTTAATGTAATTCCTGTTAAAATTCCAAAGACATTCTCCATAGAAATAGAAAAGGCAATCATGAAATTCATTTGGAAAAATAAGAGACCCAGAATAGCCAAAGCAATCCCTAGCAAGAAAAGTGAAGCAGGAGGCATCACAATACCAGACCTCAAATTATACTACAGAGCCATAGTAACAAAAAAAAAAAAAAAAAAAAAAATGGCATGGTATTGGCACCAAAACAGACGTGTAGACCAATGGTACAGAATAGAAGACACAGAGACAAACCTACATAAATAAACACAGTTATCTCATACTAGACAAAGGCGCCAAAAACATTCATTGGAGAAAAGATAGCCTCTTCCACAAATGGTGCTGGGAAAACTGGAAATCCATATGTAACACATGAAACTAAACCTCTATCTCTCATCCTGCACAAAAATCAACTCAAAGAGGATCATATATATGACTGCATTACCGATGTGATCCTACAATATGTATAATCAGAAAAATGAGAAATTATACTCCATTTATGTATTATCTATCAAAATGTATAAATGCATTTTACTGCCATGTATAACTAATTAGAACAAATAAAAACATTTTAAGATATACTAAAAGTGTGTGTAGCAGAAAACATTAATAAACACCATTTTAAAGTACTTATCTGAATCTTGGATTCTGTTTTGTGTTTTCATATAGTACTTGCTCTGATCCTCACAAAGAACATGCCAGCTTGCTATTACTTACCTCATTTTACACATAATAAATCTGAATTCAAAGAATTCAAGTGAATTACAAAAGTTTACACATGTAGCAACTGTCAGAAATTTGTTAAAACAAGGTTTATCTAAACCTAAAACACGTTTTTAACCTTTCTCAGAATGGGATCACATCTGCATAACAGACGGCCTTTCTAAAGAAATACTTTGTGAGAGACAAGTTCATATATTTTCCTCTTCAAAAATTCTTTTCTAAGAAGAAGCACCATTCAAAAATTGGATGTTTTCCTTTAATATGATTTATTTATAATTTGAGTCGAAAACAGGGTCTTTATGCCTCCTTCTCCACTATGGTTCAGCTATTCTTTTCAATTCCTTTATAATTATGTGGAAGAGTTTCATCTTTGAGTAAAAAGGTGGTTTAACTTACCCCACATGTCTTAATTTAAAACCGATTCATTCACTATTAGTCAATCAGTCATCACAACAATGATAGTCTGTTCTCATTGCCAGGATGGTCTCTTTAGGCCATTTTCTACAGGAGAAAATTGACCAAATTCATGGGGAAAAAATATGTGGCTATATATTTATTCCTTCTATTCTGCTTTCTTTCCTCACCTGTATGAATTTCTACCTGCTCTCCACAGGCAGAGAAAAGGAAGGATAGAGAGAGATCCCACTTGCCTACATGCTTATTGGCATGACAAAGGTTTAGGTGTTCTTGTTATTTGTGTTTCTCAATTATCTTTCCCCAGAAGCCATGCTCATGCTCTTATTATCTAAACTGACTATGCCTTAGAAAGAATTACTGTCATAAGAACACACACAAATATTTCAGATATAGACTTATTTTGAGAGGGGATGACACATGCAACATTAAAAATATTTTAGTAAAAAGATGTTATCAATTTCTCCCAACTCCCAGATCTTAAATATTCTACCAATCCTTCTTTAAAATTTTGCCTATGAAATTTAAAAAAGAAAACTTATTTCCTTTTATTCAGAACATTTCATAGAACCATATGTTCTCAATGCAGCCAATGTAAAGATAATTTTGTTAGTTGTGCAGAGTCAACCTGCCATGCTAGAAAGATGAAAACAGAGTGACTCTTCTTGGGGAATGTCAGAGAAATTTCAAGAAGAGGAAAAGATGCTGGGAGCACTTTGATGCGTCCTGGGTAGGCACTGGATGAGAAGACTTCTCGTTTCCCCTTGAGAATGTGGTTTTGTTATTCCATACAACCCTCACGATGCTCTCTCCTTTAGGAGCATCCTCTGCAGAGCATGTTTGACCTCTCTGTTCCTCAGACTATAGATAAGGGGGTTGAGCATGGGATTGAGAAGGCTGTGAAACAGCAGGAGATATTTCTTCTGTTCCTTGGAGTTCCCATTTTGGGGTCCGACATACATGATAATGGCTGTACCATAAAAGAGTCCAACCACGCAGAGGTGGGAGGAGCAGGTGGAGAAGGCTTTCTGGCGTCCCTCTCCTGAATGGATCTTCAGGATGGCACACAGAATATGAGCATAAGATACTACAATTGAGGACAAAGGCCCCACCAGCACAGACACTGCCCCAGCCAGGACCATGACCTCATTGATGTGGGTATCTGCACAGGCAAGTTTGAGAACAGCCATGATTTCACAGAAAAAGTGGTTAACTTTCTGAGATCCACAGAAGGGCAATGGTAGGAGTAATATTAAGTGAACTAGGGCTAAGAAGACTCCTAAAATCCAGGAAATTGCTACCAGGGTGATGCAGACTCTCCAGCCCATGATGGATGAATATCGAAGGGGTTGGCAGATGGCCACATACCGATCATAGGACATCACCACCAGGAGGAGACATTCTGTGTGTGCAAAAGCCAAAAAGAGAAAGGTCTGGGTCATGCAGCCCCTGAAGGAGATGGGCATGGCTGGGTCCAGGAGGTTCAGCAGCATCCGGGGCACCGTGTTGCAGGCATAGGCGATGTCGACCATGGCCAGGTGGGAGAGGAAGAAGTACATGGGCATGCGCAGTCTGGGGTCCAGGCAGATGAGTCCCAGGATGGCCCCATTCCCCAGCAGGGTGAAGGTGTAGAAGAGGGAGAAGAGTCCAAAGAGGAGCACCTGCATCCTTGGACCAAGTGGAAATCCCAGAAGGAGGAACTCTGTGACCACAGTCTGATTGCCCACCATTGCCCTGTGGAGGAGACAATGCAGCTCATCACGTCTGAATGTCCGAGCCAAGTGTTCAAACATGGTGCAACTGGGTGTGTCCTTGTTTCCTAAGGGAATGACCTTTCATGTCCTTTATGGCCTGTGAGATGCTTACCAAGGGAAACATATGTGTTCCAAATGAAACAGAAGAAATTTTGTCTATAAGTTAAATGCTAATATTATGACCTTATTCAATAAATCTGACCTTTATTTTCAAACCAACTTTCACCAAAGTTCAAAATCTGCTAATACTTAAATTACCATTGTAGCAGAGGCCAGTTTTCAGTGTGTGGTGATGGAATCAGGCATTTGCCCATGAGTAATCCTGCACTGCAGCTTATAAACGCCCACATGTGCACACATCTGCTGGTGTCCTGCACATCTTCACCGGAGGATGGACGGGGATGAGGAGCATAGCAATGATTTTTCTATCAGAATTTCTTACTAAATCATGCCTTCAAACTATGAATTATTTGTTAGACTTGAGATTTCTTCAGACAGAAGAAAGATGAATTCAGAGAATAGCAGTTTGCTAAAATTTGGACTGGATTTACAATGAAGACCTTTGTCTTTTGACTTTGTGCCCACAGTTGGTCTACTCTGTTCTCTCTGCCCAGAATGTTATGTGTTATCCCTTGTATATCATGCTTGATACTCTGTATTTGTAAATACATCATGAACTTGTCCATTCCTGGAAATTCCTGAAGTTTTGCCACACCCTACAGTGAGAAATACCTGCCCCATATGTACACAACAGAATACATATATTTACTTGGATCCTTATTGTATGTAATGCATTTTTAATTTTCTCTTTTATTCTGGTCTCTTATACTCCATTCCATTGGTAAAAAAGCTGGTCAACTGATTTTGTGATGGGTCATAGCTTACATCAGTCAATGTTTTTCTTTCTTTCTTTTTTTTTTTTTTTTTGGTGGTGCTGGGAACTGAACCCAGGGCCTTGTGTTTGCAAGGCAAGCACTCTACCAACTGAGCTATATCCCCAGCCCTGGGTCATAACTTACAATTTAAAAAATGACTGATCTATATCTAAGACTAGAGGTAAAGGACTTACTATATAGACTTATATTCATAGAATCTTTAACATTGTGTTATAGCTTTTGAGCTATAATGTAAAAAGTAACTATTACTTACAGTGAATCTGTAAGTACTTTTGGGACTGGTCAGATGTCTTCAAACCTTTCCATGTGGAGTGGGTTTGCTGAGGTTTGAATTTTGACTTTGAAACCACTGCATCTGTTCACCTTCTGTTCATCTGTATAGTCTTCTTCAATCATAAATCCACACGGATTTCACATTCAAAATAAGAATCTTGGGCTGGGGAGATAGCTCAGTCGGTAGAGTGCTTGCGTTGCAAGCACAAGTCCCTGGGTTCAATCCCCATCACAGCAAAAAAAAAAAAAAAAAAAAAAAAAAAAAAAATCTCAGAAAAATTTGTAATACAGTTGATCAGTCTCCTCTTCATGTATTTGAAGTTAATATTTGAAAGGTCTCCTAATCAAGAGTGAGTAAATCTCTGCCTTGATTCAGAGGAAGCGTCAGAAATCACAGTAGAAATGACTGGGAGATGGTACATCTTAGTCCAAGAGAGAACTTTGTAACAATCGGAATCACCTCCATGAAATTGGTTGTTTGTTTGGTTTAAACTGAACTTTATGCCTATGAATATTTGAAATCAGAGACAGACTGGTGATCTATTCGAGATGGGGTCCTGTGTCATGTGAAGCGTTGAAGTAGGACAGCAGGGACCATTTCTGTGGACAGAAATGTACAGGAAAGTGCTAATCCAATTCTCTTCTGATTCTTGTAATATTTAGAACCCAGAAAAGATAGCAATCATATTTCTAAAAGTTCCTATGATGCAAGCATACAACGAAATAAAATTGAAGAAACAGGGGGTATTGCTTCACCTTCATCCTAACACCAAGTAGCTAAAACACAGAACTTGAAATTCATAGATGTTTACTCAATATTTGCTATGTTCTGCAACATGTTTCAGCAAAAGGTATGTGAGATACTCCTGTGTGCTGGCACAAGTAACTTTCTTGTTGAAAGACCTCACAAATATGATTATCTCCTGGTCTCTTCCTTTTAGAAAAAGGAATTTCACTTAAAAACAAACCTGTCGGGACACCCCTTTTCTTCTATAATACAAATCCTCTTTTGTAATCCATTAGGTTCATTAGTTTATGAAAACACTGCTTAATTTCATGATGCAATAAAAACTTTTACAAGCGAATCTCTAAACTATCTGTTTTTTTCCTCAAAATTTAAACAGAAAACTTGATACAAATGCATCACAGCAAATTACTCACAGTAGGTATATCTAAAAGAGTTGATAACTTTAGATTATCCTGGTGTCTAAGCCCGTAAGTGGCAGAACTTAGGCATTAACAGACATTGACATTTTGCATTGGGCTATTTCATTATCATCTGTCTGAAATCATAGAAAGAAGATCAGTTAGTGTATGAAACTTATCTCAGACTTACACCTAAAAATGAGAAGACAAGCTGGGTATGAGCTGGAAGAAACTTCACAAGTCAGTAAACAGCAGCTGTCACATGGAAACTCCTTTCTTCCAAGAAGATCCTTGTAAAAATGCCCCAACAGAGGTTGGATTTCTCTCATAAGCACTGATTTTATTCGCTGCTCAGCTCAATCATCTCTCAACATTCTCTGAAAGTTCATAGAGGGGGAGGGGAGGATGTTCCATCCCATACACGGCCACCCGTCCCTGGAAGAGGGCTCTCACTGTGCTTCACTCTGGGTTCCCTGCTGACCATTTCTTCATTCACTGTTCAGGATCATAGATTTAAGATGAAATCAGATAGCTTTTAAGAAAGCACCCCTCATATTTTAATTTCCATCATCTTGGATTTATTATGGCTTAAAGAACTCCAAAAATTTCCCTCCATGGGCTCCAAATAGATTAAGTGGTATTTAGGGCAGGTGGAACCATAGATCATTCCCATGCTTTCTAATGTTGACTGAGTTCTGTTATACCTGACCTGAATATGTATTATGCGTGCATGTGTGTGTGTGTTATCAACTCTCTGCAAGGAATACAATTAATACAATTAATAAAATAAGACCAGGTAACAAGACCTATAGGAACTCTGTGTTCAGGAGTCAGGAAAGGGGGTAAAATATCCCAAGGGAACTTATTAAGCATTATTTTGTAGAAATACCTGGAGCACAAACACGGAAGGAGCATCTCACCAAGAAACAATCTCTAGTCTTTAATTTGTGGTGATTTTGAGACCAAGAGTGGAAAAAATACGGAGAGCCCTCCATAGTCTGAGACTACTGCTGTTTCCTCCTCCTCCTGAAATGGAGTTATAATTATGATTGGAGCGACTGTGACTGAGACAATCTGATGGTGCCTTTGTTGTTTAGATGTCTCTTTTATTCCTTTTTATTCCCTTACCAAACTTAAGTTCATACTCAGAAGAGGCAGAGCATAATTTCCTAAATTAGTTATTTTATTTTAGATGTCAACCAACTAAGAAATCAATTAATTTACCCAGAGAGAGACGACATGCAGTAGGTGTGATGTGGGTCTTTGCCATCGTAGATACTCAGCAAGAGGCTGGCTAGGAACTGGATCCAAATGCATCAGGAAGAGCAACCTGGTGTTCATGCCCAAGGCCACCTGGTGCCTAGAGAAGAGAGGTCACTGTCACTTGTATGTTGCCTATAGTCCCCTTTGCTAAACATAGAAACTCATCAATTACATTTTCTCCTTGTCAATTTCTAATTTACTAGTGTAAAAGACTCTCCTATTTGTCTCATAATATTTTTGACCCTCAATTCTTTTTATTTCTTTTTTTTTTTAAATTTTGACTCATTGTACACAAATGGGGTACAACCATTGTTTCTCTGGTTGTACACAAAGTAGAGTCACACCATTTCCATAATCATACATCATAGGGTAATGGTGTTTGTCTCATTCTATTATTTTTCCTTCCCCCCACCCCCTCCCCATCCCTCATTTTCCTCCATACAATTCATCCTTCCTTCATTCTTTCCTCCTTCTCCCTGTTATGTATCATCATCCACTTATCAGAGAAATCTTCAGCCTTTGGTTTTTTGAGATTGGCTTACTTCATGTAGCATGATATTCTCCAATTCCATCCATTTACCTGCAAATGCCATAATGTTCTTCTTTATGGCTGAGTAATGTTCCATTGTGTATATATACCACAGTTTCATTACCCATTCATCTATTGAAGGACATCTAAGTTGGTTCCACAATCTAGTTATTGTGAATTGAGATGCTATAAACATTGATGTAGCTGTGTCACTGTAGTATGCTGATTTTAAGTCTTTTGGGCATAGGCCAAGGACTGGGATACCTAGGTCAAATGGTGGGTCCATTCCAAGTTTTCTAAGGAATCTCTATACTGCTTTCCAGAGTGGCTGCACCAATTTGCAATCCCACCATCAAAAGGTGAGTGTACCTTTTTCCCCACATCCTTGCCAATGCCTATTGTTGCTTGTATTCTTGATAATGGACATTCTAATTGGGGTGAGATGGAATCTTAGGGTAGTTTTGACTTGCATCTCTCTTATTACTAGAGATGTTGAACATTTTTTCATGTATCTGTTGATTGCTTGTACATCTTCTTCTGTGAAGTGTCTGCTCATTTCCTTAGCCCATTTGTTGATTGAGTTATTTGTATTCTTGGTATAAAGTTTTTTGAGTTTTTTAGCTTCTGGAGATGAATGCTCTATCTGAAGTGTACGTGGCAAAGATTTTCTCCCACTCTGTAGGCCTCTCTTCACACTGTTGATTGTTTCTTTTTCTGAAAAGCTTTGCAGTTTGAATCTATCCCGATTATTGATTCCTGCTTTTATTTCTTGTGCTTTGGGAGTCATGTTAAGGAAGTCTGGTCCTAAGCCAACATGATGAAGATTTGGACCTACTTTTGAAGATTTGGACCTACTTTTTCTTCTGTTAGGTGCAGGTCCCTGGTATAATTCCTAGGTCCTTGACCCATTTTGAGTTGAGTTTTGTGCAGAGTGAAAGATAGGGGTTTAGTTTCATTTCGCTGCATATGGATTTCCAGTTTTGCCAGCACCATTTGTTGAAGAGGCTATCTTTTCTCCATTGTATGTTTTTGGCACCTTTGTCTAGTATGAGAAAACTGTATTTATGTGGGTTTGTCTCTCTGTCCTCTATGAAACTCTAACCATAGCAATTTGACAGACCAAAGGAATTAAAGGGATATGAATAGGAAAAGAAGAACTCAAACTATCACTATTTGCTGACAACATGATTCTATATTTAGAGGATCCAAAAAATTCCACCAAACTTCTAGAACTCATAAATGAATTCAGTAAAATAGCAGGATATAAAATCAACACTCATAAATCTAATGCATTTTTATTCATAAGTGATGAATCCTCTGAAAGAGAAATGAGGAAAACTACCCCATTCACAATAGCCTCATACACACACACACACATATACTTGGGAATCAATCTAACAAAATAGGTGAAAGACCTCCACAATGAAAACTACAGAACACTAAAGAAAGAAATTGAATAAAACCTTAGATGATGGAAAGATCTCCCAATGTTCTTGAACAGACAGAATTAATATTGTCAAAATGGTCATATTACCAAAAGTGCTATACAAATTCAATGCAATTCCAATTAAAATTCCAATGACATACCTCATAGAAGTAGAGCAAGCAATCATGAAATTCGTTTGGAAGAATAAGAGAACCAGAATAGCTAAAGCAATCCTTAGCAGGAAGAGTGAAGCAGGAGGTATCACAATACCAAAACTTCAACTATACTACAGAGCAGTAGTAACAAAAATGGCATGGTATTGGCACCAAAACAGACAGGCAGACTAATGACCCTCAATTCTTTATCTGAAAAAGATGTGTTTTGTTTGATCACTTTTGAGACTTAATCAATTCCTTTTCTTCTATCGTTCTTCTTCAGTTTTATTACCAAGGTCAAATTAGTTGCTTAAAACAAACTGCAGAGTCCTTCTGCCCACCATTTTCAAAAGATTTTATGTGAAAATCAGATGTTCCTTGAAGATTGGTATAATTTGCTTTTAGAAATATATGACTTGGTATTCTTTGGTATGATAATTCTGGAAATCAATTCAGTGTTTTGAACACTGAATTTTGCATGAATTTTCTATTTCTATATAATGAAGCTTATGCAATCTTCTAATTTTTAAATTTATTGAAATGGATTTTAGGTATGACATCTTATTATCATTTTAAAAAACCTCTGCATTTTAGTTGTATAACTATTTGTTCCTGATATTGTTTATATAGGCCTTTTCCCCTTTTATTGTGATTAGTCATCTATTTTATTAGCTTTTCTTTTTTCTTTCTTTTCTTTCTTTCTTTTTTTTTTTTAACTGTGAATTGATCCCAGGGGTCACTGGCCTGCATTCCAGCCCTTTTTATTTTATTATTTTACTTTGAGACTGGGTCTCACTAAGTTGTATAGGGTCTTGCTAAATTGCTGAGTCTGGCTTTGAACATGTGATCCTCCTGTCTCAGCCTCCCAAGTTGCTGGGATTACAGCCATGTGCCACTGTGCCCAGCTAACTTTTCTTACATATAAGAGCCAAGTTTCTATTTTAATGATCTTATCCTATCTTTATTTAATTCTTCATTATTTTATCTTCCTGTTAAATATTTAATTTATTATATCTTATTTTTAAATAAATATAATCTGTTCTCTTTACTTTTTTATCATTTTAACTATAGTGCTTAACTTTGACATTTAGAACTTCTATCATTGCTAACTTCATCTTTAAAAGAAATTATATAGAAGTCCATTTTCAAGTTTCGAAATTTTTTTTTACCTTTTCATTTTTAGCTTTAAATTTATTATTACAATGGTACGAGAATAAATTCTTGTGATATTGACTCTGAAAATTTGAGGGGTTTTGTTGCTTTACATATAATAGATTTTTACAGTTGTTATATTGAATTTAATGGAATATGTGTACTCTCTTTGTTGAGTGTAGGACTCTTTATATATCTATTAAATCAAAGTTTCCTAATTTTGTTTTTATGAAGTTGTAGTTTTTCAATTTTATCTATCAATTTCTGAGATCATTTGGCTAAGTTCCCTCAAATAATGTCAGGTTTGCTAATCTTTTCACTGTAGTTCTGTTTTTTCCTCTAATTCTATATCAAGACTAATGCTTTTATAAACACATTTCTGATTGCTACATTTTCTTCTTGATAGGCTGTTATTTTATTATGATACAGTGCTTCTCTTTATACTGATTAATGCTTTTTGCTTTAAAAAAATGCAAATGTCTGCCTGATATTTATATTGTTTTGTCAACTTATTAAATATTTAAAAAGGATAAGTCATATTCCCAGCCTCTTTTTTTTGTGATTATGTCTTAGCTGCTCTTATTAATAATATAACACTGCATTTTATGGGTTGTAAAAATTCAACATGAGCCTGCCTGAAATCCCAGTTACTAGGGAAACTAAGGCAGGAAGATTGCAAGTTCTTGGGGATCAGCTTAGTGGTAAAGTGTCCCTGGGTTCGACCCCCAGTGCAAAAATTAAAAAAGAAGAATCCCCATGAAAGTAGGAGAATATAATCCCTATTCATTCAATATAAATATTGAGGTACTAGACCTTTCTAATATTTGTGTTTTCTGTTCTGCATCTTTTTTCTTGGCTTCTATGTTTTTTCTCTTCTTTCTGTTAGCTTTATGAGGAGCCTTATGGCGGCTTGTCATTTCTTGTCTGCATTTAGTGATCAATTCCTAAACTTATTGGGCAGGTTCGCTCAGGGCACAGGGCACACAGACACCTGCCTGTAATTGGGTCACCTTGCAACACACCAGGTAACTTAAGAAACACTGTATGGCGATCTTCCTGTTCTTCAACTCTCACACCTGCTCAGGTGGTTTTTTCTTTTTTTAATAATCACTTGTATAACTGACCCAGTTTTCTAACTTGTCTTTTAATCGACTTGGATCCATCAACAGGAAGCACACAGCGTTAAATGGATGTGGAGGAAAGAAAACGGCAACAGAGGAACTCAGAGTCACAGACAGGCCTGTGCGCCCCAAGAGCAGCGGTCAGGGTGATCGAGATGTGGAAGGTCACGGGATGGGGACTTTAACCCTTTAGGAGAAGGGGTATCCCGGTGGCACTGTTGCCAGGTTAGGAGTCATGAGAATGATTCCAGAAAAGTCAGAAGTAGAGGTTGGGGAGGGGAATTGCTGCAATTGACAGTGTGAAAAGTTACTGGGGGAAACCTGACAAGAACAGCAAGCAAGCAGGAGCACATTCCCTTTCCCCTTGTCAAGTCTCCCAATCTCCCTTAACACCCTCTGCGGTAGAACTCAAGTCAACTCATGATAGCTAAGCTATGTAGTCAATTTAGGTGCCCTTCAACTGATGAATGGGAAAAGAAAATGTGGTATATATACACAATGGAATATTGCTCAGCCATAAAAAAGAATGACTTCATTATGACTTTTGCTGATAAATGGATATGGATCTGGTGAATATCATGGTAAGTGAAATAAGCTAATCCCCCCAAACCAAAGGTCAAATGTATTCTCTGATATGCAGATGCTAACACAAAACAAGGGGCTGGAGGGGAAGAATAGAAGTTCAGTGGATTAGACAAAGGGGAACGGAAAGAAGGGAGCAGGGATAGGAATAGGAAAGAGAGTGGAATGAATCAGACATAACTGTCCTCTGTTCACATATGAAAACACCACCAGTGAAACTCTGTATCATGTACAACCTTGAGAATGGGATCCTAATCAGAATGTTACACTTCGTGTACGTATAACATGACAAAATACACGCTACTGTTGTGTATATCTAAAAACACACCCCCCCGGAAAAAAAAAAAAAAAAAAAAAGCAAAGCTCAAGTGAAGTCGGCCGGCAGAGGACAAAGGCAATTTGTGGAGCTTCTGCTCCATTGTCACAAAGCAAAGAATGGACCTGCAAGTTTGGAGAAGAAAGGCAACAGTTTCGTAAGGAGTCCACTCTACCTCTCGGTGGCTCAGCATTTATAAACACCCTTTTGTATACACTCTAACATCTAACCAATAGCAGCCCCGCTGTGGTTTGGTGGAATATGATGCCAATAGCCTGTGTATACAGGAAGATGTTTTTACTTCTCATTGAGAAGGCGAGGACACGACTTCTGGCCTCTGGGTGGCATTGGCAATCAGCACTTCTGGCTCTTGGTGGTCACCACCATATTCTATCTGAGGGGTGTTTTCCATAGTTTACTAGTTTCTGGATCTCAGCTCTTTCTGGGGAGGCACTGTAATTCACTCACTAAAATCCTGCCTCTTCCATTGGGACAGTTCTTTGGTTACCCTTCACTTTTTCACCTCCACCAATGACAAAGATATCCTCAAAAAGTAACTTAAATTTTGTGGAATGAGCACAGCTTGCCTAACCTTTTATACCTACCTGACCCTTCTTCTAAGACATCAAACTTTCTCTTAAGGACATCTTTCCCTTCGTCTAGCTTACTAGTACTTCTTTTGCTTCATTTTTTTTTTTTTAATTTTCCCACCGTTCTTATTACAGCCACTTAAAAATAACAAAACGCTTCACTCCTCAAATATATGAGCAAACCTGATTTCTTATGCTAAAAGGAAATATTCCTTAAACCAATTATGGCAAGTCGAGTTTATTTGAGAAAAGGGAAGCAAAGCAACACAAAATAAACAGTTTGAGCCAGGCGTGTTGGCGCACACCTGTAATCCCAGTGGCTCAGGAGGCTGAGGCAGGAGGAGCGTGAGTTCAAAGCCAGCCTCAGCATTTAGCAAGGCCCTAAGCAACTTAGTAAGACCTGGTTTCAAAATCAGAAATAGAAAGGGACAGGGATGTGACTCAGTGGTTAAGCACCCCTGGGTTCAATTCCCCAGTACCCCCTGAAAAAAAATTGAAAAATCAGGCAGCTCCCAGAACGACTCAAACAGAACAGTTTCTAGAACTCAGCTAAAGATGTGGTCTGACAGCATTTATACAAAAATGAAAGTAAGGCATAAAAAGCAATGTATACAACTGTAGCTTTACTAGCTAATTGGTTACAGGGCCACTGCATCCAACCAGAGCTCAGTTACTGTGGTTAAACTCTCTATATTGTTTCAATCAGCTGGGCCCAATGTGGAGGCCCAGTCCAAACCCATGACCTCCTACAAATTCTAACATGAGGTACTGAGCTTTCCAGGTACACGTTGTTAAAGTTGCCTTCTTATTTTCTGGGTTTGTAGCAATTTTACTCAGTTATTTCCTTTATTAAATGAATGGAGTTGACATATTTCTCAGTAATTAGCTTTACTCATTTTTGCCTGCATTTAATAAACTATTGCACACTTCCCTGTGTAAATCCATGATTTCAGTATCTTAAATTGAAGGGGAAAATTCTGAGCAGTCATTGATAAGGAAGGCGGATGGCCTGAGTGTGTAGGTAAGAGACATAAATCCCAGGCCCACATTTCCACAACCAGCTGCATGAACGCACCATGGAATTTAAAACACCGTCTTGATGCTACTCCAAAGGCAGCACCAGACGTTTCAAGGTAAAAGATCACAAGAGCGTCAAACTAACTCTACCACCTTGAACTTTAAAAATAATAAAAACAATAAAATAATTTGCAAATTGCCAGGTGTGGTGGTGCATCCCTGTAATCCCTAGCGACTTGGGAGGCTGAGGCAGGAGGATCTCAAGTTCAAGAGCAGTTTCAGCAACTTAGTGCAACCTCATCTAAAAACAAAATAAAAAGGGACGGGGATGGAGCTCAGTAGGTGAGCACCTGCCTGGCATGTGCAAGGCCCTGATCCCATCCCCCACCACACACCCCCTCCACAGACACACAAAGCTAATATTGTTCTACCAAATAAAGCCCCAAAGATCAAATCCTGCCTCAGTTTCAAACACAGTATCACACCAGGTTTCATCTATCTATTCAATTTCAAGTTCAGCAGCCTGCATCCTAAGACTGTCACAGCCAGTATCTGCTGAGACATCTTCACTGCTGTTTAAGACCCTGAAACAGTCTGTCCTCTGCTTTTCTAAGGGCCTCAGGCGGCTGGTCTGCTTACTAAGGCCTATGTTGCTCTGACTAGATAGAAATCATCACTTGCATGTGTAAATGGGCAGCTTGCTTTGGGACAAAGCAGCACAGTATAGTGACCCACCAGTGTTATTCATTAGACACAGGCAGTTTTTACTTAATCTTCAATCCTGCAACAGCCTGCCTGGGTCACACTAGCTCAAAATCAGTTTGTTATTAGAAAAACAGTCATTCACTAGGCAAATACAAGTCACCAAGATCAGATATGCAAATGTCCCTCACTTGGCTAATCTCAGTTGTAAGCCTGGGTAACCAGAGGCTGGGGCTTTAAGGACGTCAGTAAATAACATCCCCCTACAGGACTCATACTGAGATTTGGGTGAAGTATAGATTCAAGAGTGAAACAGATAATCAACTAAATATAATTTTTATTATTGAAAAGAGACTGGATGGAGGATGTAGTTTGGGTGTGATACACAAGTAGGTTTGCTAATCCTTTAGCCTGAATGAACCTGCTGCCTAGTCAAAGGCAGGGTGGTAGAGTCACAGGTCAGTCCTCCCACCAAAAAAATCTACATCGTGGGGGATGGGCAGAAGGAAATGAGGGCTTCCTGTGAATAACGGACCCCAAAGGGAAGGAGGCAGGAAGATGGGGATCCAGGCAGGTTGTTTCCCTCTCACAAACTGAGAAACTTGGAAAGCAACTCTACTCACAACGCCCCCCCCCCATTCTGTGGAAACAGGAAGCTGGGGAGAGGAAGCCCCTTCCTAGCACCTCCACCACACACCACCCCTCCCAGCACACGGCTACCTGCCGTGCTTTTCAAAAGATTACACAGGTAGTCACCGTCATTCCCAGATGAAGCTTCCGTTGAAGGCCAGAACACTCCTGCTTACATTTTGTAAACACGGGGTCTCCCTGTTCCATGATGAAGCTCATGGCCCTGTGGCTCTCCTACAGGTCAAATCAGGGCCTGTGAGGGTCATGGTTTATAGTGTCACGTTCCTGCACCAGATGTTGCCTGACTGATTTATAAAATTCGTGCTAATCCCCAGCTGTGATTTTAATAGATTTAACTCTAAATAAAACATCTTTAATAAAAACTTAAAATATTAACATTATTTTTAATAAAAAATAACTAGTATGAGTAGCTTTCCTGAGTCACATGATTTTTTTCTGTCTGCAAGCAAACTAGATTTATGAACATCAAATGGGCAGCTACAAAAAATAAAGCCCAATGCAGTTGTGCCTGTCTCTACTCCCAGCTACTCAGGAAGCTGAAGAAGGAGGATGTCAAGTTAGAGGCCAGCTGGGAAACTTAGCAAGACTCTGTTTCAAAATAAAATAAAAAAGTAGAGCACTTGCCTCCCATGTGTAAGACCCTGGGTTTGATGCTCATTACTGGGGGGGGGGGGGGGGGACACCTTAAATTTTTACTAGCTTTAAGTAGTCAAAATAAAGAAATTTTAAGAAAACAAAATTAGCAATAAAGGTTACCTTTCTATGATAAGTGATTAACATGCAGCTAATGAAAACTGATTTAAAATTATGTCAGTTGATTCTTTTGCAAAATATTTGGCTAAGTTTTGGTCTCATAAATGCTTCGGATATATCTCACAGTCATAGTCTTAGAGGTATATAATAAAATATTCAGAAGAAAATCATGAAAATGGACAGTCATTATAAAATTTGCTGTACTCCATATTTGGTACCACAATATATTATTGCAAGTTCAAAGTAGAATGAAAACTTTAAAAAGTCGTCTTTTATTCAAACAAAACATTGACCTGCCTCTATCCCTAGAAACAGCAAACACAGTGGCTTGCGTTCTCTTGAGTAAGCACCATTTTATGCTCCTCTTCTTCATCCTTCTTCCTCCTCTTCCTCTTGCTTATTCTCTCTCCTCTGCCCCAAACCTTGGGCTTCCTCATTACAGTCATCACAACTATTTTCAACAGCTTCGCCTGCTAAGTCGAACCTCAATCCAAGAAACATACTCGGAGAAGAAGCATCCATCCCAGTTCACTGTTTGAAAACCCCAGCATCAGGAGCTTTGGAAAGACAAGACGATTTGAAGCGAGAATCACTGGAAATCTCTCTATTCTTTCAACAGTCGCACATTCCTTTGCATTTCTGCTGCTTCTTAATAGTTTCAGAGTGACTTTATTTCTGTCCAATCTGTCTGGAACACTGTGTGGCCTACAGATTTTGGCCTATTGGAGAAGAGGGGTAAGATTCGTCTCTCTGACGGCCACTTTTTTGTGCTGTGGTCAACGATTCATTTGTTCTTCCCTGGGTTGAAAGAGAAATCAAACTGGAAAACATTTAGGCTCATCAGACTCTGACATTTTTTACTGGGGCTTGTTTTAGGATTTTAGAGTAGGTTCATCCTATCTATGAACTATTCTTGAAAGCAATGGACTATTATTCTTAAAAATTGTCAATGGAAAATGAGACCTTTCTGGGGAGTCTTAAAAAAATACTAACCCTGGTTTTCATCTCCAGAGACTTATTGACGTCAGCTATATGTGCTCAAGTGTCAGAATTCTTAACAGCCTCCTGGTAATTTCAGTGGTTGGTTAAGGGCAAGAACAACTTTTTGGGGTTACCACTTTATTTTCATTATTTCTCTTTCATTTCTTCTAAAATCTCACTGTACCTGATATCCATGGATGCTCTTTTCTATATTTCATAAGCTACAAAGATGGCTTTTCTAGCTTGTCTAATAGGCCAATCGAGATCATTATGCTTTATTAGAAATATTCATCTCCCCTGCGTGTCATGTGGCATTAACTGGGTGCTTAGTAATTTGAGCATGGATCAGATGTTGTTGTTGACATTTGCTGTCAAGGTTAACAAAAACCAATGCCCTTAAATAAAAACCTAAACTCTCAGCCGCAAATGGAATACCTTCAAAGGAAACACGGCGCCCTGGGAGGTGACCTGTCCTCTCCTCACTCCCTCCTCACCACCCTGCTGACTCTCCTCCTCGTCTCGGCCCTGTTCGTTCATCCCTGCCACCTCCTCCTACCACGCTCCCCCTCTCGCTGGGTCTGCTCCTCCCTGGGTTCATCCGTCTCACCGGCTCACTCAGCAACTCGCCTCTGTCAGCACTTTTTCCTCCCTCCTCCCATGTGTGGCCCTCCCTTTGTTGGACCTGCTGTCAGAGTGCCCAGACGACGGCTGACGGTGGTCAGCATGGCAGGTCAGGAGAGCTACTGAGCTGAGAGACCAAGAGCAGCCACTCATGTAGCTGTGGTTGCAAGGACACAGGGCTTGCCTCTGGCCGAGAGGCCGGGGTAGCCACTCAGGAGTGATGGCGGAGCTAGCAGCCGGTACAGCTGTCTAAAGATGAGCCCCACGTGGTCAGTACGGTTTACATTTTTTAAAAAAGGGTTTTTTTTTTTCTTTCTTTCTTTTTTTGGTACAGGGATTGAATCCAGGGACACTTAACCCTGAACCACATCCCTAGATTTTTTTTTTTTTTAATTTGAGACAGGGATTGGCTAAGTTACCTAGGTCCTCCCCTGTTGCTGAGGCTGGCTTTGAGCTTGCGATCCTCCTGTCTCAGCTTCCCAAGCTGCTGGGATTACAGGTGTATGCCACTGTGCCAGGGCACATTGAAATTTTTAACTTATTTTAACTTATAAATGTTTCTATTGAAGTCTACAATTATTCAGGAGCTTCATCTTTCTAATAGCATCAAGGACTGTACTATGACTTAATTACTCATCCATGTTATTATATCTACCTGTACAGTAACCAAAAGGTTTTTGTCTCTTTTGTTTGCTTTCAACAGCTGTCTTTACTAACATGTTCTATCAAAGTGCACTTAGCATGTGTCTTAATGTACGCTGAAACTCTTGTTTTCTATCCAGTTTTACTCATCAGTAATACTTCTATTGAAAATATTAAGAAGTGTCATTTCTACTTGACTTTTTCTTTGTCATTTTAATTTTTCCCTTTCTGGATTGATAGTTTAGCTGAGTATGAAATTATAACAGTTTTCTTCATCGTGTTGAATATTATTTTCTGACATCTGGTTTGCTGCAGGGAAGTCTGCTATTACTTGTTACTCTTTTTTTAATTATGCTATTTTTATTCTGTGAGGATTTTATTATCTTTCTCCTCCTTAACATTCTGTGCTTTCATTATAATATGTCCAGATATGCATTTATTTTTAGTTGTATGGCTTGATATTCAGAGTACTCTTTTGTTCTGAGAATTCATGTATTCATCAATCACAAAGAAAATCTCTAGAATGATGTCCTTCCCTATTTTCTCCTTTCTTTTTTTATTTCTATATGATAAATGACTATTGTATCTCAATCTAGCTTCTCAGTGCTTTGTATTTCATTTTCTGTTTTAAAAATTGTCTAATTACAAAATTCCACCTTCTATTTCACAATTTTCTTCTTCTAATGTGTTTCTTCTAGAATATATCCTATTTGTTGATTTCCCCCCATTTCAGGAAATTTAGTAACTATTTTATTTTGGGGACTATATGTTTTATTTATAAAATTTGTAACTGATTCTTTTTGGGATCCATCTATTATTTTCTAACTCCTTTCTTCTTAAATCTTCAATCATTTAAAACAGTGGTCATGCCTAAAAAAAAAATCTATTTATTTACCTGATAATAAATACCTGATATTTATTTATCTGATACATACAGATATGGAGTATGTATCAGATCATTCCTAAAGACAAACAATGAATGTCCACAGAAGCAAATAGATATTTTACCTGTTGATAATTTTGACTGTTTTTTTTTCCAGCTTCTGAAAATGGATTTGGAGGCCATTCTACAGACTCAGTTCTCTCCCTGTCCACGTCCCTGTCCCTCTGCCTCCAGCCCTGCATCTTGCGTGAATGGCTTAGGATTTTCCTCCTATAGTAATATTGGGCATATTGAAGATCTTGGCACCTGGGCTGGGTGGGTAGATTCCTTGTCTGTCTGTAGTGTGATGCGTGGGTCCTCTTACAGGTAAAGCAGAGTAGGTGCAATTTCTGGTCTCTGATAGTAAGCAAAGGGCATCCCTCCCACCTTCTCTCAGATCCTGTTTTCAGAAAGGTGCCCAACCTCAGTTCCCAGTTATCACGTGAAGCACTTTAATGTCTTCAGTTTCCTAAGCAAGGCTGTGTCCACTCAGACCAGCTGCCAGACCCAGCTGGATCACAGTCTGCATTTATATTTCATTTGTGGTCGGCAGAGATGTTTGCCCCACCTTGGAAGCTGGTTTTGTCTTTCTCATTCCTTTTATCCTGGTTTATCTGTTGCTGCTCTGTGTTTAAAGCAAAGTCATTGAGCAACTATCACTGTCGATCAAGTGAATATTTTAAAATGTGAAATCACATAGATTTAGGAATAAAGTGGTGGTTGTAGAAATTTCCTTGAGAGAACCCTAAACATGAAACCTATACAACTCCTCTCTCCTACTTGAGAGTGTTTTCTTTTGCTGACTGCTCAATATCCAGAACAAGGCAGGATTTTGACATGAGAGACATTCTCTTAGAGTTACCATTTAAAAGTCTTTGAACAACTACAAGTTAGTTTAAAATCAGCTTAAACTCCCCCACACTAATAAAATAAGATTAAAAGATTTTGCAAAATCATAAAATGTTTAAGATTGAAAAGGCATTGGAGAGAATCTATTCTAAATGCCTGTTCAATGTGTGTACCCTTCACTCAGCATTTGTCTATTTATGGCAATACATACCAATTCCAAGCCCTCACTGCTGGATACTTTATGATGCTAGAAAATAATTTATCTTATTGATTTTTAACTCTGCTTTCCTAATAAGCCTGCCTATTGATTCCAGCTTTTTCCTCTGGGAAGGCAAAAATAAATCACTTTTGTCTCTTATAGGATATTCTGAGGGACATATGATGATGGTTATTTTGTTTCTTATTTGTCTTCTCATTCCCAGGTGAAACATGTGCAGTCATTTAAACAATTATTCCTGTCTGTTCCTTCACCTTACTGGTTCTCCCACATATCCCTAATCTCCCTAGCATCCTGACCACGAGTAAGGAGTAGGCAGCTGTGAGTGTCGGAACTCAGCCCATGAGCAGGCTCCACCATGGCGAGCTTGAATCTCCACATGTAGACCTACCTTTCCTAGTGGAGCTATTCTAGGCACATAGCTGATGAGAATTCTTAGTTTGCAGGTAAGAGAAAGAATATGACAAAGCTATAGACTAATGATTTTTCTATTTATTTGCTATCCTAAATGCCATCTCAAGAATCTTTTTGGAATTGCAGCTATGTATAGAATGTAAAAATTCATGAAGGCTTTCTTTTACAGTTTATCTCCCATCAGGAACAATGAGAACTATTTCATTCCAAACGTTTTTTGCATGTTCCTTCCTGCTCCTTGGATGGAGACCTTCCCCAAGATTACCAACCAAATAAAAGAATTTAAAAACCCTCCCAACTCACACAGACCATATTTTTTGAGACATTTTTTTTCTTCTAAGTACTGTAATAATTTAGGAATTTTTGGAATAAAATTGACTCTTATAGCTCTGTGGTTGTTTAGTCATGATTTTACCAGTACTCTGTCATGCCGTATGATCTTTTCATTCTCATTATCCTTAGACCTTCCACATAAAAAAACATATGAATCAGATTCACATGCATGATATCGTTCGCTACCCATAAAAGTTGTGTGAAGTAGCTGGGAGAAGCATTATTATCCACACCTGACCTCAGATGAAACTCAGGTTTGAGGAGACCAAGTTGCTGTTAGAAGCAGACTTAGTAGTAAGCCCTGGCACAACTGAAATACAAATCCAAGCTAGAAAATGTCCCAGCTCAAGCCTGGGTTAGGTTCTGCCTTTCCTGTGGTCCCAACAGCACAGAGCCCTGGTCAGGCAGCTCCACCAAGAATCTGCACACAAGAGAGGCAGGGAAGCTCGCAGGGAAAGCGTTCATCACACGGGAAAAGCAAACAGATGGCGAATTTAATGAGAGAAAGAAGATCAGTTTGGGCATGATATGATGCGAGGACAGCCTGATGCTTCTAGTTCAGGCTGCCCCCTTTAAGGCAATGCCCTTTGGGACCTGGTGATTTTGTGGAAAACCAGGAGAGGCAGTTAGTATTGGGGAAGGAGTAGGACACCAGGATGAGGGCTTCTACTCTCATCATGGGTAGTGAGGAATTCCCCAAAGACGGGCTGGCTCAAGATCATATTCTTCCTGGTCTTGAGGGCAATGTAAACTCTTTTCTATTCCAGACTCTTCTGCATCATGTGCCTGCTGAGGCCTTACCCATGTTAATCTAAAATCTGTGTTGTTTGGGCAAGAAGACTAAGACGTGTTGGTTAGCAATGAGTAGAGTCCAAGCTTCAGTGTCAACTCTGTCCTATCACTGACTGGGTGGTGCAGGACAAGGGGCTAAATCACTCTGAAAGGCTGTTTCCTTATCTAGAAAACAAGGAAAATAACACCCACTTCACTGAGTTATTGGTGAAAGATGGGGTAACATTTGTGAAGTACTCAGCAGAATTTTCATCATCTCTCTTCTCTTTATTCCCAGTCCTTTGAAAACCATGACTAATGTTGCAAGAAAATATAGAAGGTCAAGCACTCAAGTAAAATTTGTTCATCAAATCTGCAAGGCCTGGGTTCAATCCCACCACTAAAGAGAAAACAAGAAAAAATCATCCAAGAACTGTACAATTCATAGTAACCTCTCAAACTCAGGCATTCCCTGCCCCCACCCCCCAATATATTATTAGGGTGTGTGTGTGTGTGTGTGTGTGTGTGTGTGTGTGTGTGTGGTTGCTTCTCACAGAGACATTCAGGGGTGCTAGAGGATAATTCTTTTTAATTCTTCTATAATAGTTACCATCTACAGAAGTTTGGTCTTTTTGGTTTATTCTTTCCCAAGCATTTTTGAACTGACATAAGAATGAATACCATCCTTGATTTTTTTCATAGTCCCTAAATGAAAAATTCTGAATCCAAATCTATAGTTTATGATTTTTTATCATTATTATTATTATTATTATTTATTTATTTAGCTTTTAATTTTTTTACAGACTGCATTTTAATTCACTGTACACAAATGGGGTACATTATTTCATTTCTATGTTTGTACACAATGAGAGGGAGAGGGGTATGAAATATGGTTTATGCTTTATGTTAGATAAGCTTTTCTCTATTTTTTTTCTTTATCCTTCCCTTTTAGAATTTTAATCATAATACAAGGTATGCCTATATTAGAGAATAAAATAATTTTCCTAGGAAGAGTTAGAAAATTCTTGTTATATGAAAATATTGCCTATTTTCTTACTTTCAGAGTAAGGCACAGAAGAATTTCCAGAGTGCTTTGTAGTTGCATTAAGGGTCAGTACTTATTTCCTCATTCAGATTTTTATCTTCGGGGTGCAGAGCAGGGTTTGTAGAGTTCTGTGGGCTGGAAAAGCCACACTCTGTGGAGGTAAGTATCATAAGATGACCAAAGGCTAGAGGTTTGCCCATATGGAGAGCCAGGCTGAACAGCTCGCAACTTGACCTTCTGAGAACTGATAGGGAAAAAATGCATTAGAGAGAAGGTGGAGGAAAACATTGCCCCTTGATTCTTTATTTCCTGAGAACAGAAAAATATGGAGTGATAATTATATGTAAGAAAATTATTGTGAAAAAATAGATATACAAGCAGCAGGTAATAATATAACATCATCCCATATTATACACTCAAATGGCATGTGACACTCATGCCGGGGAAGAATAGCAGAGAATTCTGAGGATCCCATACACGCTGTGTTAAGGAACCCCTAGTCTCTCTGTACTGACTACTTGGGTCCTGATCTTGTGTTAAAACAAAACCAATTACTCCTTCATGTCATTCTGACTGCCTGGATGCAGAGAAGTGATTTATGTCCCCTGGAGTAGGTGCCCTTGGCAGTGTTGTTGAAGTTCGTCAAAGGTCTTATCAGGGAGGAACTTCAGATTACGTAGAGAGAAATGAGAGGGAGGAAGGAGCGGGGTATGAAAGATGGTGGAATGAGAGAGACATTCTTACCCTATGTACATGTATGAGTACACAGATGGTATGAATCTGCATCATGTGCAACCATAGAAATGAAGTGATGTGGGCTGGGGCGATGGCTCAGTCAGTAGAGTGCTTGCCTTGCATGCACAAGGTCCTGAGTTCCATCCCCAGCACTGCAAAAAAAAAAAAAAAAAAAAAAAAATGAAGTGATGTACCCCATTTGTGTACAATGAATCAAAATGCAGTCTGTAAAAAAAGGAAAAAAAAATTTTAAAGGCCTTATCAGGGCCTTGATGTATTTGTCTAAGTTTTTGTGGTCCATCACGTTTTATCAAGGTATCCGTCTTCTTGGAGGATTTCTCTCTTGGCAAAGGTTTTACTCTTACAACATTTTGCTTGATCACCATAGTGAACTGCCACCCACATCTAGCTTTGTCGTCGGAATTCCAGAGAAGGCAACTCCTTCATAACTTTCTCTCATCTTTACTCCAAATATGCTCCCTTTCCAAGCCTTTCCTAACCAAATGAAACAGAGGAAAACGAGATGAAGCAGAGATCTTGATCTCACTCTTTTATATCAAAAAAAAAAAAAAAAAAAAAAACAAAGGAGGAAAGAAATCATAAATTTAAACTTCGCTGTTCATCGACAGGGACTCTGAGGCTCATTCAGATGACCTTCCAGTGTGAAGTTCTGGGTCATATTCTTGCTCTACTCATGCCTCCCTACACTCTGGTGGGGTCTGCTTCACCCAGGCCAGGGTCTCCTCTGTGAGGCTACCATGCACCCCTGCAGTGGCATACATCATGGGGTAATTAGCATGTCTTAGGGCAATAAGAGAAATGGAAGCCATAGAAGATTCAAGAAGAAATTTCGGGGAACTAAGCCTCAGAAGATCAGAAGCCCCTATGGGGTAGCTCTGGTAGTAGGAGTTCATGGCTGCTGGCCCCTGTGCTTCACCCCTCCTGACACTTGTCTCCATGGCCTGTGCTCTCTGTGCCTTCCTGCTTATGCTTTGTGGTCAACACCCTGTTTAGGGACAGCATCTAATCGTTCCTGACACCATAAATCTAAGAGACGAGACTCTCAGGCATTGGCATTCCTGGGCCCACAACCCACAGAGAGCACGCCTTTTACCTTCAAGATACCCCTGGCGTCGCTTCACCTTGATCTCTGCTTCCACAACACCTTCCGCAGGGCCCCCTTGACCTCAGTGTTCCTCAGGCTGTAGATCAGGGGGTTCAGCATGGGGTTGAAAAGGCTGTAGAACAGGGAGAGGACCTTCTGCTGCTCCTCAGGGTGGCGGGACTGGGGGGCCATGTATATGACGATGGCACTGCCAAAGAAGAGCCCCACCACGCAGAGGTGGGAGGAGCAGGTGGAGAAGGCCTTCCTGCGGCCCTCCCCTGACTGGATCCTCAGGATGGCCAGCAGGATGCGCGTGTAGGACGCCAGCACCCAGCACAGGGGCCCCACCAAGATGAACACAGAAGCAGCAAAGATGACGACTTGGTTGAGCCTGGTGTCAGCACAGGCCAGCTTGAGGACAGACAGGATCTCACAGAAGAAGTGGTTGATCTTGTGAGGCCCACAGAAGGGCAACCTCAGGAGGAGGACCACGTGGAGCAAGGCCAGGAGGGAGCCACACACCCAGCAAGCAGCAGCCAGGATGGTGCACACTCTCCAGCTCATGATGACAGCATAATGTAGGGGGTGACAGATGGCCACATACCGATCATAGGACATGGCCACCAAGAGGAGACACTCAGTGTGAGCAAAAGCCATGTATAAAAAGGTCTGCACTATGCAGGGAACAAAAGAGATTGTCTTTTTCCTGTTCACGAGGTTTGCCAGCATCTTGGGCACATTGTTGGAAGCATAGGAAATGTCAACGACGGCCAGGTGGGAGAGGAAGAAGTACATGGGGGTGTGCAGCCTGGGGTCCAGGCAGATGAGGCCCAGGATGGCCCCATTCCCCAGCAGGGTGAAGGTGTAGAAGAGGGAGAAGAGCCCCAACAGGAGCATCTGTGTGCTGGGACTGAGCGGGAATCCCAGAAGAATAAACTCTGTGATCCATGTCTGGTTCTGTGTCATGCCCTCCCGACGGCGCCTGTATTGTCACTGCTGTGGCTGAGAAGTGTGTGCTGAGGACCAAAAGCAGATCTGGATGAGACAGCAAATGGAAATAGAGAATCGTGGCCTACACTGGGCACTGACTCAGCAATGTTTTTCAGTCACTAGGTCAAATCTTTCAATCCACAAACATGCAGAAAGAAGACTTATTTCAGATAACTCATGTAAGGGAACACAAGGGGTCATGTGTTATTTCCATTTCTGCAGAATTTTGTTTATCTTTGATTGAAAAATCCACATTTTACTATCATGACAGTTACAGAGTAAATTATTTTTCAGAATTACTAGTCATGTTATTTTTTTAAAATAATTTTTCAGTTGTCGATGGACATTTTATTTTACTTATTTATATGTAGTACTGAGAATCAAACCCAGTGCCTCCCACATGCTAGGCAAGTGCTCTACCATTGAGCCAAAACCCCAACCCCATGTCTTGTTATTTTTGAAAAAGGACCATAGGTCTTGTGTTTTCACTTTCTCTATTTATTCAGTTTACATATGTTGTTCCTATTTTCTCTTCATCAGTTGATTTTCTCTTATTCTGTAACTTAGGCAAAGTACATTGCATGTAGCAGGTGCTCAAAAAATGACCAAAGATAAATATATGAATGAAGGAATGAACTTTACAGGTGCAATTTCAAAGAGATCTGATTCTTTCTGCATCCACTAGTTTTAGGGCTTTAGCAAGTGAAACTTGCATCAAGTATTTTGCTTCCTGATACTACCCAGGATAATCTGGCTGTTTTCCTTCTGGGCATAAGCAAGGAGAAACACCATTACTCTGGACAGCATTCACAGAAGTAATCCCTGACACTCTCAGATAAGCGACTCTGCAAAGTTGCAGAGTTCTGTTCTCAGGTCCGCTGCCACCCCACCCTCTTGCAGGGCTGTTTTCCTGGGTCCGAGCAGTTGCTGTTTCTGGAAGAGTGACCCAGACTTAGACAATGCACATGTAGTTGTTGAATGGATGGGTGGATGGACAAAAGGTATCATATGAGGAATGACAGCCGAAGTACAAGTCCTGTGTTTTAATCAAGTCTTTCAACTTTTCCTTAATTTTTTCTGGTAGCCATCTTCCCAACCATATGGACACAGGAGCTACAGAAAGGAAAAACCCAAAAGTTCTATAGAAGTTTACAAATACTAATAACTGAGGCTCAACGGGCCCCTGTGACTGCACCTCTGCAATGTCAACCCTATCTTAAGCTCTGGAAACTTCCCGCCCATAAGTCGACACTACACTTTCCACAGTGTCCTGACTTCTGGAGGTTTTCCTTCCCCAGACCCCAGCCTCTCTGAACTACCACACTTTGCAAAACATGCTCTACTTTTTGTGGTCCTAACTCTGGTCTTGCCTCAGGAGTCTAGTTAGGTTTAGAGTCAATTGCACAGAGATCAAGGAAACTGTTGAAGGTCAAAGTTTAGGACCTTACTCTCTCCAGCAGCTTCTGAAAAGGGGCCTTCCTGGGTGCAAGTGCTGTCCCTGATTTTGATGCAGGTTGAAGCAGGGACTGAGCCTGCTCAGTGGGAACTTTTATGGTGAGGTCATCTCTACCAAGCCCTCCCAGATCATCCCTAGGGACACCTGCAGGGACACAGCTCAGATTCCACATCCACCAGGAGAACGAAATGTTGTTTGTCATTCTGTCTTCATTTCTCTGGGCCCTGGGGATGGACTTTCAGAAGAACAGGAGCTGGTGGGTGATGACTTAATACCCAGCTGGATCTATAGACATGAAACTCTTGTAGTAATAAGGACATAAATACTCCTGGGACCACACTACAAATTATATTCCCCAAGTATTTGGATGGTGATGGGTTCATGGGTCCCAGTCTTGTCCCAGAAGGAATAAGGGGAATGAGGAGGAGATGGAGCACCATCCTCATGAGAGGAGAACTTGAAAATCCCTTCCTCCTTGGGTAATTCTAACTTAGATGTTGGCAGCAAAGAAGAAAAACTTCTGCCCACCTCCACACGGTGGCGAGAAGGGTTCTGCAGCCTCTGCACGTCATACTTGAGATTAGATAAAGGATCTAGGAAGTAAAGGAAGCCAGAAGCCAGCAATGATCTCTTCTCGAGGAGGTGCCCTGGGAGAAGCTCTGGTGTTTAGAGGGTGGCGTGAGACAGTCACATCTTCACCATGACACCCCCAAGAAGTTCAGTGAAACTTCTGATAAAATGATGAGTCAGACTCAGGGGTTCTATTTACACTCACATAGTAAAACAGAGGATTCTTTAAAGTTTTTCTGATTGTCTTTCTTATGTGCACACCAGTGGTGCGTGAGTGTGTGTGTTTCCTGGTTGGGTAAAGCTTTGGAGATGAACATCCATGATTAATGTGTTGGATCCCATTTGGTTCTTCTCTTGAGAGATGTGCAGGTTGCAGATGTGAGCCAGGTGTTGACTGCTCACAAGAAGGAAAGGAGCTACGTCTATGATTCGGGGTCACAGACTATCAGGCACTCAAAGCAGGTCTATCTCCATGGACTGAATAATAAAACTCAGGAAATCATTATCCTGTTGCCTTGAGAGGAGTGATAAGTTGAGAAGTTATGTGCAGTGGTTAAAAAATAGTTGAAGCACTGAACAAAAGTAAATGTATTGACCACCTTAAAGTGGAGAATTACAGAAAATATTGACATGATATTTCTCTTTTATCTATAAATTATTCAAATATGTTTACTCTATGTCCATAAACATCCATGTAGATACTTAATGATTTTCTTATTCATGTATTAATTTGCCAATTCAAATGACATTTATTGAGCATTTGCTGTATCTGGCAATTGTCCTAGACTCTCAGACACTCTCAGGAAGGCCTAGAATGGAGAGGATGTGCAAGCTGTACTCCAGCAAATGAGGAGGGTACAGCAAAAGAAAGATGTGGAGAGGGGTTGGGACCAGCTTCTGTACCACGACAGGGCTGTACTTCAGTGTTTTTGAAGAGCAGCGTAACAGGACTAAACACGTCGTTACAGAGGCTACTCATCGGCTGACGTGGAGGAAGCTTGGAAGGAAGAAGATCAGAGTCTATGAGTCCTTGCTGTCTGAGGAGTCTCTGTGAGTGACAGATAGAGTACCTGACCAAGGGGGCCACCCTGGGGAAGGCAGGCAGAGATGGACTTAGATCACAGTCCACAGTCTGATGAAGAGAGGGGTTAGGCTTCATATTTACAATGGGCCTCGCATATGGTAATTAGCATTGTTGCCAAATTAAATGGTGGCAGCAGATAGTCACTACACGAATTAAATTTTTATGGCCTTAAATTTGTATCCCATAACTGAACAGTCAGTAGCGTACTACAAATAACATTTTATTATTCCCATAATTATGTCTAATAAAAGTAGATTGTGTGGTCATTTGGTTTTTATCTTTAAAGCATTAATTAGTTAAGTGAAAACACTTGATCTGTACCTTCCTCAACCTGGGTGAAGTTTTATTCTGGGAAAACCTGAAAAATTTCAGTAAATTAATGAAAGATTCCTAGTATATTTTTAGAATGCAAAGCATATTACAAATATGTCATATATTAATTGACATAATTATAACATACATATTAATAATACATTGATATTATACAACACATATTTTATATATATATACAGAGACTATTACCTATGTGGTGTGTGTGTGTGTGTGTGTGTGTGTGTGTATATATATATATATAGAGAGAGAGAGAGAGAGAGATATTCTGCTTATAATCTTCCGTGCCTTCTCGCTGAACAACATGAAGTCCACATTCCTTTCCAAGACCAACAGCACTGGATAACCTGGCCCTTGCCACTATTAATCTGCATCCCTGGCTCTTCTCCCTTTGATCTGGGTTGAAGCCACAGTGGACTTGGCATGAGTTCCAGGTCATGTCAGACTTCCTGCAACCTCAAGCTTTGCATGCTCTGGTCCCTCTGCCGGGAGCATCATGGGTTCAATGACCTCTTGTTCTCCCTCACTGCGGTCATCAGAGCAGCCCATGTAGACTGAACACCCCATGCCCTTCCACTCTCCGCTTCTTCTTGGTTTCTTCCTCTAGGTGGGAAGTTCCTTATGGCCAGGAATGATGCCTGTCTTATGTCATAGTGGGAAGGAGCTTCATCGATTTTCTAAAAAAGTAGGTCACCAATTTAGAGATGCTTGGGTTTATTTTATAGTGACTGAGAAAAACAAGGACACCGTGCATTAGCCATTTCACGCTTTTCATGAAATAAACACTTTTAAAATTTTTATGCTTTATCCTGCGACTACTATAAGAAAAGTAGGCCCAAATCTTCACCATGTCAGCCTAGGACCTGACTTCCTTCACAAGACCCCTAAAGCACAAGAAGTCAAATGAGGAATCAATAAATGGGATGGACTCAAACTGAAAACCTTCTTCTCAGCAAAAGAAATAATCAATAATGTGAAGAGAGAGTCTACAGATTGGGAGAAAATCTTTACCACATGCACCTCAGATAGAGTATTAATCTCTAGGATTTATAAAGAACTCAAAAACTTAACACCCAAAAAACTTAACACCCCCAAAACAAATAATCCAATCAATAAATGGTCTAAGGAACTGAGCAGACACCTCACAGAAGATATACAATCAATCAATAAATACATGAAAAATGTTCAACATCTCTAGCAATTGAGAAATGCAAATCAAAACTACTCTATGATTTCATCTCACTTCAGTTAGAATGGCAATTATCAAGAATACAATCAACAATAAATATTGGCAAGGATGTGGGGAAAAAGGTACACTCATACATTGCTGGTGGGAATGCAAATTGGTACAACCACTATGGAAAGCAGTATGGAGATTCCTCAGAAAACTTGGAATGGAACCACCATTTGGCCCAGTTATCTCACTCCTTGGTTTATTCCCAAAGGACTTAAAATCAACATACTACAGAGACACAGCTAGCAGCTCAATTCACAATAGCTGAAATATAACCTAGGTGCCCTTCTACAGATGAATGGATAAAGGAAATGTGGTATATATATCAAATATTTGAGATAAAATGATCGACTACAGCATTAAAGAAGACTGAAATTCTGGCATTTGCTGGTAAATGATGGAGTTAGAGAATATCATGCTTAGTGAAATAAGTCAAACCCAAAAAGCCAAAGGCCAAATGTTTTCTCTGATATGTGGAAGCTAATTCATAATAAGGGGGCCAGGGATAGGGAAGAATAGAGTTACTTTAGATTAGGTAGAAGGGAGGGAAGGGAGGGGCAGGGGCATGTGGGTAGGAAGGACAGTAGAGTGAAACAGACATTATGACCTCATGTGCTTGTATGACTGCATGGCCAATGTGATCCTGCAATAAGTATAACCAGAAACATGAGCAAGAACACTCCATCTATGTATGATTTATCAAAATGCATCAATGCAGTCTACTGTCATGTACAACTAATAGGACAAATAAAATTTAAAGGATTTTTAAATCGTATACTTTTATGACCGTATACAAGTGAATTGTGCTCCTATCTTTGCTCAAGAATAGCGGCTGCCATTAAACTCAGCATGACTTGTGAGTCAGGAGCCTCCGCGGTTCACTGGTGTCACCCGGTAGTCGCCTTTCCACTTCTTTCTTCTCCATCGTTTCCTCCTCCCTCCCTTCTTCCCATTTTCTTGGTCCTCTCACCTCTTTCCTCCCTCCTTTCCCTTCATGGTCTCTCTCCTCTTGGTCCCTTTTCTTCTGCATATTCTCTGTGCTTTCCCCTCAAAACTCCATCTCAGCTTTATAGGATATAAATTGTTTCCAAGCATAGTTTGGGTCATGATTTAATGAAGAATCTTGAACAGGATTTGAGATAACATGAACAAATATATCAAAAACAAATGATCCCCCTCACAAAATCATCATCATCATCATCCCGAAATTTTAAAGTTCAAATGTTGATGACTTCAGAGTATCTGCAAAGCCTCAAGACCCCGACAGACCTCACCTTCACCCTGCAGGGGATTTCGGGTGTCTGAGGTATGGTCGCCCTTCTCTCTCTTATTATTCGAACGACTATATATGAGATGGAATTTCCATTATAATGAACTATTCATTGTTTATTTTGAAAGAAACAAAAAGGTTCTAGCTTAAATTTGTACATTCTGACCAGTTGTACTCTTTATCTGGACATATGTTTAATTGTTATTTATATCTAAAAGCCTTAAACTGAATTCACACTTATCTCTATAAACATGATCCCCATCTTTAGGAGCCTAACTGGTCACAATATTTGAGACAGTTGATCAGAGCTTGGGACACAGCAGGAAATGGGTGAGTAGCCTTGCTTGTAGGCTGTCATGTAGTGTTTAACAAACCCAAACGGAATGACTTCATAGGAATGAGAAAATTTAGAAGGTGAGAGGTTAAGTAAATTTGAACCTTGAACTCGGGTCTGCCTGGCTATACAACCCATGTCCCTGAGCACTGCCCAGTTCCTTCTGGTATGTTCCATTTGCTGGGCCCTAGAGGGGCTTTAATAAGCATGCTATGTGGCTGGGTGCTCACACCATCTGTCTGAGCTTCATTTGCTTTGTGCTTGTTACACAGAGCAGCTTTTGAAAAGCTCTCTTCCTTCCTTGCTTTTGAATCAACATTCATGCTCACAGTGGACAACAAACTTCCCCCAGGAGGTCACAGTTTTTAAGTCAATTTTGTTAACATTTGGCAGGGCTTTTTTTTTTTTTTTTTAACTTTCACATATTCTTAGTGTAACAGAGCTCATGCTATATATAACATTCTCTATGCTTTTTACTACTTACCATGATAATCTGTGAAATCTATCAATGAATATGATTTTAATAGTTGTATACTATTCCAATGTGTGAACGTGGCATGATTTGCTTCATTATTTTGAGATATTTAGATTTTCCCATATATGGTAAATAGTGTAGAGGAGCATGATTATGTATGAACTTTTTCTTTTCCTGGGATTCATTATTTGATTTCCAGATATATACTTTCTGGGTGAAATATTAGAAATACATTTACATGTATGAATAAATGATTGGACGCATCAGCGAGTCATGATCACTCTTTATCAGCTGTGTGACTTTGGGCAAGAGCCTGGCATCTGAATGGTTTGTTCATCTCTAAGTTTGACATAACACCAATATCGCAGAGTTTTCATCAGAGCTAAATAAAAATAACTATTATTATGTTATGAAATTGCTTTTTAAAGATTAATTACTTACTTGTCCATCTTCTTTTTTTCTTCATTTCCAAACTTTTTTTTTCTTTTTTTTTATTGTAAACAAATGGGATACATGTTGTTTCTCTGTTTGTACATAGAGCAAAGGCATACATTTGTGTAATCATAAATTTACACAGGGTGATGTTGGTTGATTCATTCTGTCATTTTTCCCCTTCCCCCCACCCCTCCCATCCCTCTTTTCCCTCTAAACAGTCCTTCCTTTCCCCGTTCTTGCCCCCCTCCCTAACCCTCACTCTAACCCTAAAACTAACCCCTCCCACGCCCCATTATGTATCATCATCCACTTATCAGCGAGATCATTCTTACTTTGGTTTTTTGAGATTGGCTTATCTCACTTAGCATGATATTCTCCAATTTCGTCCATTTGCCTGCAAATGCCATAATTTTATCATTCTTTATGGCTGAGTAATATTCCATTTTATATATATGCCACAGTTTCTTTATCCATTCATCAACTGAAGGGCATCTAGGTTGGTTCCACAATCTGGCTATGGTGAATTGAGCAGCAATGAACATTGATGTGGCTGTATCTCTGTAGTATGCTGATTTTAAGTCCTTTGGGTATAGGCCAAGGAGTGAGATAGCTGGGTCAAATGGTAGTTCCATTCCAAGTTTTCTAAGGAATCTCCATACTGCCTTCCAGAGTGGCTGCACTAATTTGCAACCCCACCAGCAATGTATGAGCGTACCTTTTTCCCCACATCCTCGCCAACACCTATTGTTGCTTGTATTCTTGATAATCGCCATTCTGATTGGGGTGAGATGGAATCTTAGTGTAGTTTTGATTTGCATTTCTCTTATTACTAGAGATGTTGAACATTTTTCCATATGTTTGTTGATTGTTTGTAGGTCTTCTTCTGTGAAGTGTCTGTTCATTTCCTTAGACCATTTGTCGATTGGGTTATTTGTAGTCTTGGTGTTGAGTTTTTTGAGTTCTTTATAGATTCTGGAGATTAGTGCTCTATCTGAAGTATGATTGGCAAAGATTTTCTCCCACTCTGTAGGCTCTTTCTTCGCATTGCTGATAGTTTCCTTTGCTGAGAGAAAGCTTTTTAGTTTGAATCTATCCCAGTTGTTGATTCTTGCTTTTATTTCTTGTGCTATGGGAGTCCTGTTGAGAAAGTCTGGTCCTAAGCCGACATGTTGAAGATCTGGACCTACTTTTTCTTCTATAAGATGCAGGGTCTCTGGTCTGATTCCGAGGTCCTTAATCCATTTTGAGTTTAGTTTTGTGCACGGTGAGAGATATGGGTTTAGTTTCATTTTATTGCATATGGATTTCCAATTTTCCCAGCACCATTTGTTGAAGAGGCTATCTTTTCTCCATTGCATATTTTTGGCCCCTTTGTCTAGTATGAGAAAATTATATTTATTTGGGTTTGTGTCCGTGTCCTCTATTCTGTACCATTGATCTACCTGTCTATTTTGGTACCAATACCATGCCGTTTTTGTTACTATTGCTTTGTAGTAGAGTTGAAGATCTGGTATTGCGATACCCCCTGCTTTGCTCTTTCTACTGAGGATTGCTTTAGCTATTCTGGGTTTTTTATTCTTCCAGATGAATTTCATAATTGCTTGCTCTATTTCTGAAAGGCACATTGTTGGGATTGTAATTGGAACTGCGTTGAATCTGTATAGCACTTTAAGTAGTATGGACATTTTGACAATATTAATTCTGCCTATTGAAGAACATGGGAGATCTTTCCATCTTCTAAGGTTTTCTTTAATTTCTTTCTTTAGTGTTCTGTAGTTCTCATTGTAGAGGTCTTTCACCTCTTTTGTTAGATTGATTCCCAAGTATTTTATTTTTTTCGATACTATTGTGAATGGGGTAGTTTTCCTAATTTCTCTTTCTGAAGATTCATCACTTATGCTTAAAAATGCATTGGATTTATGAGCATCGATCTTGTAACCTGCTACTTTACTGAATTCACTTATGAGTTCTAAAAGTTTTCTGGTAAAATTTCCAGGTTCCTCTAAATATATGATCATGTCATCAGTGAACAGGGATAGTTTGAGTTCTTCTTTTCCAATTTGTATCCCTTTAATTTCTTTGGTTTGTCTAATTGCTCTGGCTAGAGTTTCAAGGATGATATTGAATAGAAGTGGTGAAAGAGGGCATCCCTGCCTTGTTCCAGTTTTTAGGGGGAATGCTTTCAGTTTTTCACCATTTAGAATGATATTGGCCATGGGCTTAGCATAGATGGCCTTTACAATGTTAAGGAATGTTCCCACTACCCCAATTTTTTCTAGTGTTTTGAGCATGAAGGGATGCTGTATTTTATCGAATACTTTTTCTGCATCTATTGAAATAATCATGTGATTCTTGACTTTAAGTCTATTGATATGGTGAATTACATTTATTGATTTCCTGATGTTGAACCAACCTTGCATCCCTGGGATGAAACCCACTTGATCATGGTGCACTACCTTTTTAATATGTTTTTGTATGCGATTTGCTAAAATTTTGTTGAGAATTTTTGCATCGATGTTCATTAAGGATATTGGTCTGAAATTTTCTTTCCTCGATGTGTCTCTGTCTGGTTTAGGTATCAGGGTGATATTGGCTTCATAGAACGAGTTTGGGAGGGTTCCCTCCTCTTCTATTTCATGGAATACTTTGAAAAGTATTGGAATGAACTCTTCTTTAAAGGTTTTGTAGAACTCGGCTGAGAAACCATCAGGTCCTGGACTTTTCTTTGTTGGTAGGCTTTTGATGACTTCTTCTATTTCATTACTTGAAATTGGTCTATTTAAATTGTGTATGTCCTCCTCGTTTAGTTTAGGCTATTCATAGGTCTCTAGAAACTTGTTGATATCTTCGAAATTTTCTATTTTGTTGGAGTATAGATTTTCAAAATAGCTTCTAATTATGTTTTGTATTTCAGTCGTGTCTGTTGTGATATTTCCTTGTTCATTCCGAATTTTGGTGATTTGGGTTTTGTCTCGTCTTCTCTTTGTTAGTGTGGCTAAAGGTTTATCAATTTTGTTTATTTTTTCGAAGAACCAACTATTTATTTTGTCAATTTTTTGTATTGTTTCTTTTGTTTCAATTTTGTTGATTTCAGCTCTGAGTTTAACTATTTCCTGTCTTCTAGTACTTCTGGTGTTGGTCTGTTCTTCTTTTTCTAGGGCTTTGAGCTGTAGTGTTAGGTTGTTTATTTGTTGAGTTTTGCTTCTTTTATTGAATGCGCTCCATGAAATAAATTTTCCTCTAAGTACCGCTTTCATAGTGTCCCAGAGATTTTGATGTGATGTTTCTTTGTTCTCATTTACCTCTAAGAATTTTTTAATTTCCTTCCTAATATCTTCTGTTATCCATTCATCATATAATAGCATATTGTTTAATCTCCAGGTGTTGGAGTAATTTCTGTTTTTTACTCTTTCATTTATTTCTAGTTTCAATCCATTATGATCTAATAAAATACAAGGAAGTGTCTCTATCTTCTTGTATTTGCTAACATTATCTTTGTGGCATAATATATGGTCTATTTTAGAGAAGGATCCATGTGCTGCTGAGAAGAAAGTGTATTCACTCTTCGTTGGATGGTATATTCTATAAATGTCTGTTAAGTCTAAATTATTGATTGTGTTATTGAGATCTATGGTTTCTTTGTTCAATTTTTGTTTGGAAGATCTGTCCAGTGGTGAGAGAGGCGTGTTAAAATCACCTAGTATTATTGTATTGTGGTCTATTTGGTTTCTGAGATTGAGAAGGTTTGTTTGACATACATGGATGAGCCACTGTTTGGGGCATAGATATTTATGATTGTTATGTCTTGCTGATTTATGGTTCCCTTAAGCAGTATGAAGTGTCCTTCCTTATCCCTTCTGATTAACTTTGGCTTGAAGTCCACTTTATCTGAAATGAGGATGGATACCCCAGCTTTTTTGCTGGGTCCATGTGCATGGTAAGTTTTTTCCCATCCTTTCACCTTTAGTCTTTGGGTATCTCTTTCTATGAGGTGAGTCTCTTGCAGGCAACATATTGTTGGATCTTTCTTTTTAATCCAATCTGCCAGTCTATGTCTTTTGATTGATGAATTCAGGCCATTAATATTCAGGGTTATTATTGAGATATGATTTGTATTCCCGGTCATTTGACTCATTTTATTCATTTATTTGTTTATTTTTGAGACGACTTGGTTCCTCTTTATTTGACAGTTCCTTTAGGATATCTCCTCCCTTTGCTGATTTGCTTCTTTGTTTTTCATCTCTTCTTCATGGAATATTTTGCTGAGAATGTTCTGAAATGCTGGCTTTCTTTTTGTATATTCTTTTAGCTTTTGTTTATCATGGAAGGATTTTATTTCGTCGTCAAATCTGAAGGTAAGTTTTGCTGGGTATAAGATTCTTGGTTGGCATCCATTTTCTTTTAGGGCTTGAAAAATGTTATTCCAGGCCCTTTTAACTTTTAAGGTCTGGATTGAAAAATCTGCTGATATCCGTATTGGTTTCCCCCTGAATGTAATTTGGTTCTTTTCTCTCACAGCCTTTAAGATTCTGTCTTTATTTTGTATGTTAGGTATTTTCATTATAATGTGCCTTGGTGTGGGTCTGTTGTAATTTCGTGTATTTGGAGTCCTATAAGCCTCTTGAACTTGATTTTCCATTTCATTCTTCAGATTTGGGAAATTTTCTGATATTATTTCATTGAATAGGTTGTTCATTCCTTTGGTTTGTTTCTCTAAGCCTTCCTCAATCCCAATAATTCTCAAATTTGGCCTTTTTATGATATCCCATAGTTCTTGGAGATTCTGTTCATGATTTCTTACCATCTTCTCTGTTTGTTCGACTTTGTTTTCGAGGTTAAATATTTTGTCTTCAATATCTGAGGTTCTGTCTTCCAGGTGTTCTATCCTATTGGTTGTGCTTTCTATGGAGTTCTTAATTTGGTTTATTGTTTCCTTCATTTCAAGGATTTCTGTTTGGTTTTTTTTCAATATCTCTAACTCTTTATTGAAATGGTCTTTAGCTTCCTGTATTTGCTCTTTTAACTGTCTATTGGTGCATTCATTCAATGCCTGCATTTGCTCTTTCATTTCATCGTTTGCTTCCCTTATCATGTTGATTATGTACATTCTGAACTCCCTTTCTGACATTTCTTCTGCCATGCTGTCATTGTATTTTATTGATGTAACATCTAGATTTGTTTGAGGCATTTTCTTCCCTTGTTTTCTCATGTCGTTCAGGTTCAGTGGACTGCAGAGATGTTGCAGATTTCCTCTATTGACTTATAATGTCCCTGAAGATTGCTAGTGTATCCCCTCTTATCCTTCAGTAGCCTGATGTCTTAGAGGAAGTTGATAATGTGGTGCTCCACAAGGAAGCTGCCTCTCTAGGTTTGGTGACCCTCAGGTGGGGTATATTCCCTGCTAGTGGGCAGAGGTGCCTCTACTTGTTGACCAATGGTCATCCAAAGGGGAACTAGGCTGCGGGCTGAGGCAAGGCCTGTTTGGGCCTGTGTCTCTGGTTTTACCGCCCTTGTGGGAAAACCTCACCCGGCGGGGAAGACTCACCCGGTGGGGAGGTCTCGCTGGTCAGTTCCCCTTCTAGAGGTTCCCCTCAGTCCACAACTACCACCTGGGCAGGGCAGCCTTCCCAGGCAACGTTCCCAGGGGCCCGGACCTACCTCCTGGGCCTGGGAGCCTCATCCTTCGCAGACGAGTCTCCTTAGGTTGTCCCTCCTTAGAGAAGCTGCCCGCAGTCCTGGAACCTTCGCTCCACCGTTTTTCGCTCCACTTCACTGTCCGTGTTTACCGCTCCAGTGGGGGAGGGACGTCTCACCGGGCAACTCTACTTCACAAAGTTCCCTGCGTTCCGGGGCTACCGCCCCATCCGGGATGCCTACCCAATGGGAGAAACTCACCCGGCGGCTTTGAGTTGGTCCCAAGTCACTCACATCTCCTCTTTTGAATCTTGAGTCCTGAAGCAACGTGAAATGCAGCCACCCTCTAGTCTGCCATCTTGAAAACCCCCCACTTGTCCATCTTATATATACCACTTTCTTACTAACTTCTTTCTTACAGAGTTCTGAATGTATTTATGTAATTCCTAAACTTTCTTCAGTAGTTTGACAGTTTAAAGTTATGCCTTTTTAATTTACGCATACCATAGCTAGTAGAGGGTGATTTGATGTTATTATTGACCATTTGTGTACCGTCCTTTGTGAGTGGTTGATTTATGTCCTTTGCTTGTCTAGCTCATGTGTCTAGACAGCCTGTCCCAGGACGTGGTAGATGGGAAGTGCTGTATAGATGCTCACGGAATGAATGATGGCATGAAGGAAGGAAGGAAAGAATATGGAGGACAAGCCTGTATTATTACTTGAATTCTTTGTTCCTTACAGAGATAAAGCCTGTGTTTTTGTTGGCTATAAATAGTTTTCCATTTTGATATATAGAAACTTTGTATTTTTTAAAATCTTTTCACAACTTTAAAGCTTTACAAACTCAAATTACATGAGTACTATTTTCTTTGCTTACAAATAAAAATAGGCTAGATATATCAAATTAGAATTAGAAAAAATAGTTCATGCTCGTGCAGAACATTTAAGCGTAAGTCAATGGCATTCAAACATATTCTTTGCTTAAGTTCAAAATTCCCTTGCATTACCTAAAGTTGACATCTGAAAATTTTAGTACTCTTTTATATAATGGAAGGGATGATTTGGATTGAAGGATTGTGTTAGTCAACTTTTCAACACTGTGATCAAAATACCTGACAATAATAACTTAGAGGAGAAAAATTATTTGGCTGCCCAGTTGCAGGGGTCCCGGTCCATGATTGGCAGGCTCCATTGTGCTGGACCAAGATGAGGCAAAACATCATGGTAAAAGGGCACAGTAGAGGGAAACTACTCAAATCAAGGAGCCAGAAAAAAACAGAGAAAGGAAGAGAAAGAGCCAGGAGGCAGGGACAAAGTGTAATCCCTAAGGGCAGGCTCCCGGTGACCTACTTCCTCCAAACTTGTCCCACCTGCCGATAGTTACCACCCAGTAGTCCACTCAAATTATTAATCAAATCATTCTCCTTCATCCTGAAAAAGTCTCTCAGTCTTTCTTAGACTCTCATACCCTCAATAATTTTTAGAGTATTGGCCTTATATTCTGTAGAATGTCCCTGTACCTGGTCATGTTCAATATTTCCAAATGATCAGATACAGGTCATGGTTTCTTGGCAAGAACATTCCAGAAACAACTCTGTGCTCATCTCAGTACATCAAGGGTACCTGACCCTGACCCATCTAATCACTGTCAATGTCTGAACTTTGATTGACTGATTACACTGGTGTTAGGTTTCTTGACATGGAGTCATCAGCTTCCCTCTAACTTTCTTGGGAATATTCTAATATTGTATCGACATTGTGATGCTCTTCAGAACTTTGTCCATTGGGTTTAATGTCCTGGGTGATTCTCAACCAATCACCACTCTAATGATGGCCAAGCGACTACTCTCTCTGTACATCATTTCTTCCATGTTTACCAATTGTTCTCCTGCTTAAAATAAAAACAAAACAAAACAAAAAATACTTGTGGATCTTTTCCATTTATTTTATTGGTTATTTATTTATTTATACAAGTGCAGAGTCATGAATCCACATTTTCCCTATTGGGTTATAATTTGTTATTTTCATTATTTGTTTTTATTGGCTAGATAGTGGCTTCCATAGTCCCTTCCAAATGACACCTTTAATGTCTGATGCACTCCACAATTCTTTGAGTACTTCCTTATTCTATGGTGTAAAAGACAGTATTGGCTCTTTTTATTGTCACTCTGGGATTAGCCTTCTCTTCGGGAGCCCTGTCCCTTTATAGTACAGATGGGTATTTAAAACCAAGATCTGGCTTTCATTGCATTTGATGCCAAAAGACTGTCAGAACCTCCAGCTCAGCAAACAGAGGTAGGAAAGACAAGCACTTACTCTCCTAGGTACCAAAATACACATACACATATGATCCCTATTTCTATATGTATACACTTTTAAAACATGATTTCATGAGAGTAATAAATTGTACTTCATCAAAATTAAAAATTCATATTTGAAGAATGCCACTTAAAAATGTGTAAAAGTAAGCCAAAGAATTGTATAGAATATGTATAATCCATATTTGTGAGAAGGACCTTTATTCAGAATATCTAAAAAAAAGTATAGTCTAAGAAGAAGATAAATGGCCCAAATGAAAAGTGTGCAAATGGTTTGAACAGATACTTCATGAAAGAAGATATGCAGAAGGTCAATAAGCACTTAAAGATGTTCAGAATCACTGGTCATCAGGGAAATGCAAATCAAGATGACAGGCAGATGTCACAAGAAGTCTGTAAATATGGTGAACGTTAGAAAGCCCGACTCTGGTGAAACATCTGTCCACTGAAATTCTCAGATAGTGCTAATGGGAATGTATGTCGAGGACTGAAATAGTGTCCCCAGGTTTGTTCCCCATGTTGGCACTGCTGGAAGTGGTGTGCTCTGAGAGGTGAGACCTCCCTGGAGGGTTCTCAGTCATTCACAGTGTGCCCTGGAAAGGGACGGTGGGACCCCGGAACCTCCTCACCCTCTCTCGATTCCCGACAGGATAAGAGTGGTCTTACTCTGCCATGTGCTTCTCCGATGATATGCTTGTCAGAGGCCCAAAAGCAACAGGGACAGTCAGCCATGGTCTGAAACCTCCCAATTTGTGAGCCAAAATAAATCTTTTATCTTTTCAAGTTGATTTCTCCAGTATTTGCTGTAGTGATGGAAAACTAACATAGAATATAAAATGGAATGGCAAAAGCTCAGTGTTGGATAAAATGAGATGTACACTCAGTATATGATCTAGAAATTTCACTTTTGGGTGAGAAAGTAAGTACTTCCAGGCATTTACCAAAGAGAATGAGAGCATATGTCCACAGAGGACATACAATCAAATGCTCACAGCCACTTTAAAAGAAGCTGCAAAAACTTAAAAATAATGCAAATATCAGTCAATGTTTATAAATTATCTATTTGATATATATTATATTGTATGAGATATGCATAAGGTATTTTCCTCAGAGTAAAAAAGAAAACCATTGATATATGCAATAACAGATGAATATTAAGTAAAAGAAGCCGGAGAGAGAAACTGGACACAAGAATGTATTCTGTACAATTGCATTCATATGAAATCGTGGAACAAAACTAAACTGAGGTCACAGAATTCTACAGTGGTGGGTCAGTGGTTATATAGTGCAGAGGGTTGGGGCAGGGGGATCCATTGTCAAATGGACACCAGGAGCGTTTTTAGTGTGGTACAAATGATCCCTACACTCATTATGGTGAGTTACCATAACTTACTGGACTATACTCTTAAAATGAGCATTTATTGCCGGTAAATTATACCTCAACAAAGTTGACTGAAAAAGAAAATGATTTCATACCCCTTACTCCATTCCAACCCACCATTCCACAGTTTTGAACACTTTTTCCCAATGTAAGTCCTCAGTGTTTGTTTATTCAGTTATGATTTGCTTAGGGCAGCCAATCTCCCAACCATGCTCCACACCCTGCACCCCGGGGTGCCTGCTGAGCACAGCCACAGTCTTGCAAACTCCCGCTTCCACCCACACCCAAGCAAACATCCAATTGCTGATTACTTCTTCAGAAGATTGGAAAAAATAGGGGGATCCAACTACTACTGCAGTTTGGGGTTTTACTCTCTTCCCTATGTCCTGTTTCCACTGATTTCCTTTTTCTTTTGTGTTTGTCTCTCATTGGAAACTCCATATATGAAATTTTATATAGGGTGTTAGGGTAGTCTAGCTAGTCATTTTGTTGAGATTTATAAGGATACTTTAATATTGCAGTGACCCCTGGAGCATCACAAAGGATTCTCGAGTAAGGGCAATAGGAAAGAAGAAAAACACAGAGACAGACACAGAGATATTTTCATGGAAAGGTGTGGCCATGTGGGACACTGCACTCTGATGGAGGAACAGTGACCCAGAACTAGCTCTGCAAGTTTACATAGGGTCTCATAATCAGGAAGTTCAACTATAAGGGGATTGTAAATTGTTCAAGGCTTGGAAGCTGTCAGAGGCTCCTTTGTGCATTAAAAAGTTAGAGAGCTAGAAATATTTTTGCAATTATCCCACTGTTGCAGTGCTAAGAACATTTTGCTCTTATCCTGCTGCACCCAGGAAGCCCATTGTCCTGGGACATCTGATAACTGTTAGCATCAGAGCCCAGAGTCAAAGCTGATAACATCCTTGCCTTTGGCAAGGAATGTTTCCCAGGCTTGGCTTTTGGCTGACACTGTAGGATCAGCTGATGACTGGAGGCTCATGTGCTCTCCGCAGAGTATCTCCAGGGCTGTGTGATTTATCCAGTGAGTTCTTCAATGCCTTGTCTGAGGGTGAGCCCCAGGGATGTGGTGCACATGGGAACCAGAGGGACAGGAAGAGCTATGGGGCTGGGTTTGCTCGACCCTCAGCGTTCAGGTTTTCAGACCAAGCCTTACTGGCTTCTATTTCGTCTGGGAGTTCAGAATACAGGGCTTCTTATCCTCCATTTCACCATAGAATAAGCCCCTAAGCTCCTCCCTAGGGTGAGTCATTGCCTCGATGGGTGAGCAGGGAGTGGAGGTCAGAAGATGTTGCCTCAAAAATGGGCTCTGATCTCAACTGCCTGTTTTCACATTGTTACACCCCTAACCTCCACTGGTCCTCACGTTAGAACCTTGTAGGGATCCTGGTGGTAAACTCACCGTCTTCCCTTCTGCATGCTAGGGAGCTGGGAGTGTCCTTTCTGATGAGTTAGTTACTATTCCTCCTTACGATTGTCACATGAAAAACAATAGTGTAATTTCTCTGTCTGCGTTTATCTCCTCTCCCATTCTATTGTTTCTTGGGTTATGCCTTTAGCTCTTCTGCCATTTCAGTGGTTCCTGGGGAGGATGAACAAATACACATGTATGATAAATCCACCATGCTTTTAGAGACCTCTTATGACCACTTATAGTTGTTTATTTCTGTCAACTATTTTTCACTCTAGGAATCTCTCTAAAGTGAGTTGAGTTGAATTTACATAAGTTTTCACACATGAAAATTGCCTATGACTTCAGGTAAATCTATTAGTAGCTTGTTGACTTGTTTTGTCAGGAGGAATTTGAGAAATGGAGGTATCCACTTTGAAGTCATGTTCTGAAGTCTCTTTATAAAATTCCAGAAGAGATATCCTAGTGACATCTGCATGGCCTGGAATGTGTGTAGTGAATCATATCCACCCCAGGTTCCTCTTCCCTTCCCAACACTGTTGGAATGTGTGTCGGACGGTGGACACAAAAACCAGTGTGAATGCAAGTTCTAACATGTCAGAAGAATGTGTCTCTTTAGCAGTAAATGTCAGTTTGCTCCATCACTTGGCTTCATGAATGCAAACTTACTTCTACAAAGTAGTTTAAGTTAAATGCTTTTCATCATGAATTTATTAATTAGTTCAATTAAACATCCAAACTGGTTTGAGTGTGAGCAAGCATATGGACACATTCTTTGCGTTCTGACTTCCTGGGGATCACCTGGCACATCTACCAGTTTATTGAAGATGTTGACTGGTTGAGTCTGGGGACAGGATAGCTAAGGGTGAACATGTGCTCCTCCCTGAAGATTTGCCCAAGACTTCGGCTCCTCCCCTGACTGTACCAAGGTCAGGACTCAAATAGGAAACTGACTGGGAGAGCCTAACCTTTATCTGACCTGTGAAAGCCTTCCAGAATGTTCTCCTTTGCTTTCTCCCACCTGGCTGACTGGAAATAGCTCCAGAGTTTCTGGCTGGAAGGAACTTGTGCCTCAGAGCCTGACAGGGAAATTGCCTTCAGGGTCCTCTGAAGTCTTCAAGGCCCAGCTCCCCTGGAGCATCTGCAACTTCTCTTAGTGCACGAAAGAACCTGCAGCTGGAAGCCCTTTGGAGAACTCATTAAAAAGACACAGCTGAAAAGTTGCCTCTGGCATCTTGGCAGAGATGAAAAAATAAAAAAACTTTTTAATTGATCTCAAAGGAATAGAAACTAGTTCAGGATTTGAAAAGTAAGTGTCAGAAAATAATCTCCTTGTGGGGTTCATTAAAACTTTGCCACTGTTAATTACAGAGTGGTGCTCTCAGCAGGCAACTGTTCTCCCTTGGGTTTAGGGGGAAAGTTCTGGGTACTGGGCTGCAGGAGACCGGAGCTGATGTTCCAGTGGAGTGTGAGGACTCCCACCTGGGAGCCTGGGACTTCCAGCGTCTCGCCAGTGAATTGAGCTCTTTTCCCATTCATCCTTTCAGGTAAAGAATAATAAACCAAATAAACTGCCATATATTCCAGACACAGTGCTAAGCGTTTTATATGCATTTTTGCAGTCATAAAAATAACATGCAAATGTGAATATTTGTTACCTCCCTGTTCATAAGGAAGCAGGCCCAACAGAGTCACAACTCAGCCAGCGTCAGAGGAGCAGCAGTCCCAGAATGGAAAGCTGATCCTGAAGCCTTTTCCACGGCTCTGCTGACAGAATGGAAGCAGGCACACCCTCTCCCCCTGCTCAAAGTGCCTTGCTCAGTCATCCAAACGACCACCTGCATAGTTTTCCCCTTGGAAACAGCAAGGAAGACAAAACAAGGCCACATTAGCTGGTGACATGATGACAAAGGCCATAAGCTAGAACTTCTTAGGTTAACATCATTCCACAGTGTTAGGAGCTGATGCTGCTGGCATGTAGCTGTCCCGGCTGCTACTGACCTCGGGTCTGACTGCAGCATCCCCTTGGCATTTGCTCCACTTGGGTGCCTTGGCCAATGCCCTGATAGGAAGAAGAGAACCTTTCTAAATAAGCAGACACTCAGTCGGTGCCAAACGACCTTCATGTGCTCCACTGTGCGCCTTCACAGGCTCATGGCATGAGAGATGCTTGGGTTGATCAGCTGCAGAGTGTGTAGACCCTGCCAGGAGAAGATGCCAAGACAAGTTTAGCTGCACCAGGGGTTGATAGTGGAAATGCCCTGAGGAAAAAATGGAGAAGATCCAGAAAAAGCTGGGAGGGCACTGGATGCAGTTCTGATTCCTGTGAAGAAGACAGAAGGAAACAAGCAAGACACATCGGTCACAGCAGAGAGATGGCACAAAGCATGGTGATTTGAGGGAAGTTCATTAAAGGGACTATATGTGCAGAGTAACCACAGGAAGGGTGCAAGATCCCAGGTGCTGCAGGATCCTGAACTGGTAACAAGACTACTTTACAACCTCTTAGCCTAAGAGAAGGGGGTTTGCTGTTATTACCTGAGGACAAGCAGGGTTCTCTGGAAGGAGTAGCCTTGTAGAATCTGGAATCATGAGTCACACATAAATAAATACTCAACCATCAGTCTCCTCCCTCTCTCCTGTCTTCTGTCTTAGTTTTGAAAAAACCAAACTTAACAAGAAAGCCAGAGGGTAGCAGAGCCCCGTGCTGTAGTTCTCATTTTTGCTGGAAGCAGGGCCAGGTAGAGAGATATGGTGTTCGGATATGGAGAAAAGAACGTCAACAAGTAAATGTAAAAAAGGAGGCAGAATTAGAAAGTCACTATTATTTTCAGCTTACTTAATTGATTCAAGCAGGCAATGGATGCTAAAGTAATTGGTCTTTCCTAGTTGATAGAATCCTCTAGTCTGTAAGATTCATGCTGCAGAGTGCTCATCACTAGCCAGGCAGGGACAGTCTCCTATACAATGAAGAAATCTGGTGGACACCACTGGCTAAATCACTAAACTTGGTGGTTTTTTTTAATCAATAATGGAGCACACTGACGTCATTGCCTCCTGGTGGGACACACTGAGAACAACGTGAGCTATGTAGAATTCTCTGGAAAAGGTATATCTGAATCTAGAGACCAGGACATTCCATAAACATTCCATAAAACAACCTGCCTGGGTCCTTCAGAAGAATGTCAGAAGACTTAAAAGACAAAGGATGAGAGAATCCTTTGAGATAAAATGACATTGAACAGATAAGAAACTAAATGCCCTGAACAATCTGATTAGAGTCTGAGTTGAAAAACAAAAACAAAGCCCAAAGAGCCATTTTTAGGTGATGTTATCACATTAATGTTGAATTTCATGAATGTGATTATGGTATTGTGTTTAATATTTGTTCTTAGGAAATATTTGTTAAATTATTGAGGAATGAATAAGGAAGCATATGGACATATATTCTATTAAGTTTCAATAATAATGTCTAAAACATACTTTTAGATGATTAAAAGATTAGTGATCAAACTTGGTACTGTTGAAGGTTGAACTGTATACTTCTTTCTTCTGGGTGACTTTCCTATACATTGTAGGATTTTTAGCATTATCCCTAGTGCCCACAAAGTAGATGCTCTGGCACCTCACCTAAGTCATACCAACCAAAAATATCTGCAGATATCAAGATATGTCCTCTGTGGGAGGGATGCAAAATCTCCATGGATAAATGTATATGTATATCTGTGTGTGTGTCTCTGTGTGTGTGTAGTTATCAAGAGAAAGCGACGTAGGTAGATGATAAATAGAAAATGCAACAAAATGTTAATGATTAGAAATTATGAAATAGGGGAGAATGAGTTATAAGTCTTCATTCTCTTAACCATTCCAAAATTCTGTATTAAAATTTTCACAATAAAAATCTGGGAAAAAAATAGAGTTAACCCATTCAGACAAAAATGCTCATCAACCTAGAAATATATACATTTTCACATGGTGAGAGACTGAATAATTTCCCCTAAGAACAGGAAAAAAGCGAGGCATCTACTCTCGCCATTTTAGTTCAGTATTTTATTGAAGTGGCACGGAAACCCAGTGAGGAAAGAAAAGTAGTTAGGAGAAGGAAGGTGTCTGTCCTCAGAGGGAGTGATTCTGTGTTCTGCTCACACTGAGTAAGGGTGTTGAGAGGAGTTAGGTATCTCATCTTTTTTCTGTTTGTGGGGAAAATCATTGTCTTTCACCATTTGAAGTAGTTCCTGTCTATTACTAATTAGATGGTGCTTTCTCTCACGAATGAATTTACTTCCTTTTCTCCATCTATTCAGGTGATCATACTATTTTTACTTTTTCATTGTTAATAAGGAAATCAGATTGATTAATTATCAAATGCTAAAGGAATCTTCCTTTTGGTATAAAATCCATTTAATTATGAATTGAGGGCCTACTGAGTGTATTTTGCATCTCATATGTTGTAGTTTTTACCTCTAGAAGTTTAATTATTTAAATTTTCATGTTCTTATGATGATGTCTGCTGCTTCTACCTTCTAGAACATGTTGTGTATACTTATGATACCTGTATCAGTGTCCTTATCTACTAATCTATATCACCTGACTCATTTCTGGGTCAGGTTATATACATATCTAGATCATATTTTCCTGGGTTTTTTTTTTTTGCATACCTGAAAATATTTGATTGGATTAAGGGTGTTATTTTATTCTACTATAACCTTGATATTATCACAGATTTTCTTTAAATACTTTTGAGTTTTCTTCAGGAATGCAATTAAGTGTGTGGAGATTCCTTTTGAGGCTCACTAGCCATCTTTATTAAGTCCAGAACAACCTTTAATCCAGGGCTTTTTTAGTCCCATGATTGATTCCAACTACTGATTCCATAATTCCTTCCCACATTCTGAGGATCTACTCAATGGTTCTTATGTTAAGAGGTGTTTCCTGCCCTACCTGAGGCAGACAGGAACTATTCCAGGCCCTGTGTGAGGTCTTAGAGGAACTGCTTCCTGTCCTTCCCCCAAGTCCCATTTGTTTTCTTAGAAATGGTCAGTTCTCAGCTACAGGTATGAGGAAACTTCTCTAAGATCTCTGAAGCTTGCTTACCCTTGGTTTTACCCTCTCTCTTTGTGATGTTCCTTCTTTCTGGTACCTCGTCCTGAATACTAACCAGACTAGCATTGCAGAAGTCTGAACTCTATCTCCTTAACCTAATGGGCTCTGTTTGGCTCCCCTCCATCCCAATCTGAAAGCAGTAAATTGAAGTCATCATTGAGCCCAACTTGGAATGTATCCTGCAAGATCATCCATGGACCTGACTTGGATCAGAGAAGTAGATGAGACTGATTAAATATGGAGTCACACAGACAAATTTCATTTGCATGAAGAGCACCCTCCTTGTGGAGACGGGCCAGAAGGAGAGATTTTGCACAGATGCATCCTCCCACTAGCTTTAAGAAAGTAAAACTCAAGCACACATAAAACCTTGGATCATTAGGGAATGTTCTGTTGATTTTGGATTTTTCTTCACATGAATCCACTTACTGAGGAAAAAATAATCTGCTTCAATTGTAGTTGAAAGGAGCCAGAATAGTATTGTCAATTCTTATTATTTATGATCATTATTATGCTCTATGAGGTTGCCATAAACACTGAACTAAAGAGTTATTGAACTATTGCTCCTAGGAAGAATACAAGGTTAGGTTCCTACAAACCTTTGGTCACAATATTTCAGCAATTGAAACACCATTCATATTATGTAGGTTCCTTTGCTGATGTCCTTGTAAAACAAGCCAGTTTAATCAAACCTGTTCTTCCATATAACCCCTTTCTGTATAACACTTGGCAGGTATTTTTAAAATTTGGCTACAGCTTCCTTATCAGCAGCACCTTCCTTGCCTGGAGGTGTAATTTCTTTTTAATAGTAAACCAGCCAGCACTGACTGAGAAGGTCTCACAGTTTCTGGATCCATGGTATTATGACAACAGAGTCTGAGGATTTTTACCTCACTGAAATTCCGTCCACTGTGTATGTGTGTCATTGTTGGTTTGTTATTGGTTTTCTTTTCTTTTTTTTATGCACTCTAATTATTCCTTGATCATTTCCCAGAAATGCTTTTTAAAATATCTTAAATTTCAAATTAACACAGTGTGCAAATACCATGTGAAAGAAAATCTAAAACACTGCTTAGCATTACAGCAAACACGACCAAATAGGAAAACTTACCATGTTCTTGAGTGGGAAGGATGAACATTTGAAATAAGTCAATTTCCCCCAGCAATTCAGTCAACAGAATGCAAACCCAGGGGAAGTAGCAACAAGATTTGCTTTTTAACATAGATAGGATGATGCTCACATCTCACAGAGGTGAAAAGAATGAACAGCAGGGAAATTCTACAGAGTTAGGAGGAAATCTGGTCCTTTTGTATTTCCAAACATCATAAAAGTGTAGTGATTTAATAGTATGTCCTGGGTCAAGAGACGAGTCAAAGAATTTGAACAAAAAGACTTTACATGAACACATATATATTGGAATTTTGTTAATAATGAAGATGATATCCCAAATCAGTGAGGCCAAGATGGATTACATAATACATGTACTGAAACTACTAACTACTGGAGAATAATAAAAATGGACTTATGTCTCTCAGTTTACACTGTATGTCTCCCAGAAATCCAAATCTACTCCCAAGACATGGGGAAGTAAGGGAGACATTTTCATTACCTACTTCAAATTTTAAACCATACCTGTATATAAATATTTGAGAACAAACTGAATGCAAAAGACTTCTTTCTGTATTTAGTTTTAAAATAACATGTTTTTTTCTGATTGTAAAAGGAACAATGTATTTTGGGAATATGAGGAATCTCGACCTTAGAACAACCAAGACAGAGTAAGATGCAGTCCTAGTAACACCAAAAGAAAGCAGATAACTCTTGCCTCCTTTCTTTGCATGCTTCTGTGTATTTATTTTTTCAATTGCACTTTTCAAATCACATGTTGAGCAATGAGAATGACTTAGTCATAGTCCTCAGTCCACTACATTGCTTACCACCATGACGCTCCACTGCCTCACCTGTCTTTCATCTGTGTCTGTCATTCAGAGCTACCTTGTGAATCATCTAACACAATTTTCCAAAGCACACTAACTTCACTTTCCTTTAAGTTGTTTGAAATGTACACCTTTTATAAAAATATTTTTATTTGTTCTAATTAGTTCTACATGACACTAGAATGCATTTATACATTTTTATAGAACATACATAAATAAAGTATGATTTCTCATTTATCTGATTGTACATATTGTAGGATCACATCAGTCATGCAGAAATGTTACACCTTTTGAATCAGGTATGACTCTTTAGTGGAAAACCTTTCCTGACCTAGAGATATCTGTTCCTATAACATTAAGATATTTTTATTTACTTAGATATTTTATTCATTTAAGTATTTTATTTATTTATTTTTGCCACAAGACTATGATTTTTTAATCTTTTTTTTTATTTTTACAGACTGCATTTTGATTCACTGTACATAAATGGGGTACAACTTTTCATTTCTATGGTTGTGCATGATATACATTCACACCATTCATGTAATCATATATATATACATAGGATAATACTGTCTGTCTCATTCCACCATCTTTCATACTCTTGCCCCCTCCCCTCTCTCATTTCCCTCTACATAATCCAAAGTTGCTTCATTCTTCTCTTACCTCCCAACCCCCCACCCCCATTATGTATCATCACCCACTCATCAGGGAAAACATTTGGTCTTTGGTTTTGGGGATTGGTTTATTTCACTTAGCATGATATTCTCCAATTCCATCCATTTACCTGCCAATTCCATAATTTTATTCTTCTTTATGACTGAATAATATTCTATTGTGTATGTATTCCACAGTTTCTTTATTCACTTATCTGTTGAAGGGCATCTAGGTTGCTTCCACAATCTAGCTATTGTGAATTGAGCTGCTATATATTTAAAATTTTAAACCTGACCACTATTACTTAAAGAACTTAAATGGCTAACTCCAAGCAATTGCTCTTGAGTTCATTCACAGTACTGACTCAGTGATTCAGATTTTTGATTTATGGTTTACCTTCACACACCTAATCTCAGCATTCTTTTATATTTGACTAATGCCAGCCCCATTTCACCTGAACATTTAGTGCACGCTTACTCTCTCATCGTATTCTTATGCTTATTGTTCCCTAAATATCTTTTTTCTTTGCTTTTTATTGTATTAAATGTCCCTTCCTTGCTTCTCTAAGCTACCCAAATCCAACACAGCTTTCAAAATTCCACACAAATTTCCTCTTCTAAAAATTTTGTTTTAGTCACCCTTAGCACGTTTCTTTTTCTTCTGAATTCTTATAACAATTTTTACCTGTATATTTTATTAAGCAGTTTTTGCTTCTATTGAACAATTCTCATTTTATTGTCATGTTTTACTTATTAATTTCCTAGGTCCCTGTCTTGGTGGTAAATCATGTGAGGTTAGAAACCAGGCCTGACAACTCTGCCTCCCAATCTAAAAGTCTGTTTCTTGGTACAGACTTTGAGAGGCTTCCTATAGTTTCTAAATCTCAATTTGCTGGCCGGCATCATGGATGGTGCTGGATGAGATGATGTGCAAGACCTGTCTCAGCATGGACTGTCCAGAGCTGGTGAGTATTCCTCAGGCTTCCCACTAGATGGTACCAACACCAAATAAACGCTACTTGAGAAAATTGATAATGGATGTTTAAACGAGTGGTAGAAATGACTAGTCAAGACAGGTACATTGCTATGTGTAATGATCATCATTTGAAAAATGAAGTAGTTACATACCCATACACCTGTGATATTATCAAACCAATCAAGGTACCAACATATCCATCACCTCCAAGAAATTTTAATGTGTATTAAATTCCTTTTAATGTGTATTAAAGAGCATTCTAGAGCCTTATTAACTGTTTTACACAGATCTCTAGAATCTGTCATGCAAAACTAAAACTCTATACCCATTAAACAAAAACTCCCCATTTCCTCCTGCTCCCATCTTGCCCCTAAAAGTCAGGATTCCATAAATTTTACCCTTTAGATGCCTCACATAAGATGGTATCGCTGATGCATACATATAGGCCCAGGCTCAACAAGATGTATATACTAAATACCTGCAATTCTTATGTATCAGTCTAAGCCTCGGTAAATCTGAAAGATCATAGAGAGCCACACAATTTTTCTAGTTTTTTAATTGGACAACTCTTTGTCAAGAAACAACTGAATGAGTATCCTCAAAAAACATTATTTGGAATAATATTTGTGAAATCAACCTGAAATGGCTTATTTAACAGATATTTACTGATGGCGCATTCTGTCTACAACATAATAGTCATCTGAGACTCCACAAAGATGCTGGGTCTGTCGTAGGTACTCATAAGAATAAAAAGAAGAAATAAAAAACTTAAATCATAATACTGATAAAAATGAGAACGTCCAAAGGGTACAAATACTACTTTCAGCTCCAGAAATCTGCTTCGCTGTTCGTGGGAATCGGGGTATTTTAGGTAAGTTTGGGGTTCTGGGTTCAGTTTGTTGTGTCATGTAAGAAAAGTTCATTGAAGCCGACAGTGGGGGATGTCGAACGCCATACTGAAGTCTTAGGATTTCATTAAGTAGATCATGAGACAGAAAGTTGTCACAGCTGGTCTCATGGTCAGAGCTGTGGATTAACAAGGTTTGTCTGCTGGTCCCCAGGCCATTGTAATAGGGTGGATGAGAGGGAGAAGCAGGTCTACACGTGGAGGGGACCAAGGTGCCCACGACAGTCACGTGGGAGGTGGCGGTGAGGGGCATGGAGGACACACACAGTGTGAAGGCTGGGCTGAAGGGGAGGCAAGGAAAATGAGAACAAAGAAAACAACCGCACCACTTGGAGAGAGCCAGCGTGCGCTTGGCTCAGGTGAGTGGTGGAGGGATGTGCTCAGCTGTGCACATCCTGAGAGAGAAGCTGATGCGCCTCTTCCCTTCCTCAAGGACTCAGGGTTGCTGCTCAGCGATGGCAGCAGCTCCCTCTCTGTTTGCTGATGACTTGTAAAGCCACTCGATCCGCCAAGTCAGAGTTAGGATTGATGGCAGCACCATCCACAGTGACTCACAGGAGGCCTTGGCTAAGTCTGTGGAAAGCTGCAGGATGGTACAGATCTCGGGGATACCTGTCACACAGAAGCTTTTCAAGACGTTTAGAATAGAGTTGGAGACAGACCCATGCCTGCTTCCAGGAAGCTGCTTTGCCCTTTTCCGCCTTCTCAGAGGGACAGATCCCCCTTAACTCAGTTGTGGTTAATTCAACAACGTTAACTGAGTGTCAGCTCTATGCCGAGTCTTTAGGGACACAAAAAGGAAGAAGAGAAGATTCCTGCTTCTTTGATACACAAGACTATAGGGCAGGGGATTGTGCCTTGGGTGGGGAGGAGGGGGCCCTAGTTGGTGAGATGCCTGGAGCAGGTGATACCTAAATAAACCAGAAGAATGAAAAGTGCTAGTAGCTAAAGAAGAAGGGATGTTTTTGCCCAGAAAATGACCTGAACAAAGGCAGGGAGGCCTGAAAGAGCAGGCTGTGTTTTAGAAACAACAAGACGTCTGAGAACATTCACGCCTCTTTGGGAGTGTCAGGTAATGATGCTGCAGATGTTCAAGCCGAGGCAAGAGCACTTCGAGGAGAGCCTTGGGAACAAGAATCAGGGCCTCCTCTCTGACTGCACGTGGTGGAGAGAAACTGGTGAGTTTTAAAAGGAAGCTGATGAGAACAGACTGGCATTTTAATTTCGGGGCGTGTGTGTGTGTGTGTGTGTGTGTGTGTGTGTTTTAAAACAAGCAATACAGCATTTTAAAACAAGAAATTATAAAGTAGAAAATACAAGGTAGTGAAGAAGGAAGAGCAAAAGGTACAAAAACCTTGCATTCTGTCCACTCCTAGACAAACACCTTTTAAATTTTAGCATCCATACTTACAGATATTTTCTCCTTAGGAAAGTGTTATTGACCACAAAATCTCAGACCGACATGGAAGCCTTTGGTTGTGTCAGTAGGAACATGAGTCGAAAAGGGAAACATCCCAAATATGAAATGTGCTTTCTGCAGAGTTAACTAGATGCTGTAGGCTGGTCTCAGTGCTGAGTCTGATTGTTACCATGGCAACTGTTATAACAAAATGGAAGGCTGAGGAAGTTGCTCAGCTGTGGAAGCTTTGCCTCATCGTCTGCTGTTTCACAGTTTTTAATATCAAGCCAATCATGGTTTGATACCTGTGCACACAGTGCTGCTCTTGGGTTACCTAAACCTTTTATTTCATTATAGCATACTTCATCTACATATACACTAACCCTTGGGGTCAAAACAGGCCCAACCCAGAGGTGTTCTAATGAACCTTGCAGTGAACAAAAATAAAAAAGGGAAAGTATTTTATACATATCTTGCCACTTGTTCTCATTCTTCCCTGGTGAGATCCCTGGCCAGCATGGGAAGGAGCAGGTTCAAGAGGCAGGGGCCACAGTTCTCTTGAGCCCTAGTGGACTATTAAACCTTCGCTGGATCAACATTTCACCCACCCACCCTCAGCTTGCACCCTGACCTCGTCAATGCTTCCCACTCTACTCTCTCACAGATGTATGCACACACCACATTTGCTTGTATTTTCCTTGGATTATACTGCATATCATGTGTGATTACTTACTTATAAACTAGTTTTTTCACTCAATAATATGAGCCTCTCTCTATTATTTTTAGCTACAGTTTCCATCATAAAAATATGTACAACCATAGAAATGAAAAGTTGTAACCCATCGGTGTGCAATGAATCCAAATGCAGTCTGTAAAAATAAAAAAAATAAATAAAAAATATGCTACATTTTACTTCATCAATCTCTACTTTTTAGCATGTGAAAATGCTCACTCTGTTATAAACGACATTGCAAAGAGGATCTCAAACACACACACAGTACACGTTTCCCAGTACAAACAGCTAAGGTAGAATTTTTACACCACATGCTTTACTCCCAGCACCCTGAGCCCAGTTCATGAACCTTGCTACTTCAGTTCTTGCTGTAAGCCATTGTCCTCACTATATGCTGTGACCATAACAGGTTTGTCCCAAATAAAAATAAAATAATACTTCACTGAATGGTTAGTAAATGTCAAACTTTATTCTAAGTACTTTACCTGTGTTTATTTAGTTTTTGAGATAATACAATGGAATAGAAACAGTTCACTCGTTTTACATATGAGGAAACTGAGGCACAGACGATCACACAGCAGAAACTTGCTTCGAAGCAGCGGCACCGCGGAGAGCCTGTGATTCGGGGTTAGTACACTGTGCTCTTCACCACTGTCCCTTCTCATCACTCCGCCCTGCTGTGGAATGCTACCTCTTCTCAGCCCTCCCTGACTGCTATTCCTAAATATCCCACAGTCGGAAGCTGTCACCACGTCGCACACCCCACCACCCCTGGCTGGCTCCTTCTACGACTGGGAGGCTGGGTCCAATCAACTGCGTCTCGCAGCTTCTTTTACCAGCTGGCTTATGATGGGTTTGGACAGTGGAGGAGCCACAAGGAGTTGAGAGTTAAAAACAAGGGAGAGAGACTGGCAGCAGGATGTCCTTCTGACGCCCTCCACACTCTGTGTATGTCTCGAGATGGATCCTTCCAGGCCTCAGCTCCCACCAGCTGCCCACACGTTAGAGCTTCTCTTGTGAGCTTTGGTGACACTCCTCCTTTGCTTGTCCTGCAGCCCTGGGGACGTTAGTGGTCTCCTGATGCTACTGGTCTCTGTGGCCTGGCGTTCCTTATTTGCTTCTGTGGCTCAGCCCATACCTCTCTGTAAGCTGTGCTTCCATTAAACTCCCTTCATTTGAACCATCCAAAGTGCCAGGATTTATCTGGTGGGAACCTGATTCTGATAGAGTCGACTAATCTTCTTTATTTTCTTTAGGATTTTTTTCATGGTTTATATTTTTTGTTTTCCTAGCTTAGAATTTAGAATTCACAAATGGCAAGATCTTGTCAACTTTATTCAACTCTGCTTTCTCAGTATGCAATAAACATTTGTCCTATTTACTTATCCATGAATTTATTAAAGTGCATATAAATTAAATTGACTTGCAGGGAAAAAATATCTTTCGGTCACAGGGATGCCTTAAATATTTTTGTTAGATTCGTCCACAAGCAAAGAGAGCAGCTTGTCATAGACTGATGGGACAACTGAGTTCCAGGAGGAGCAGCAAGGAGACCAGGGTCCCAGAAGTCTCTCACGGCCTCTGCGTTACAGGGTGTGGCTGCAGCCCATCCTTTAGGGACTATTTCCTCATCAACATGAAACCTGTATTTTTGCTGATTAAAATTAATATTTTTTCTCTGAAAATTATCCTTACTAGGCAGTTTAGTAAGGAACTAGAAGACTGGCAGCTCACAGTGGTAGAATAGCTGAATTTTATGGAGAGAACCTCTGTGTTCATCCTCATGGATTGAGTGGAGGTGAACTCAAATGTTTATGTGGTTGAAGTTTGGGGCACTATTGAGGTTTCATGGAACTCTCATTTCAATTTTTACAGACAATCCAAGTATAGGTCATTGAAGAGAAGTAGGGGAATAAGCATGGAAGGTATATTTCTAGGCCATGCAGAAGTTCCCGGACCTAATTTTAGACTCAAGTATTTTGCTTCTATCACTAACCCAAATTGATGAAACCAAAGGAAAGAAAAAAAGGTCACTAAACTTTGGTGAGAGTTGTATTGATAGACTTTAATAGCTTCTGATTACTCAACTTATAAAGTGTCCCCAGGATCCGAAAAGAGAACCAGGCAGTGGGTTTCTACAACACTGTGGTCTTATGTAGAACAGTGAGGAACTAACTTCATTTAAGTGATCTGGCCTATTTAGTAATGTGAGTTTGGTTCTATTAGCCTGGAAACAGATAGGACAACTGTATTGTTGGGCCAAAATTATACCTGAACTTGGGGGAACAATAACCATAAACAGTTTTTCCAATAGGGATGCCATTCTTGGATGTGTACTGATTTTTATAATTGGCATGTCCCTGTCCTGAGGACCCTGGAAGCTATGGCTCTGCTTCCTCCCAAGAGATAATGGCTCCTGTTCATGTGGTGTTTCAGTCAGCTTTTGCATCACTGTAATCAGAAGGCCTGGCAAGAACGACTTAAGAGGAGGAAAAGTTTATTTTCACTCATGGTTTCAGAGGTTTAGTCCACAGTGAGCCAACTCCACAGCTTTGAGCCTGAGGTGAGGCAAAACATTATGGTGGAAGGGTGTGGTGGGGGGAAGCCACTCAAGACATGGCAACCAGGAAGCAGAGACAGAGTTTCACTCACCCGAGACATACCCCTAGTGACCTGCATCCTCTAGCCACATCCTACCTACCTGCCTACAGTTATCACCCAGTTAATTCATATCAGTGGATTAACCCATTCGTTATGTTACAAACTCTCATACTATCATCATTCCAGACTCTGAACATTCTTGCATTGTCTCAAACATGAGTTTTGGGGGACACTGTGTATCTATACTATAACATGAGTATTTTAAGTCAAGAAAATTCCTGAACTCTCCCAATATGACTTTCAAACCCTTGAGTTGAGATGTCTCATTTGTGTAGCTAGTGAAACACTACATGGCTTACTGATGCAAGAATGACTATAGAGAGAAATGCCTGTCATTATGCTCCAAAGAGAAGTTGTTCTTGTCTGATATCCTTCTGAGTCATTATGCCTAATGTGACCTATGGGAGTCTTTTTAAGACTCTGAATAATTAAATAAACCAATGAAGGGGCCCCTAGTGAGCACAGCATACAAGAAACTTCCCTACTGTCTAACTCAGATGTGACCATGATGATAAAACAAAATTCTCCATAAAATAAATGATGACAATAGGCCAATATTATTAACCTGTTCATGAGATAACCAGCGGGAGGAGAGAGAAATTATTCCAACAACATTGGGAAGTAGGGATTTAAACAGCCAGGAAAGGAATACTAAAATAAGATTATTGATTTAGATATAAACCTGGGTATCTTTCTACAGTCTAATAATCCATATCAACTGTGGCTCAACTTCACTAAGTAGTCTACAAAAGTATAAATCAACTCCATTCAATATTAGCAGAGGAGGTTGGAAGAGGGAGTGTGCTTGGTTTTTGTTTTTTGAAAAAGTGTGTTTTTGTAAGCACGAATGAACATTTAAAAACTATTATCTTGGGGAGCAAGTTATGTGGGGATTTTAGATGACCACAGTGGAGTAGTAGTGTCATGGGCTTTTCCTGTCTTAAGTGACGGCATTGCCTGCTCCCTCCTGTCAGTTACAAATCATGGGCTTAATTCAGGCTTTTACTCTCCCATTTTAGGTGAGAACCCTGACTGGCATAAGCCCATAAGCACAGTTCATTCTCCTGGCCACAGTGATCATTTCAGGGGCAGGACAGCCATGTGACGAAGTTCTAACCAATGAGATGTGAGAAGACATTTCCTAAGTGCTGCTGGGAAAGAAGCATCTCAACTTTTCCAAAATGAGTTGATGAGAGACACAATCTTTCTGCCGAAAGGAACATGGGGTCCCGGAAGATGGTGACCGCAAAGAGAGTGGTCCAAAGAGGAGCAGTGAGTTGACTTCCTTGAGTGATCTAAGAGGATGGAGCGGTTTTAGGGCTTGATCTTCAGATCAATTGTATCTCCAAAGGCACAGTGTTCTCCTGTCCCTCTAGCTGCCTCCTCTTGGACTGGATCCCTTTGTGGTCACAATATGTCTGTCACCATCTTCTCTCCATGTTTCCTTCAGCAGGAAAAAAAAAAAAAATGCCTCTCCTCATCCTTAGAAAAAAGCAGAGACATAGGCATATATAAACGTGTGTGTGTGTGTGTGTGTGTGTGTGTGTGTGTGTGTATTTCTTCTTCAGACAGGTGATTCCTCACTTCATATTCTTCTATTCCGGACCATCTGTTTTGAATGATAAAAACCATAAATTGTTGGACTCCTAAACAATGCAAATGGCTTCCTTCCATTTCCTGTTGATTCCATCATAGACCCTTTTCAGAAATGTGCTCTTTCCCCAAGTCTTCACTTACTCTAGCTTCTTTGAGTTCACAGGTACATTCTTTTTGTCAGTTTTTTTTAACTCGACTTTAAATCAGGTAAAATCAGCTTAAATTGATTAAAGAGGTTCAGAGGATCTTCATGTCTCTTCTAGATCTTCTCTTTCCTGAAGGAAAGTCAAAAGAAGTCTTAGTTACTTCATTCACCCAGACCATGGCCTTAAGCAGTGTCAGTCCTGAGACCATGCCCGAGTTAGAGGAAGACTCCTCTAAGGGACATCAGAGACAACCCATGGTGTAAGGGAGTGGGTTGTTAATACAGGAAATTTACCTAAGAAAAAATTAGTCAGTTAGGTTATAGTGGAAAATCGGAAGTGGCAGCAGCAATATCCCAGTCTTCCATGATTCTGGGCTGGACTCATTCGGCTTATCCTCTCAGGGTAGAGGTGATTGGAGAAGACAGCAGCAGCTTTCTCTTGACTAGGCTTTAATTCTTTTTGTCCCTGACTTTGGATGTCGGTTCAAAGGGAAGGGAAGTCATGAGACTGAGTTTTACTTACAGTGCATTTGAATCAGCAGGGCCTCTCCTACGTCTGTCCTCCTGATGACCGATGCTCAGGCCCTTAGAGCACACACCTGCAGCAAACCCTTGGGCTATGTCTATCACCAGAAACGAGGAGTTACTTGTTGACTTAATCACTTTCTCCAATTTCCTTAGAAATGTAACACTTTATCAAAAACCAATGGATTTTCAAATATTTGTTAGAGCTATACAAACAGAAGGCTCTGTTTCTTAAAGCTGTATCAGAGCCACTGGCAGGATGGCTTGTCCTGTTTTTTAATTATACTTACTATGTTAATATTCCTCATTAGCTGTTTTCACAGTTTGTGAGATAATCACAAACCGATTGTTAAGAACTCCCCTTTATAGTTACTAATCAACATATTTGTGAATTTTTGTCATTTGTCATTGTGTGACCAGCTCTGTTGGGAGCATTAATCAGGTACCCTTTGTGATCAGAATTTCCAGAATTGTAATTTAAGGTAGATTAAACCAGAGATACTGTGTTTGACTTGACTGGAGATATTACCTTTGAAAAATTCGATGTTACGTCTTCTTCCCAGCAGTTTATACACTGAAGCATAAAAGGATTTATTTACCTTCCATATTTTTTCCTCCTGATAGGAACAAAGACAATAAGTATTTTATAACCACTGAAATATATATAAAAATAAGATTCTAATTCTAAATCTCAGTCCAAGTTATTTCCACTCTAGTACAAATATGGAATGTTATCATTATAATTAAATTTTAAATGTTCTATCATATTGTAATTTTATATGAATTTCTCATTATGAACTTTTCATTTAATTTGAATGCAAGTATGTTTTGATGCAATTTAAAAGACTGAACCACTTAAGACTAACTTCTCGGGGCTGGGGAGATAGCTCAGTTGGTAGAGTGCTTGCCTCTCAAGCACAAGGCCCTGAGTTCGATCCCCAGCACCACAAAAAAAAAAAAAAAGACTAACTTCTCAACTGTTCCTGAACTGTGGGTGGGAGTATAGATTGGTAAACCACTTTGGAAAAGTATTTGGCAGTATGATGAAGCTGAACATATTCACATCCCATGATTCAGCAATTCCAGTCTTAGTTAAATTCCCAACATATATCATCCAAATGTTAAGCAGAGTTATGTATGATGGTGTGCACTGAGTGCTAGTTCCAAATTGGAAACTATAAAAGAGGAGTAGAGAGGAAAAATAAATGCTGATATTTTCAGGGAAAATGCTCTCCTCAGGAGAAGAGGTGATCTGCAACTGCATGCCCCAATGGAGAACAACCTCAGAAACAGGAACGAAGGAAGCTATACACAGGATTGTGCATTGTCTCACTAAATTTATTTTTAAATTAAAACTCTGGCAAAACTCACCTCTGCTGTTTGAAGTAGGGTTGCAGTTAATTTTGGAGTCATGACCATAAACAAGCATGAGGGGCCTCTGAGGATTCTTCATCCATGCTGTTTCAGGGATACGTGCAATTTGTGGAAATGCATGAACCACATACTTACGATACTAGTACTTTCACTTAAATGAATACTTTAAGAATTTTAAACTATATTTTCTTTTCTGCTTTCTCATCTCCTTTTCTGTATCTTTTGTCATCAGCATTATGGAAGTATTGATTTTCATTTTTGTAGTTGCCTCTTAGAAAAACTCATAGTGATGTTACAAATGAGCTGTTTCACTTTCCAGACAGGGGCAAAGTAATTTGGAAAATTTCATTTTTAAAAATTTGTTTGTGTTTCAGGGGAGATGTCTGTAGCTATCAAAAAGGCTACAATTCTTTGCAGCCTTTGTCATGGAAAATGTGGAGTCTGTTTCTTTAAATATGGGCTTGCTTTGGCCAGTAGAATGCAGGCTCTGAGTCTAGGTTTTAAGAAGTTTGATAAATTTCTCCTCTCTTTCTTGTCATCCTGTGACATCCATGTGACAAAGTCACACTCCTTTGCTAGAGGATGAAAGACCACATGGAGGGAGGCCATCACAGGCAAGTTCCCAGTTCCTCATAGGATAACTGCAGATGCATAAGCAAGTCCAGGAAAATCAACCGCAGAACCCACTGGCCAACTATCTGGTCTTTATTTAATATCCCTGAATAAAGGACTATTATTTTAATCAACGGAATTGCCAGGTGGTTTGCTATGCAGCTAAAGGTAACTGATGAGAGTCCTTCATATGCTGCGATGTGAATGTTCCATCAAATTGACCCACACAGTCATGAACATCTGTCGCCTACATACACATCTAGAATCAGAACATTTCTCCACATTTCCACCACTACTCTTCTGGTCCAGTTCACCATTGTGTATCACCTAGATTTTTGAAGCAGACTCCTAAATGCTCTCCTTCCTCTTGACCTTACCTTCTGAGAGTTAGTTTTCCACCCGTAGCTAGAACACCTTTTAAAACAAGGAGATCACATCACTCCTCTGCCCCCAAATTTCCACTGTTTCCTATTTCATTCAGAGTACAGAACAAGATTTATTTTTTTACAAAAATCCAGACTGTGTTTGTTATGGTTATAAATATGTAATTTTGGAAGATGATTTCGTGTGTGAGATTGACATGAGCTTTTGAAGGCTAAGATCAACACATTATGGTATGGATATGAGGGGTACCCAAAAAACACCTGTTGATGTCAGCGTATTCAGAGAAGACATTAGATTATAAGAGTTGTAACCTAAGCAGTCTGTCCTAGTTTGAATGACTGGGTGGTAACTGTAGGCAGATGGGCCATGGCCGGAGAAGGTGAGCCAGTTGGAGTTTGCCCTGAAAGGGTTGTTCTTTCTGGGACCCCTTCCCCAGCCCCTCTTTCTCTTTCTCTGCTTCCTCCTCTGGGCCTTTCCCCTACGATGTACTGCTTCACTTTGGGTATAGTGCAATGGAGTTGACCTTCTATGTACTGAGACCTTTGAAACCATGAACCCCAAGTAAACTTTCCCTCCTCCAAGTTGTTCTTGTTGGAAATTTTAATCACTGCAATGCAAAAGCTGACTAAAACTTAAAGCCAACTCCTGGATTGCAGAGTCCAACTCAGTCCAGCCTCCTCTTGTCTCTCATACCTTATCTCCAACTACACTTCCCACCAGCTTCACTGGTGTCCTCAATGTCCCTCAAACACGTTGCTTATGATCCCACATTTGCACTTGCTGTTTCTTCTGCCTGAAATGTTCCTTGTCCATGTAGCCATGTGTCTTCCTCCCTCATACTCACTCCAATGCCACTTCCTCAGAAAGGGCTCAGGCAAACATCTTCAAATCTCTTTCAGTATATCCTATTATCCTTCCACACCCCACATAATTATTCACATAATTATTATGGCCATCTGAACCACTATGTTTATTTGTATCCATCCTATGACTTCTGTAAAAATGTACCACAACATTGGTGGCTTAAAACAAGAGGAATATATCTTCTTAACAAGAATCTTCTGGAGGCCAGAGATCTGAAGTCAAAGTGTCTACAGGGCCGAGTGGAACACTCTAGGGGAGAATCCTTACTGTGTCTTCCAGCTTCTGGAAGGGATGGCTCAAGGTGTCCCTTGGGGTGTGGATGCTTAACCCCAATCTCTGCCTACATCTTCACATGGCTGTCTCCTTTGTCTCCTCCCCTCTCTCTCATATAAGGAACTTGTCATTAGACTTGGGGACGGCCCCACCCAGATAATCCAGAATAGTTGCATTGTGAGATTTTTAACTTAATAACATATCAAAGATCCTTCTCCCAAAGGGAGAAGTTCACAATCACAAGTTCCAGATTGAGGATATAGACAAAGTTTTTTGAGGGTCCCCGTCCAACCTACTACAATATGTATGTGGTATGTGTGTACAAATGTATTGTCTTCTATCTGTTCCTACTCATGATGGCAACAAGTTTTTGTATTTTGTTATTATTGTGTTTCTATAGGAACATAGTAAATACTTAATACATATTAGTTAAATGAATAGAATGAATTAAAATATATAATAAATTTGGTGTTAAAAACCACATCCTCAGGACTTTTGATCTCTGGGTAAACTTCTAAAACTGACTATTAAACTTGGATCACGGTTACCTCACAAACTCACTAACACCAAATGGCCTGGCCTAAAACTTTGAATTTATTTCATTTATTACACATTATAAGTAGCCTGTTTCTAAGCTAATTTAACTGTTAGCCTGCAACAAATCACCTTCTCTCTATTGAGGTGTATTCCCACAAAAATCGGATCTGGACCCTCTACTTCCTATGTATGTAGTTCCTTTCATGGAAAGATCAAGGTGGCATTACTGACTCTCATTTATTCCTCGAAACACGACTTAATGGAATTTACCAAGAAATCCTACTTCTGCACTCTTTGTCATCCAGGCACTCATGGAAATACTAAAGAAACAACCATCCCTTACACTCGCAGCTTCCTGGAGCAGGTACACGGGCCCAGGCAGTGTGGGGCAGCTCCTCACAGGTCGGAGAGTATGTCCTTCCTGATTTGTTTCCCCAAGTACACCCTAGCCAAGCAGCAGCTTGCTTTGAGCTTACACTGTCCAAGATACGTAATAGTCAAGGTCTTTGGTGTTACATTAGCTGATCTTATAAGTCAGGGACAGCAAGCATTATTGTTGCTATACATGCAAGGACTCGGTGTTTCAGAGAGTATAGATGGCTTGTCCAAGGTCACTTGGTAAAAGCAGATCTGGGGCTAAGACCCACGTTGTCAGAGTTCTCTATCCTTCATTCCCTGATCCCTAGAGCACATGGCTTTGCCTGTTATTAATACACATTTTTAATATTCCCATATGATTGTGCTATCATGACTTGACTCACCTGAATTCTTCAGAAACCAATTCTCTTTAAAAAATGTCTGTCTGGGTTTTAAATGGAAATATATTTGTACTCACTAATTTATGGTATTAAGGGACCAAAACGCTTGCCAGGAACAGACATTAAATCATTTCCATTCAAAGCATCACGTTCCTTTGTACATTTGTTCTCTAATGTGAGACATGAGTCTAGTTGACCTTTGTGTTTTTCTTTTCTTGAATCTATACTTCACACTCATGCATTTTTATTGTATAACTGTGCTCCAGGTATAGTAACTTGTGATTCCAACCACATCCCTTCACAATTATTTTGCACATTCTGAAGGGGCATGTCTCTCTAGGGAGACCCCATGTGCCAGAGAAAGGATCCAGGGCACAGTCGGGAGACCTGGGCTTTGACCTTTGCTCCCCTCTGTTTATGGGAATATGTGATTTACATCCTGGAACATCTGTTCTGGCAATTTATAAAATGGAGCAAATAATATTACCTATAATGCTCCTTACTTCAAAATAAAGAGAAATTGCTCTTGAAAGTGTTGCAAATGTAATACATGCTTCTGTTTAAAACTATTCATATAAAAAAATAAATCTCTGTGGAGGTGGGCATGTTATAATGGATGCAGCTTACAGCAGAGTTCCTGTTGCCATTGGCAACACCGAACAAAGGGTGGGCACATCCACGTGTCTGACGAGAAAGGTCTGGTGTACGTGTGTAGAGTGTCAGATAAATAAATGTGTTGAGAATCACCAGGGTGGAAGGAACATCCCTACCAAATCCTAAAACTGGGCCGTTAACTTGCATCTTAGATGAGTATAGAAAGATTAAAGGACAGGAGAAGCGAAAGGAAACAAAGAGGAATGAGACAATATCCGAGTCAGAAAAAGAGAGGACTGGTGAGGACAAATTCATTCAGCAATCCATGTATTTAATGATAGTCATTTGTCATCTATGTTATGCTCTTCTGTTAGTGAATATAGCAGAACATTGTGACATCAAACATTGCAAAGGGAGATATAAAATTCAACAAAAGGCAACCATAGGAATTATTTGAGAAGACCAAGTGTGCCTATAGAAGGTACGTTCACTCACAGATAAAAGAAAGCACAGTATTTGAAGCAAGGAGGGATTTCATACAGATGAGGAGGTGCTGGCAAAAGTCTGGGAGAGACTCAAAGAGCAGCCTCTAGTCCCCGCACCGTGATCTACTCCCTGCACTTGGAGAATGGGATTGGTGGGGAAGCTGCTCCCTGTCAGTCAGGAAGCTGGGAAGTCAAATCGGTTGACCTCAGAGCTCTGAATGTTTGCTCATTCCAGAAGCATCCAACTGATACGGCACCATCTCCCGCCCCACTTAACTCCACTACTGATTTGCTCACAATCTTAGAAACTCCATTTGGGTCATCGGCAAAACTGGTTCTTCTCCCCTGGCTCTCTACGTCATTGTCTTCCCACAGGACGCAGACCGCATGCGCAGGTGCCATGCTAGGCGGGACTGCCGTGGGCATGGAGATGTCGTGCTCCCACAGTTCAGGTCCAGCTGGGGCACGAAGGGGAAAGGATGCCGCAGGCAGGGCAGGCACTCTCCCTGTGTGTCTGACCGATCCTAAGAAACTAGTCAGACCCAGTGGCTTGGCAACGGATCAGTTTCTTCACGGCTTCTTTCACCTCTCGATTTCTTAGGCAATAAATGAAAGGGTTGAGAGCAGGGGTGACGATGGCATAGAAGATGGAAATGATTTTGTTCATGTTGAAGGCGTGGATGGCCCGGGGCCGGGCATACATGAAAATGGTGGCCGAGTAGAAGATGGTGACCACCACGAGGTGAGAGGCACACGTGGAGAAGGCTTTCTGCTTTCCCGTGGGCATGCGTATAACAGTGGCCAGGATGCATCCATAGGACAGGACGGTGATTGAGAGCGGGAAGAGGAAGATGACCAGGGCCAAGACAAAGTCCACCAACTCGGCTACGGACATATCTGTGCAGGAGAGGTTCAGTACTGGAGAGATGTCGCAGAAGAAGTGATTGATGACGTTGGGGCCACAGAAGCTGAGGCGGGAAATGAAGTAGATCTTTGCCAAAGAGATGCCAAAGCCAATGGCCCAGGAACCAAGAGCCAGTCGGAAACAGAGCCCGTGGTTCATGATGGTGGGGTAATGGAGTGGACGGCAGATGGCCACATAACGGTCATAGGCCATGGCAGCCAGGAGGACACACTCTGTGCACATGAGTGCAATGAAGAAGTACAGCTGTATCATACAGTGAGTGAAGGAGATGCTGTTGCTCATAGACCAAAAACTGAAGAGCAACTTGGGCACAGTCACAGAGATGTACCAGGTCTCCAGGAAGGACAGGTTAGCCAGAAAGAAGTACATAGGCTTGTGCAGTGGCCGGTTCTGTTGCACCAACAAAATAATGATCACATTTTCAGTCACTGTCAGAATATAGGCCACAAGGAACATCAGGAACACTGCTGTGCGCATGCTTAAGCTCCCGGGGAACCCCACCAGAATGAACTTGGTGACACGGGTCTGGTTCTCCACCTCCATATTGAGGACACAGGGCTTAGCTCTCCTGGGAGAGAGAATCATTTGGTCAGTCACGATCCAGTTAGAGTCTTTAGCCTTGTCTTCTCTGACTGTCAATAATGGTAACAGTTATTTATTATGTTCTAGGTTAGCTCCTGAATTGTATATAGTATGCAAGCAACATAATTTAATTACTATATAATCTCACATGAGTGTTATTATATCCTTCTTAATGATGAAGAACCTGTCTTGGGTGGGCATTAAATAACTTACCAAGTTCCCACTGACAGCAGGACAGGAATTGCATTCAAGTTTAAGTCTAGATCCAAGCTCTATCTATCTAATATCCTACTCTGCCTTCATAACCACCTCAAAGTGACTCAAAGCTCTGTGCTCCATGCTTCAGCTGCCAGTCTCAAAAGGTACATCAGACTTCCTGACCATCACCTGCTCTGAACTCTGGAAGTTCCTCCTTTCAACTCGTTTGTTCTTCACATACTATTTCTTTTTCTAGTAATTCTTGAGACAGTAGTCCTCATCATCTGTGAGGCAGGTGAGAAATGAGATGGGAAGAGTTGAACTCTTCATCGTGAAAACACTTTGACCTCATTCCAGTCCCAGGTCTGTCCCAGGTCTTGCAATGCGACCCTGAAATCTTTCCCTGAGACTCCTCTTTCATAAACATGAATATTAAAATGTATTCATCTGATATTGTTGTGGGTCAAAATCCAAATGAGATAATGCAAATGATATTTTATATAGACTAAAATTACCACCAGCATGGAAGGAGCTCATATTAGAGCAGGAAACAAGGTGAGTCAGACCAACGGGAGGGAGGAGAGTGCCCACCATGAGCCCAGCAGAGTGGCAAGCAAAGCAAACATGGCCCTCCCTTTCAGGGACCTTCCAGTTCTTGCAAGCGAGGATGGGGCTCTCTGAGTGGAGTCTTTTTTAATAATCAAAGATATAAGTGCATAAGCAAATCAGAGATATTTTCTATGAAGTTTGAAAAACAGAAAATAATACTAGTGAGATCTGGAATGTCCCTGTGGACATTTGGGCAGAGGAGGATTTCAGGACTCAGCCCGTTGCGGAGTGAGGTGACATGAGGTCACCATCGCTGTTCTGGAGCCAGGGAGAGGTGGGAAACAGGCAGGGCCAGAATAGGTAAGACCCCCCCGCCACCCAAGTCGTATTAAGGGACCTAAATAGTGGCCTAAGTGCAAGAGGAAGCACACAAGGGACTGAAGGTGAGTGAAGCACGGTGTGACCTCCATTATGGAAAGGTGGCCATCACTTCGAGGTGGGCCACCAGAGCCCATGCATGCCTGGCTGAGAGGAGGCCACCGTGACCTTGACGGGGTGGTTGCAGAGAAGTAGGCAGAATTAAGATGTGTTTTAAATGTAAAATCTTTAGCAGTAATTGATGGTCCAAATATGGAAGGGGAGGGAGAGAGAAAAGCCAAGGGGAAAATTCCAGAAACATGGCTTATTACATATAGGCTTTACCACTTTCTGAGACGGGGAAACAGGTTTTTTATAGACACGCTCTTCATAAAGAAATGACAATGGAGAAGAATTTGGTAAGGTTGTGTTTTGGTTAGTTTTAACGGTCTGCAATATCCTCAAATAATCTTTTATTGAACATTTCCTAGGTGGCAGGAAGTTTGCTTTGCATACAATATCTCATTTAATCCACAAAATAATGTTGAGATGTAATCATTCTCATTTCACAGACATATTAAGTAACACTTCCACGGTAGAGAGTGAGAAACTCAGAATTACCCCAAGACACACCCTTAAACACCAGGCTGACTTGCATGATGATGAGGAAAATCGGACTGTGGACCACCAACCACTATTTTTTTTTTACATTTAAATATAAAATGTAACATTTTTGGAAATGTTCTCTCATCCTACCCAAATCCCCGTATAGATGGAGGCCATTAAAGATTTTTAAAAAAGAGAGAGTACATGTTCAGATATACCAAGCGGAAATGAACATATAAAACTGTGTGGTAAATGCACCAGAGATGAGATGATCCTGGGATAAGGTCTGAGGTATAAGTAAATCAGAACAGGCATTCTGGGCATGTGAATCAGAGTGGGAGAAGGCACAGAGTGCCAAACAGCCTGGCACACTCAGGCAAGCGACTCCTTCGCATGGACTAATGCCCTGTGAGTGGCAGACTGATGGATGAACAGGAAGGGCAGGGTGGGGTTGGGGGAGAGGCTTGCCAAGGGCCATCAGGGGGACCCCCACATACAACGGGAAGGGTCTTGAGCTACCTCGCACTAGGGACAAGAAGCCATTGCTGATGTCTGTCAGCTGCTGGTTAGTGACCTCACGGTGCGCCCAGGGTCTGATGCGAGTGGGCAGGTTTGGGGGAGACGGGGTTGTCGAACCAGAGATTGGTGGACGAGGTGGAAGACATTGATGTCAGGCCCTTAAAGACATGCAGGAAGAGGAGGAAGAGCCTTATTCCAGCTCCCCACTTGTTAAAGAAACAAAGAAGAACTATTTAGCTAGACCTGTTCACATGAGTAACTTTGTATTCCTAGAGGAAGCAAGAGAGAGGGAGAGAGTTCTTTATTTCTCATCAATAAGATAAAGCTTGCTAGGCACTCCTTAGTGAGCACTGGTGGGAGGCATTATGGTATTAAATGTAGTATTTTAGCATGAAACCCATTGACCCTTTTACCCATAATAGTTTTACTCCATTACAGCATAATCAAATAGGTTAACCCTGCACAGCAAATTTTACCACTGCTTTAGAATCAAACATCTGTCCACTCACGTGCCAGCTGCATAGACACTTTCCTCTAATTTTGTCTGGATTCTAAACAAAGGTAATTCCCAAGTGATTCAAAAGTGGTATAGACATGGCCTCCATCCCTTGCCAAGACAGCAGCAGATTTTTAATCACAATCATAAATAAAGGGCCAGGAAGATGTAGCAGTCGGCAGCACAGGGACACCAGGGAGCATAGCAGGGACCTAGTGGCTGGGATCAGACTGTGGAGTGCTTATTGTGATCCAACACCCTGGGATGTCTCTGAGAAGTAGTAGAGTAAACTCTACTCGCTGCATTGCTGACTGTACTTATATTTCAGAAAATGAGAATATCATCCTGACTGATTGCCAGGAATTGAGAGTGGATAGAAAGGAGAGGCATGGAGCATTTAGGGTTAAATATCACTGTGCCACAGGAGCCTGAAACAGCTGTGAGGACACTCTCGGAGGGGACACTTACCTTGGCTCAGCAGCAGCCTCCGATGGGGTCGAATGTGAAAATAAATTCTTCACTGATTCTAAAATGGGAAGAAGTAGGAAAAAATGATTCAGGTGTTGAATAGATGTGAGGAACCCACTGCCTAAACCTGGAAGTAGAGAATGGGCAGAGATTACCACACTGCTCTCACGCTGACGGCCAGCCCGAGGGGAGAGGTCGGCCCCAGGCACAGAGACCATGTTTGTGCCCGACCTGGCCGTGGGCTGCCTCTCCCAGCACTTGGGGGCCCGAGCACCCATCGCCTTCCTGGGTAGCGCTGCTGTGGTCTTTGGCACCCACGCTGTGAGGTCTGTGGATTCCCAAGGCTTTATAGAGCATTTTTCCTGTACCTCTGCCAGGACCCAAGAGGAAAGAACCTTGACAATGGCAGTTCAAATCTCTTGTGGGATCCAAGGGGAATTTTATTTGCCTATTGTGAGGTTCTTATTTGTATTATATACTATTAATTCTATAGGAGGAAAATCACTTATGACCATATACTTTGAAAAGAACATCCTTTTAATTTATGATTTCTTGAAAGATTAAGAAGAAAAAAAGCATTCTGCTTAAATCTGTATTTACGGATTTTCCATCAGTGTTTTATCTCTGGTTTATGTGAAACAGAATCAGCACTCCAAGGGAGATGTTGGCAGTTGCGGGAGACTGGTATTGCTGCCTTTTAGCACAAGTTTAAATCCAAGCATTTGCTTTCAACACTTAGGCCATAATGGCAAGCTGAATCAATTTATCATGATAAGCTCATTGTTACTGTCAGTTGCCTTTGCTTACCACTTCAGTATTTCACATTCTGGGACAAACTTCTCTGTGGTCTTCAGAAATGTCAAGTAGCTCTCACACGAAGAAAAGACACCAAGTTCTCTATGGTTTTGTGGACTGGTAAACGGAGATATTGAAAGCTATAAAAAATTCAGTCTGGAGTGCCACTTATTCTTATGGTCATTGAGCAAGCAACCTTTAAATAGCTTCTCTTCCAAGACTGAAGTATGAAAACCAAATCACAGCAAGGAAAAAGGATCCAGTTCTTTCAAATCTCTGGCCTCAATTGATCTCCAATTCCCAGGAATGTTCTGACATCTCCTGAAATGTGTCATTTGATATTAACCAGAATTTTGGACTTTAATTATTGTGATGTGGTGGTGGCTAAAATGGACAGAATTTCCACCAAACAGTAGTTGCTGTCACATGCTGTCATCATCTGTGTGGTGGCAGAGGGACAGGGGAGTACACTTTTCCTCCAGAAGTAGAAAATGCCCACCTACTATAAGAGGACCCCATGAATTACCTTGATTATGAGTTTTGACTCTGGGGCTCAAAATTTCATACAAACAATCCTAAACAGTATTTCATAGATACAAACTGATTACATTCTGTGACACGTCACAGCGTAATTCATCCTGGAATTCAACTGTGCAGGTTGTTTCAGAGCTTTTTGGTCTATGTCTCTTCTTGGTTCTAGCTTGGCAGCTCCTGCAGATCCCTGTCCAGGGTGTACAAAATGTAATGAGGAGACCCAGTGAGCTCACTGTGTTGTTCTGAGCTCCTGAGGTCCTCGGAACTCAGCCTTCTTTTCTTCAGAATCCTCTTATATCTCTTGTTGGGTTACGTCCAGGTTTTTTAACTGCAAGGAGCAATTCTTTCTTTATCATTGTTTGGTATTCCAGTATATGACTGTGCTACAGTCCGTTATCTGTTTATTCACTGATGGACATTTGTTACTGCATGGGGCACAGCTTCAACACGGAGGCTATTTACAACTCTGCTTCGTCTTTCAACTGGTATGGGGTAGAGTCTGAAGGTCATCTGGAGGTGAAATTTTAGGGTCCTCTCAGACCTGGACATGTGCATGGATTTCTTAATCTTGGATGTATGTATGGATTTCTGGTCACACCTGAATTTTTAAGAGCCATTCTTCCCCAATGTATCTTCTTTCCCAACTCCTTCCCTTCCAGCTTTTTGATCTATCTCTTGCTTGTCCCAATTCTTACCCCTGAACTGAAACTGCGACAACAAATACTTTTGCCTTTAAATGTATTCATCAAAATCTACCTGGGAAGCGATCCTAGCCCTGGTAGTGAAACCGGAGTTAAGAGAGGAAACCAGGTTCTCTGCCTCTGCTGACGTATTCACTGGCAGGGTTACAGCAGAGGCAATTCACAGAAGGGGTGCACACTGGTATTAGCAGTCATCTCAGCAGGCAGGACTAGATTCTTTGGCAACAGAGTGGAAGGTATCAAACTGGGTTGCAGCTCTCCACAGTAGGCTGTACCCACTTAGTGCAGCAGCAGATGCCAGTCGCCTGCCAGTGACATTTTTTCTGGGGTCGTGCCATGCAAATCCAAAGAAGGAAACCCATGAACAATGGAGAGTGAAAGAGAAAGAGTAGAATTTAGTCAAGTGAGAAGAAAAGAAATAGAACTCTCACCAGGCAAGAAGGGACCTGAGAATGGATGGCCACTTAAAGGTACTAGTCCAGGGGCCTATATTTCTTCTGGGTATGGACACGGATCAATATCTAGGCTAATCATAATCCCAGCAGCTTGGGAAACTGAGGCAGGAGAATTGTGAGTTCAAAGTTAACCTTAGAAACTTAAGGAAGCCCTAAGCAACTCAGCGAGACCCTGTCTCTAAACAAGATACTAAAAAAGGGGCTGAGATGTGGCTCAGTGGTTAAGTGACCTTGGGTTCAATCCCCAGTACCAAAAAAAAAAAAAAAAAAATTAGGCTAATCAGGTGTAGGAAAAATTCTTCCAAGGTTATTGGTCAACATCTATGCCTATCAGGAATTGGAAAAGTGCCAAGACCGTTGGTTCAACCCCTGACCTTCTGATTGGTGGTGCCCTTGTAGTTGTTGCATTTATAGCCTGCTTTTCCTCTTCCTATCTGTCTGGGACAAAAGAGTTGACTGGAAAGTTTGAAATGTTTCTACAGGTTAACTGCATGGAGTAGCCTGTACATTTAGAGAAGCCTTTTCTGGGGGGTCCATTGCCTTAACTTCCTGCCTCTATTTCACTATCTGTCTATCCTATCTGTTTAGTAAGGCTCCCAGCCAAGAAAAACAAAGGTAAGTTCTTGTGCCATCACTTTTTCAGTTGGTTTCTAGATAATTTGAAACTGTCGACCAATTGCCTCTAAGAAGATTCATATTGCTCTTCAGCACACTAGTAACCTGTACCAGAAGTGTGGGTTATCATCTCAGTGGTTGCTGTCAGGTGGCTAGTCCACCATTCATGGCTGAGCAGGGAAGATAGTGAAGGGTGACTGAAAACCACAGGAAGCCTTATCTGATAAATAAGCTCTTGGAAGATGGGGGCCTGGTATGTGGAAACCTCCCCCATCCATACTTATATTACCTTAAAAAAACCCATTGTTTCAAGATTATGTCATACCCTACCAGTTAGCCTGCAACTCCCTTGTTACCAAAATTCTCAGAATTCCGAATCTCTCTTGCAATGAAAGCATCAAATCCTTCACAGAGAAAACTTGATGTAGGCTTTTCAAAGAATAATAAACCCATTAAGAAGGTAGAAAATTGAGGCAAAAGCAGGGATCTACGATTTCTCCAAGTCTGTGATAATCACACAATGACTTTAAGACAGTCCACACAGTTCCTATGCTGTCAGTCAAAACTCAGAAGGTGGACCTGCACTAGACCCTGGAAAATTCCCAGGGAACCCCCCACGCCATTGAAACTGGAAATCAGGAGGGGTGCATCATTCTTCTCCTCTCTGAGAGGACCCTCTCTCCCTTGAGAGTGTTACATTTTTCCTTTCCTATCTGTTACGGTTTAGATATGAGGTGTCCCCCAAAAGCTCACATATAAGACAATGCAGGAAAGTTCAGAGGTGAAGCGATTGGGTTACTTTCCTGGTCAGTGCTTTAGCCCACTGACGTGGATTAACTGGGCAGTAACTATGGGCAGATGGACAGTGGCAGGCAGAGTTGGGTCACAGGGAGTGTGGGGTTTATATCTTGTCTTTGGTGAGAAGAATCTCTCTGCTTCCTATTGCATGTCCTGAGCTGCTTTTCTTTGCCATTTCCTTCCGCCATGATGCTCTGCCTCACTTCAGGCCCAGAGCTATGGAGTGGCTGTATATGAGCTGAGACCTCTGAAACTGTGAGCCCCAAATAAACTTTCCCTCCCCTATGCTGTTCTTGTGGGGCCTTTCAGTCATAGCAACACAAAAATATGGCTAAAACATTATTCCCTCTAATAACCTCACACCTGTCGCTCTGAGTAACGTGTCTGAAATCTTTCTGGCATGATTGCAAGGATCACGACGAAGGGGTCCTTCATGCTACCCCAGCTTCACAGCAGTCCTGGTACCTTAGCTGCCACCGTCTGATAAATGAGGCGTGATAGGTGGATAATTTAAATGCCAGAGATCCTCTTATTACAATGCAGCAGCTTCTACCTTCATTAATCTTTATCCTGAATATTATAAATCTTTTACTAGACTGTGTAGTTCTGTACAAGTTAATTGTGACATTCTTTTGTCATCTCATCCATTATTTTACTGAAGGGAGTCCCAGAATTTCCTACTTCACTAACAGGCAATGTTCCACTACTACCAGTGTGTGTGTGTGTGTGTGTGTGTGTGTGTGTGTGTGTGAGTCTCTCTCTCTCTCTCTCTCTCTCTGTCTGACACATTACTCAGAGCGTCAGGTGTGAGCTTGTTTAGAGGGAATAATGTATACATATGTGTGTGTGTGTGTGTGTGTGTGTGTGTGTAGAGAGAGAGATATATTATACACACACACACATATATTAGTTTTGCAACTTGCAACCTTGCAAAACCCCCTTATTGGTTAAGGGTTATGTTTAAAAATATTTTCATGAATTAATGTTGAATTATATTTGTTGTCTTGAGATAATCAACCAGATTTTCTTTTCAGTCTGTTAATGAAGGAAACACATTGATTTTTATTTGTTTTGATTGTTGAACCAACCTTGCAGTTTTTAAATAAACTTTCCTCATTATGTTTGGTACATGGAAGGACCATATTTTGTTAATATTTTATTAGGTGTTTGTGTCTATTCATGGAAGTTATTAGCTTATGAATTTTTCCTTGCAATATCTTTGGTTTTAATATCAGAGTAAATAAAGATTCATAAAATAATATGGTAAGCATTCTGTTGTTTTCTACCTTCTAGAAGAGTTTATATACAACTGGTACTCTGTCATCCTTGTATATTTGATGAAATTTATTAGTAGAACTATCCAGGTTCTAATTTCGAATGTTTCAAAAATACTGCTTTTGGTTTCACTGAAATTATCTATTATTTTGGTTTTGGCCCCCAGCATTGTTTATTGTCTTCTTCTTCATCCTATGTCTTTAGTTTTATATTTTGTCTGTTTTTTTTTAATTTTTAAAATTTATAATTGATATACAGTAATTGTACATATTTGTGGGGGACAGTGTGATATTTCAATATAAGTGTACAATGTGTACTAATCAAATCTGTTAGCATATCCATAATTTAACTATTTATCATTTCTTTATGTTGGAAGATTTGAAATCTTTTCTTATAGCTATCTTGAAATATATATTGTATTCAGTTGAGAAAGCTTCTATTTCCTTACCCTCAAGTTCAATGATTCTTTGCTGTGTTATGTAGTCTTAAGCCTATTAAAAATCATCTACTTTTTCATGTGTCTTTTTTTTCCTAACTCTTTTATATAGGTTTTATTGCTCCCATGAAAGTTCTTATCCATTCATATGTTTCTCATAATTTCCACTATAGAAGTTCTGGAGTTAAGATGATTTCACTTATTTTTTTAAATTCCATGATAGTGTGAAAGCAATGAGCACTTAGTAGAAACCATACTTCCAGTTTTGAACTTAGGTTTTTTCTCAGGCCAGTGATAGGTGGTAGAATGTGCTTCTGAGCTCCTTGTCAGTTACATGATCAGGAGGCTAACCAACCAATCCCCTACAGCTGTACTGTGTCGCTAAGCTATGCTGTTCTGCAGGTAGGGTGATTGAATGCATTTGGGATTTATGGTATTCTCAATTTACCATTGACTTGTCAGGTTGTAACCCCACTGTAAGTCAAGGACCATATATGTAGGTTTTAATATATTGATCATATTAAAATTCCTGTTCAATAGAGTCCCTCTTGGTAATTTCTTATTCTGATATTATGGATGTGTTAGTACTTTTTAAATTAATAGACAAATTTTTAAAACTCAATTTTCTTAATCTCTGGACATTTTGTAAAGAACCATCGAGACTGGAGTAAGTAGTTTTTATACTTCTAAATGGGGTGCCTCTGCTTCCATCAGGCTGTTCGTGTAGGTATTTGAGATGATCTGGGTATTGTTGGTATCTTCGGTGCTCCACAGATATCAAATTCTTCCTGCAGGGGGCTGCTGCAGCTTTGTTGAGCCTGAGAGGAGCGGATGGAGAGGAGTGGATGGAGAGGAGCGTATCCTCATCTATGTCTCTGCTCCACCCAGCTTTAGCCAAGCAGGGCAGCGCCTTTGTGACAGCTTCTCTCTTCATGATGCCACCCCTCCTCCAGAAGTACATGTTGCTGATCTTTAGTTGATGTGAAGCTTATGGGAGGGGTGGGGACACTCTTGGTTTCCCTGGCCCCACCTCAGTCTTATCCCTGTAAACCCCAGACATGAGTTTTGGGGTTCCAACATTATCCCACCCACGGTGGAAGCCAAACTCTACTTGGTACCTGTGGCTGGCTGGTGGTGGGTGGGAGTTCTCACCCCTTTCCTGGTGCACTTTATTCCTATCAGGATCCTGCCTGAACAAATGTCTACACCTCCCCTAAGGGCAGACTGCATTTCCCTGAACTGGTCCTCAGTAGCAATGTGCCTTGGTCAAGTGGCAGGAAGTTTTCCTGACCTTTCCCTGGAGGTGAACTGGTGTTGACTTTGTTCACAAGGCTGGTGGTAGGAGCAGAGGGATTTCCATTCCTTCTTTTGGGGGAGACAACTTTTTGCTTCTACTTTTCTATGTTGGTCTGGAATATATCTCAGTATGGATCTGTTGTATTCTCCTGTTCAAAATTTGTAATTCTTGTTGCCTGTGGCCCATGACTTTACCTGGTTTTGGAAAATATTTGGTCATCTGTTTATGACATACTCCTTTGTCCATTTTCTTCCTTCTCTCATTCTGAGCCTTGTATGGCAGACCTTCATCATGTCCAATTTAGACCTTTTTGCAATGCCTCAAAAATCATTCATGCTCTTTATAAATTTCTTTCATTTACTTTTCCAGTGAGTGAAGTTATTTTTAATTTTTTTATGGTATTGGGGATCAGACCTATCACCTTGAACACAGTGACCAAGTGCTCTACCACTGAGCTATATACCCTCAGAACTGAGTCATGTTACTGTTTTATTTTATTTTTTAATTACTGTTTTACTTTTACAGACTGCATTTTGATTCATTGTACACAAATGGGGTACATGTTTTCATTTCTATGGTTGTGCAAGATGTAGATTCATACCATTCGTGTAATCATACATGTACATAGGGTAATGATGTCTGTCTTATTCCACCATTTTTCATACCCCCCCTCTCATTTTCCTCTACATAAAGTTCCTCCTTTCTTCTCTCATCCCCCCAACCTCCACCTCCATTATATGTCATCATCCACTTATCAGGGAAAACATTCGTCCTTTGGTTTTTTGGGATTGGCTTAATTTCACTTAGCATGATATTCTTTTAACTGACTTTTCTTCTGTCTCCCAAATTTTTCTGAGTCCTAATTTACTATTTGAACCTATTAAATTTTTAAATTTTCTTTTCCTTTTCTTTTTCAAATCTAGAAATACCTTTTTTTTTTTGTATCAGGAATTTAATCCAGGGTCAATTAATTACTGGGCCACAGCCGGAACTATTTTATTTTTTATTTGGAGATGATGTCTCTCTACATTGCTGAAGGCCTCACTAAGTTGCTGAGGCTGGTTTTGAACTTGTGTTTCTCCTGCTTCAGCCTCCAGAGTATTGGGATTAAAGGCATGTGCCACCCGACCTGGAACATTTGATTCTTCAATGTTGTACAAAATGGATTCTGTCTTTGTAAATATATCAATGTGTTAATCTTTCTTTTTTTGTGGGAGTACTGGGGATTGAACTCAGGGGTTCTTTACCATTGAACCACATACTTATCCCCCTCCCCACCTCCTCCTTTTTTTTTTTTTTTTTTTTTAAGACAGGGTCTCTCACTAAGTTGCCCAGACTGGTCTCAAACTTGTGATCCTCCTGCCTCAGCCTCCTGAATAGCTGGGATTACAGGTGTGTGCCACCACATCCAGCCCTATTCGGTTATTTTAAAGTTTTGTCAGATAGCACCAATAGCTATATTTCACTGAGATTATTTTTGCCATCGGTTGTTTTTTTCCTTTTCAGAATTTTTGTCTTATTTTCTATGACATGTACTTTTTATTGCCTGTTGGACAATGTGTCTGAAAAAATTATAAGCTTGACAGTAAAATTTGAGGCTTGACATGATGTTACCCTCCCCAAGAGAGGTTTTATTTGACTTCTAGCAGGCAATAATCTTAGGGACCGATCACCTCAAATGAGCTTCCTGGAATACAGATGGCTGCGCTTTTGCTCTTCATCTTTACTCCTAGAAAATAGTGGTTCGGGAATCCCAGCTGACAGATGGGTAAGATATTCCTTGATGGGTCTGAAATGTAAGTAGAGCTATCCCAGCTCTGTGAAGTGATCATAATTATTCTTCATTTTCAGTCTCTTGACTACTATAAAACTGGAAAACAAGGGGTTGCTGAATGTGGGGCTGGTGTTTTTGCTCTTCCTTCTCTTTTTGATGTTGCATTTTGAATTTTTGCCTAGAAAGTTCTCTAATTCTTCCAGGAAGGTATCCTTTTCACATTTATATCTAGTTTTTCAAATTGTCTTCAGTGGGAGTCACTGTCTGATATAAAATGCTCCACTGTAGCAAGATTCAAAGTCCTAAGGTCAGTATGTATAGTAGAGCTAATAGGACGAACTGCTGATGGACTGGATATGCATTACGAGAAAACAGAGGAACAAGAGATTGGAAGAAAGCAATGCTATTTATTGAGCAATCTTTGGAAGACTATTTTGGTGGGGGAATCAAAGTAGAGTTTGTGTTTGGATCTGTGGAAATCAAAGTGAAGGTCACTGGAATAGCATGGGTGTTAGAGAGTCATCAGTGTTAAGCTGATATGAAATGAGATAAGATCAACTTTGGTTCTGTTAACTGCACATAACTGATTTGTCAGGGCAGAAAACCCATCATCTGAAGAGTACAAATTTATATTTCCCTGTTGATGAACTTCCAATGCTCTTCACTCACAGTAGTACAAATGAAGTCTGCTGCCACACTGATCCCAGTCTCTTCCTTGGTCCACGGTTACTTTTACTTTTGCCTTCAACAGGTTTGAAAGGATTTTCCCACATCTGAGTGAGCTTGTTGGTTGAGCAGGCAGCAAAATTAATAAAATAAACAACTGTTTATCTTCTAGCCTTTCCTTTATGACTTTCAAACACTATAGATCTATGTTGGGAAAAAAAAAAATGATTCCTAATGACACAAGTGCTATTTTTACCCCTGGCTTTCCCAGATCTAGTCTTCTCTCTTAACTAGGGAAAAATTTACCAATTTTCCAGAAGTCTTCTACTCATTTTATCATAATATCACTTCTGTTTTAGAAAGAACTTTTGTGTCTGCCTTGATGCTTTAATTGGGTATTATTTGGCAATTCTGAAATGAAGTCTTTCAAACTTTGTGGTTAGAAATATTGCTCAGATCTAATATTGATGAAATTTTTATCTTACTTTGCTTTCTCTTTGAATATGGTAGTGGCAACTTGAAACAGGGTTGGAAGGGTGGCTAAATGCTTTTTCTTAGAATACCATGCCTTCCTGAGGTTGAAGTCTTCTCCATGAAATTGTTTCCCTCAATATAAATGGTTAAAAATTTCCACTTGTTTCATTGAAAACAGTTCTAACAAAAAATAAAAAGAGAAAACCTCTAAGGAAACCAAAATAATCAAACCTATCTATTTTTAACCAATCTTGAACATTATGAGAAAATCTATTTAAGATTATGGTCATGTGACCTTATCTGAATACAGAGGTTAAACATGAACCTGCAAATATGACAAGCAAGGATGACTTCAAATACTAACAAAATAGTGAAGAATTTGAAAAATAGAAATATCTGAAATAAGGAACAGGAAAAGATTAGGACTGACTCTGTTTATAGAAAATAATCTGACCTTAATATAAGGATGGCCAGGAGACAAAATGTAAAATTTATCTATCCATCAAAGGAAATGAAGGAAAGGAAAGGCAATGCAAAAAAATGATTTCTTCTTAACAAATGCACACACACACACACACACACACACACACACACACTAGTTATTATAAGTTAATTGCATTCTCCCAGGTTCTGAATTTTGTTGTAGAATTCTGGAAAATTTGTTAAATGCCATTTCACAATCCCCATTCACAATCTGTGAGGAACCATAGAAAATAAAATCTGTACCATAAGTATAAAGACCAAAAGGTGTAGATTTTTTTTGCCTTAAATTTTCAAAATCCAGAGCATGAACCTGCAAACACAAACTTGCCCTCATGGCAAAATTCTAAGATGAATTCTTAAGCACTGTGTGTGGACATTAGTCACCTGCTGTTAGTACTCACTGGAAACCAGATGAATTTCACTAATGTCATACTGACTTTACTTCCTGTATTGACAGGTGGGCATATTGACACTAAAAGGATTTTGGAGGTGGTTTTGGTTGGGACTTTGATTCAAACCCAGAAACTAAAAGCAAAATAACGTTATTGGGGGTCTGAAAGTTGCAATTCAGGAAAGTACAGATGAGGACAATTCTGAATCTATGCTTTGAAGACAGTGACATTGCACATGGCTTTTAAAGGGAAAGGAAAACTCAAAATTCCCAGGCCCAAGTGGATACACTGAGAGTTCAGAATGTGGCGATAGCACAGTTGCTTCCTAGAAGTTCTCAGTAACTCCAGGAAGACCAGACACTGTGTCCGAGAATGTCAGAGGGACTTTATTGCCCTGTAACATTCAGAGCCACAGAAACACATACTCAGGCCTACTCTTCAATTTCCCTGAAAACCACTTCTTTTTTTAGTAAATGATTTGCTCCTGTTATTTTGGTCTATATGAATGTACCTGACCATTTACCAGTCTTTCCCCCTTCCTTTCTCTCTCTCCTTATCCCACCTCTCAATGCACATGTGGAGTTTCGAGTGTAAATGATACAACTCAGACACCTTTTACCCCTGTGTTGATGAATATGGTTTTAAGAAGCACATGCAGGGACTGGGGAGATAGCTCAGTCGGTAGAGTGCTTGCCTTGTAAGCACAAGGCACTGGGTTTGATCCCCAGCACCCAAAAAAAAAAAAAAAAAGAAGCACATGCTACTGAAAAGTGAGTCTGGAGAAAATTCATGGGACACAGGCCTTGGTCATGATATGCAAGATAATTTTTCTTTTATGACACTCGCACAGTCATCCTTGGAGGAGTTCTGAAAAATCTAGAACTAATCCAACTTAAATACATTAATTCTCTACCAACATCCCTGGGGACTCTCAGGATCTTGGGGTGGGGAGCACAAGAATAGACTGGAATTCTAACTGATTATTAGACAGGTCTCACAGCAACAAGAACTATTCCTATGTAAATTTCACACACTTAAATGTAACAACATCAAGCACTAAGATACAACAATTGAAAAGGTATTTGAAAATGTCTTTTTATATCCTCCTAGATAAAATGATTCAACACATTCGAATAATCTGTTTTAAGGTAAGCAGGATGCAGGTCAGGAGACTGAAGCAGGAGGATGGCAAGTTTAAAGTCAGCCTCAGCAACTTAGTGAGCTGTCTCAAAATTTAAAATAAATAAATAAATAAAAATTAAATTTAAAAAAGTACATTTAAAATCATATACAAAATCTGTTCAATAAGGGTTGTTAATCAATACCCAGATAGGTTTGCAGCAATATGTATGGACATGTCTTATTTGCTATTTTCTCATGCTTATTATACCTATAAAACGTAAAGACCAAACTAATGCAATTAATTGTAGAATCAAAATAAAATAATCTTTCCAGGTAGAATGAGTAGAAAAGCCATGGAAATACCTTCCTTTAAAAGCAGAGTCCAGAGGCGATCCAAGATGGCAGATTAGAGGGTGACTGCATTTCCTGTCGCTCCAGAACCCAGGATTCAAGAAGGGGAGGCATTGAGAGACTCAGACTAAAATAGAGCCACGGGGTGAGTCTCCCCCACCAGGTGAAGCTTGGCCTGGGCAGCAACGGGAGGAACTAGCCTAAAGGAATAGCCAAATAAAGGAGAAACCAAATCATGTCAAAAAACAAATATGAGTCAAATGACTGGGAATACAAATCATATCACAATAATAACCCTGAATGTTAATGGCCTAAACTCATCAGTCAAAAGACTTAGACTGGCAGATTGAATTAAAAAGAAAAATCCAATAATATGCTACCTGCAAGAGACTCATCTCATAGAAAGAGATACCCATAGACTAAAGGTGAAAGGATGGGGAAAAACATACCATGCACACGGACACAGCAAAAAAGCTGGAGTATCCATCCTCATTTCAGATAATGTGGACTTCAAGCCAAAACTAGTCAGAAGGGATAAAGAAGGACATTACATACTACTTAAGGGAGCATAAATCAGCAAGACATAACAATCATAAATATCTATGCCCCGAACATTGGCTCATCCATGTACGTCAAACAAATCCTTCTTAATTCCAGAAATCAAATAGACCACAACACAATAATACTAGGCGATTTTAACACACCTCTCTCATCAATGGACAGATCCTCCAAACAAAAATTGAATAAAGAAACCATAGATCTCAATAACACAATCAACAATTTAGACTTAACCGACATATATAGAATTTACCATCCAACAAAGAACGAATACACTTTCTTCTCAGCAGCACATGGACCCTTCTCTAAAATAGACCATATATTATGCCACAAAGCTACTGTTAGCAAATACAAAAAGATAGAGATACTACCTTGTACTTTATCAGATCATAATGGGTTGAAATTAGAAATAAATGACAGAATAAAAAACAGAAACTTCTCCAATACCTGAAGATTAAATAATACGCTATTATATGATGAATGGATAACAGAAGACATCAGGAGGGAAATAAAAAAATTCTTAGAAGTAAACGCGAACAAAGACACATCATATCAAAATCTCTGGGACACTATGAAAGCAGTACTTAGAGGAAGATTTATTTCATGGGGCGCATTCAACAAAAGAAGTAGAAATCCACAAATAAATGACTTAACACTACAGCTCAAAGCCCTAGAAAAAGAAGAGCAGACCAACACCAAAAGTAGTAGAAGACTAGTAGAAGACAGGAAATAGTTAAAATCAGAGCCGAAATCAACGAAATTGAAACAAAAGAAACAATCGGAAAAATTAACAAAATAAATAGTTGGTTCTTTGAAAAAAGAAACAAAATTGATAAACCCTTAGCCACACTAACAAAGAGAAAGAGGGAGAAAACTCAAATTACTAAAATTCGGAATGAACAAGGAAATATCACAACAGACACGACTGAAATACAAAACATAATTAGAACCTATTTTGAAAATCTATACTCCAACAAAACAGAAAACCTCGAAGACATCAACAAGTTTCTAGAGACATATGAATTACCTAAACTGAACGAGGAGGACACACACAACTTAAATAAATCAATTTCAAGCAATGCAATAGAGGAGGTCATCAAAAGCCTACCAACAAAGAAAAGTCCAGGACCAGATGGGTTCTCAGCCGAGTTCTACAAAACCTTTAAAGAAGAGCTCATTCCAATACTCCTCAAAGTATTCCATGAAATAGAAGAGGAGGGAACCCTCCCAAACTCATTCTATGAAGCCAATATCACCCTGATACCTAAATCAGACAGAGACACATCGAGGAAACAAATTTTCAGACCAATATACTTAATGAACATCAATGCAAAAATTCTCAACAAAATTTTAGCAAATCGCATACAAAAATATATTAAAAAGATATTGCACCATGATCAAGTGGGTTTCATCCCAGGGATGCAAGGTTGGTTCAACATCAGGAAATCAATAAATGTAATTCACCATATCAACAGACTTAAAGTTAAGAGTTACATGATTATTTCAATAGATGCAGAAAAAACATTTGATAAAATACAGCATCCCTTCATGCTCAAAACACTAGAAAAAATTGGGGTAGTGGGAACATTCCTTAACATTGTAAAGGCCATCTATGCTAAGCCCATGGCCAATATTATTCTAAATGGTGAAAAAATGAAAGCATTCCCCCTAAAAACTGGAACAAGGCAGGGATGCCCTCTTTCACCACTTCTATTCAATATCATCCTTGAAACTCTAGCCAGAGCAATTAGACAGACCAAAGAAATTAAAGGGATACGAATTGGAAAAGAAGAACTCAAACTATCCCTGTTCACTGATGACATGATCATATATTTAGAGGAACCTGGAAATTTTACCAGAAAACTTTCAGAACTCACAAGTGAATTCAGTAAAGTAGCAGGTTACAAGATCGATGCTCATAAATCCAATGCATTTTTATACATAAGTGATGAATCTTCAGAAAGAGAAATTAGGAAAACTACCCCATTCACAATAGCATCGAAAAAAATAAAATACTTGGGAATCAATCTCACAAAAGAGGTGAAAGACCTCTACAATGAGAACTACAGAACACTAAAGAAAGAAATTAAAGAAAACCTTAGAAGATGGAAAGATCTCCCATGTTCTTCGATAGGCAGAATTAATATTGTCAAAATGTCCATACTACCTAAAGTGCTATACAGATTCAATGCAATTCCAATTCCAATCCCAACAATGTACCTTTCAGAAATAGAGCAAGCAATTATGAAATTCATCTGGAAGAATAAAAAACCCAGAATAGCTAAAGCAATCCTCAGTAGAAAGAGTGAAGCAGGGGGTATCGCAATACCAGATCTTCAACTCTATTACAAAGCAATAGTAACAAAAACGGCATGGTATTGGTACCAAAATAGAAAGGTAGATCAATGGTACAGAATAGAGGACATGGACACAAACCCAAATAAATATAATTTTCTCATACTAGACAAAGGTGCCAAAAATATGCAATGGAGAAAAGATAGCCTCTTCAACAAATGGTGCTGGGAAAACTGGAAAACCATATGCAATAGAATGAAATTAAACCCCTATCTCTCACCCTACACAGAACTCAACTCAAAATGGATCAAGGACCTCGGAATCAGACCAGAGACCCTGCATCTTATAGAAGAAAAAGTAGGCCCAAACCTTCAACTTGTTGGCTTAGGATCAGACTTCCTCAACAGGACTCCCATAGCACAAGAAATAAAAGCAAGAATCAACAACTGGGATAGATTCAAACTAAAAAGCTTTCTCTCAGCAAAGGAAACTATCAGTAATGTGAAGAGAGAGCCTACAGAGTGGGAGAATATCTTTGCCACTCATAGTTAGGATAGAGCACTAATTTCCAGAATCTATAAAGAACTCAAAAAAGCCTACAGCAAGAATACAAATAATCCAATCAACAATGGGCTAAGGAAATGAACAGACACTTCACAGAAGAAGATGTACAATCAATCAACAGATATCTGAAAAAATGTTCAACATCTCTAGTAATAAGAGAAATGCAAATCAAAACTACCCTAAGATTCCATCTCACCCCAATTAGAATGGCGATTATCAAGAACACAAGCAACAATAGGTGTTGGCAAGGATGTGGGGAAAAAGGAACACTCATACATTGCTGGTGTGGTTGCAAATTAGTGCAGCCATTCTGAAAGCAGTATGGAGATTCCTCAGAAAGCTTGGAATGGAACCACCATTTGACCCAGCTATCCCACTCCTTGGCCTATACCCAAAGGACTTAAAATCAGCATATTACAGAGATACATCCACATCAATGTTCATTGCTGCTCAATTCACCATAGCCAGATTGTGGAACCAACCTAGATGTCCTTCAGTTGATGAATGGATAAAGAAATTGTGGCATATATATACAATGGACTATTTCTCCGCCATGAAGAATGATAAAATTATGGCATTTGCAGGCAAATGGATGAAATTGGAGAATATCATGTTAAGTGAGATAAGCCAATCTGAAAAAACTAAAGGATGAATGATCTCGCTGATAAGCGGATGAGGACATATAATGGGGGGTGGGAGGGGTTAGTGTTAGGGTTAGGGTTAGGTTTAGGGTTAGGGATAAGGAGGGTGGTAAGAATGGAGGAAGGAAGGACTGTATAGAGAGAAAAGAGGGGTGGGAGGGGTGGGTGGGAAGCAAAAAAAAAAAAAAACAGAATTAATCAAACAATATTACCCTATGTAAATTTATGATTACACAAATGGTATGCCTTGACTCCATGTTCAAACAGAGAAACAACATGTATCCCATTTGTTTACAATAAAAAAAAAGCAGAGTCCAGTGCTTGAGAAGACTTTGTAACCAGTGTATAAGACACAGGTCTTAGGAAATCAATGAAATAAAAAATGAGGTGATGAAAATTTTGGAAATAGTAGTGATTGTCATGCAGCAATCACAAATACAATTGATGCACTGAATCTTACACTAAAAATGGCTAAAATGACAAATGTTATGTTATGCATATTTTTCCATAGTAAAACCTAGGGGGGGGCCTCAAATATTCTGTTTTTTTGGACAATTTTTATGTTATGTAATTGACACAAACCTGCATATACAACATTTCTCCACTGAGTCGAGGTCATATTATACTTTAAAAATATAAATATATATATTGAATTGTAAGTTCTAATTCTATAATAACTCCAAGGTGTTTAAATATACTTGTAAAACAGAAGTGGACTCTAAAATATAGTTCCAGACTTGACTATTAGTGTCAAACACAATCATTCATTACAAATAACTACTGGTACACTGGCTTGATTGATTCTAGCAATTTCATTTTACAGGAATGAACCAATATTTTATACACATAGAGAATAAATTACTTGAAAATCCTCAAAATAAGTTCAGAAAGCTGATTAAATCCTTCCAAAAGAAAAGTAAAGATCTGTTTCTGGCCCTCTTCCATATCCTTAAAATTAGAAATTGTCAAGTCCATGGGTACAATTTACAAACTTTGACAAACTACTATGTTAAAACCATTTCATTTGGGGGAAGTAGGAGGAAGTACCTGAAAACATGTTATACAAAATTCCAACTGTCTTTTTATAAAAGTACGTTCCTTAGATTAAAAATCATAAAATTAAGGGGCAAGAGTTTAACAAAAATGAACTGAAGAGCTTTATTGACATCACAGTGTATTCGAGAATAATTTTAAGAATGTTACAGCTGAAAGAATGGCATGTTTATAGTCTTATTATGCACTATTTTTTGAAAAAAAAAAGTAATACAAAGAAATCCTATTAAGTAACTTGGAGCAGCATTTGGAAAAAGTACACCTATTTACAGATTTAAAAAAGAAAAGATTCTGGTTTCACCTACACAGCCACAGTGTGCCTCTATGACTCTGTGCCTTTATGTGCCTCTTAAGATGCAGGGAAGTTTTTAAAAGAACATCATGGCATTCTTGCCACATCATTCCTCAGCGCTTAGGACAGGAGTTTGTTGACCTTGATCGGGACTCAGACGTGCTTGCGGCTTGCCTTCTAGCAGACCTTTGAGAGTTCTCCCTGGATCGTGATGGACTATGATGAGGCTTCTTAACCTCCTTTTCTTGGCTACTTCCTGGAGACTGGGAACTGCTCCTTCCACTAGAATCAGAGCATGAAGGCTTTTAACTGTCTTTGGTGGTACTTTTCTTACCATCCCGTCTAGAATCATGGGTTAGTATTTCAACAGATTTGGAACCACTCCTAGAGAATGCTCTTTCACTTCCTCGTCTCCTTTTTAACTGCCATCCTGACTACTGAACTTAAAATCTTTTTCTCCCCTGTGTTGTTTCTCTTTTCTTTTATCCTGTTCCCTTTCCTTGTCTTTTTTTCTCCCATCTTTACCTACACTTTGGCTCCTTTCCTTTTTCTCTCTTGTTCTTTAGCCTCACCTTTAGGCTTATGACTGCTCCCACTAAGATTTCCACATTGAGCCTCAATTTTATGTCTATTTTGACTCCTAAAACTGGAACAACTGGTTTTTCTATCCCTCCAACGACTTCGATTCTACGCCTCTGTTGGGAAGGACTCTGATTTCGTCTTCCTTCTCTTTCAAGGCTACTCCTGTGGGATCTTCTCCTCTCTCTAATCTTGACCCTAGCCCTATTGCACTCTACTTTAATTCTGTGAGAGTAGCTTCTTCATACAGTTCTAGCTCAGGATCTTGGTCTTTTTCCCCTAAAGGGAAAAAGAGACACAGAAGGAGTAGATCTCCAACAATTAAAGCTAGACGTAGCAGAAGCAGAAGCTACTCTGGCAGAATTAAAATAGTGTGCATTTTAAAGGAAATTTGCTTTTTTAAAAAAAATAATGAAATATACTGGTCTGAACTAATATTGAGTCATATATTGTTTAATTCAGGATATGGCACTCATGTAGGGCACAAAAAGTGTTGAAAGTTCTAAAGTTGCAATCATTTATGGAAGGGTTGAAGACGCCACTTGTTATTATATGGGGGGACCCCTGCCGAGTGGTAGCATGGGTCAAGGCTGAGGGAAACCTTCCTGGTTTTTGCCAGTTTGCAAAGTGAAGGGAGGAAGCAAGTGTGAAGAGATGGCCCTGTGAGGGGAGAAGGAGATGCTCAAGGAGGCAGATGAGTCCCGTGTGCCTGGAAGAGAGAGGATGGATGGAGGGTTCAAGACCAGGCTATCGAGTGGGGCAGGGTCCCGACATGCAGGAGCCTTGGATCCTGATAAGAATTTAGCATCTTATGCTAATGACCATGGAGTGCCATTAGAAAAATTAACTACAGAGAACAGCTATATTCAGACCTTTCATTTGAAAAACCAAAGTATTCTGACTGATATATGGAGAAAAAAAATTGGAGATGAAGAAGTAAGGGTGTTGAAAAATAAGGATATTATTGCAGCGATTCACCAAAGAGTAGCAGAGAATTGGACTGTGGTGATTCTGGTGGGGAAGGAGAAAGATGGATAAAAATAAAAAAGATACAAAGTGTAAGTCAATGATACCTAGGTCCTGTTGGACTGAGAAAGGGGGATAAAGAAAAAAAATAATCAAGACTGTCAGTTTTCAGTCATGACTAACTTAGTGAGTGGTGACACATTCACCCAGTGGTGAGGTTTCATTTGGTAAATGAAGGGGGACCGTTTTGGATATGTTGAACTTGTGGGACCTATAAGACATGCATATGTATGGGGTGAAAGTATAGATTTATAAATCATGAACATGGATTAAGATTGAAGATAAGTGAACTTTACAAAGAAACAGATTTTACTGTAAGAAAAACTGATCAACTGAAGGACTTCAACTACAGAACCCTCAACTCCTGAAGTAGTCAATCCTTGCTCCTGGAGGTGTTGGCTGAGGGAGAAGTGGCTAGCCATCGGCAGGGATGTCGTAAAGCAATCCTTCAGTGGGAGGCTGGGCTGTATCAGAATTTCCCATGCTCCAAATTTTCCTCTTCCTGCTGATGGTAAAATGGTAATACTAATTGCAATTGCGGAGACTCAAAGAAAATCTTAACACACATAGATTTTCAACATTTTTACTTCTTACTTTTCTTGATATCCTGGTGATATAGACAGGTATTTGTGACTAATTTCTTTCCTCAACTTATAAAATTGTGTTTGTTGGCTTTTAAGCCTTCATTTTACTTATTGTGTATTTGTTTTAAGCAAAAATCATGTAAATTATTAAATGAGCTAAATCTTTAATATTTATCAAAAATCCAAAGAAAATGCGTGGTAATTAAACTCAGAAAAATTTTATACTTTACAATCAGAACAACTTGCAGAGACAAATAATGAGTGTTCAGGCAATATTTGTAAAATACATTGAGTAATACTAAAGTTTAAAAAAATATATAATGGTGGAGCTGGAAAACAAAAACCATGTGATCTACTTAAATATTAGTGCACAATCAAGAAAACTCTGAAGACCCAGAGTGATTTTTTACTTTTCCAAAAGCATTGCTTCAAAGCGTTAGTTCTTTCTTCTTGGTGCACAGAATTTAGATTTTTTTTTTTTTTCGTATTATTATCATTTCACTTTCAGTTAGATTTCAGTGGCATTTTTGCATCCAATAGCAACAGCAATTTCTGTATGGCATAACAGCTGTTGGTGAAGATGTGGGTAAAAAGGCACACTTTTACACTGCTGGTTGAGTTGCAAATTAGTGCAGCCACTCTGGAAAGCAGTGTGGAGGAGATTCCTCAGAAAACTTGGAATGGATATACCTTTTGACCCAGTTATCTCACTCCTCAGTTTATATCCAAAGGACTTAAAATTAGCTTACTATAGTAACACAGTCATATCAATGTTTATAGCAGTTCAATTCAAAATAGTTAGATTGTGGAACCAACCTAGATGCCCTTCAACAGATGAATGGATAAAGAAACTGTGGTATATGTACACAATGGAATATTATTCAGTCATAAAGAAGAATAACATTATGGCATTTGCAGGTAAACAGATGGAATTGAAGAATATCATGCTAAGTGAAATAAGCCAATCCCCAAAAAAACAAAGGTCAAATGTTTTCACTGATAAGAGGATGATGATATATAATGGGGGTGGGGGAGTGGGGATGAGAGAAGAATGGAGGAACTTTAGATTACATAGAGGGAAATGAGAGGGGGGAGTGGGCAGGGGTATTAAAAATGGTGGAATGAGACAGACAGTATTATCCTATGTATATATATATTATTACATGAATGGTGTGAATGTGTATTGTGCACAACCATAGAAACAAAAAGTTGTACCCCATTTGTGTACATTGAAGCAAAATGCAGTCTGTAAAAATAAGAAAATAATTTAAAAAATGCCTTTCTTAGTACATATTTATATAGTATCCTATAAAAATATAATTAAGAAAGCAGAAAGAAATTTTAACTAGCTTTTAAAATTTGAAATAATTTTACATCATGTAATTATTATATGAAAGAAAAGTCTTTGGTCAGTAACAATCAGTTCTCTAATTCTTTCACTCAGCAATGTTTACAGATTCACTATTACACACCATATACTTCATTAGGCAATAGGTCTACAGGATACAAAAGATGAAGTCTTTGCCCTCCAAATATCATGTCTAATGTGCAAAGAGATGTTCCAACAAGTTTGAAAGCCAAAGATAGAGATTCTTTTTCCACTGGAAAGGCATAGTAAATCAAAAAATTGTGATTTTAGGTAGGAATTAAATTTTTAAATATCTTTTCACATTAGCTATATTTCCATAGGACACACATGTTGAAGAATAGGAGACTATCAAGAATAAGTGAGAAGAAGCTGGTCCCGTGGTGAATGGTTTTGTTGCTTTCAGAAGTTTCTTTAAGTAATCACCATGTCAGCTAACATAGATGTTTCTCTTTCTTCATACAACGAAGCTCAGGGATCTAAACTTATCCAAAAAGCTAAATAGGCACCATTTTACCTGCCAGAATGGCAGGTTTTGCAGTAGGGTCACATGTGGGTTATACAAATTGGCGAACAGAGGAGATACTAAAATGTCCATTCACCTGATCCACGTGCTTGGCAGCCAAGGCCTTGTTGTAGGAGCAATGACTCTCCAATGGGTCATTCCATGTATCAGGAATTCTGGGCAAAACCTAAACCTTGGAAGAAGAGGTGCTGTCTTGGTCTTGTTGGAAGTGCTTATTTTTGTTAGACATATCATGTCAAGGTTATATGTTTATGTCAAAAATAAATCATTTGAGTGGTATTTTGAATAATGGCTTCTTTTCTTACAGTATTGATTTGCTCGGTGTCCAAATTATTAGTGACTAATTCACTGACCAGGTCATTCAGGGAAGTCAAGTTAACACAAAATAAATACATCACCCACATACACTTGATAGCATTACGACAGTCACCTTCTTAAATGCTTATGACAGAAATTACTTCTAAAGAAGACAGCAGACTAGTCCTGACATACTACCAATTTGCTACAGACTATTACACACAAGTTTTGGATCTTTGGTGGGAATCCTATTTAACGTTTTTCTGCTTGCCTCATGAACTGATCTAAGAAATTCAGTTGTTTAGTGTTAGTTGACTCTTGAAGAACTCTTTCACAAAAGTGCATGAAGTATAACTTATAAATCTTCCCACAACTGAGTGTGTGTGTGTGTGTGTGTGTGTATGTGTGCGTATGAGGGTGTCTTTAAACCATACCTGGAAAGCTTACAACAGAATTGCATAAAAATAGAATTTATTTCAGAATCATCCTTATAAATATGAGAATGACTTAATTATGGATTCTATGTTAGCCCTTTCATAATTGCAGAATTATATTTTTGTTGTTGTATTAGAATAATTTTTAAAGTCATCTTGAACTAGAAATGTGTATCTTAAGTGCTGATAGAAAGGTAAATGAAGAACACTTTTTTAACGTGTGCAGTATGTTTATTTTCTCTGTAAGAATTGAAAGGGTTAAACAAATTACCTAAAATGGAAGCAATTAATAGTTTATAAGCAAGCAAGTCTGCTCAGACATTATACATAAACTTTGATAAACTACAGAAAATGTTAGTGCATTCTGCATAAAATTTGCTTGTCTAATCTGAACTTACTTTCCATGGTGATAACATGGTATATGCATTGTTATTAATTTAAATGAACACATAAAAAAAGAATAAATGAGGAAGCTTAAGAATTATCCCATGAAGAAATTAAGCATTAAAAGAAGGCCTTGGTTGGTCGTGGTGGTACATGGCTATAATCCCAGCTCCTCGGGAAGCTGAGGCAGAAGGTTTGGTAAATTCAAGGTCAGTATGGGAAATTTAGCAAAAACCTGTCTCAAAAAATAAAAAGGGCTGCCTGCCCGTGTAGCTTAGTGGTACAGCACTTGCCCAGTGTGCATGAGAGCCTGTGTTCACTCTTCAGTACTGCAAAGGAGACAGAGAAAGAGAGGAAGAAGGAGAAAGCATAGTTAGCTTGGTGAGATCAGATCAAAGTTTCCCTTCATCTTCTGCAAAAGTGAAATGGACCCTTCTAGAAACTTCTCCTATTTTTTCAAGTTTTTAAAAATGATATTATTAATAAGTTAATGGCTGCCAAATTTTGTTTGTTTGTTTCATGATCAATATTGCCACGTCTTCATAAAACAAACAAACACACACACACACACACACACACACAAATTTTATGGAAATTTAAGTTTGCATAAATTCTTTTGGATAATGTAATTTTTTCCCCACGAATTCACTTAGCCTACATCACAGTTTAAAGACCAGAAAAAGGATGTCTTATTTACAAATTCTGAACAGTGTAGTTTATTTTTACAAATACATTTAGAAGTATTGTTACAAAAATAAAGTAAGCATGTCACATATGTTACACAGCTTATTTATAATCAGTATAGAATTCTCTTTGCAGGAATGGTCAGACCCCAGAAGGTATCTCAAAATGTCCAAATTGATTGCAGCTGTGATTTCTGGAAGTCATTTCAAAGGGGAAGCAAACTTATGTGCCACACATTAGGAAGATTAGTGCATCTCTCAATTTTCTGATAGTTCAGAGCCTTCAGAGGAGTGGGAAAAGTAATGGAGCCTTGTAATTCATGATGGGGACAGAGGTTGGCATAGCTAAAGAGAACAATGCCTTTGAGGTTTCGGCAGCATGGCAGGCATTTTAGACGTTATGTCTAATAAAAAAAAAAAAGAGAGAGAGAGAGAAAGAGAAAAGAAAAGAAAAACTCAGCCATAAAAATGCTTCAATAAGGTGCCAGATAGCACATAGTGAGAGGCTGAACAAGAATCAAAACTCAGGTCTGTTGGATACGTCTGGGAATCTTCCTTTAGACTTTGACACATAAAAAAGAGAAAAGTAGGCAGAATAAATCCAAAACTGAATGCATACCCTAGAGAAGACATTCTAAACAGAGGCCACCTCAGGGATAGTCGACACATCAATCATCAGGAATTGGTGTATGTGAGGAAATTTATTAACCACGTGAACGTTTTGACCACAGACATCTGATCATAACAGACTTTCTTGGTGTAAGCACGGGCGTTCTGTCTATGTTTACTTTATCCCTTGTTTGATTTTTAAATATTTTTTATTTGTCCTAATTATTGTACATGACAGTAGACTACATTTATACCTTTTGATAAATCATGCATAAATGGAGTGTGATTTATCATTTTTCTGATTGTACATGTTGTAGGATCATATTGGTCATGCCATGATTTTAATCACAGGTCTTAACCCTTTTTCTGAGTTTCTCTAGAAGTTTCCAGAGTGCAGCCATAACTTCCTTATTCCTCAAGCTGTAGATCAAGGGGTTCAGCATAGGTGCCACCACAGCATAGAACAGAGCAACCATCTTCTCCTTCTCCACCGAGGAGGCAGAGCGTGGACCCAGGTAGGTGAAGATGGTGGCCCCGAAGCACATGCACACCACAGTGAGGTGGGAGGCGCAGGTCCCGAAGGCTTTGCGACGTCCCTGAGCAGAAGGAATGCGCAGAATGGCAGAGACTATACGAGCGTATGAGAACAGAACCAAGGAACAGGGAAGCATGATGACCAGGAATCCTGAGAGGGCCACCATGACCTGGTTGAAGGCAATGTCCACACAGGCTAGCCGAAGCACAGCCAGGGTCTCACAGGCAAAGTGGTTAATCACATTGCTACACAGTGGAAGTCGGAAGGTGATGATTGTTTCCATCAGTGAATTTGAGAAACCAGCCACCAAGCAGCCAGCAGCCAGTCCCAGGCACATCCCTCTATGCATGATGACTGTGTAGTGCAGGGGGTGACACACAGCCACGTAGCGGTCATAGGCCATGGCTCCCAGCAGGAAGAACTCAGAACCACCCAATGCCAGGGAGCTGCAGAGCTGGAGCACACAACTGAGGAATGGAATGCACTTATGGGCTGAGAGCAAGTGGGCCAACATTTGTGGGGCCACACTATTTCCATAACAAAGGTCCACGAGGGACAGGACGCTGAGGAAGAAGTACATGGGAGTCTGAAGCCTGCTATCCAGTCTGATCAGAAGAATAATGAGGGAATTCCCCACAGTGATCACCACGTACATGGCCAGGATCAGAACAAAGAGGAAAACCTGGGTGCCCCAGTCGTTGGACAGCCCCAGCAGGAGGAACTCACTCACCCATGTCAGGTTGTTCATGTTCTGGCCCATTAGCTTCGGCACTGGAGAGGCGATGGGCAGACCACTCCGAGAGCCTGCCCTTCTGAACTTAGACCTCGTCCGAGCTCTGCCTGAGCACCTCCATGCTGAGAAGCATGGTAGAACCCAGCTGTGCAACTAAAAACCAAGGAAGAAAAAAAATTCTCAAAATCAATTTATTGCAATATAACTTTTCCCAAAAAATGCTCTTAAATGGGAAAAGGGAAATAATGAAGTTAATTAAGACTATTCAATTTAGTGGTTATTGTAGGGAATGGTTCCTGTTTTGCAGTAGGCAAGTTTTGGGTCCACATGAATATTTTTCTCAGTTCTAAATGATGTCTAGTACCATTTAGCCTCTTTTAGTTCACCAGGTTTCCCCTCTAGAACTATCAGACATAACCCAAGTTACCCCTCTATGGTGGTATTACACCCATGATACCCCGAATATTTAAATTATCTTATAAACTTTGTTATTAAGCAAAGTTGAGTCTATTTTTTACACTAGAGTATCCTCCTTTTTACTTTAGAGTATCAAGTGCAGAGTTTCCTCCCTGCCTACCTCACACCAGTGGTCTGATTGGTCCAACCAACTCAAGATGGCGAACTTTAAGAATCAGGTATCACATAAAGGAAAGTATGCATAACTGCTAAAATAAATCTCATGTCCCCCAAGTTGAATTTAATGAAGTGTTTCATGGTGCCAGTTTTCTACTTAATAATACTTTCTTAAGGAAGGTTTTCTAGAATTTGGGTCTATCATAGTGGAATCCCTGCTCAAAATAGCAGAGGAACAAAGGGACAGAAGTTAGAACAGTGAGAATTTCAGAATATTCACACACACAATTTTTTCCTTCACTTATTTTACTTAAAACCCCAAATTCCTAACCAAAAGAGAAATTAAAAACATGTAGCTAAGGTACACCTATGGAATTACTGAATTATCTCAACACGAGCTTGATTTTTCTTCTTCAGTTGTTAGAGCATATCTGTTTTGTAAAGGATAGCACAAAGGACCAGGAAGAAATGGTGCATGTGGGCCAGAGGGTGCGTGGGGAAGCCTGGTGGGTGCTGGTCTTGTTTCCTCAGCTCAGCCCCTGTCAGGTTGGTTGTCATTTTTGCACTGCCCTCTCATCTCTCCTCTTTATCCCAGAATACTTAGAGAATGAACAAGTCCACCCGGTTACAGTGCTTGAGACAAATTTTCATTTTAAATAGAGTTAGCATAAAAGATCTGTGTCACTGGGTCATTTTCCTGCAGTTCAAACATTCTATTTTCATTTTAAAAGACCCTTTCCATCAGGTTGGTGATGTATGGATAAACAGGTATTCCCCTAAAACTGCAGCGTATCAACTTTCACATTATTAAATCAGGAGAGTGGCCTAATAGATCCCTTTCCCAGAGGTTTAAGTACATAGTTAGGTAATAATAATTAAAAAAAAAATAGTAAATGAATACACAAGTGGAAATAACCTTGAAAGGTAAGAATATTTTTAAAAAACATGCTCCAACTAAGCAACCTATCCAGTATATAAATGTAGACCCCTGGGACCTAGAGAAGTACCTTATATGCTAACCAGTCTAGATGGGCAATTGTGGGAAGTTAGACAGAGATGCTACTTTAAAGAATTGTTCCAAAAAAAAAAATAATAATAATTGTTCCCCAGAAATTTAGTATGGGTAAACAATAGTTGGTCTCTTAGAGAGTCGTCTTTCCACTGACCTCAGCAAAGCAAAGGCCTCCAGGCCAGACTGGCAGGGACCAAAGCTGTGAATCTGGAACTGATTGGTTAGAAGACTCAAGCCCATCACAGGTTGGGAACCCTTAAGTTGCTCAGAGGGTTCTGGCTCCCTCTAAAATATCTAGAACATAGTGTCTTTGGACATATTTCTACTAGCGAACAATTATATCAAGCCATCAAACCCTTAGTCTTAAAGAATACAGTACAGCAATGGGTTTCAGGAAACTGGATTCATGACCCATGTTGAATAAGAGTCAAGAAACAAAAAATATTCTCAACTCACCTTTAGAGAGTGGAGAAGGCCATCTGTGCCTTCTAAGGTTGGCGAGGTTGGGGACATTTGGAATTTTGAAGACAGTGCAGCTGGAACAGGCAACTTTCTCAAACTTTAGGAAGGGGATCTCGAGGGGCCAATTATGTTGTTTATCAGATTTTTTTTCTTTTCCCTTTCCCTCCATCTGGTCACTTCTGCTCCTAACATTCTAACCTAGCTTTCAACTTTGCAAGTAGAAGTTTGGCTTCCTTGTCCCTGGGGCACAGCCAGGAGTGCACCAAACTTTAATTTCTCCAGGGAACGACATCTGTTTTCAGTAGTTCCACTTTGAAGAGTGAATGCCTTCTCCCACTTGATGAGCATGCTACTTTTCTATTCCAGTTCACACATGTCCATGTTCCTCCAAGCAAGAGCTCCTGGTCCAGGCAATCAAAAGACCGCTGGGATGCTCTGTGTGCATAATTTGATATGAGCATGAGAAGTATATGTTCTCCCTCCAGTTCCTAGTGAGATACTTACTCCTGGGCTGCTTTCTATGTTTGGAATTCTACCACCACATCCTACAAACTTTCAGGACTTGCACCTTTCCCTTTCCTTCAAGAAAGACATACCTTGTCCTAGCTCATAACTTAGAAATTTTAGTTCTCGGAATTTTTCATAAAATTGTCATCATCTTTTATGAAAAACATTCATAGTGAGAATGGTAAGGCTTGTGCAATAAAGTCTATAGAAATGCAATGAGAGGGGAGATGTCCACGGTGTACTCTGCTTGCAGAGCTAGGAAACCTGACTCCTTGTACCTTCTCTCTGGCTTGTGCTGCACCATATGGCAATGACATCCTCTCCCACTAAGGGTCTAGAACCAGTTTCTAAGAATGATTCATCTGTGTGTAGAACGGTGCCTGTGTGAGCTGTAGAGAGGGGTGCAAAGGAGCCCCGTCAGTCCCACCTGAAAAGGAGAAGGAAGAAGAGAGAAGATGAATGGGGAGGGGAGGGGAGAAGAAAAAAAAGGAAAAGTTATTTTCAAGCTCTCAAAATGTTGCTGAAGCCTGTCATAAAACATATTTTCCTTATTTTCTCTTTGTGGATTCATTATCTTATTTCTTATTCTTTTATCATTATTTATGTGAATGTAGGCAGGAACAGATGTAAACTTATTTGTAAAGGGTACTTTCTCACATTTAGATATTAGGAATTAATTTTCCTTTATAGTATACAACAGAAAAAAAATTCTTTTTCCTATTCTTTCCCCAAGCTCATTTATTTTGTATTGCACATTTTTCCTAAATTTATTTGAAAACACAAATTTTTGCCATACTAGATTCTCATATACAGGAGTTTTCATTTATGGCTTCATTTTGATTCATCAATGCATTTGTCTTTATCAGTACCAATACCAGGGTTTTAACTGCAATTACTTTATAACATGCTCTGATATATTAGGATAGTCATTCTCTCATTTTAGTTCACTTCATTCTAAAACAGAAAAAAATTTTGATTATTCTTGTTTGATACTTTTTTATTTCACATGAAGATTCAAATCAACCTAATTAGTGTGATGTTCAAAAATGTGTGATAGATATGGATCATTATTGCCTTGAATTCAACTACTCACTTGAGCAAAGCAGATTTTTCAAATATTAATTATTTTACATCTGGAAGCAGACATCATTCCACTTATATTAGGTCTTCTTGTATGTCAGTCTTTAACTAGAGTTTCTCTTTAAGGTCTTTCATATATATTATTTGATTTACTTTTTTTTATATAGTTCATGCTGCTATTGTAAGTGGAAATTTTTTCTTTTACTTTTTATAATCTGTTTTTGCCTCAGTGTAGAAATACTTCTGATTTAATTGCACCCAGTCACTTTGCTAGTTTCTCATTATTACCAATAATTTGTTTATTGAACATCTTCAGTATTTTCAAATATATGATCATATGAATTTTTCTCTATGACTGAGACTATTCACTGTCCAATAGTACCCAATGTCCCCCATCTTTGTTCCAAGTTTCAATACAGTACATGGCATTTCACAGTCTCCTTTGTAGCCCAGGTGAAAGTATTACACTGTTTAGACAGCTGACATGCAGAAGATCCTTGAGAAGAAAACCATATTTATTGTTGCAAGCACTGTGCTGGAGAGGTTGATTTTACTCAGAACTATGCCTACACTACCTGACTCATTGGCTAATCTCATTCCCAAAAGTAATAAGAATGTGAATTACAACATTATACTTAATGAATAGTCGGTAGATGCATTCTTTAGGATCATGAAAAAGAGAAGATACCCACTCTCATAGCTGCAGTTTGATAAGATACTGGCCTGTGCAATAAAAAAAGAAAATAATATGTGTAAAGATCATAATGAAAACTATCACTATTTGTAGATGGTACAATTATCATCTCAGAAAAATTGTTCAACAATCAATTAATTTTAATGAGAGAACTAGATATAAGACTACCTTACAGAAATCAGTAGTATTTCTGTACACCAGCAGTAACCAATTAGAAAAATAAAATTAAGGGATGATCCAAGATGGCGGACTAGATGGTGACTGCATCTCCTGTCGCTCCAGAACCCAGGATTCAAGAAGGGGAGGCATTGAGAGACTCGGACGAAAATAGAGCCACAGGGTGAGTCTCCCCCACCGGGTGTAGCTCGGCCCGGGTGGTAGGCCCAGATAGGGGTGGCTTATCAGAGTAGGACAGGGAAGCTAGAGTCTTCCCCAGGCAGCCCTGCACACTCCAGCGGTGAGCTCCTCCCACACGGCCAGCTTCTCGCAGCCCTGCTCCCTCAGGTGGCAGGTTCCTTTCACAGCCAGCTTCTCAGAGCAGATCACCCAGTGAAAACCTTTCCGCACAGAGCCAGCTCCAAGCCCTGGAACTAGTAGCGGGCTAGGGGCAGCTTTCTTCAGAAGCACTGCATTATCAAGTTCCTCCAAGACTTCAGGCTACTGAAGGCTGAGAGGTGATATACTGGAAATCTACAGGGACACTATAAGCCAATAGAGGAAATCTGCAATATCTCAGAGTCCCACTGACATCTGACCAATATGAGAAAACAAGGGAAGAAAATGTCCCGAGCACAGCGCTGGGACTCGGAGCAACCACTGGGGCTCCGGGTGGCTGCCCAGAGGAGGAGCTGCATGGCGAGCTGTTTGGACTCAGAGCAACCACTCCTGAACACCGGGGGGCTGCCCGGAGGAGGAGGAGGAGCACGGCGGGCCGCTTGGACTCAGAGTGACTGCATCAGAGCTCTGGGCGGCTGCTCAGAGGAGGAGGCGAGTGGTAAGTTGTTTGGACTCAAAGCAACCGCTCCTGAACACCGGGGGGGGGGGGGCTGCCCAGAGGAGGAGTGCGGTGGGTCGCTTGGTCTCAGAGCGACCGCTCCTGAACACCCAGGGGCGCTGCCCGGAGGAGAAGGAGGAACGGGGAGGGTCACTTGGACTCGGAGTGACTGCACCAGAGCTACGGGCGATCGTCGGAGGGAGGAGGTACGCAGTGAGTTGCTTGGACTCCTAGAGACTGCACCGGAACACCAGGCGGCTGTCCAGAGGAAGAGGCGTGCGGCTGGTCACTGGAACTCGGAGCGACTGTATGGGGTTCCAGGTGGCTGCTCAGAGGAGGGGCCGCATAGCCAGGTGATTAGGTGCAGAGCAGGGTCCCAGGACCTAGGAGGCTTCTTGGTGGAAGAGCCGCACAGAGACACGCTTGGGGCGGAGTGAAGGTTCCAGGACTGCGAGCAGATTCTCTGAGGAGAGGCAGCCTAAGGAGACTCGTCTGCGAAGGGTGAGGCTCCCGGGCCCAAGAGGTAGGTGCGGGCCCATGGGAACGTTGCAGAGAAAGGCAGCCCAGCCCAGGCGGTAGTTGGAGATTGAGGGGAACCTCTAGGAGGGGAACTAACCAGCGAGACCTCCCCACTGGGTGAGTCTTCCCCGCCGGGTGAGGTTTTCCCACAAAGATGGTAAAACCAGAGACACAGGCCCAAACAGGCCTTGCCTCAGCCCACAGTTCCCCTTTGGATGACCATTGGTCAACAAATGGAGGCACCTCTGCCCACTAGCCGGGAATATACCCCACCTGAAGGCCACCAACCATAGAGAGGCAGCTTCCTTGTGGAGCACCACATTATTAACTTCCTCCAAGACTTCAGGCTACTGAAGGCTAAGAGGGGATATACTAGCAATCTTCAGGGACATTATAAGTCAGTAGAGGAAATCTGCAATATCTTAGTGGTCCACTGATACCTGAACAATATGAGAAAACAGGGGAACAAAATGCCCCAAACAAATCTAGATGTTACATCAATAAAATCCAATGACAGCATGGCAGAAGAAATGTCAGAAAGGGAGTTCAGAATGTACATAATTAAAATGATCAGGGAAGCAAACGATGAGATGAAAGAGCAAATGCAGGCATTGAATGATGAGATGAAAGAGCAAATGCAGGTATTAAATGATTGCACCAATCGACAGTTAAAAGAGCAAATACAGGAAGCAAGAGATCATTTCAATAAACAGTTAGAGATACTGAAAAAAAAAACAGAAATCCTTGAAATGAAGGAAACAATGAACCAAGTTAAAAACTCCATAAAAAGCATAACCAATAGGATAGAACACCTGGAAGACAGAACCTCAGATATTGAAGAAAAAATATTTAATCTTGAAAACAAAGTTGACCAAACAGAGAAGATGGTAAGAAATCATGAACAGAATCTCCAAGAATTATGGGATATCATGAAAAGGCCAAATTTAAGAATTATTGGGATTGAGGAAGGCTTAGAGAAACAAACCAAAGGAATGAACAATCTATTCAATGAAATAATATCAAGAAAATTTCCCAAATCTGAAGAATGAAATGGAAAACCAAGTACAAGAGGCTTATAGGACTCCAAATACACAAAATTACAACAGACCCACACCAAGGCACATTATAATGAAAATACCTAACACACAAAATAAAGACAGAATTTTAAAGGCTGTGAGAGGAAAGAACCAAATTACATTCAGGGAGAAACCAATACGGATATCAGCAGATTTTTCAATCCAGACCCTAAAAGCTAGGAGGGCCTGGAACAACATTTTTCAAGCCCTGAAAGAAACTGGGAATCAATCTCACAAATGAGGTGAGGTGAAAGACCTCTACAATGAGAACGACAGAACACTAAAGAAAGAAATTAAAGAAAACCTTAGAAGATGGAAAGATCTCCCATGTTCTTGGATAGGAAGAATTAATATTGTCAAAATGGCCATACTCCCAAAAGTGCTATACAGATTCAATGCAATTCCAATTAAAATCCCAAATATGTACCTTACAGAAATAGAACAAGCAATTATGAAATTCATCTGGAAGAATAAGAAACCCAGAATAGCTAAAGCAATCCTTAGCAGAAAGAGTGAAGCAGTGGGTATCGCAATACCAGATCTTCAACTCTACTACAAAGCAATAGTAACAAAAACGGCATGGTATTGGTACCAAAATAGAAAGGTAGATCAATGGTACAGAATAGAGGACACGGACACAAACCTAAATAAATACAATTTTCTCATACTAGACAAAGGTGCCAAAAATATGCAATGGAGAAAAGATAGCCTCTTCAACAAATGGTGCTGGGAGAATTGGAAATCCATATGCAACAGAATGAAACTAAACCCATATCTCTCACCATGCACGAAACTAAACACAAAATGGATTACGGACCTCGAATCAGACCAGAGACCCTGCATCTTATAGAAGAAAAAGTAGGTCCAGATCATCAACATGTCGGCTTAGGACCAGACTTCCTCAACAGGACTCCCATAGCACAAGAAATAAAAGCAAGAATCAACAACTGGGATAGATTCAAACTAAAAAGCTTTCTCTCAGCAAAGGAAACTAGCAGCAATGCAAAGAAAGAGCCTACAGAGTGGGAGAAAATCTTTGCCAACCATACTTCAGATAGAGCACCAATCTCCAGAATCTATAAAGAACTCAAAAAACTCTACATCAAGAATGTAAATAATCCATTCGACAAATGGGCTAAGGAAATGAATAGACACTTCACAGAAGAAGATCTACAAGCAATCAACAAACATATGGAAAAATGTTCAACATCTTTAGTAATAAGAGAAATACAAATCAAAACCACCCTAAGATTCCATCTCACCCCAATTAGAATGGCGATTATCAAGAATACAAGCAACAACAGGTGATGGCAAGGATGTGGGGAGAAAGGTACACTCATACATTGCTGGTGGGGCTGCAAATTAGTGCAGCCACTCTGGAAAGCAGTGTGGAGACTCCTTAGAAAACTTGGAATGGAACCACCATTTGACCCAGCTATCCCACTCCTTGGCCTATACCCAAAGGACTTAAAATCAGCATAATACAGAGATACAGCCTCATCAATGTTCATAGCTGCTCAATTCACAATAGCCAGATTGTGGAACCAACCTAGATGTCCTTCAATTGATGAATGGATAAAAAAAACTGTGGGATATATATATACAATGGAATATTACTCAGCCATAAAGAATGATAAAATTATGGCATTTGCAGGCAAATGGATGAAATTGGAGAATATCATGTTAAGTGAGATAAGCCAATCTCAAAAAACTAAAGGACGAATGATCTCGCTGATAAGCGGATGAGGACATATAATGGTGGGTGGGAGGGGTTAGCGTTAGGGTTAGGGTTTGGTTTAGGGTTTGAGATAAAGAGGGTTGTAAGAATGGAGGAAGGAAGAACTGTAGAGAGGGAAAAGAGGGGTGGGAGGGGTCGGGGGAAAGGGAAAAAAGTAATAAGAGAATGAATCAAATAACATTACCCTATGTAAATTTATGATTACACAAATGGTATGCCTTGACTCCATGTACAAATAGAGAAACAACATGTATCCCATTTGTTCACAATAAAAAAAGAAAAAGAAAATTAAGTGCCATTTATAACGACAACACAAATTATGAAGTATTTTGGAACTGCTTAACAGAAAATGTCCATGACTTCTAATGAAAGCACTTTGACAAAGCTTTCATTCCTCTCAATATCTTTTATTTACCTTTTTTTCTATTTTATTTTAATAGCAATCAACACCATCAAAGTATACTTTACTTCTTGTAAGCTTCCTTTAAGCAGCATGCAAGCTCCCTAAGGGAGCTCTTCACAATTTTTACCTTTCACTATTGTATCCCCAACACGCAGAAGAGTGCCTGACCTGTAATAAGCATTTCACAAATATTTGTGAATGAATATGGAGGAAATGTTAGTACTCTAAATAAAACATTAAAGATTTTTAATGACTATAAAGACATTTTATGCTTTAGATTTGATAATGTAATACTATAAAGATGTCACTTCAACAGTAATATTCAAACTCCATGCAAACCCAATCAAAACCTCAGGAGGACTTCTAGGGGAACTAACAAAATTACACAAAAATGTAAGTGGGATAAACCACTCTGCTAATAGCTGCATTAGTTTTAAAAATATTAATTCCCCCATCTTATTTGACATACTGCATACTATGTGTGAAGACTTACCACAAAATCAAAATATTTTTAAAAATAAATAAAATATCACATTGTGCAAGAGTGGACAAAATAACAAACAGAAAAGAATAAAGATCTCAAGACAGATTCTTAGTATGTAAACTTAATAATATGTATTAACAATACTACAAATGGATGAAAGAACTGACTAGTTAATAAAAGAAGGTGTGCATGGAAAAATGTCACTGGATCTGTATTTAACAACGTATGCAAAGTGCATGTCAGATGTGCCAAAAAAACTGAAAGATAAAGCTAAAAATATGATGTCTGTGACTTAGCCACAGGAATTTGCTTTAGAAAAACAAAACTTCAAAGCACAAATCACAGGCAAAAAAAAAAAAAAAGTGATAAATTTGATTAAAGCAATATGAAGTCTTTCTTTTAGACAAAGAATTCCATGGACTGAAGGACTGAATTAATGGTGAGATGGCAGACTGGAGGTATGTATTTCCAATAGCTCTAACAGACACTAGTATCTATAATATATAATATAATATATAAATATAATATATATATATATATATATATAAATGGCATTAGGGCTAATGTAAAATTTGGTAGAGAAAAGGAACATGCTGTGTATTAGCAGTGGAAACCAATGACTAACAATTTGATTCATATAGTAAATATTTATGTGCCTACTATTTTACAGGTACTAATCTATATATGTGGCTCACAATAGTAAACAAAACAGAATCCTGCCCTCTGGGGTAAAGGTGAGAGGCAGACATTTGAAAAATGAGTTAATAGTCGGGAGAGATATATAGCAGGGTGAGAGGGAAAGGAAGTGAGGTCAGGGAGGACACTTTTAGTAACAAACAGGGCAGTCCTGTTAACCTCAGTAACAGGCGTAGCTGGATGAAGAATTGACAGACACGATGGTGGAGTTAGCATGAACTGGGGTTGGAAAAGCATGCAGAGTGTGGGCTGAGGGCAGGTGAGAATCAGGAACTGGGTCCATGACAACGCATTCCTACTACTTGTTAGTGTAGCACAAAATAAAATAATTTTATGTATTTTAAGCTGAAAAAACACTCAAAACATGCCAAATATTGGTGTGGTTGTTGCTGTATCAAGAACACTTGCACATTGAAGTACAAGTGCAGAGTTTAAAGTCAGTCTGCAAAACATTATTATGAGCTAGCAACTCAATTCCTTTGTGTAGCTTCAGGACCTTAAGTGAATAATCACAGGGTGTTGGGGAGTTGGATGCCATTACCAAGAATAACAACTGCATCAGCAGACTAATAGCCTAGCCATATGTATGGATTTTAAAATATTATGTTGAGAGGGAAAATGAATATGTAGAATGCAATAAAAATGTAACACATTAAAGTCTATATGTAATATATATAAATATTTGGGTATGTGTAAGTGTGTACTCTAAAACATAATTATTAAATTAAACGCATTAGAATACTTGTCCAAAAGGCAAGAAAGAAACAGGAGTGAAAATGAGATAAAAATAATTATTTTTTAAAATTAATGAGGACCTGTGTAAGTGCTTGTGTTTCTGTGTACAAGGAGATTTTTAAAACTTATTCTCTAACACCCTAAGTCTCAATATAGATTGTCTTTATAGATTTCATTAAAGACAACTAAAATAGTAAAAGATGTGTCAATCAATGAATTATCCAATCAGCAGGAATTTAACAGCATTGTCAAGGAACCAGGAATAAAATGTAATTACATGCAACCCTTGTCTAAAAGTTGGAAATCTAACTGGGGAACAGAAACAGGCTCTGCTTTAACAACCGAAGGGCCCTTTGATATTTGCCACATGTTTAATCATGCAGTGACACATAGTTAAGACTGTAATGTGGAGAGCCAGGCTATGAAACTGTGATTCACGTTTTTCAGGAGGAAAAAAAAAATACACAGTCATCATTTACCCTTTGTCTGAATTGTCTTTGGACAGTTGGAGGGAAGGAGAAATCCTTTGAATCTTTACCTTTTTTCATTAAATTTTCCCACCACTCTTCCTAAGGCACCAATCACGTCCTTGTTCCTTAAGCTGTAGATTAAGGGGTTAAGCATCGGGGTCACTACCGCATAGAAGAGGGCAACCATCTTCTCCTGTTCTGCCGAGGAGCCGCCCACGGGTCTCATGTACGTGAAGATGGCTGTTCCAAAGCACATGGAAACCACAGTGAGGTGGGAGGCGCAGGTCCCAAAGGCCTTGCGCCGACCCCGGGTAGAGCGGATGTGCAGAATGGTAGCAACTATGTGAACATAGGAGAACAGTACCAGGAAGCAGGGCAGCATGATCACCAGGAAGCCGGAGATGGCCACCATGACCTTGTTGAAGGAGATGTCCACACAGGTCAGCCTCAGCACAGCCAGCATCTCACAGGCGAAGTGATTAATGACATTACGACACAAGGGTAACTGGAAGATGATGATCGTCTGCATCAGTGAATTCGAGAGACCAGCCGCCAAGCAGCCAGCAGCCAGCCCCAGGCACAACCCTCCATGCATGATGACTGTGTAGTGCAGGGGGTGGCACACGGCCACGTAGCGGTCATAGGCCATGGCTCCCAGCAGGAAGAACTCTGTGCTGCCCATTGCTAGGGAGATGTACAGCTGGAATACACAGCTGTGAAATGGGATGGACTTCCGGGCAGACAGGAAGTGAACCAGCATCTGTGGCACAGTGCTGTTGGTGTAGCAGATGTCCACCAGAGACAGGACACTAAGGAAGAAGTACATGGGCGTGTGGAGCCTGCTGTCCAGCCTGATAAGGAGGATGATGAGGGTGTTCCCCAGCACAGTCACCAGATACATGGCCAGGAAGAGGACAAAGAGGGAGACCTGAGTCTCCCAATCACTGGACAGTCCCTGCAGGATGAACTCACTCACCCATGTCTGGTTTTCCCTACCCATGAGCCTCCAAGGACCAACCCCAAGTTACAAAACAGACTCTAACCAAACCTTGTCTCATTCCTCAAGTGGGGAAGATTTTATTCACCTGATGGACATTTGAATCTAAAAGATTAACTGTGAAATGTGACTCTCTTTTTGACATCTCATTCCCAATCATGGATTTGGCTCATGTCTCTGTTGGATATCCCTCTGTCACTACTGATTGCCTCCAAATCCACAGTGAAATGACCCAGCAGTTACGAACACTTTCAAAACAGCATACCTTTTTACCTCTGGATTCTCTAACTACAAAAATATGATACTCAATTTGCATCCTTTTATAATTAGAAATTGGGAGTTCAACTTAGAAAATAACAAACTTACATAGATTTTAAAAGGCAACCAGTCAAAAATTACATTTCAGAGTCAGTAAAATTTTTTTAAAAATCTGGATGATCATGTTTAATCTTTAAAAATCTTCATATCATTGTCTCCATGTGGGTAAGAGGATAAAAGGAAATAATCCCTGATAGTATGTCTTTTCTCCTTTAGAAGAATGTCAGGGAACTGTTTAGCAGCTGTAAAGAAACAGAACAGAGTCAACAATGGATTTCTTGTAGATGATAAGAACTTAAATACTTGACACAAATCCTGGACTATTGATTAAGAGATAATGGGCATCTGTCTGCACATTCTCGTTGATTTTATTGGTATGTATCCTGAGTAGTAATAGTTAGGATGTGATGGAAAGTAATTAACTGGAATTGACTCACTGCAAGGAGCACTCTTCCCCTTTATTCTCATCTCAAAAATGGACTGTTACTTCCCGATTATGGTCTTCTTTCATCTTTGTGCTGTTTTCCCTGTCTGTGACTTGCATTACCAGAGAATAATACTTCCATCTCCTGGATACAATGCCCAGACTTTGTAGTGCTGATGGTGTAACAGTACTTCAGAAAGTTCAAGGGCTCCGTGTTCAGAAACACACTTAGAAGTACTTAGCAATCTTGTATTCATACTGTGCTCCAATCCCAAGTGATTTTCACAAATCTCGTGGACCAAAGTCTTCTCTCAATTTCTCACATACTCTGCCCGTCTAATTGCTCTGCCTTTTAGGAAAAAAAACATGAAACTCATCCACAACTGTCCCAACCAGATAGATCGTCATCCATGGTCAGGTGGGACCACTAAATATAGAATGAGAATCACACTCTGCATTGAGCATGTTGGTGACAGAGAGGGCAGCTAACCTCAGCTCAGTGGGGTGCTGGGACATTTGGACAGATCTTCCTTCATCTGTGAATTAATTAAGCTTGATCAACCATTCCTACCAGAGGTAATTATGGAAGATACACCAAGGGGAGGCCAAAGAAGTGCTAAATGCTCTTTAATTCTTTATCATTTACCCTAGAATTTCAAAAGATTAGTAAGTCACATTGGAATATTTCTATCATAAATAGGAAACCTCCCTCTTTATTCTTAATGAAAAAGGAAAAGTTGAACTATGAAAGAGTCAAGGGCAACCACAGCAGATACAAAAGGGGGACCAGTGGTCTCATAGGAAAAATTCACCACCCAGGACTATCAATGGAGCTTTACCACAGACAGACACTATTCAGAAACCAGCCCTGAGAAACGATGGCGTAGTCCCTAGTTCTGCCATTATACGGAAACAATTCATGTAAAGGAATTTTGCCAGCAGAGGACTGAAAATAATAGTGATAGTTAAATATGGTGGTTACTGAATGTGTGTCAGGTGCAAACAAGGAGACTTTGTTGAGAATTATGACTAATATTAATCTCTTGGAGTTTTGAGACTTACACGTCTTCAAAAATAATAATAATCCTCTAAGGATTTGACAAAGAAAAGCTTGCCTGTTCTTTAGCCAATAACTTCCCTCAAAGGCCCAAGACATTACTGATTAGAGAGAGAATAAAAAAAATCCTGTCTGCTGCTCATATCCTGTATCATCTCCACACCCTCCTAAAGCCCCTCTCCCTGGGAATCAGCAGTTTATCAACTGCTCTGCTGATAAACTCGCCTTTCCCAGTTCATATTCATTACTTAGTTTCTTGATCTGTCTGAAGCAATCAGACATTCAAGTCTGTCCTAATCCATCCGAGGGAGGGAGGGAGGATAATGGTATAATTCAATGACACTGATTAATAGGAAAAGTGATATTTTACAGTAAAAAAGGATAATAAGTGAAATAATACAAAAATATTTGAAATATTTTTGGAAATCTGTTATGCAAATAAAACTCAAAAAAAATGCTGGACAGCGAGATGGCAGTGCCATAACCAAAAGTGGGTAAGGTTGATGAGCAACCTCTACCAACTACCCTTTCTTCCTGGAACTGAGGCTCAGGCCTCCTAAGGTCACGCATCGCAAGTGCTCTTCTCAACTGACAAGGCCATGTGAAGGCCGTGAGCGTCCCGGAGCTGGCCGCTCCCCTCTCCGCCCATCCCTGCCTCCTCGTACAGACGTGCCTGTGTAAACGCTCTCTGCCGTGCAACAGAGCCCTGGGGACCCATCATCAGAGGAAGGTGTCCTCCGGCCAGCCTCGCTGAGGAAGAGCTGGGCAGCCCAAACCTGTCTGTGGTCCACGGAGGGGATGGGTGCCACGAAGCCTTGATCCGTTTTTGATACTTCCTTCTTCCCTTCTTTGTTTACGAACTTGACAGAAAAACATGTAATCTCTTCTTCCTTCCCCAATGTCATCGTCCCTTCTCCTTATCTTCCAATGAAGCAGGACAGACTTGAAGTCATGCTCTCTTTAGAGAGATCTGGAAACACACACTAAGGCAGCTAAGCTTGGTGATTTCCACGGAAGCAGTCAAAGCCACAGCCTGGTGCCTTTCCTCCTAGAGGCATCTGAAAGAACTTCCTCCTCAGTGCAGCTACCCAAAATGTACTTTTTTAGAACCAATTGCCAAAATGGCACCTTTAGCTTGTCAGTAACCAAACTCAGCCCAAATGTACTCAAGCTCTAAGGGTCTAGGAGGAGGCTGCCTGTTAGGACACCGATCTCTTGTGTCAGAGAGCCTCTGAATGCCTCAGCACTCCAGGGCAGGAGGCCTTAATTGTCCCAGGAAGAGACAGGGGCTGGCCAAGATGGTGGATTTGGAAGAAGTAACTTACGTTTCCCTCAGAGGTTAAATCTCTACAGGCCAATTATGGTGTTCTTGTTAGGAGGTTTTGGTTACTTTTTTTTTTTTTTTCCTTTGCCTCATTTTTGTATGGTCATTCCCTCTCCTTAAACACTCATCTACATTTAAGGAACTTTACAAATGAGAATTCAGACTTTATTAACCCAGACACATGAGAAGAGAATCCAAAGTCCTGGTTCCCCCAGAAATCTCCCACGTCTATGCTGAAGTTTTTCTTTGAACTTGTCTGTGACATTTTTGTCCAGGCATTTATGATTTAGGTGACTTGACTCAGTATGTCCACCTCTTCCTGCACCATCTATGAGAACCTGGAGCAATAGCTCCTGTAACATAACACTTAATTTGTGTGTGGTTTGTGACCAGATTTTCTCTTCTGACCTAATGCAAGTATTTTGTGGGACTTTCCCCCATTTCAAATCACCTTTAAAGTCTCCTAAACTAGTCACTGTCAAATCATTTAACTACTTTTGACTTTAGATGTCTGCAAATGCTATAGAGATTTACTACTCGCTTTAATCATCTCACATTATACATCCATTCGATTGTTTTACACTTGGGTTTTTCTGGTTCGTGGCTGTTAAAAACAATACTGCTTCTACTGACAGAATAATGGATCAATCACAAGTAAATAAATAAGTAGAAGGAAGACCTGTAGAATAGAGGAAGGGGAGGGAGGAGGGAAGGGAAAGTGTAATACTGGGTATTTAAATGGAGGAAATTATGTAACATGCATTTGTGAATGAGTGAAAATGAGCCCACTATTATGATTAACTATAATGCACTTAAAATAAATAAATGATACAGTAGGTGCTACTTTTTCATATTATTCACAGTCATATGAATTTTGAATCTGATTTTATAATTTATGCAAGAATTTTTGAAAGAAAAACTTGTTGAGATTTTAATTTGAATTTCACTGAATCTAAAAATCAATTTGGGGAAAAACGATGTTTCTAGGGTATTGAATTTTCCTATCCATGTAAAAGATATCCTCTTCCATTTATATATCTGACAGCACTTTTTAGTTTTCTGTGTAGACTTCTTGTAGATCTCTCATTAAATTTGTTCCTGGATTTGAAGCTCTAACATTATTTTGAATAGAATCTTCTAAATTACTTTAAAATACAGCTGGTTTTGCGTATTGCATATGTACACAAAAAATGTCTTTTGTGAATGAGGAATTTCATTTCTCATATATCTGGTGAAGTCACCTGGTCTAAAGTATTCTTTGAGGGAAAACTTATGCATGGATTCAAATTCCCTAACATGTAAGATTCTACTGTTTTTCCAGTGTCCATTTCAATAAGTTCATTTTTGGCCCCCAGGAACTGTTCTGTCTCACTTAACTTTCAAATTTAGAGGTCTTAATTTATTAATATCTTCCTGTATATTTCAATGTATATGAAATTTTTGATACCTCTTTTCCCTTTCATTTATTTACTTCTTCCATTCCCCCCCTTTTGATGGGTCTTGCAAATAGATTATAAGTTTTGCTGGAAAATATTTTATATCATTTGATACAAGGAGAATAACAAAGAATCCAAGGAGGGTACAATTACAATTGCAGGCAGCAAAAGTGAAAATAGTGTGACCACTTCAAATTAAAATGTTTCTGTACAGCACAGGAAACAGTCGATACAATGAAAAAGCATCTGATGGCAAGGGAGAAAGTGGGGCTGGGAGCAAGGAAAGAGTGGAGATGTTGCTCAGCAGACGCAGACTGTTAGCTGCAAGATGCATGAGTTCTTGGTCTCAAATGCGCAGCGGGTGGGGAGGTGGGGTTGATTAGTTTGTGCTGATCATCACACCATGAATGCATGTACCAAATCATCCAGTGTCACCTTCCATATATGCAATCTTTATCCACCAGTTAAATGGGTAAAAAGGGAAGACAAAAAGGGCAGAAACCCCATCCTTGAAACATACCATTTAATGTAACAAGAGAGAAAAGATAATTATTTCTTCAAGAAGAGAATTCTAAATATTACAAAATGAATCAAACATTTTAAAACTATCCCAAAAGATATGTTGAGAGAATAAGAAAATAGCTAGTTCCACTTGTCTAGTGCAGATCTTTCAACTACTAAAAGAACAAAACTTTCAAAATTGCCCAGGGCACTCCAGAAAACAGAAATGAGGCTGTCTTAACTCATTGCATAAGGTTAGCATGGCCATCATACCAAAACACTCTGTGGGGAATGTAAAACAAAGGAAAATTGTCCTTTGATCTGACTCAGGAACACAGATGGAAATCTCCAAAACAAGCAAACAAAAATCACATATATCCACGTCTAAAAATATTTAACACTACTAGGTTTGCTTCAAGACTGAAATGTTAGTTTATATTGGAAAATAATCGATGTTATTTATCACATTAAAAAGTCAAATTATATTAATAGATACTGAAAATTATTTTAAACTTAAGATAAATTCATATTTTAAAAAAGACATTATAATATGATAAAATGAATATAGAGCAAACATCATGTTACTTATTTCAAATATGCTTAAGTTATTTCAATATAATTTAAGTTATTTCAAAAGTCATCCCTGGAATCTCAGGAACTAAATTATAATTTTTGTTATACTTATCTCTATTCAACTTTATTCTGATAGAGCAAGAAGATGGAAAAACATAATATGAGGATTAGAAAGAAAAGACAATACTGTTATTTTACTTTGAAATTATATAATTTTCTCCATAGATAATCCACAACAATTTATATGTAAATTATAATTCATGACATAATCAGTCATGGTTGTTGGATTAAGTAAATCAAGACCAGAAGTCAATTGTGAGTTCAGCTTCTGGTCATGATGGAATAGCTGGGATGGTATTTATCCTATTTAACCTGAACAACTAGAAAACTGACAATCATGTTAATCAATAGTTTTCAGAGTGGGAAAACAGACAGTGCAGGACAGTAATCCCGGAGAAGGAAGCACGAGACGGAGCCATTAGTGCCCCCGCGCATGACCTGGAGAGAGTTCCCAAGCCACAGCACAGAGCGGGGACGCAGAGGAGCTGGTCACCCTGAGCTGAGTTCACAGCTGGGGAAGGGTACCAAAGAGTGGAGAGCCGCAAAGGGAGCCGGCTCAGTGGTGCAAGAGTGTGACTTGGGAGGTCTGCATGAATAACAGGCTGCCGAGGCCCAGGAAGGAACCACCAGAAATAACCTCCAGGCGGAGTCACCTGTAAAGCTAACGCGGGGCGCAGAGTGGTTCACCTCTCACCAGCCAGGGGAAGACAGCAAGGGAAAGCCGTCCTCGTGGTGCCAGTTGTCACTTCTGCCTGCTGTGGACCCAGCCTAGCAACTCTTAAAATGGAGCCCTGGAATGCAAACTATGGAACTTGGAATTTCCAGGAATGCAAAGAAGCAGGCCTGTTCTCAGGCCACACCAAACAGAGGTATATAAAAGCCGTTGCCAAAGCTTCATCGGTTTTCGACATTATACATCCATTCGATTGCTTTACATTTGGGGTGGTTTTTTTGTTTTGTTTTGTTTTGTTTTTTCCAGTTTGTGGCTATTCTGTCAGTAGAAGCAGTATTGTTTTTAACAGCCACAAACCAGAAAAACCCAAGTGTAAAACAATCGAATGGATGTATAATGTGAGATGATCAAAGAGAGTAGTAAATCTGTAGCTTTTAGACATCTAAATGCAAAAGTAGTTAAGTGATTCGACAGTGACTACTTCAGGAGACTTCAGTGGCGATTCAAAATGGGGGAAAGTCCCACAAAATACTTGCATGAAGTCCAAAGAGAAAATCTGGTCACACACCACACACAAATTGTTGTGTTACAGGAGTTATTGTTCTAGGGTCTCACAGATGGTTCAGGAAGAGTTGGACACAGTGAGTCAATGCATTGTGCAGTTTGACTATTCTATATTTGCATGCGACTCTGCTCAAATAAGCAATTTTCTTTAATGTCAACCTGGATGAACAAGTAAGCATTAAGGCGACACGTAACCACCAAAGTAATACATGGCAAATGATTCTAAATAAACTAACAGTGGAGATGTTAAAATTAGTGTCAGTGCCTGCTTTGAGTAAATTTTCTTTCCAAAATTCCGTATGTGTCTTTTAACTGTTATTTTACCAGTATTCATTTAAAGAAACATTTGGCAATTAAGTGCAGCAGATTTTCCAATAATAAAGTTTGCTAAATAAAAAAAGCCATTATTAATGAACTTCACATGCTCAAGGTGGTAGAGGAAAAGGAAAATATTTTGAAAGAAATATATCACCAAAGCTCACACTAAAATGAGCAGATAACCAGAAGAGCCTGATACCTACAGAAGAAATTTGTCACTTAAAACCTTCCTCTATCAAAAATAAATAAATTGATTAAATAATAGATCAAATGGATTCACTGGTTAGTTTTATCAACATAAGAAACAGGTATTACCAATTTTCCAAAATGTCGAATCAGAATTAACAATCCCTCATCATATAAGCATTACCCTGATATCAAATCCAGATTTAGAGATTACAAAAAGAAAACTATAGATAAAAATCATTCCTAAACATAGATGCAAAAATTAGTTATATCAGTAAATTGAATTCAGTTAGATAAAAAAAATGTATATCCAAGTGCATTTTATCCCAGAAATGCAGTTACTACAGAATTCAATAGATACATACTCTTCAAAAGTACTAAGGCATGATAGACAAGGAAAAACTGGAACAGTAACAAAAAGAAATAACATACAAATGAGACATGGAATCCTGGGTATAAAAAAAAAAAAAGAAACAAATTTGTGGAAACAAATGAAATTAGATTAAGCATTAAAATTTAGCTAACAAGGGAGTATCATCAGTTGTACCAATGTTAATTACCTGTTGGGTATTTGCCCTATGACTATCTAAGATGTCTACATGAGGGGAACTTTTTGTGCTATATGACAAATTTTCTATGATCTAAAATTAGTTCCCTACAGTACATTCATAGCTGTCTGCCAGGACTCTGACTTACCAACTGGAGTGGCTCATCAGCCACGCATTGTCACTACCACATTCAAACATCCCACCCATATTAAGAAATTAAGGTCAACAGAAACACAGTCCAGTATCATGAACACTTTTGGGGATATCTACTTATCTCATAAAATTTAGAACGAGAACAATTTTAAGGTGAAAAGTCCAGGATGTGGAATATAAGAGTCTGCAATTTAGTTTGACCCCTGAGATCGCATGACAGTGCGATCGCATGACGGTTCTCAAACAGAGGTACTGCAAATCAACTGAGCTAAGGAAGACACAAAGACAGGCAAGGAGGGTCCCCTTAGGGACTGCTTGAAGGGATGAGAAGACCTGCTGCTGGGTTTTTCTTCTCCATCTCCTTACCTGTCCCCATTCAGTCATTTCCCTCTCTTATGCATATCATCAGAGGCACGGGGTACTCTCAGCAGATGCTGACTCATTACAATTACAGACTTTGTGCAGGGCCTCCCTGTTCAAGGAGGAGAGGTGGAAAAGGACATGGCTCTTGACATAGACTTGAGGGTGACTCCTGCACAGCAGGCTGACCTGTCTTGTTTTCTTAAGATCCACCCTGAAGTTATACTATCTTTTTATTATTATTACTATTATTTATTTATTTTTATTTTTTAAAGACTGCATTTATTTGCTTGTCCAACCTGCTTTTCTGAGGTTGGCCATATCTTTCACATTTTATATATTTTTCTCATTGTTTCTCATTTGCTTCTTACCAGAGTTTCAGAGTGTCCAGATTTTCAGATATTAGACTGCTCCAGCCTTTTAGATGAGACTCCAAGCACAAAGAATAATTTTCTTGTCAAATTAAGTTCTTTCACCATTGAAAAATAACAGTATCTCAGCTTTTCCTTAAGCAATCACACTATTGTGTACAAAAAAGCCATGGTTAAATTCTAATCAGAGTAAAGTGGTAAGTTTAGGTGATGTTTCTCTACTCAAATCCAACACTCTGAGACCATCACAGTAGATTCTACACAAAATAATATGTAAAAAGTTTGTGTAAAAACATTTTCCTCATATTAGTTTACATTAATGTACTACAAAATTGCTGGATGTGGCTAAATATACCACACATTACTGAAAACAAATCATCAAATGTAAAAATACCTTTTTTTTCCAAACAGAACAACAACCATAACCATTTCCAAAATAGAAAAAAATATAACCCAGTTGCTCAGTGCAAAATGCATCCATAAATCCATGAACATAAACAATGTGCCAAATCCAAAACCAGCAAAATAACCATTACAGGTACCTCTCAGTTCACTATAGGATTACATCTGAGTCATACTAAGTTGGAAATATCTTAAGTCAAAAATGCATTTAATACATATGACCAGCTGGACATCACAGACTCGCAATACTGTGTAGTATAGAGGGTTGTTTTTTATGCTTGAGATCAAGTGACTGCCTGGGAGATGCAGCTTGCTCTCACAGCTCAGAGCATCCTCACAGAACAGCACACTACGGATCTCTAGCCAGGAAAGATATCAAAATTTAAAACTGGAAGTAAATTCTGCATGTATTGTATTGTTCTTGAAACATGGTGATATGGAAAAATTGTAGGTTGAATCATCATAAATCAGGAACCATCTGTACTTTTAAGTCATAAGAATGAAGACTGAGTAAGGGAGGTTAACTGCTGAATACCCTGCTGTGACAGAATACTCCCACATCCCACACCCAACACACGCTCAGCCTCCCACATAACACACCAGTACGTGTCACGTCATCTGCTTCCTGGTTGCCAGGGCAATGCAGCTGATGCCTGTCACATCGAGCTGGGTGGGGAGAACAGAGGTGAAGCTCTCTTCTCCAGTGATGCTCCTGAGTCATCGCCTTGCCAGTTTTGACATTATCCCTGAAAACTGTCCTAATAGTTTCTGCCAGGCACCCTTCACCTCCTTATTCCGTAGACTATAAATCATGGGGTTCAGCATGGGTGTCAAAATGGCATAGAAGAGAGAGATCAGCTTCTCCTGAAGGACAGAGGGGCTGGACTGGGGCTGGGCGTAGGTGAAAATGGCCATGCCGTAGCACAGGGCAACCACGGTGAGGTGAGAGGCACAGGTGTGGAAGGCTTTCCTTCTTCCCTGTGTAGACCGGATCTTCAGGATGGTGGAGATGATCTGGATGTAGGACAAGAGGACCAGGAAGAAGGGCGTCATGAGCAGCACTATGCTAGAAACCACGATGGCAACTTCATTGGCGGAGGTGTCCACACAGGCCAGCCTGACCACAGCTAGAATTTCACAGGATATGTGATCAATATATTTGTTTGTGCACATGGGCAGCTGGAACGTGATAGCGGTGTGCATGAGAGAGTTGATGAAGCCACTGACCCAAGACGCGATGGCCAACCGAGTGCACAGTCCCCCATGCATGATGACTGAGTACCGCAGGGGGTCACACACTGCCACATAGCGGTCATAGGCCATCACTGCCAGCAGAACAAACTCAATCCCACCCAAGGCCAGGGAGAAAAATAACTGGGCAGCGCAGCTCAGGAATGGGATGCCTTTGTGTTCCGCAAGGAAGTGTACCAGCAGCTGAGGGACGATGCTTGTGGCATAGGACACATCCACCAGGGAGAGGTTGGTGAGGAAGAAGTACATGGGAGTGTGGAGCCGGCCGTCCAGTCGGATCAGGAGAACAATGAGGAAGTTCCCCAGCACTGTCACCAGGTACATGGCCAAGAGCAGGACAAAGAGGGAGACTTGGGTGTCCCAGTCACTGGACAGTCCGAGGAGGATAAATTCACCCTCCCATGTCTGGTTATCCCGTTCCATTTTTAATCTGCAGAGAACAAGGACAGAAGAAACAGAAGCAACTGAATAACTATTTAAGAAAATTTTTAAATACATCCTGCATATGACCTGCCAGTGTGGTGTCAGTCTGTAAATCATTCATTAAGCCCAGATTAAAGATTTGATCCCAATATGCTTGACATCTACTCTGTTTCAGAGAGACAGGACAGAGTCTTAAGAACACATCACATTTCAGGCATCCATTAAAGCCTGGAGGCCACATGGTGCAATTTCAGCAGTTTAATATCCTTACTGGTTGTATTCATTCTTCAACAAGAAGCTCACAATAGTTGTCAGTGGTAGGTAAAGTGATTAAATGATGAAGATGAAGTTGGAATGTTTGAAACTACCTCAAATACGTCGCCCCCACCCATCTTGATGAAATGCATAAATCAATTTCAAAAAGAATGATTATGAAGAATTAGGGGTTTGTGGAAAGATTTAGAATCAGGTAAACTAGGTTTGAAACTTGATTTATTTAGGAAGTATGCAATTTCTGGCTAAGGATAATCTTTCCTACATAAAGTAGATGCATATTCAATAACTCACATCCATTTAAGTTCAAATGCAGATAGCTTTTGAGAAGTTACTTGTATATTTTGGGGGGAAGTACTACTGTTTACTATGGGTGTTTGAAATAACTACTTCTGTCTCAGGTGCATAAAAAATAAAAAGTAAATATGATTCCCTTCCCCTCCACAAAAGTAGACATGAACAAGTGGGCAAACTCTAAAGGAAATCGTGGGCCTTTTGATAGACTTTGGTTCCTTCTGCCTTTACTGGGCTGGAGAGGACATCATAATGAATCCTTTTTGAGGTATTTAGCTCTTTTCAACTTGCTGCTGTTCAGAATCTATTCTTTAGATTTGAGTTCAAATGAAAGCAAGTAAGAATCTTGATGTTAAACATCCCAGAAAAATATGATAAAGGGAAGCGGACATTTAAAGACCCACTTTCATCAACCAACACAGAGAATAGGCATGAATCCTTGCTATAACATCAATTACAGTCATCAAGCAGAACAGGTCAACTTTTTAAAAAAATTTAGAAAAGACTCATTATTATTCCATGTCTGCCTATTTACTTATGTTCCTGTTATTGGAATGTTATTTACTAAATATGGGAGAAGAGCAGAAAAGGGAGGCAGGGAGAGAGAGGGCAGAGACAGAGCATCAAGGACAGACTAGTCTCTGAGCTGAAAGGGAAAACATCAACACTGCAACTCTCTTGCCTGATGAAGAGCAAACCAAAGCAAATATTCCCAGAAATGCCATCTCATTCATGGTTCCCGGAGCTGGGTACCATCTTTAGAAACTCTTCCCTCAGTCTTCCTCCAAACCTGATGCCATTGAAAATACAATTTTATTTACATCGTTTTCATGCACAAACAAAATTTTTGTCTAAGAGTTTACAAAGTTAAGTGTATTGTGGAAAGAGTTTCCATACAATCCACCATCTAGTCCTGTTCTATTAATAAATTTAATTTTACTAGCTGTAGCAATTATCATGCTGTGTTTTTCAGTAAAGTATATTGCAAAGATATCCTTTAATATGTTTCCATAATATATTAGTTGATTACTTTTAACCCATTGAGCTCACTATTTATTTATAAGGCTATTACTTTGTTTTTGAAAAAATTAATATTTATATAAGCCCTTAACACACACATAGGGTCCCTTCAAGGACTTAGGATAATAAATAAAATAGAAATGTCATGTACATTTGAAAGCCAAGTGAAGAAAAAAATGTAGATTGTCTGGATCATTTTAACACACATTCAGTAAATACCATCTCAATATAGCACTGGGTTCACCGACCAGCTAAATGCATAGAGGATCTATTCTTACTTCTGGTGAATGAACTAGGGGCCCAATAGTGTGCTTCATGTCTAAACCCTCCTATCAGGAAGGTTTCTGCTATAATTAACTTGTAGGGTCTATTGCTCTTCCTATGCCTCTGTTTATTTGTAGGATCTATCGTTCTTCCTAAGCCTCTGTTTTACACTGAAGTCAAATAACTAAGAGAAAATTGTGAAAGGTTCCAATTTGGGAAAAAATGTATGAAGTATGTACGCACAACATACAAAGTTTTCTCAGTGTCTCATCCTCCAGAAATTCTTCATAAAAATAATCCTTTCCACTCTCCATGTCAATTCAAAGAGTGCATGATTGGATGCTGTGGATCAGGCTCAAAATCTAAACTCAAACGTGGTAAAGCTTGAGGGTGAGTGTATTATCCATATTACAGAGACAATGCAATACATCATTATGCAGAGTAAGGAGGGGAAGCTTTGGGGGGGATTTGTTTGTGCACAGTTTCTGTAACACTCCATTGAGTCTTGATCATATTCAGCCTCCGTAATGGAGACCTCCACAATCTTAGCAGGAATAAGAGAGTCCTAAATTCAGGGCACAGCACATGCAGCTATGACACACAGCTTACGCTTACTTTTCTTTGATGTTGGTCAGATAAACAGAACTTACCTTTACACTGCAGAGCTCTCAATGGAAATGGCACTTCCATTTAGGGAAAGATTCACAGGCCCTGTGCTGAACCTGTGGTTAACTACACTGACTGCATCCAACACAGGCAGGGGAGTCTCCACCATCCCAATATGTGAACCCCAAGGACCCCAGGGCCACGTAGGAGGGAGAGATGTAAACATGACTCTATGGTCTCAGACAACTGTACCTTTTCTTCTTTAATTCTCATGTCTACTTTCTCTCTGGATGAAGTTGCCTGACTTTTCACATGATTTGAGTCCAATTACAGAGACCCAGATTCTCAAACAGGTACAAAAGTCTAATTCACATTTGTGGTTCATTTTATCATGGTTTTATTCTGCAAATTCTCACACCCTTTACATCTCTTGCTTCCTGTGTCTAGGTAATTTTTTTTTCTTTGGCAGTGCTCTTTCTTGCTATAGCAAGATTATATACTGCATTACCACAATTCATTCAAAAGGAACCAACCCTGACATGAGAGTCAAGAGAATTCAATCGTAGTTTCAATTCATATTTATAATGTTGTCTGACTTTGACAGTTCATTTAGTCATTTTGCCTTTTTAAATTTATTCTCTTATTATAAAAAAATAGGCTATTATTTCAGAGAAATAATTGATAAAAGACTTTAAAGCAATTGATGATTTATCTTTATGAAAAGGCAATGATTTTCTACTACATGTTCATAAATATCAATCTCTCACTAAATGATTTATTAACCCAGGATTCTCTCTCTGAAAGTGATGCAGAATTCATCTACTATATCTCCAATTTTTAATTAGTGATTATTCTCCCTCCCAAACCTCTGTTTCACTCTTTCTCTTTCTCTCTGCCACTATTGCAGTTTGGAAACTCAAGCGGTGAAAATGTACCTAACCCTCCAGCCTCTGGAAAGCAGAATATTCTCTCTGCACTTGCTGCAAGATAATTACCCTATGTTGGAATAAGATTTCAGCATTCATAATTCATGCCTCTAATCCAAAATGCCTAACAAATCAAATGGGTGCCGGTTCTGCCTCTGTAAAAACTCCTGCGTACCTCGCCTTCTTTTGACACCTCTACTAAGAATTTTCAGATGTTCATCAATGCCTGGCAACATGGATGTGTCTCCTTCAGTCTAGGATCATTTTCCACGGAATGCCCCCCTCTAAAGAAGTGAGACTAAGTGTCCCCATCCTCCTGGGTTCCATGGCTCAGAAGTCGCCTAGGACTAATTTAGAAAATTCCTGGGAGGAGGTTCATAGCTGCTCCCAAGTGGGCTCGCACAGGAACTAATAAAGCCTGATGGTGGTGGCACTGGCAAGGCGGAGCTCAGATCCCCTCTGGTGTTGGAGTCTTAATTGCCGTCACAACTCCAAATCTCAGGGGCATGGCTAGCACGCTGCCCTTCCTCTCCCTGTGGAAGGTGGCGCTTCACCCCTCTGCACTCCAAACTCCACTGAAGCCTTAGGTCATTCTAAAATCACAGTGAATGGGAGTAAATCCATAAAAGGTGAAAAAAATGTCCTTTTCATCCACTTCCAGGATGCCCTCTCCTTCTGAAGGCATGAGTGTTATGCTCTATTCTGCTGAGACATGTGCAAAGAATATAATGGGCTGCTGTGAGCTTTATAAGTGTGAGAAAGAGCCAGTCCATATCCACTGGCACTATTTAAATTCCAAATTAGTGACATTTCATAGAAAGATTGAAGACTCCTAGGAAGATCAACAAAAGGAGAGTTTCATTATTATTTACAGGGCAACATGGAGAATGAAAGAAGGTCATGCAAAATATGCAAAAAAAATTAACTTCACGTAACTCTTCAATGTTTGAGATATATATGAGGAGATGCAATGTAATTTCAAAAGAACACGGTTGAATTACCACTCTCTGCCATATTCTTTATGCCTCACAAACCCTTGAGTGAATCATTTTAACCATTAATTTATCCATCGACCAAGTCAAATGCCCAGTACCATTACCTATGTTTCTACACATCTATTCAACTGTCACCAACATCCCTATTCTCATTTCATCTACCTGTTGCCCCATTCTGTTACCCACATGCCAATTCATCTATTTCCCTAATTATCTTTAATCACAAACCAAGTCGACTATACTCAAACAGGAAGCTGACTAATTTATTTGGTACTGTTATCTTTGCTTTCTAATATTACACTGTCTTTAATAAAGGTTCTGGCATAATTGGGTAATTAAAAAGGAAAGCAGAGGTTCTACTGGGTCTTCCTCTCAATTTCTTATCTTCTATAGAATTGAAAGAGTTGGTTGGCTATTTTCCCTGAGCCGGCTGGTAAAATTCCATGCAGGTGAGGGCTGGCTCGCAGTGTTCAGATGTTCACATCGCTATTGTTTTCCTCTATTCATCTATAGACAACAAAGGTAAGCTCCCCAAACCCAAGCTTTTAATAAGGGCTGTGCAGCCTTCTCTGTCCTTCTTACTCAAAACCTTGGGGAAAACTCCCTTCTCATTCAACCTCTATAATTCCACTCCTACATTGAAATATCGCCAGATACATTCTTCCCTTCCATTATTAGCACCAACTTCTTCTATATTTTAGGATTTTGTTCTTAAGGGTAAACAATTCAGTGCATTTCAAAGCGTTACAGGCCTCACTCAACCCAGAATTAGTGAAACAGAAAGAATGCAGATAGCAGCCTGTGTTTTAAGGTGACTTTCAAGAGTTTCTGAAACTCTTGAACAAAATGTGAGAACTCCTTGAACAATTCCACTGAAATCCATTTTTCAGTACAACATTTTATTCTAAAATTACCCAGTTAATAAATATTTGCTCTACAATCTTCAATGATCCCAATCTCAAACCTCCACTCAACTGAGGAAATTGCATCAAAGTCAACAGCCATCTAAATTTTAAACTTTCGTTTTCTCTGTATGAGCTTCCACCCACCCATAATTCTTGCTATTCCTCATACTGGAAATGCTCTGTCTTTTGCACAGGAAAGTCATCTCCTAAGTATCTACCCAGAAATTGAATTAGTTCCTTTAAGAACTATTTGCAGATCTGGCTCAAGAGGGCAGAGCCACAGACCACCTGTAAAATGCCTATAGTCACAGAGCTCCCAGTTGCAGACAGCCACCAGGCCACTAGAAATCCCCAGCATAAGGGAGTGATCTGGAGTAGACACCAGCATCCTTGAGCCCTGTGCCCCTACTCCAACAGAAAGAGCAGAAGCTAACCCACCAAACACACAGTCTTGAGTCTCTGATCTAACTAGCAGGTGCTGCCTGGTAAGAGAAGCTTAGCAACTGGGAAAATGGTCTGTGTGCCACAAACCTCTCAAAGAAAACACAGCTTCAAGGCCGCAGAGCTGCCAGTTAACTCAGTCATTATTCAGACACAGAAGGCATAGTCTAAGGATAATCCCAGCCAGTAAAATCCTCATGCATATACAATGCATTATATCCCACAAAGGAAGAGTGTCCCACAAATACCAGCCATTGTTCAGGGGCCGAGACACAAGTCCAGTTACCTGTGACCTGCACACTCCAGGAGGGTGAGGTGGTCCACATCCCCCATAGGCCATGAAGCACCACTTCAATCAGAACGCAGTACCTCAACTTTAGACTAGCAACACCCACAAACTCTGAAATATACCTAGGAGAAGCCATGTTGGATTTCACAGCACTGGATTCACAGAGATTCTCGTCAAGAGAGCACAAACGACTGCACTCCTCAAATGGAGTAACCTGGCTGCTAGGTCACAGACAATAGAGACAACCTCTTCTCACCCAGCAGAAGCTGAGTAGGTACCTAGACACACCAAAGATCAGAGGAGGCCTTCTAGAAATGTATCGGAGTGAGTTGGTGTGATTATTACTGGCACATCCAGGGAAACACAGAGGTAAAGCTGAGGAGCAGTTGGTATCTCCCAAGGTCCCCAGGACTGATGAAATCCAAATCAGGAAGACTTGATAAGAAATATTTCTACCTCAAGTAGCTCAGAATGGAGTATCATAAAGAGCTCTAATGCCACTTTTGATCTTGGAGATATTACTTTTGGTATGGAATCAATAGATGCTCCCTTATTATTCCATAGTGCAACCCTCAACCCAGTTGCCTGTATTTCTTCTAATGCTTTAAAGCACTGGTTGGAATCACACTTTCTGTACTTACTTTCCTACCTCAGGTTTATCCTTGTTCCTCATAGTCTCTCTTTTCCCTCCTGCAATAACTGCCTTGTCTCAAACACTCACATTTTTTCTTCTTTTTATCTTAGCTTATATTATTTTCTCTCTTTTCTTGAGTCTTTATTTTTTGGTCTGCCCAGTGTATCCCTTTTCCCCTTTTCAACTCTTTTATACTTTCATAGTAATTTTACTACCTTTAATAACTAATTTCTCAACTTAATCGAGAATGATATACTTGGATGAGAGGAATTACAAAGAACATTTTCAATAAGTTTTTCCCCTGAGGCTTTTTAGTACTTGGCTTTACTATGAAGTGATTGCAATTAACAGAGTTCAGTATTTTCTTTGGAAGTGCTGGAGGATACTGGGCACAGCAGAAGGTACATATCGAGTGATAGTATCAATACTTATATATTTGCCCAGACTGGGACACTTAAGAGAGAGAAGCTCACTAAATAGTGCCTTAAATAAAAGTAAAAGAGGGATCATCACAACAGATGGGCAGAAATACAAACTATAAAAAAGCAAGAGAACAAGTCACCCCAACAGCCCACAGAACTTCATCTACTGATCCCACTGACACAACTCTGGAGGAAATGTCAGATAAATCTTTTAGAAAGTTCAAAATTAAAGTGTTCATTGTTTAGCTATTGTAAGTTGAGCTGCTATGAACATTGCTTTGGCTGTGTCTCTATAGTATGCTGATCTTAAGACCTTTGAGTATAAACTGAAGGGTGATATATATATTATAATATAATATATATATATATTATAATATAATATATATATTACTCAGTAATATATATATTATACATATTATATATAATTATATTATATATAATATGTATAATTATAATTATATTATATTAATATCTTAGATAATATTATATATTTATAATATTATATATAATTATTTATATTTATATATTAATATAATATAATATATAATATTATAAATATATATAATATAATATATTATATATATTATATATAATATTATAAATATATAAACATATATAATTATATATAATATTATATATAATTATATATATCAGTAATATATATATATATTACTCAGCTTTAAAGAAGAATGAAATTATGGCATTTGCTGGTACATGGATGAAACTAGAGAACATCATGCTGAGTGAAATAAGCCAAACCCAAAAAACCAAAGGCCAAATGTTTTCTCTGATATGGAAATGCTAATTCACAATAAGGGGTAGGGTGCTAAGGAAGAATAGAGTTACTTTATATTAGGTACAAGGGAGTGAAGGGAGGGGAAGAGGTGTGGGGGTAGAAAGGATAGTAGAGTGAAACAGACATTATTACCTCATTTACATATATGACTGTATGACTGATGTGATCCTACAATATGTATAATCAGAAAAATGAGAAATTATATTCCTTTTATGTATGATTTATCAAAATGCATAAATGCATTCTAGTGTCATGTAACTAATTAGAACAAAATAAACAATTAAAAAAAGAAAAGTATGGGAAAAAAGTAATACATATTGCAAAAAAATTTTAGTTCATTTTATACTGACGTGGAAAGATATTGATATATATAAAGTCAAGTGAAAACTGTAGATTGAAAATAATATGCATATCATGGCCTCATTTGAGTTTTTATGTGTTATTTAGATATAGAAAATATTCTGGTGGTATGTATATCAAACCATTATTGTTAGTTATTTTGGGAGAGTGGAATTTTGGTTGGAGAACCAGAAGGAAAACATACTTCCGCATTAGATTTTTTCACATATTTCTTTTGCAATTAAAAACTAAATGAAAATAAATACAACATTTAAAATTTAAAACAGTATTCAATGAATTAAAAGAAGATGTAAGGAATGAACTAAGAGAAAAAATACAGAAAGTGAAAGAACATTTCAACAATGAAATTGAGATTATGTAAAAGAACTAAACAGAAATCATGGAAATAAAAGACTATAAATCAAATTAAAAATTCACTTGAAAGCATTACCAATTCATTAGAACACAAAGAAAAGAGATTTTTCAGGTCTCAAAAAAGAGCATATAATATTGAGAATAAAGTCAAAAATGAAGAAAAGATGTTAAGAGACCATGACAAAAATATTCAAGAAATCTGAGATAACATTAAGCGAACAAATATAAGAATCACAGGCATAGAAGAAGGTGCTGAGATACAAACTAAAGAAGTGCACCAGCTTTCAATTAAATAATATCAGAAAAACTTTCAAACCTTAATAATAAGGAAATTGAAATGCAAGAGGTATTCATTTACAACCCCAAATAAGATAATAAAAAAGAGCCTCTCTAAAACACATTATAATTAAAAAGCCTGATATACAGAACATGGATAGAATTATAAAAGTTGCAAGATAAAAATAATAGTTCACCTTTAGAGGTAAGCCAATTACGCTTTGTACTGATCTCTCAGACCAGACACTAAAAGTCACCACGGCTTGGAATAACATGTACGAAGTCCTGAAAGATATTAGGTGCCAAACCAAGATTTCTATCTCCAGCAAAATTATCCATCAGAGTTTAAGATGAAATAAGTTTATATAACATAAGCAGAAAATAAAAGAATTCATGACCACTTAGTCAACACTACAGAAAATACTTAATGAAATATTATACACAGAAGAAAGGCAAAACAAACAGAAGGACAAGTGATTTTATGAATCTCACTAGAAGAATCATCAAGTAAAGGAGAATCAAGTCTGAATTAAACATTATAAGTAAATCAAAATGGCAGGAAATAAAATTATCTCTCTTCAATAACACTGAATGTAAATGGTCTAAACTGTCCAATCAAAAGACATACTGGCAAAGTGTACTAAACAACAAGGCCTTACTATACATTGTTTACATGAAACTCACTTTACAGGCAAAATCATACACAGGCTGAAGATAAAAGATAGAAAAAGATACATCATTTAAATGGAGATTGAAAATAAGCAGGAGTAGTTGTTCTCATATCTGACAAGGTAGACTTCAAACTAAAATCGATCATAAGAATCAAGAAGATCACTTCATGCTGGTTAAGTGAATCATCTAATCATAACATATAATGGTTTAAAATATTTATTCCCCAATAATGGTGTGCATATTTACATAAAATAAACTGTACTCAATATAAATACTCAATTAGACCACAGTATGATAATACTAGCTTATTTCAACATACCTTTCTCATCCATAGATAGGTTATCTGAACATAAACTAAGTAAATACACTTCAGAACTAAAAAACGCTATTAATTAAATGAGCCTAACTGATATCTAGATGAAATTTCATACATCAAAAACCAAATTCACTTTCTTTGCAGCTGCACATGGAAACTCCTTTTATGACATGGATCATATTTTAGGATCATATTTTGGGACACAAAGCAAGTCTTAGCAAATATAAAAACAATAATAATAAAAAGGTTATCCTTGTATCCTAATAGATCATAATGGAATAAAATTAGAAATCAATAACAAAATAAAAAATGGAAAGCATTTTAACACAATAGATTGAATACTACACTTCTGAACAAAGAATAGGGCATAGAAGAAATCAGGGCAGAAACAAAAATTGTTAGAAACAAATGAAAATAAAGATGCTATATATCAAAATCTCTGGGACAATATTAAGGCAGATAAAGGAGGAAAGTTTATGATACTGAGCACCTACATTTAAAAAAAAAGACAACAACCAAGAAAAAATAGAAACATCCCAAATAAATTATCTAATGTTACACCTCCAGACTCAAAAAGGCAATAATGACCTCATTAAAAATCAGCAGAAGACAAAAAATAATTAAGAATGGAAATTGGATTAATGAAACTGAGAATAAAATTACAAACGATCAACCAACTTGTTGGTTCTTTGAAAGATACACAAGATAAACCAAAAGAGAGAGAAGAGAAGAAAAAAAATCAACAAAATTAGAGATGAGAAGATATATATATTTCCAAAGATATTTCTGAAATCCAGAGGATCATTAAGAACTATTTTGAAATTTATACTCCAATATGTTAGAAAATGATGATAGGGACAAATTTCTAGATAAAATGACCTATTTGAATAGAAGAAATAGAATATTAAGAATAAAAAAAACAACTAAACAGACCAATACCAAGCAAGAGATTGAAACAGCAATTAAAAGTCCTCCAACAAAGAAAATCCCATGACTAGATGTATTTTCAGTTAAGTTTACCAGACCTTTAAAGAAGAACTAATACCAATCTTCCTCAAATTATTCCATGGAAGGGAAAGGAATGGAATATTTTCAAATTCATCCTATGAAGTCAATATTACCCTGATAACAGAACCAGAACAGATAAATCAAGGAAATAAACTATAGACCAACAGAAATTCTTATAAAAATATTACCAAACCACATTAAAGAACAAATCAAAGAGATAGTATACTGTGATCAAGTGGGTTTCATCCCAGGGATGCAAGGTTTCTTCAGCAAATGAAAATTAATAAATGTAATTCACCGCATCAACAGAATTAAGGACATTAATTACATGAACATCTCAATGGATACAGAAAAGACCTTTGACAAAATCCAGCACCCTTTCATATAAAAAGTGCTGAAGAATCTAGGAAAATAAGGAGCTTATTTCAATATTAAAAGGCTATATATGACAAACTCAAAGTCAAAATCATACTGAATGGAGAAAAACTGAAAGTTATGTCTTCTAAAATCATGAACAAAACGAAGATGTCCATTCTTACCCTCCTTTTCAATATATGTCTTAAATTCTAGTCAGAGCAATCAGGCAAGAGAAAAAAAGTAAAAGGATGCAAATAGATTTAAAAAAAAAAAGTCTAATTATCTCTGTTTGCTGGTGACATGATCCTATATTTAAAGACCCAAAGAAGTCACTAGAAGACTCCTAAATCAATAAAAAAAATTCAGCAAAGTAACATGATACAAGATAATCATACAAAAATCAATGATTTCTCTATAGTCCAGTCATGAATTTGCTGAGAAAGAAATCAGGAAAACTATTCTGTTCACAATACTCTAAACACAACAAAAATATTGTGGGAATAAATCTAACCAAGGACGTCACAGACCTCTACAAGGAAAATTTTAGGACATTGAAGGAAGAAATGAAGAGAACCTTAGAAGTTGGAAAGAACTCCCAGAGAAGCAGAATTAATATTATCAAAATGACCATACTATCAAAAGTATTAGGTAGATCACTGCAATCTTCATCACAATACCAATATGTTCATCTCAGGACTAGAAAAGAAAACCATTCTAAAATTCACATGGAAGAATAGAAGAACTAGAATAGCTATCCTGAGCTGGAGACATCACATGCCTGATCTTGGAATACACTACAGAGCTATGGTAACAAAAGCAATATGGTGTTGGCATCAAAACAGACAAGAACAACAATGGAATCTATAGAAGACACAGACACAAACCCACATAGATATAGTCATCTGATTCCTGACAAACGTGCTAAAAAATTCCTTGAAGACAGCCTTTTAAAAAAATATAGTAGTAGGAAAACTGAGTATTCATATGTAGAAGAATGAGGCTAGATCTCTAACTTCCAGCCTGTGTAAAAGTCAGTCTCAAAATGAATCAAAGACATAAGAATTATACCAGAAACGTTGCAACTGCCAGAAGAAAACATCAGGTCAACACTCCAACATATTGATGCAAGGCTCTGACTTCCTTAATAAGACTCATAAGCACAAAATGAAACCAAGATCAATAAGTTGAATGGCATTAAAATTTAAACCTCGGCAGAGCAAAAGAAATAATTAGGAGAGTGAAGAGAGAGCCTACAGAATGGGAGAAAATATTCTTTGTAGAAACATACAAAGAACTCAAAAAAACTTACCACCAAAAAGTCAAATAACCCAAGTCAATGAATGGGTTAAAAAAAAAAAAAAACAGATATTTCTCAAAAGAGAAAATACAAATGCCCACCCCCCAAAAATATGTGAAAATTTTCAACATCTCTAGCAATCAGGGAACTGCAAATCTAAACTACATAGAGATTTCATTTCACTGCAGTTAGAATGGCAATGAAGAATACAATAAAAATACATGCTGGCAAAGATGTGGGGGAACGCACACTAATATACTGTTGGTGGGCCTGCAAATCAGTGCAATCACTTGGAAAAGCAATTTGGAGATTCCTCAAAAGACTAGAATTGGAACACATCATAAGATCCAGGTATCCCACTCTTTGGTATTTATCCCAAAGAACTAAAATCAGAGTACTGTCATGATCCATGCATATGGATGTTTATAGCAGCACGGTTCACAATAGCTAAATTATGGAACTAATCCAAGTGCTCATCAACAGATGGATGGATCGAGGAAAATTTGGTCTATATATATATGTATATATATACCAAATGGATTGAGAAATTTTGGTATTTTCTCATGCATGAACTGCAGAACATCGTGCTAAGTGAAATAAGCAGGACCCAGGAAGTCAAAGGTTGAATATTTTCTCTCATATATGGAACAGAAAAAGAATCAGGGAAATAAAAGGGTGGGGGAGAATTGCATGAGAATAGAAGGGAGATCAGTGGAGCAGAGAGAGGGAGGGCTAGAGAAGGGATGAAAACTGGAGGCATGGTGGGATGAAATTGATTCAGGTAATGTCATGTACACATATGAATCTATCATAGTGTCTTCCACTTTATGTATATCCATAAAGCACCTTAAATAGAATTAATAATAATAGAAGAAGGCCAGGAGGGTAGAGGAAGGGGGAAGCCAGGGAGGAGAGAGGGAAGAACACGGGAAGTACTGAGGATTGAGAGGGAACCAACTGTATTCCATGCTTGTATCCATACGCCAAATGAACTCCACTGTATATAACTATATTGCACTAATAAAAGAGAATCACTGTGACAGGCATCACCAATATGCACTATCAATTATACCTTGGTATTGCAAAGAGTAGCATGAATTTAACAAATGACTTCATCCTAGGATTATGCATATGATTCGAGCCAGATTCTCCCAGAAATGTAGCTTGCTTGGTTTATAATTCCTTGGCATGCATATCGTTGTCATTGCTGTAGTTTACTTAGGTTAAAATTAGTACATATTCCCCATTTGTCTTTTAACAAAGGCCTTAGAAAGCAAGTGGAGAGGACACCCTTCTAATGGTGGATGTTGATGATGGGTGAGATTGTGTATGAAGGGAGTTAGGCTATATGGGAACTCTATAGTCTGTTCATTTTTGCTGAGAACATAAAACTATTCTAAAATATAAAGTCTGTTTAAAAGGAAATAAGAGAAATTGGGACTTTTTCTAGATTTCACTTAGTTTGTAGAAAGCTGAAAAAGGGGTATTGCTTTCATTGTAAAAGAAGAAAAACATTTGATAATCCATAATACGTAATTATTCTTAAACTAACAGAAAGGTGAGGTTTCAGGAAAATTGAGTTGCATGAAATTTAAGAAGCAAGAGTATCTCGAGAGACATGGGCGAGGGGTTCTTTCTTACCTGGGTCAGAGCAAGAGATGAAACGGAGCCACCTATGAGCCAGTGAGTACAGCTTTGAAAAGTCCTATGGGTATAGGGTGCTGAGGACCCACTGACAAAAAAGGAGTTCACATCTGTTCTCAAAATTTTCTCCTCAGACTTTGTCTCATACTCAGAAGGAGGTTCAGGGGTTAGAGAACAGAGAAAGACACCATGTTGGTCCAGGTAGAGGTGAAGGCCAATCTCAGGTGCCCAGACAGACAGAAAGCACCTCCCTCCTCCTGCCAAATGTGCCCAATTCATCACCCTTTCCTGGAAAAAACTCTCAGCAAACGAGGAAAAAGAGAATGGTCCTCAAACAGACAAATCCTATCTACAGAAGTGTACAACTGAAATTCTACTAAATTGTACTTTATTCCCTAAAATAGGAAATAAATCAAGGTGTCCTTTCCTACCAGTCCTGTTAGCACTGTGATAAAAGCCCTCATTAGATTTGTAGGACTACAGAAATAAAGAACATTCATGTTGGGAAGGAGAATTAATGTTGTCTCTACTCTTCGAGGGCATTATTATTTATATAGAAAATTCCAGTTTATTCATAGAAATCTACTAAAACTAATTATGAATTTAGCAAGAGCACTACCTATGTCAATTCACAAAACTCATTTGTACCTTTAAGTACTAACAAATGGTGAGGCACATGATAAGCATGAGGAGAGCCCTGGGTTCAATCCCCAGCACCACCGGAAAAAAAAAAAAAGGAATAAATCTGTTAGGATATGTGATAGATCTGTATTCTGAAAACTATAAACGATAAAAGAAATCAAAGGCCTTAATAAATGAGGAATTAATCACTTATTCACAAAGTGGAAGACAACATTTTTAAAATCAATACTTTATTACACTGATCCATAGATTTCAATGCAAGACCAATCAATACTCCACCAGGAATTTTTATAGGAATCAACAAACTGATTCTAAAACTTCATAGAAAGGCAAACGATGTTGAATGACTGAAACAGTTTTGAACAGTTTTAGTAGATTTCTATGAATAAACTGGAATTTTCTATATAAATAATAATGCCCTCGAAGAGTAGAGACAACATTTAATTCTCCTTCCCAACATGAATGTTCTTTATTTCTGTAGTCCTACAAATCTAATGAGGGCTTTTATCACAGTCTTTTCAAAACTGATTTCAAACAACTGATTACCACCTGATTTCAAAGCTATTATAAAGCTACAGTAATCAAACAGTGTGGTACAGGTAAAAGGACAAATAAACTGAAGAGTCCAGATATTTATTCACACACATGAGGTCAGTGATTTTCAGAATAGGTACAAAGAAAATGTAATGGGGAAAAGGTTGACATTTGAATAAATATGAATGGACAATTGAACTTCTATGTTCAAACAAGGACCCTGGATTCAAACTTGAACCATAATTAAAAATTAACTCAACATGGATCAGAGACTTAAACACACTAGATGAGAGGCTTAAATGTACAGTTAAGGAGACTTAAATACTGTTGAAAATCTTTGTGACCTTGAATAGGCAGAGGTTTCCCAGATAAGATACCAAAATCATGACCTATGAATGAAAGAAATGGATAAATTTAATTTCCTCAATATCAAAACTTCTGCTTCCTGAAAGTCCACTGCTAAGAGAATAAAAAGACAAACCACAGATCGGGTGAAGATGTTTGCAAAACACATTTCTCCTAAAATACTTGTACCCAGAATATTCAACAAATCCTCAGAACCCAATAGAGAGTAGGTAACAGTGAAAACTGGATAGAAGGTTTGAGCAGACATCCCTTCAAAGGCTTGCAGATGGCTGGAACACACAGGGAAATGTACTCAACATCATTAGTCCTTCAGCACACACAAATTAACAGTATAATGAGAAGCCTCTTCCCACCTTGCCTACCTTAAAACAATGATAACTCTAACAAGTGTCCCCTGTGAGGTGGAAGAGCTGCAACTCTCATATGTTGCTGATGCAAATCCAAGTGGTAAAACACTTATCAAAACAATTTGGCATGTTCTTATTAACTTAAACATGCCTTCACCATACCACCTGCCATCCGTCTCTGACATAAGAGTGGATTCCACACAAACAAAATAAAAACATGAACTTTCAACAGTTTCATTCATAAGTATCAAATATGATCCCAGTGTACTGTAAAATAATAAATGAACAAATCATGGCATATCATACAAGGAATATTACAAAGGCAGTAGAAGAAGAGTAGACTAATGATAAGTACAGAACATGACTATGTCTCCAGTGCATTAAAGGAAAAAAGACATTTAAAGGATGCATGTTATATGATTACATTAAACTATATTTAGCTATAGGCAAGTATACAGACAGAAATCTGATCAGTGATTGCCAGAGGCTGGTGTTCAAATGAATGGATTGAGTTCAAAGTAGCACAAGAGTCCAGGATGAAAATCTTTTCAATATCTTGATTGTAGTGATACTTACTTGATTGAATGCATCTTTCAAAACTCACAGAATTGTGCAAAACAGCATGGATTTTACTATTTGCAATTTATACATTACTACAAGTATACAGTTAAAAAAGGGAATAGGCTGCATTATTTATTAATCCTAGCTTAACATTTAGGTTCAAAAACTCAAGAATTCCAAGTGTTGACTAAATGTTGTTTTATATTACATGACAAATACCTGAAGCATTTCAGTTATCACATTCTGAGTACTTGCTATCTACTTTAAAATGCGAAAAGCTAAAACAATGCTAAATGCATTCACAATAATTACAAACCCATGTTACCAATAATCATTTGGGCTGTGAGTTACTTGATAGGAAAGACTATTTGATTTTTATAAGAAGTACATTATTAGTTAGGTATACAAAGGAATCTTACGTTGCCTTTCTGGAAGGGAGAAGCTCTGAAGCCAGGAAATGCACTGACTTCAAGTCCATTTCTTGTGGTTTGACTGGACAGAAGATAGCATGTAGAGGATTTAGTGAAACAGAGGATTAGAGAAAAACAGGATTAAATTCATGTACATCCCTTGTGACTGTTCAAGACAAAATCTCCACAGGAAAAGGGTTGTCAGTTTCCAAGTGGACAAGCACACTCACTTACCTTGGGTGTTAGACAACCACTTTCCCTGAGCACACCAGTGGTCGTGGCAGCAAAAATGGAGACTACCTATTAGTTCAGCAAGTTGGATTCCAACTAGCCAGGACTCACTCAGTTACTATCTCTGCTAAGCTTCTTTCTCACCAGTGGCTGCACCAACTCCAAACAGCCAGTTGAATGAGACATTCAGATTGTGGTCTCTTAATGCCATTGTCCTCTAGAGGGAGATTTGTTGTGCTGTTGATCTTGGAGGTAAAAGCAGTGGCCAAGAGTCAAGGAATGGAAGCATCTGAGGAGGGAACATAAGAAACAGACTGCCCCCTAGAGCTTCCAAAGAGGAATGCAGCTCAGTTGATATTTTGATTTTGGCCCAGTGAAACCTATTTCACACTGACCTCCAGAAATGTAAGTTAATAATCGTGTGTTGTTTCAAGTCACAAATTTTATAGTATTTTCTTACAGCAGCAATAGGAAACTCACAAAGGCGCTCATTCATTCAATATGGGACATTTGAACATCGATAAGATGAAATCACAATAGATGAAGATAGATCAAATAAATTTTGATTGATGATTACTTAATGATAATGAAAAGCATCATGAAATGTGCTGTATTAAAAATAGTAAAGAAAGGGGAAAAATCAAAATTTTTTTTCTTCCTTTCCTGTATCAACTATACCTCCAGGAAGCTGAAGTAGTTGTGAGAGGGAAATTTCTATTTTGCAAATGTATTTCAGATAATATGGAATAAGAGATGGTATATTTCACCATCTTGCAGCACAAAACAAATTCATGAGGCTAGGTCAGTAGTTCACCCCTGCAAGCAATCTTTGAAATGTTTGCCTGCAAGTGGGAGTGCTATTGCTATCTATTAGTTACAAGTCAGCAACTTTTCTAAATATCCTTAAAATGCATGGGATAGCCCTTATAATAACAAATTGTTCAGATGCAAATATCCACAGACATTTGTTCCCACTAAGAAACTCTGAAGTAGGCAATGTAATAACTGCAGTAAAACCTAGAAAAACAGAGCCCAAACATTATGCAATTCCTGCTAGAAGTATTGTGATCATCTATGAAGTTCTACCATCATGAAAAAGTAAATTTAAACCTCACCAAACTTCTAGATGTAAGGGGAGATGTATGGTCAAAAGAAGGAAAAACTATACTACCAGGACAGTACCAAAAAATTCAGGTTGCACAGGAAATCCAAGTAGGACAAACAATGCAATTCTACTAAAAAAATAATAATCCAAGGTTAGTGAAGGGAGATTGAGGGTCAAACTATAGTTTAAAAAGGCTTTTGGGGACATCATACACAACTACCATATATGAGTCTTCTTGGGATGTTTATTTGAAAAAAAACTATGACTTTACATTCTATGTCTTTTTAAAGAAAAACTTTCAATGATGTTCATGTTATTAATTACCAAATAAGATTTTATTTTCAAATGGAATACTACTCAGCTGTAGAGAAGAATAAAATAATGGCATTAGCTGGAAAATAGATAGAACTGGAGAACATCATGCTAAGTGAAATAAGCCAGACTCAGAAAATCAAGAACCAAATGTCTTCTCTCATAAGTGAGAGAGCAAAATAAGAGGAAGAAGATGGTGGGGGAGGGTATAGGATGTCATAAAGCTACAGGGTAAATCAGTGGAGTAGAAGAGGGAGAAGAGGAGGGAGAAGAAAAAAGGAAAAGGGGAAGGAATTTGAAACGAATTTATGAATATAACAAATAGAGTGTTACATACATATATAAAGGTTCCAAAAGAATTTCACCTGCATGTGTATGTAGAAAATGCCAATCAAAAATAATAAATAAACGAGCAAGAAAGATCAGTAGAGGAGAGGAGGAAACATGGAGAGGGAGGAGGGAAGGGAAATTGGAGGGATGGGATTGAAATAAAACTCCCTGTATGCATATTTTGTCAAAATGAACCCAAATACTTCGTATAATTATAATGCTCTAATTTAAAATGAACCTGTAATTGTGGAACTAGAATTACATTTCTCTTTCACAAGATTATGTCTTACAGAAAAAAATACCCCAGCTTCTTTGCTCATTCCTTGATCATGCCACATTTGGCTATGTTTCACACTTGGAATTTATGTGCTTTCATTCTGTTTTCTCCTGATGGTTCTTGTTGTCTTTATTTTTTCCTTATTGAGAGTAAAGATGCCCATTTTATGTATCATGTTAGTTGACATCTAACTCCTTAGAAAGTGTATTAGTTGGTGTGTACACCACTGTTATTTTTTGAAGATATTCTTGAGACCAACTGACTTCCTATTTTAACTTGGACTTACTCAGTTTTTCTCTGAGATTTCTCAGGTCATTTTTTGTATGCAGTCATATTGTGCTTTCTTGAATTTCAGTTCCTTTAATTAAAGTTATAACCTCAAAAGGCACATAGGAGTCAGCATTCCTAGAAAACTTTTATTTTTGCCCTCATGTGCTATGTACTTTATAGCTGGACAGGAATTCTGTGTTCATAAAATTTCTATAGGATCTTTATTCTTTATCTGTAGGATTGTTTTTTTTAAAGGTCCTCTGTTAGGGAGTCTAGGACAGTGAGCTAAGTGAACTACTGAACTTGATTCATGGGATTTTCTTAAAAAATACCATAATTGTTGCTTCTCTTAATTCCCCTGGTCATCAAAAATCTTGGAGGAGAATGCGTATATAAAAATATTTTATAAGTGTTCAGAATTTTATCACAGTAATTATTTGTTGGTGAAAGTAATATGTAATAATTAATATAGCTGTAATTTTCTACTTAAACAGTAAAGTAAACTTTCATATCTTGGTAAAAGTGGTGGTAAATAATTGTAGATGGATGGGTACCAATTTAACTATAAATCAGATTTTTTTTTGGCACCAGGGTTTGAACCCAGTAGCACTTAACCACTGAGTAACATCCCCAGTCCTTTTTATATTTTATTTTGAAACAGGGTCTTGCTAAGTTGTTTAGGGACTCTCTAAGTTGCTGAGACTGGTTTTGAACTTGTGATCCTCCTCACTCAGACTCCTGAGTCACCATGCCTGGTATTCCTTTGACCACCAATTGCCTTGCGTGCAAACTACCTTTGTTTTAAACCAATTATTGCAAAAGATCTTCAACTTTCTCCATTTACTACCCGCAGCACTCAGAGAACGGCATTGCATCCACCTTCAGTGGGTGCTGCACAAGGACATTTCCATCAGCCTTGACAGCAACACCCTCCTAGAACGCTGACTGACGCAGTGACCGCACAGACTACATAACCACGCATTATTCTCAGTGAGACTTCAAATGTGAAAATGCATTTTGTCTCCACTGGAAACAGCTAAACCTTTTCCAAAATGTGTCTGCTAAGGACAAGTGGTCCAAGGAAAGGTCCATGCAAAAGTTCACAATTAGAAACAATATGACAAATCAAAAAAGTGAGTCATATCTCAGGCCATGGGGATGGAGACTGAGAGAGGGAGGTGAGTTCAAGACCAGCAGTGCTTATCTCCACTGATCACACTGCTGTGATGGAATACTCCTACATCCCATACCCAGCACACGCTCAGCCTCCCACATAACACACCAGTATGTGTTACGTCATCTGCTTCCTGGTTGCCAGGGCAATGCAGCCGATGCCTGTCACATCGAGCTGGGTGGGGAGAACAGAGGTGAAGCTCTCTTCTCCAGTGATGCTCCTGAGTCATCGCCTTGCCAGTTTTGAGGTTAACCCAGAGAATTGTCCTAATAGTTTCTGCCAGGCACCCTTCACCTCCTTATTCCGTAGACTATAAATCATGGGGTTCAGCATGGGTATCATGGTGGCATAGAAGAGAGAGATCAGCTTCTCCTGAAGGACAGAGGGACTGGAGTGGGGTTGGGTGTAGGTGAAAATGGTAGTACCATAGCATAAGGTGACCACAGTGAGGTGAGAGGCACAGGTGTGGAAGGCTTTCCTCCTTCCCTGTGTGGACCGGATCTTCAGGATGGTGGAGATGATCTGGATGTAGGACAAGAGGACCAGGAAGAAGGGCGTCATGAGCAGCACTATGCTAGAAACCACGATGGCAACTTCATTGGAGGAGGTGTCCACACAGGCCAGCCTGACCACAGCTAGAATTTCACAGGATATGTGATCAATATACTTGTTTGTGCACATGGGCAGCTGGAACGTGATGGTGGTCTGCATGAGAGAGTTGATGGAGCCACTGACCCAGGACGCGATGGCCAACCGAGTGCACAGTCCCCCATGCATGATGACTGAGTACCGCAGGGGGTCACACACTGCCACATAGCGGTCATAGGCCATCACTGCCAGCAGAACAAACTCAATCCCACCCAAGGCCAGGGAGAAAAATAACTGGGCAGCACAGCTCAGGAATGGGATGCCTTTGTGTTCCGCGAGGAAGTGTACCAGCAGCTGAGGGACGATGCTTGTGGCATAGGACACATCCACCAGGGAGAGGTTGGTGAGGAAGAAGTACATGGGAGTGTGGAGCCGGCCGTCCAGTCGGATCAGGAGAACAATGAGGAAGTTCCCCAGCACTGTCACCAGGTACATGGCCAAGAGCAGGACAAAGAGGGAGACTTGGGTGTCCCAGTCACTGGACAGTCCGAGGAGGATAAATTCACCCTCCCATGTCTGGTTATCTCGTTCCATTTAAAAATGTATTTTAATCAGCAGAAAGAGGGAAGAATAAGAGGAAGGAACTGAATAACTTGGATAACTTCAAAATACATCTCGTGTATGACCTACCAGTGCAGGGTGAGTCTAAGATCATTCATCAGAACCAGGTAACAGGCTGATTCCAATATGCTGGATATCTACTGTTCCAGAGAGACAGGTCAATGCCTTAAGAAGGACACATCTCGTCTCAGGGGGTCAGTTAAAGCTTAGAGGTAATATGGTGGAGTTTTAACAGTTCTATATCTTCATCAGTTGCCTTCATTTTACTGGAGTGTAAAAACTAAGAGAGAAGAGCAGAGAAGGGAGACAGTAGGGAGAGAGGGCAGAGGCAGAGGATCCAGGACAGACTAGCCTCTGAGCTGAAGGGGAAACCGTCAACACTGCAACTCTCTTGCCTGATGAAGAGCAAACCCAAGTAAGTATTCCCAGAAATGCCATCTCATTCCTCTTCACAGAGCTGGGCACCATCTTTAGACTCTTCCCTCATGTCTTCCTCCAAACCTGATGCCATGGAAATTACAATTTGATTGACGTCATTTTCATGCACAAACAAAATCTTTGTCAAGGAGTTTACAAAGTTAAATGTATTGTGGAAAGAAGAATTTGATCCACAATCTAGTCCTATTCTATAAATAATTTAATTTTACGAATTGTAGTAATTATCATACTGTATTTTATGCTAAAATACGTTACAAAAAGAGGGTGTTTGCTGTTCTTTCTTTACTACTTTCACCGATGAATGAGCTGATTACCTTTAACCAATATAAATTTTTATTTATGTACTAGGCTATTGTCTTGATTTCACAAGGTTAATATTTATATAAGCCTTTTTATGCATACATGGAGTTCCTTGAAGGACTCACAGTAAATAAGTAAGATGGAAATATGAGCCTTTTGAAGCCAAATGAAGGAGCCATCTAGGTAATTTTGACACACCTTCATATGGCACTGGGCTCACCCTCCAGTTCAGTACTTCGGCTGCCTGTTCTTAAGCATGGAGAATGGACTGGGGGCCAGAGAGGATGCTTCCCTCCTAATCCCTCCTATCAGGCACCAGAGCTCAGTCTTTTCAGTTGTGCTTAACTCCCCAAGCCTCCATTTTCCAATGACGTCAAGTAACTAAGAGAAAACTGTGAACGATTTGCTCTATTTGTCTGTACAATCAAGACAACCGGAGCCTCTCCGCCCAGGGCTGCGCAGGCAGCTGAAGACCAAAGCCCTGCTCCACAGTCCGCAGACAGTGCCGCTGAGCTCCTGCTCCTGGGCGCGTGTAACGTGGGACCGCTTCTTAGCAAGGGCCCAGCTCCAGCTCGGTTCCCTGTCTGCCAGCATCTAAGCTGCTCCAATAGACAGTGAAATCCTGTTTTACCTATTTGGAGTTCTCTATTCTCTTACTCAACACACTGAAAGCATACCTCTCCATGTATATTTTGAGATATCTCTGTCTCCTCAAAAGTGAAAAATCGAAGCTGCGCTCTCAGAACACAGTACTGAAGAGCAACATAGCTGTGGTTGGTCTCATCGGACGTGAGCACGTGAAGGAAGGACTCCCTCTTGCCTGCATTTTGCAAATGGAGCTGAAGGCAGGGGAAGCACTAAGAACAGATGAATGGAACCGAGCATCTGCCCATGTATGGCCTGTGCAATTGAAATGCTCCATGAAAAGAATTTCTCCTTAAATCTCTGACACTAATGCCTGACATGTGTGTTTATGTTGAGAATTGTTCTTTTTACAAAATGTTCAAAAATAAAATAATACAAAATGGAAGGTTGATGATAGGAAATACCAAACCCACTGTGGACTCGCACAGTAGCTTGTACTAACCCTGACGATGAGTCACCTGTAAGCAGAACGTGAGAGCATCAGGTGTGAGTGACATAAAAATTGCCATGAAAGTCAGGAATGGAGCATGGGCAGTAAAGGCAAATATTTTCAGTAAAGACATTAACTTTGTTCCTACTTTAACACCTCTACTTTAAAGCCTTCTTCCTTTATCTAGCAATTATTAGCTGCAGCAACTATCAAGCCTCAAATGTTCTCTCAAAGACAAAAAGAAAAAAAAGTATTCAGATTCCTCCCACAACTCTTTCCATGACACAATACACCTAATTTAAAATTAAATGTCAATCAACCAAAATCCCTTTTAAATAAACAAAATCTATTGATTCCATGGCAACTCTTACACTTTCATTATTATAAAAATTCAGTCAATTTTTTAACAAAGCAAATATTATTTCTAAAGCTGTTCTACTTGATAAATTCACACGATTCATTTTCCTATTTCGTCAACGATCTACTACCTTATAGCATCTTTAGCTGGAAATATACATCACACCAACAAGATGAGTGAGGAATTCACACAACCACACGGGCTGAGGTTAGAACCCGGATTGGCTTTCACCTGGATGGGGAAGATAAAATTTGACTGTAGACATCCTGCCTCCCTTTTTCTGAGTCTCTCTTCTAACCCTTCATCTATGAGCCTGATGACTTCATGCCATTCTCTCACCTCTCCACACCAGGTCCTGCCTTCCAGTGATGTGGCCCCTGCTCAAAATTGCCCTTCCTCTAGTCCTCTTCTAAGGAATGCAAGGATGTCACAACCTGGAGCCATGTTGGGCAGATTTCTAATGCTCATTCTCAGGCAGCGATTTGGCGTGATTGCTGTCAGCATCTGGTATTCTGGAATCATGGAGTCAGGCATCATTCGACAAGTCTACAACTGTTTTCTCAAATCTGAAGAGTCGATTGCCCACTTAGAAGTCTCATTTATGTCCAGCTCCCACACCTCTGCAGAATGCCTTCCAGGAAAGGTACAGCCTGAAATGACAAGATGACCTCTCTATGTGATCACTCCTTCAGCCTCCTACCACACCTCCCCATATCCCTGCTCCAGTGGAAATGATGAGACGCTGAAGATGCATGAGCAACTGTTCACCAAGAGGAAGATGCAAGATGAACCCAGAGGCATTGGAACCAAACATGACCAGGACTGTTTACCATGGGGTTCCCACATGGACAGGGCTATCATGTGTCATCTCTGCAAAGTCTGTTCTTTTCCTTTTGTTGTTGTTTTGGTTGGTTTTTTTTTTTTTTTTTTTTTTTTTTTTTTTTTTGCATTTTTTGTTTGTTTGTTTTCTTTTTGGTACTAGGGATTAAAGCTAAAGGTAATTTACCACTGAACTGTATACCCAGTCCTTTCCTCCCTCCCTCCCTCCCTCACTTCTTTCTTTCTTTCTTTCTTTCTTTCTTCTTTCTTTCTTTCTCTCTTCACTTATTTTAAATCAGGGTCTGGCTCAGTGGTTGAGTGTCTGGCCAAGTTACTGACAGGGCCCTGCACTTGCCGTCCTCAGCCTCCTGAGTCACTGGGACTTCAGGCCAGCACCTCTGTGCCCTGCTCTGGAGATGTCTTCCATGCTGATGTCCCCATTGTTCTTGCACCTGTTTTTAGTTACATTTAGTTTTCTTTGCTGCTCTATGGGCCAACACTCAAAAATACTCAATCACCTTTGCAAGGAAGGAAGTCATCAGGGTTTGGTTCCTAAATGTCATATTCCTTCCCAACGGTCAATTCCACATTTCATTACCCTACCCCAGTGAGCACATAGCACATTTAAAACTATCTGACAGCATCTTTTATTTCTATTGGCTACCTTCTTCCATAAGTTATGATCTGTCTTTATCCCCACATTAGAAAAAAAGTGTGTTTAATTTTTTGAAAAATATGAAGTATGTACAGTTTAAAAAGTTTTCTCAGTCTATCTTCTGAAATAGTTCACAAAAATAATCCTTTCCACTCTCCATGTCAATTCAAAGCATGCATGATTGGACACCTTGAACAGGCTTGAAAATCCAAACTGCAATGTGGTAAGGCTTGAGGGGAGCACATTACCCGTATTATAGAGACAATGCCCTGTATCACTATGTAGATTATGTCCTATAGTAAGGGAGGAAATGTCAAAAGATGTGTGTGAGGGGAATTTTGTTTGTGCATCATCTTCTGTAACACTCTATTGAGTCTTGATCATATTCAGCCTCCATGTTGGAGACCTCCACAGTCTTAGCAGGAATAAGAGAGTCCTAAATTCAGGGCACAGCACATGCAGCTATGACACACAGCTTACGCTTACTTTTCTTTGATGTTGGTCAGATAAACAGAACTTACCTTTACACAGCAGAGCTCTCAATGGAAATGGCACTTTCATTTAGGGAAAGATTCACAGGCCCTGTGCTGAACCTGTGATTATCTACACTGACTGCATCCAACACAGGTAGGGGAGTCTCCACCATCCCAATATGTGAACCCCGAGGACCCCAGGGCCACGTAGGAGGGAGAGATGGAAACATGACTCTATGGTCTCAGACAACTGCACTTTTTCTTCTAAGTCTCACGTCTACTTTCTCTCTGGATGAAGTTGCCTGACTTTTCACATGATTTGAGTCCAATTACAGAGACCCAGATTCTCAAACAGGTACAAAAGTCTAATTCACATTTGTGGTCCATTTTACCATGGTTTTATTCTGCAAATTCTCACATTCTTTACATCTCTTGCTCCCTGTATCTATTTTTTTTTCAGTACAATGTTTGTACAAGGTTACATACCACATTACTAAAACTTACTGAAGAGGAATAAGGGGATATCAGGGAACCAACCCTGGCAGAAGAGTCAGGAGAACTCAATTCTAATCTCAATTCATATTTATAATGCTGTATGACATTAGCAAACCTTTTAGTCATTTTGCATTTTAATTAATTCTCTTGATATAAAAGTAAACACAGTTTTATATACAATCTCAGGGAAATAATTGATAAGAGACTTTAAAGCCATTGACAATTTATCTTTACTGAAAATGCAATATATTCCTACTACGTGTTCATAAATATCAATCCCTCACTAAATGATTTATTAACCTAGTATTCTCTCTATGAAAGAGATGCAGAATTCATGTGTCATGTCTCCAATTTTTAATCAATGATTATTCTCTTTCCCAGACCTCTGTTTCCCTCTTTCTCTCTGCCAGTATTACAGTTTAGAATTGACACACTCAAACACCGAAAATGCACCTAAGCCTCCAGGCTCTGAAAAGCAGAATTATCTTACTGCATTAACTGTAAGGTAATTACCCTATGAGGTAATAAGAACCCAGTATTCATAGTTCATGCCTCTAATCCAAAATTCCTAATCAAATGGGTCCAAGTTCTGACCCTCTATAAACTCCTGTTTACACCTACCCTCTTTGATACTCCCAGTAAGAATTTTCAGTTATTAATTGGTGCCTGGTAATGGAAGTGTCTCCATCATTCTAGGATTGCTTTCCATAGAGTCTCCCTCTAATGAAGGGCTGGACCATGGAGACAAAATGTCCCACTCCTCCTGGGTTTCATGGTTCAGAAGTCAGCTGGGACTAGTTTCAAGAAACTCCTGGGAGGAGGTTCATCGCTGCTCCCAAACAGGTTCAGACAGGGCAGGAACAGTGCGTGGAAGTGGCTGTACTGGCAAGGTGGAGCTCACCTATCCCTTTGGGATTGGAGTCTTAATTGCTGTCACAACTCCCAAATCTCAGGGGCATGGCTAGCATGCTGCCCTTCCTCTCCCTGTGCAAAGTGGTTCTTCACCTCTCTGCACTCCCAAATTCCACTGCAGCCTTAGGTCATTCTAAAATCACAGGAGCCAGCTTTGTAACATCTGGGGATGCTCTGCTGTATCCCTTGATGTCTGTTTTCTAGTGAGCACCAAATGGGACTGAATCCATAAAAGCTGAAAAGAAAATTCCCTCTTCATCTATCTCCAAGTCGCCCTTCCTTCTTTTGAAGACATGAGTGTTATGTTCTATTCCGCCAAGATATGTGCAAAGAATTCAATGGTCTGCTGAGAACTTTGCAATGTGGTGTGTAATCATTACATCTCTCACATTATTATTTAAGCTCCAAAATTATTGCATTTTGTAGAAAGTTTGAAGACTATTAATAAGATGCACAAAAGGACAGTCTTAGTATCTACAGGGGAAAAATGGAGAAAAGCAGAGAGTCATTCAAAATAATGCAAAACAGATTAGCTCTGTCTACCTTTTCAATTTTGTAATATGTATGAAGGGACTCAAAGCAATTTTAAAAGAATAGTCACATTGCCATTCTCTGGCACAGTTTTTATGCCTCTCACAACCATATGTGAATCATTTGTCCTTTTATTTATTCACTTCCAAGTTGCAGTGAAAGCACCATTACCTATATCTTCTCCCGTGTCCAACAGTCCATCTACCACTCCAATACTCACTCAACCATACTCTCTTCTATCTCTCCATCACCCACATCTTGCATTCCATCACCCACATGCCAACTAATTTATTTTCTTAATATCCATTAATTCTCTGCCACATCATCTGTACTCAACCAAGGTACCATCTATCTTCTCTCCACTAACTTAATCATGTTACCTATGACTTCAGATATTATAGAGCTCAGTGTCTTTCTGGAATATACCATATATTCCAGATGGAATATAATAAAGTTTCTGGAATATTCCATATAATAAAAAGGAAAAGTAGAGGCTCTTCCCAGTCTTCATCTCAAACAATTATAGACTTGAAAGACTTGGTTGGATATTTTCCCTGGAGCAAGCTGGCAAAATTCCATAATAGTGAGGGCTGAATCACAATATTCATATGTTTGCATTGCTACTTTTTTTTTCTCCACTCATCTGTAGGCAAAAAAAATCAACTCCTAAATTTTAAGCTTTTAATAAGGGCCCTACAGCCTTCTCTTGTCATTTTTCTCAAAACCTTGGGAAAATCTTCCTTCTCATTAAGTCTCTACCATTCAACTCCTGCGTTGAAATATGTCTGAGATATGTCCTTCCTTTCCATTATTAATACTAATTACCTCTATTATTATAGTATTTTGTTCTTAAGGATCAAACAATTCAGTGCATTTCAAAGTAGTGCATTTCAGACTTACTGAAATAGAAAGAACACAGATAGAGTCCAGGAAACTCCGTTCTGAGGAGTCTTTCCAGGGTTTCAGATGGAACAAAATGTGAGAACTCTTGAGCAATTTGTTCTATAGAACACACTGAAATGCATCTTTCAGTACAATACTTTCTTCTAAAATTACTCAGTTCACAAAAAGTTGATCTAAAGTGTTCAATGACCCTAATATCAAAGCTCTACTCAACTGAGTACTAAGCGTCAAAGTCAACCATAGTCAAAGTTTTGGACTATTTCTCTCCCATATGAGCCCCCATTCACCCCCACAATTCCTGCTGCTCTCCAAATAGGAACTGCTGTGTCTTCAGCACAAGAAGATCATCTCATAGGTAGCTACCCAGAAATTGAGTTAGTTTCTTCAAGAACCATTTGTGGGACTGATTCAAAATGGTGGAGTAGATCCAGGCGACATCTTTGACTCCTGCACAGGCCAGAAGACGTGAAAGAACAGTTGACTAGAGGGGTGGGTGATAGAGTAAACACTCTAAATCTCAATAGTGGACAGCTTTAGACTTGAAGAGGATTAGAATTTGGTTCTTGGAGGAGAAAAATGAGGAAAGAATTCTTTGATTCTTTGAGTGGGCCTGGGGGAAAGGGGTAACAAAGAGAGAAAGAGGGAGAGGAAAACTCCTCAAGTTTACTTCCTTAACAACAGGTGTAAAGAAAAGCAGACCAAGTTACAATGGGACAGGAGCGACAAAGACCATGAAGACGATCACACAATTGAGTCAATATTATTGGCAGAAAACTATGCAAGGCAGAGCTGCCATTTTGTAGAGTCCACATTTAGCATCCCTAGAAGAAATCAAGTCAATACAGTTTTCCCCATCACAGAGTAACAAGTAACATGAGAAATGCCTCTGAAATGGGTTTTCTCAATAATCCATCTAGAGGAAACTGCAAAGGGATCCCTGCTAGTTGAAAGTTACCCAAAATCCATCCTCTTCATCATGGGCCAGGGCAGTGGAATGTAGTTCACCCCAGTGCAAGTCACTCCCTGGGAGTGCTAACCCCAACCTGGAGCTCCTCACATTTTCTACAGGAGCTCAGGGGAACACAGACCAAATGACACACTACCCCTGTAAAGCCCTGCAAAGCCCCAGAGATCTGCAGCATCAAGGGTTGTGGTTTCTTTGCCAAAGACTGCCCACACAGAGCCTGCATGCATTATGGTTACAGACAACCATGAAGCACTTCGATAGGGGTCACTATTGATACCAGTGATGAGAATCAAGGGTGAGCCCCATTTCACTCATGTGAAGATTGAACACCTGAGAAATGCCAAGGCAAGAGTAGAAAGAAAGTTTTATTTAAAGGATAGAACAGAGATAATCTTCTCCAAAGAGAAGGTGTACCAGAGTTGGGTGTCTGAGGAAATGGGGTGTCCTGTCCCTTTTATACATTGGAGATTTCCTTTGTTTGCATATGCTATCGCCTCCCCCATTCTGCATAGGTGACTAGTGACCAAAAGGTGGAAATGAAGCCACCCAGGGGTACAGGCAGGAAGGGAGAAGCCCAAGGGGCATTCATTCATTAACAACTTTTTGTAAGGAGGAAAATTCCCTGGAAATAGGTTACCTTGGCAACAGGTGGGAGGGGAAGAGCTCTGGAGATATTAACAATCCATTCCCTTCGCATCAGCCCCCCATCTTTCTCACCCAATCACTCACTACCTACACTAACAGTCTTTCCCCCCACCTCCTGCAGGCCTCACTATGAACAGGTCCAAGAAAAAGGGAGAGGACATTCAACCATGCATAGGAGCCAGCCACACACATCCCTTAGCCCTGCATCCTGGACTCAACAGAAACTGCCAGGAGATGCAATACCCTCCAAACATGCAGTCTTGGGCCCCTGAACTGATTAACAAGCACTGGCTGGTGAGAGAACCTTAGCAACCAGGGAAGTGGTTCCTGTGTCCCAGTACTTCTCGGATGGTTCACAGCTGTAAGTCCCAGAGATGCCAGTTAATTTAATTATCATTCAGAGGTACAAACCCACAGAAGGTATTTCCTGAGGATAACTCAAGCGACCAGCAGAAAACCCTGCACATATGCAATGCAGTGCAACACACAACGGAGCTTACAGAGAAGTATCCCACAGACTTCAGCCACTGCCCCGTGCTCTGAGATACAAGCCCGCCAACCTGTGACCTGTGCACTCCAGAAGGCTGGCAGTCCTACTTCTCTGTTAGCTACCGTCCCTCTACCACAAATCACCACACCCAACATGCTCTGAAATGCACATGGAAAGCCCATCCTCGAGTTCTTCTTCAAGAGAGAGTACACAAGTCTGCATCCCATAACAGAGAGTAACATGGCTGTTACATCACGGACAATTAGGGACCATCTCCTCAGGCCATGGGAAAGTTAGTACCTAGACACATCAAAGATCAGAGGGGTCCTCCTAGAATTGTACAAGAGATGAGCTGGTGTTATCGCTACCTCCATGCTCAATGAAACTCAGAAGCAAAGCCAAGGGACAACGGTTATCCCCTTCGGTCTTTAATGATGATAAAATCCAAATCAGGAAGACTCAGTAAGAAATCTCCCGCACCCCAGCGTGTTCAGCATGGAATATCATAAGGAGCTTTAATGTCAGTTTTGGATTTTTGTTGTTGTTGTTTTTCTTTTTGTTTTTTGTTTGTTTGTTTGTTTGTTTGTTTTTGCAGTGCTGGAGATTGAACCTAAGGCCTTCTGCTTGCAAGGCAAGCACAGTACCAACTGAGCTATAGCCCCAGTCCCTAATATCAGTTTTGAACTCACAAATAATAAATTTCATTTTGAATCAATATTCCCTTATTATTTGATAATTCTTCTCTCAATCCAATTAATTGTATTTCTTCTAATGTTTTCAAGTATTAACCAGAATCATTCTTTCTGTATTTGCTTTCCTAGTTCAAGTTTACACTTGCTCCTCATAGTCTCTCTTTGACTTCTTGCATTACCTCCTCCTGTCTCAAATTCCTTCCCCCATCTTTTCTTCTTTTATCTTAGTTTCTGTTATTTTTCTCTCTTTGCTTTTATCTTTCTTTTATTTTGTCTGCCCATTTTTTTTCTATTTTCACTTTTTTAACATCTATGCAGTTTAGTACTAATTTTACCCTTGAATAACTAATTTCTCAACCTGTTTTAGAACATTATTCCAATTTTGGAATTTCCATTTAGAGAATATTTTCAATAAGTTTTCTTTCCCCATAGGGTTTATTAGTACATAACTTTGCTCTGAAGTTGTTGCAGTTAATGAAGTTTAGTAACTAGTTTAGAGTGGTGCTAGATGTTTGGCATTGCGGCAGGTGTACCTTCAGTGGAAGTATTAAGAGAAAGAAGTTCAAAGATAGTTCCTTGAATAAAAGTAAAAGAGATGATCATGACAGAAGATGGGTAGAAATGCACACTATGAAAAAGTAAGAGAACAAGTCATTTCCAAAAACTCACATGACTTCAACAACTAATCCCATTGACACACCTGTGGAGGAAATAACAGATAAAGAATTTAGAAAGTTTATAGTTAAAATGTCCAATTAACTTAAAGAAGATGTAAGTATGAATTACAGGAGTGGAAGAACATATCAATGAAGAGATAGAAATTCTGAAAAGAACCAAACAGAAATCCTGGAAATATAAGAGTCTAAATCAAATTAAAAATTGAGTTGAAAGCATCACCAATAGATTAGACCACATAGAAGACAGCTTTTCAGTCTTCAAAGACAAAGTACATAATCTTGAAAATAAAGTTGACAATAAAGAAAAGTTGTTAAAAGACCATGGACAGAATATTCAAGAAATCTGGGATAACATTAAGAGAACAAATATGAGAAACACTGGCAGAGAAGGTGGCACTGAGATACAAAGTAAAGGAATGGGGAAACTTTTCAATGAAGTAATATTAGAAAATTTTCCAAACCTTAGAAACGAGATGGAAATCAAAGCACAAAAGGCATTTAGAACCCCAAATGGACAATATCAAAAGAAATCCTGTTTCATTATAATTACAATGCCTACTATACAGAATAAAGGTATAATTTTTAAAGTTGCAAGAACAACAGATCATATTTAGAGATAAGCCATTAGACTTTTAAATGATTTTTCAGTTCACACTCTAAAATCCAGAAGAACTTGGAATACCCTACACCAAGCCCTGAAAGATAATAGTATCAACCAAGATCACTATCTTCAACAAACCTATCTTTTAGAACTAAAGACAAAATTAAACTTTCCAAATAGCATAAACTAAAAGAATCTATGACTGAGAGGCAGCACTACAAAGAGTAATTAATAAAATTTTACAGCAGAGAGAGTTGTCGGCTGAGTCAGGCTACCTATATCGTGGAGGTAGGCTGCGGCTGTCCCGCCCAGGCAGCAGGCCAAGAACAGATGTCTTAACTGAGCAACCCCGCCTGACCCCTGCACCTAGGTCAGTTCCATCACTGGTTGGTCGCAGTCTCGGAGCCAGCTGATGGGTGAGTCAGGCTGCTTGGATCGCGGAGGTAGCAGGCGGGCACCCAACCCACCTGCCTTGTGGAGCTGGGCGGCGTGTAGCCAACCCACCCAACCACCAGGCCAAAGACAGACACCATCACTGAACAACTCCACCCGACCACCACACTGAGGTTTGTCGCCATCACAGAGATAGCCAGAGGCTTCTTTATAGGCTGGTACAAGCATTTTGAATTACTCCTGAGGCTGTGGCCATCATTATTGGAAGGGCAACTCCCTTCCTGAGACACCTACAGGAGGCTAGAGGACCTTTGACAAGACTCAGAAGCCAAAAAGAGGAGGTATTGAGAGACTCAGGACCAACTCAGAGCCACCAGGAAATATAACCCACCTGAAGGCCTCCACCCCAAGAAGGCCAGCTTCCTAGTGGAGCACCGCATTATCAAGTTCCTCCAAGACTTCAGGCTACTGAAGGCTAAGAGGTGAGTTACTGGAAATCTACAGAGACAATATTAGTCAATAGAGGAAATCTGCAATATCCCAGAGTTTCACTACTAGAGGGGTAGATACCTGAACAATATGAGAAAACAAGGGAAGAAAATGTCCCAAACAAACCTAGATGGTATAGCAATAATATCCAATGACAGCATGGCAGAAGAAATGTCAGAAAGGGAGTTCAGAATGTACATAATCAAAACAATCAGGGAAGCAAACGAGAACATGAAAGAGCAAATGCAGGCATTGGAGGACGAGATGAAAGGGCAATCACAGGCATTGAATGATTGCACCAATTGACAGTTAAAAGAGCAAATACAGGAAGCAAAAGATCATTTCAATAAAGAGAGACATTGAAAAAACAAAAAAAAAACAGAAATCCTTGAAATGAAGGAAACAATAAACCAAATTAAGAACTCCAAAGAAAGCATAACCAATAGGATAGAATACCTGGAAGACAGAACCTCAGATATCGAAGACAAAATATTTAATCTTGAAAACAAAGTTGGCCAAATAGAGAACACGGTAGGAAAACATAAACAGAATCTACAAGAACTATGGGATATCATGAAAAGGCCAAATTTAAGAATTATCGTGATTGAGGAAGGCACAGAGAAACAAACCAAAGGAATGAACAATCTATTCAATGAAATAATATCAGAATTTCCCAAATCTGAAGAATGAAATGGAAAATCAAGTACAAGAGTCTTATAGGACCCCAAATACACAAAATTATAATAGACCCACACCAAGGCACATTATAATGAAAATAGCCAACATACAAAATAAAGACAGAATTTTAAAGGCTGCGAGAGAAAAGAACCAAATTACATTCAGGGGGAAACCAATCCATATATCAGCAGATTTTTCAGTCCAGACCCAAAAAGCAAGAAGGGCCTGGGACAATATTTTTCAAGCTCTGAAAAAAAAAGAATGCCAACCAAGAATCTTAAACCCAGCAAAACTTACCTTCAGATTTGACAACGAAATAAAATCCTTCCATGATAAACAAAAGCTAAAAGAATTTACAAAAACAAAGCCAGCATTACAGAACATTCTCAGCAAAATATTCCATGAGGAAGAGATGAAAAACAATGATGTAAATCAGCAAAGGGAGGAACCACCCTAAAGGAACAGCCAAATAAAGGAGAAATCAAGTTGTGTCAAAAAAAAAGGGCCGAATGACCGAGAATACAAATCATATCTCAATAATAACCCTGAATGTTAATGGCCTGAACTCATCAATCAAAAGACATAGATAGGCAGATTGGATTAAAAAGAAAGATCCAACAATTTTCTGCCTGCAAGAGATTCATCTTATAGAAAGAGATACCCACAGACTAAAGGTGAAAGGATGGGGAAAAACATACCATGCACATGGACACAGCAAAAAAGCTGGAGTATTCATCCTCATATCAGATAATGTGGACTTCAAGCCAAAGTTAGTCAGAAGGGATAAAGAAGGACATTTCATACTGCTTAAGGGAAGCATAAATCAGCAAGACATAACAATCATAAATATCTATGCCCCAAACAGTGGCTCATCCATATATATCAAACAAATCCTTCTCAATTTTAGAAACCAAATAAACCACAACACAATAATACTAGGTGATTTTAACACACCTCTCTCACCACTGGACAGATCCTCCAAACAAAAATTGAACAAAGAAACCATAGATCTCAAAAACACAATCAATAATTTAGACTTAATGAACATTTATAGAATATACCATCCAACAAAGAGTGAATACACTTTCTTCTCAGCAGCACATGGATCCTTCTCTAAAATAGACCATATATTATGCCACAAAGCTACTGTTAGCAAGTACAAGAAGATAGAGATAATACCTTGTATTCTATCAGATCATAATGGATTGAAATTAGAAATAAATGACAGATAAAAAACAGAAACTACTCCAACACCTGGAGATTAAATAATACGCTATTGTATGATGAATGGATAACAGAAGATATCAGGAAGGAAATTAAAAAATTCTTAGAGGTAAATGAGAACAAAGAAACATCATATCAATATCTCTGGGACACTATGAAAGCAGTTCTTAGAGGAAAATTTATTTCATGGAGCGCATTCAGTAAAAGAAGAAAAAAATCAACAAATAAACAACCTGACACTACGGCTCAAAGCCCTAGAAAAAGAACAGAGCAACACCAAAAGTAGTAGAAGACAGGAAATACTTGAAATCAATGAAATTGAAACAAAAGAAACAATAGAAAAAATTGACAAAATAAATAGTTGGTTCTTTGAAAAAATCAACAAAATTGATAAACCCTTAGCCACACTAACAAAGAGAAGAGAGAAAACCCAAATTACTAAAATTCGGAATGAACAAAGAAATATCACAACGGACATGATTGAAATACAAAACATAATTAGAAGCTATTTTGAAAATCTATACTCCAACAAAATAGAAAATCTTGAAGACATCAACAGGTTTCTAGAGACATACGAATTACCTAAACTGAACCAGGAGGACATACACAATTTAAATAGATCAATTTCAAGTAATGAAATAGAAGAAGTCATCAAAAGTCCACCAACAAAGAAAAGTCTGGGACCAGATGGGTTCTCAGCTGAGTTCTACAAAACCTTTAAAGAGCTTATTCCAATACTTCTCAAAGTATTTCATGAAATAGAAGAGGAGGGAACCCTCCCAAACTCTTTTGGTTTAGGTACCAGGGTGATATTGGCTTCATAACCAATATGAAAATTTCAGACCAATATTCTTCATGAACATTGATGTAAAAATTCTCAATAAAATCTTAGCAAATTGCATATAAAAATATATTTAAAAGATAGTGCACCATGATCAAGTGGGTTTTATACCAGGGATGCAAGGTTGGTTCGACATCCAGAAATCAATAAATGTCATTCACCATATCAACAGATTTAAAGTCAAAAATCACATGATTATTTTGATAGATGCAGAAAAAGCATTTGATAAAATACAACATCCCTTCATGCTCAAAACACCGGAAAAAAATAGGGATAGTGGGAACATTCCATAACATTGTAAAGACCATCTATGCTAAGTCCAAGGCCAATATCATTCTAAATGGTGAAAACTGAAAGCATTCCCCCTAAAAACTGGAACAAGGCAGGGATGCCCTCTTTCACCACTTCTTTTCAACATCGTCCTTGAAACTCTAGCCAGAGCAATTAGACAGACCAAGGAAATTAAAGAGATACGAATAGGAAAAGAAGAACTCAAACTATCCCTATTTGCTGATGACATGATTATATATTTAGAGTAACCCAGAAATTTCACCATAAAACTTTTAGAACTCATAAGTGAATTCAGTAAAGTAGCAGGATATAAGATCAATGCTCATAAATTCAATGCATTTTTATACATAAGTGATGAATCTTCAGAAAGAGAAATTAGGAAAAGTACCCCATTCACAATAGCTTTGAAAAAAATAAAATACTTGGGAATCAATCTCACAAAAGAGGTGAAAGACCTCTACAATGAGAACTACAGAACACTAAAGAAAGAAATTAAAGAAAACCTTAGAAGATGGAAAGATCTCCCATGTTCTTGGATAGGCAGAATTAATATTGTCAAAATGGCCATACTCCCAAAAGTGCTATACAGATTCAATGCAATTCCAATTAAAATCCCAATGTTGTACCTTACAGAAATAGAGCAAGCAATCATGAAATTCATCTGGAAGAATAAGAAACCCAGAATAGCTAAAGCAATCCTTAGCAGGAAGAGCAGGAGGTATTGCGATACCAGACCTTCAACTATACTACAAAGCAATAGTAACAAAAACGGCATGGTATTGGCACCAAAATAGATAGGTAGATCAATGGTACAGAATAGAGGACACAGACACACACTCAAATAAATACAATTTTTTCATACTAGACAAAGGGTCCAAAAATATGCAATGGAGAAAAGATAGCCTCTTCAACAAATGGTGCTGGGAAAACTGGAAATCCATATGCAACAGAATGAAACTAAACTCCTATCTCTCACCCTGCACAAAAATCAAATCATAATGGATCAAGGACCTTGAAATCAGTCCAGAGACCCTGCATCTTATAGAAGAAAAAGTAGGTCCAAATCTTCAACTTGTTGGCTTAGGATCAGACTTCCTTAACAGAACTCCAATGGCTCAAGAAATAAAAGCAAGAATCAATAACTGACAGATTCAAACTAAATAGCTTTCTCTCAGCAAAGGAAACTATCAGCAAGGCGAAGAGAGAGCCTACAGAGTGGGAGAAAATCTTTGTCACTCATACTTCAGATAGAGCACTAATTTCCAGAGTATATAAAGAACTCAAAAAACTCTACATAAGAATACAAATAACCCAATCAACAAATGGGCTAAGGATATGAACAGACACTTCACAGAAGAAGATCTACAAGCAATCAACAAACATATTAAAAAATGTTCAACATCTCTAGTAATAAGAGAAATGCAAATCAAAACTACCCTAAGATTTCATCTCACCCCAATTAGAATGGCGATTATCAAGAATACAAGCAACAATAGGTGTTGGCGAGGATATGGGGGAAAAGGTACACTCAGACATTGCTGCAAACTAGTGCAACCACTCTGGAAAGCAGTGTGGAGATTCCTAAAAAACTTGGAATGGAACCACCATTTGACCCAGCTATCCCACTCTTTGGCCTATACCCAAAGGACTTAAAATCAGCATACTACAGAGACCAAGCCACATCAATGTTCTTAGCTGCTCAATTCACAATACCCAGACTGTGGAACCAACTTAGATGCCCCTCAATTGATGAATGGATAAAGAAACTGTGGTATATATATACCATGGAATATTACTCAGCCATAAAGAATAATAAAATTATGGCATTTGCAGGCAAATGGATGCAGTTGGAGAATATCATGCTAAGTGAGATAAACCAATCTCAAAAAACCAAAGGTTGAATGATCTCATTGATAAGCAGATAATGACACATGTAGGGGGTGGAAAGGCGGCAAGGATGGAGGAAGGAGGGACTCTATAGAGGGATAAGAGGTCTGGGAGGGGTGGGAGGGGTTGGGGGAGGAAAAAAATAACAGAATGAATCAAAAACTATTACCCTGGGTAAATGTATGACTACACAAACAGTATGCCTCTACTTAATGTTCAAACAGAGAAACAAGATGTATCCCATTTGTTTACAATAAAAACGAATTTTTAAAAATTTTACACACAGAAGAAATGAAAAAACAAACATTAGGACCAGTGAATGGATGAAGTCCACTAGAAGAACAGTCAGGTAAAGGAGAATCAAGTCTCAATTTTAACTTTTGAAATAAATCAAAATGGCAGGAAATAAAAAATAATCTCTCCGTATTAACACTGAATGTAGATCATCTAAACTATTCAATCAAAAGACATAGATTGGCAGAGTGGACTCACCAAGAAGACTCAACCATATGGTGTTTAGAAAAGACCCACCTTATAGACAAAAACACCCACAGACTGAGAGTGAAAAGATGGAAAGAGATACAACATGTAAACAGAGCCTGAAATAAGCAAGATCCGCTACTCTCATACCAAGTAGAGCTTCAGTCTGAAATCAATGAGAAGAGACCAATAAGGTCGATTCAAACTGCTTAAGGGAAACATCCAACATTTTCATAGGAACTATTTGATTCACCAAAAGCAATAGAAGACAGGAAAGAATTAAAATCAGGGCTGAAATCAGTGAAATTGAAATGAAAGAAACAAAAAGTTGGTTCTTTGAAAAAATAAATAAAATTGATAAATCTCTAGCTCTGCTAACAGAGAGAGAAAAACTCAAATTACTAAAATATGTGATGAAAAGGGAATTATCAAAACAGATGCTACTTAAATACAAGAGATAATTAAAAAATATTTTGAAAATTTGTACTCCAATAAAATAGAAAATCTTGGAAACATTGGCAAATTTCAGATGACGTATCCAAACTAAATCAGGAGTACACACATGATTTAAACAGATCAATTTCAAGCAATGTAATAGAAGACACCGTCAAAAGCCTACCAATCAAGAAAAGCCCAGGACCAGATGGATTCTCAGTCAAGACCTACAAGACCTTCAAAGAATTAACACCAATACTTCTCAAATTACTCCATGAAATAGAAAAGGAAGTGTATGGTTTGGATGTAAGGTATTCCACAAAAGCTCACATGTGAGACACTGCAAGAAGGTTCAGAGTAGAAATGATTGATTTGTAAGAATCTTAAACCAATCAGTGATTTAATTCCCTGATAGAGATGGACTAAGTGTTAACCGAAGTGGTAGGTTGTGGCTGGAGGAAGTGGGAATTTGGGTGTGGCTATGGGGTATGTATTTGTATCAGGAGAGTGGAGTCTCTCTCTCTCTCTCCCCCCCCCCCAATCATTGTAATGTGAGCTGCTTTCCTTCACCACCCAGTCCCACCATGATGTTCAGCCTCACTTCGAGTCCCAAGGAATTGAACCTTCCCCCTGATATGATGGGACCTCAACTAAACTTTTCCTCCTCTACAATTGTTCTGGTCAGATCTTTAAGTCACAGTGAAATAGCTGAATAACACAAAAGGAGATCCTTCTAAACTCTCTTTGAGTCTCGTATCACTCTGATACCAAAACCAGACAAAGAAAAATCAAGGAAAGAAAACTTCAGAACAATATCTCTGATGAACATAGATGCAAAAATTCTCAATAAAAGTCTGACAAATTGCATACAAAAACATATTAAAAAGATAGTGCACCAGGATGAAGTGGGGTTCATCCCAAGGATGCAAGGTTGTTTCAACATATGGAAATCAATAAATGTGATTCATCACATCAGTAGACTTATAGACAAGAATTGTATGATCATCTCAATAGAAGCAGAAAAAGTATTTGACAAAATACAGCACCTCCTCATGTTCAAAACACTAGAAATACTAGGGATAGTAGGAACATACCTCAACATTATGCTAAGCCTAAGGCCAACATCATTCTAAATGAAGAAAAATTGAAAGTGTTCCCTCTAAAAATTGGAACAAGACAGGGATGCCATCTTTCACCACTTTTATTCAACCTAGTCCTTGAAACTCTAGCCAAAGCAATTAGACAAAAGAAATTCAAGGGATAAAAATAGGAAAAGAAGAACTCAAACCATCACTATTTGCTGATGACATGATTCTATATTTGGAAGATACAAAAAATTCCACCAGAAAATTTCTAGAACTAATAAATGAATTCAGCAAAGTAGCAGGATATAAAATCAATACCCATAAATCAAATAAATCCATACAGCAGTGATGAATCCACTGCAAGAGAATTTAGGAAAACCACTCCATTCACAAAAACCTCAAAAATAAAATATTTGGGAATCAATGTAACAAAAGCCGTGAAAGACCTCTACAATGAAAACTACAGTACGCTAAAGAAAGAAACTGAAGAATACCTTAGAAGATGGAAAGATCTCCTATGTTCTTGGATAGGCAGAATTAATATTGTCAAAATGACCATACTACCAAAAGCATTATACAGATTTAATGCAATTCCTATTAAAATCCCAATGACATTTTTCACAGAAATAGAAAAAGCAATCATGAAATTCATTTGGAAAAATAAGAAACCCAGAATAGCCAAAGCAATTCTTAGCAGGAAGAGTGAAGCAGTAGGCATCTCAATACCAGACCTCAAACTATACTACAGAGCCATACCACGCCAATGACATTGGCACCAAAACAAACAGGTAGACCAATGGTACAGAATAGAAGACACAGAGACAAATCCCATAAATACAGTCACCTCATACTAGATGAAGGTGCCAAAAACATTCACTGGAGAAAAAGATAACCTATTCAACAAATGGTCCTGGGAAAACTGGAAATCCATATGCAGCAAAATGAAATTAAACCACTATTTCTCCCTGAACAAAATTTAACTCACAGTAGGTCAAAGACTTAGGCACTAGAAAAGAAACCCTGAGTCTAACAGAAGAAAAAGTAGGCCCAAACCTCACCTTGTCAGCTTAGAATCTGACTTCCTTAACGTGACTCCTGAAGCAAAAGAAATAAAGTCAAAATTAAATAAATGGGATGGATTCAAACTGAAAAGCTTCTTCATGGGAAAGGAAATGATCAATAACATGAAGAGAGAGCCTAGAGACTGGGAGAAAATCTTTACCACATGCGCCTCAGAACATTAATCTCCAGGACATTTAAAGAACTCAAAATCTCAACACCAAATAAATAAAAATAAATGAATAAATAAACAACACGATCAATAAATGGGCTAAGAAACTGAACAGAAACTTCACAGAAGAAATACAATTGATCAACAAATATATTTAAAAAGATGTTCAATATCTCTAGCAATTAGAGAAATGCAAATCAAAATTACTCTAGGATTTCATCTCACTCCAGTCAAAATGGCAATTATCAGGAATACAAGCCTCAATAAATGTTGGCAAGGATGTGGGGGAAAAGATACAATCATAAATTGCTAGTGGGACTGCAGATTGGTACAACCTATTTGGAGATTCCTCAGAAAACTTGGAATGGAACCAACATTTGACCCACCTATCCCACTCCTTGGTTTATACTCAAAGGACTTAAAATCAGCATATCACAGTGACATAGCCACATCAATGTTTATAGCAAGCTCAACTCACAATAACTCAACTATAGAACCAACTCAGATCCTTCAACAGATGAATGAATAAGGAAAATGTGGTATATATACACAAAGGAATATTACTCAATCTTAAAGAAGAATGAAATGTGGCATTTGCCAGTAAATGGATGGAAATGGAAAATATCATGCTAAAAAAACTAAGCCAATTCCAGAAAACCAAATACTAAATGTTTCCCCTGCTATGTGGATGCTAATTCACAATAAAGGTGGATGGGGTTAGGGAAGAATAGAGTTACTTTGCATTAGACAGGAGGGAGTGAAGGGAGAGATGGGCTGTGGGGGTAGGAAAGATAGTAGAATGAATTTAATCTTATTACCCTTTGTGCATATATGGCTACACAACCAGAGTGATACTATATCATGTACAACCAGAAGCATGAGAAGTTATACTCCATATATGTATGATATGTCAAAGTGCATTCTACTTTCAGTACAACTAATTAGATCAAATTAAATAATGCAAAAAAATGTATAAAATGGTAAAGAAAAAAAAGAAGAGACATTAAGAAGATTGTTTACCATGAGCAAGTTGATTTTGTCTCATTGATGCAAAGTTTTTTCAACAGAGGCAAATAAATAAATGTGATTCATCACATAAATAGAATTAAGGACACAAATTACATGATCATTTCAATAGATGCACAAAAAGATTTGACCAAATCCAGCACCCATTCATGTTAAAAAGAGATGGAAGGAGCTTACCTCAATATTATAAAGGCTATAAATGTCAAACTCAAAATCAACATCATTCTGCATGGAGAAAATAGGAATGCATTTCTTTTAAAAATCAGGATCAAGACAACAATGTCAAATCATACCACATCTATTCAATATAGTCCTTGAAACTCTAGCCAGAGAAATCAGGTAAGAAAAGAAAATCAAAGGAATACAAATAGGAAAATAAGAAGTCTGATTATCTATTTGCTGGTGATGTAATTTTATATGTAAAAGACTCAAAAGTCTCTACCAAAAGATTCTAGAGCTGATAAATTTTAAAAATTAGCACAATACAAGATCAACATACAAAAATCAATAGTATTTCTATAATCCAATAATAAATCTACTGAGAAAGAAATCATGAAAACTGTCCTGTTCACGAAAACCTAAAAAAATGGGGATAAATCTAAATAAGAAAGTGAAAACCCCTACAATTAAATCTATAGAACACTGAAGAAAAAAATTGAAGAAGACCTTAGGAGATAGAAAGATCTCCCATGCTCTTGGATAGAAAGAATTAATATTGTAAAAATGGCCATATTATCAATCTGTATATTACCATACACAGCTTCAGTGCAATCTCCATCCAAATACAAATACCATTCTTCACAGAACTAGAAAAAAAAATCCTAAAATTCATATGTAAGAATAAAAGTACCAGAATAACCAAAGCAATACTGAACAAGAAAAGTGATACTGGAGGCATCAAAATACCTGATCAAATTAAGCTACAGTACAGTAACAAAATATTGGTATCAAACAGACATGAAGACTAGTGGAGCAGAATTGAAGACACAGAGACAAGCCCACACAGATGTAGTCATCTGATGTTTGACAAAGGGGTCCAAAACATGCGTTGGAGAAAAGAGCCTTTAAAAAGGCTCTTAAAAGAAATGGTGCTAGGAAAACTGGGTAACCGTATGAAGAAGAATGAAAGTAGACCTCTGTCTTTCACCCTGCACAGAAGTCACTGATGTGGATTATAGACATAGGAATTAGACCATAAATTTTGCAACAGCTCAAAGAAAACATACGATCAACCCTCTAAGAGAATGACCAGCACTAACTTCCCTAACAAGATCAGTAGAACCTAAGAAATAAAACCACAAATCGGTGAGTGAGATGGAATCAAATTAAAAAGATTATGCACAACAAAGGAAGCAAGAGCAGCAGGGTAGGAGAAAACCTTTATCAGCTACTCCTCCAACAGGGGATCAGAATCCAGAATATATAAATAACTCAAAAAACTTAATGTCCATCAAAAAGACTCCATCAATAAATGGGCAGAAAGAATTGAACAGATATTTCTCAAAGGAAGAAATGCAAATGGCCAATAAATAGATGAAAAATGCTTAACATCCCTAGCAATCAGGGAAATGCAAATAAAAACCACATTGATATTTGATCTCACTCCTGTTAGAATGGCAGTCATTGAGAATAAAAATAATAATAAATACTGGTGAGGATGTGGGGGAAAAGTTCATTCATACTTTGTAGGTGGGACTGCAAATTATGATAACCAGCTTGGAAAGCAATATGAAGACTATTCGCAAGACTAGAAATGTAACCACCATATGACCCAGTTACTCTACTTCTTAGTATTTTCCAAAGAAACTAAAATCAGCATACTGTAATTAATGTTTCTAGCAGTGTAATTCACAATATCCAAGTTATGGAACCAGTCCTGGTGCCCATCGACAGATAAATGGATGAAGAAAATGTGGTATATATGCAAAATGGAGTTTTATTTAGCCATAAAGGATGAAATTATGGCATTTGCTGGTAAATGCATGGAACTGGAGAACATCATGCTAAGTGAAATAAGCCAGAGTCAGAAAGTCAAGGATTGAATTTTTTCCTCACCTGTAGAAGTTAGAGGAAAATAAGGGAAAAAAGGGAAGGGACTCCATGAAAATAGAAGAGAGGAGGGTGAAGTAGAAGAAGAGGACTGAGTGGGAAGGAAGAGGGAAGGGCAAAGAGAGAAACTGCAGAATCAAATTAACGTAGTTGTGCGATGTACCACAGTGAATTCCACTTTTGTATGCCTATAAAACACCAATCTAAAAAATAACAATGAGTAAATAGAGGGAAGATGAGTCAAATATAAGAAGGGAGCTGGGCAGGGGAGAAGTGGAGGGGAAGAAGCAGAGGGCACTGAAATGGAGCCCAGTACATTCCATGCATGTGTGAGTGTGTCAAAACAAGTCCTACTCTTACGCATAACCGTAATGCACTGATGAAAACATCTTTAATAGACAAGGATCTGACCAAGCCACACACCTGCTGCATCCTGCCTCCTTCCTCACTGTTCCCACCCTTGCAATTGAGCTTCCAACATCTTTGAATTAGCATGCTTGCCTCATCCCTATGACTTTGTACCAGCCTTTCCTCATACAGGTGTCTTGTCTTCTGAATGACTGAGTCTCATCGTTCTGGTGTCAGTGTAAGGGTCCTTTGATAGAAAACCTTCTGCAATCATTCCCAGTGGGCATCCTGTCATTGAAACACTTGTCACTTGCATTATAATTGTTTGGTCACATGCCATCCCTACTATGTGTATACATGCTTCTGTTGTGTTCAAGACGCCCATGGACCCTGACAGAGTCGATAGCCCACTGATACAGCTTGTTTCAACACTGATAGAAACTTAGTAAGCATTGCCATCTCTGGAGATTCAGTGAGGATCGCATTTACTATTAAGGTAAAATTCAAATGTTAGATGGGCTTCAGATTATATGAGTCTGCAAATCTTTGGGAACTCTTAGCTTCTGAGAAAATGGGTTGACAAATATAAGTACCTCTAGTTAACGGACTTAAAGAAGTGATACAGAGAACACTTAGACTCCTTCAGGGAAGCCAGAAGAACAGCTGTTTTCTTATGCTTTACTTTTTGTCCATTTTCTTTTCCCTTTTTACTTATTTCTTTGACTTTACATTATTTGGGTCTTTCGTGAGAGATGAGATCCACTCTCAAGCCCAGGTCACTAGGTTTATAAAGGATGATAAGGCCCGTCATGGGGCGGGGAGGGAGTAGGAGAGAGTTGAGGGTAGCATTGCACAGCTGACTGACATGGAATTCCCCCAAACCCACATTAAAAGGGTCTTATCTTTCATGGGATCTGACTAACAAGTCTTCTCTTGCTTAGATTAACTATGCTTTGGACATTTTGAACATTTTCTCAAAAGTCATGTGTTTATTTTGGTTTTAAAGATTCAGAGAAAAGTTAATGAATTTTCCAGAGATGAGATAATTTTAACATTTTTAAAAATACCCTTTTTATACTCAATGAAAGCTTTCTTAAACTGCTTGAAAACTGTCAATTAGTGCCTGAAACTTAAATTTTCCTTGGACATTAATGTCCTTGGGTGAAAACAACTTTTGGTTATATCCCTACGGAGTAAACATGACCTTCATCTGATCTTTCTCCATTTACTACCCGCAGCACTCAGAGAACGGCACTGCATCCACCTTCAGTGGGTGCTGCACAAGGACATTTCCATCAGCCTTGACAGCAAAACCCTCCTAAAACGCTGACTGACGCAGTGACCGCACAGGCTACATAACCACGCATTATTCTCAGTGAGACTTCAAATGTGAAAATGCATTTTGTCTCCACTGGAAACAGCTAAACCTTTTCCAAAATGTGTCTGCTAAGGACAAGTGGTCCAAGGAAAGGTCCGTGCACAAGTTCACATTTAGAAACAATATGACAAATCAAAAAAGTGAGTCATATCTCAGGCCATGGGGATGGAGACTGAGAGAGGGAGGTGAGTTCAAGACCAGCAGTGCTTATCTCCACTGACCACACTGCTGTGACGGAATACTCCTGCATCCCACACCCAACACACGCTCAGCCTCCCACATAACACACCAGTACGTGTCACGTCATCTGCTTCCTGGTTGCCAGGGCAATGCAGCTGATGCCTGTCACATCGAGCTGGGTGGGGAGAACAGAGGTGAAGCTCTCTTCTCCAGTGATGCTCCTGAGTCACCGCCTTGCCAGTTTTGAGGTTAACCCAGAGAATTGTCCTAATAGTTTCTGCCAAGCACCCTTCACCTCCTTATTCCGTAGACTATAAATCATGGGGTTCAGCATGGGTGTCAAAATGGCATAGAAGAGAGAGATCAGCTTCTCCTGAAGGACAGAGGGGCTGGAGTGGGGCTGGGCGTAGGTGAAAATGGCCATGCCGTAGCACAGGGCAACCACGGTGAGGTGAGAGGCACAGGTGTGGAAGGCTTTCCTCCTTCCCTGTGTAGACCGGATCTTCAGGATGGTGGAGATGATCTGGATGTAGGACAAGAGGACCAGGAAGAAGGGCGTCATGAGCAGCACTATGCTAGAAACCACGATGGCAACTTCATTGGAGGAGGTGTCCACACAGGCCAGCCTGACCACAGCTAGGAGTTCACAGGATATGTGATCAATATACTTGTTTGTGCACATGGGCAGCTGGAACGTGATGGTGGTCTGCATGAGAGAGTTGATGGAGCCACTGACCCAGGACGCGATGGCCAACCGAGTGCACAGTCCCCCATGCATGATGACTGAGTACCGCAGGGGGTCACACACTGCCACATAGCGGTCATAGGCCATCACTGCCAGCAGAACAAACTCAATCCCACCCAAGGCCAGGGAGAAAAATAACTGGGCAGCACAACTCAGGAACGGGATGCCTTTGTGTTCCGCGAGGAAGTGTACCAGCAGCTGAGGGACGATGCTTGTGGCATAGGACACATCCACCAGGGAGAGGTTGGTGAGGAAGAAGTACATGGGAGTGTGGAGCCGGCTGTCCAGTCGGATCAGGAGAACAATGAGGAAGTTCCCCAGCACGGTCACCAGGTACATGGCCAAGAGCAGGACAAAGAGGGAGACTTGAGTGTCCCAGTCACTGGACAGTCCGAGGAGGATAAATTCACTCTCCCATGTCTGGTTATATGTTCCCATTAAAAAATGTTAATCTGTAGTGAAATTGAGAAATAACAAGAGATATTTATCAAGAAATACAAGAAAAAGTTTTTATGCCTTTATAAAGGCCATTGTGTCTTGCTCAGTCCTTCAGATCATCCAAGACTATCAACCAAGAAGTCGGGCTGGATCCCCACGTGTTTTACAGATCCACTTTGCATCTGAAAGGCAGTGGGGCGTCTCCATGAGGACACAATTTGGCACCAGGATGTCAGTTACAGCCTGGTGAGAAAGTGCTGCCTTTCCAGAGCTCTACCATTTTACTCCCCTCCGTCCAGGCCAAAGAGAATGGCCGTGAGGACTGCAGGTCAAACACCAAGCAGGGAAGGAGAACACAGATGGCAGGTTAAAGAACTATCTTGAGTATGTCAACTAAACCCATCTCGGGAAAATACATAAGCATTAGATTCTCTCCTTAGAGTTCAACCAACCCCAGGATTTTTCCTATGAGTTAGTCATCTAATCCTCCTTTAATAAACAATAAAATCCTAATTTATGTTTTTGGGTCATATCATCCTCGTGTTCAACAAACCTCAAAGCATACCTCTCCTCATGTTTTGAGATGTCTCTTTTCTCCTCAAAAACCATCCACACTGCCTGCTCAGAACGTGGGGAAGAATGATCTACCCCTTAGACCTAAGCACCATGACAGAAGGATCTCTTTTGTCAAGTCTTATGAATTATGGTGAATGTAGAGTAGTCACTGTGGCCTTAGTGAAGAGAATACCACGTGACAGCATAAGAAAGGTATCAGGGCTGTAGGCACGGCTCCGTGGCAGAGGGCACACTCGGCATGAGGAAGGCCCTGAGTTCAATACCCAGCACAAAAAGCAAATACAAATGCCATAGGAAGATTCTGCTAAAAACTATCCCCTTAAAGGCCCTTCACTAATGCTTGGAGTGTATTGTGTTTATGTTGAGCATTGTCCTTTCTGTGGAGCATTTAAAAATGAAATAATGTTAAACAAAAATAAAAATAGAAGTACCTAAACTCATTATGAACTAGCGTATTGAATTAAACTGGTCCTTTAAAATAATCACATATGAGTAGAAAACAGGAACTTTAAATGTGAATAACACTAAAACTCCAGCAAAAGTCAGAGAAGAGGTGTGGAGAGCAAATATTAAAATTTCTCTTAAAATATGACCTTGATGGACATGGCGAAATCAAGCGATGTATTGATTCACATATTGCTTTTTTGTCTGGTAAAAGTACTCAAGGTCTATACAATAAATGCATATAATTTTTATTTGTCAAATTATAAAGTGAAAAAATATTACCTTTTGTTGGCCCTACTTTAAAGTACCTCCACGTGCCGTCTACCATTATCCAGTAAGTATCTGTTGTGGAAAATATCAAGACTCAGTTGTTCTCTCTATGACAAAGAAACGAAGACCAAAAATAGTTGTTCAGATTCTTCACACAAACCTTTTTCTCCATGACACAATACGCCTAATTTAAAAGTTAAATTTCCAATCAACCTTTTTTAAATAAAGAAAATCTTTTTGTTGTTTCCATTGAAACTCTTACCACTTTAATTACTGTATGTCTGGATTCCTCCTCTAAATCTCCTTCTCCAAAAATAAGGCAGAATTCATCCATGATATTCATAATAATCCTTCTCTTCCCCTTCTGTTTTAATCTTTCTCGTTCCCCCTGTTAGTTCTAAAGTTTAAAATTGAGAAATCCATACAACACACACACACACACACACACACACACACACACACATACCACTAACTCTCTAGCTTTTGGAAAGCAGAATTTGCTATATTTGTTTTAAAACTTAGAAGATTTTCAACATTCACGCTCATATTTCTGATTCAAAGTCCCTAGCAAACCAGATTAGTGCAGTTTCTGTCCCCCCAAAAGCCTATTTACTTTGTGTTCTTTTAAGAGCTCTCAAATGTTCATCAGCATCTGAAAAAAAAAAAAATGAACATTTCTACTTCAGTCTAGGTTAAAGTTGTTTTCTAAAGAGTTCTCCCTCCAACCAAATGATGTCTGGTAGAAGTCAAGAGCCCTCAACCCCTTTGGCTCCAGGGCTCAGAAATCACCTGAGACTAGTTTAGGTTCCAAGGGAAGCTACCGAGGAAGTTCATAAGTGCCCTCAAATTAGCTCCTGCAAAGACCTAAGGACATGTGGTGGCTGCACCAGCAGCGCGGGGCCACCAGACTCCCCTCGGGGGCTTCGTGCATTAGGGTGTTAATTGCTGTCACCACTCCCAGTTCTCAAGAGAAACGTTTCCACGTTGCCCTTCTTCTCCCCTTGGTAGGTGTTCATCCTCCCTCCAAAACGCAGCTGAAGCCTTAGGCTATTCTGAACTGTCATAGAAGTCTGCTTCATGAGTTGTTAGGATGTTTTCCTGGAGCCCAAACCAAACTGTTAGCCCTGGCACTCCTAGTCTAGCGTGTCGTTGTCCTGAATCCTTGCCAGGTGAACCATTTGGCTCTAGGATGCCATTACGTCACTTCTGTAGATGAAAGGGTTTTGGTTTTGCTTCAGACCCTACAGTTATGTGCAAAGAATACCTTTAGGCATTGCAAGTGTTTAATAATCCTGCTATTAAAGTTCCAAAAATCATAGAGACACATTTTTTAAGATTCCAAATAAAATGTATGTAAAGAGGTTTTTATGATCTATAGGGGAGAAGAGGAAAAGCACAAGATCATCAAGAATCCTGAACACGAAATTGTTAACTTTCTGTACCCATTTAAATGTTTAATATTTATGAAGAGTTTCGATATAATTTTTGAAGAACGGAGTCACATTATAATTCTATGATATTCCTTTTTGCCTCATGCACTTTTACATGAATCATTTATTCATTAGTCATTCAACTACCAAGTCAAATACTCAGTCATGCTTCTACCTATCTGTCCATTCTTCTTCCCAGTTATCTACCACCATCTCAATTTCCACCCATTCACTTTCACATCTGCTCATTCACCTGTTCTTGCATCCCAACATCCACCTGCCAACTCATCTATTTCTCAAATATCCATTAATTGCCTGCTAATCTTATATGCTCAAGGTATCAAACATCTGGATGGCCACTGTCTGTCATATTACCATGGCTTCTGATACTACAGCACTAGGTGTCTTTGACAAAGTTTCTGTATCATTCCAGACAATAGAAAGTACATATTCTCCTCATTCCCACATCTAATTTAAAAGCTCCAATTAAATTGAAAGAATTGGTTGGTGTTTTCTTAGCAGCATGGAGGTATAATTCCATGACAATAAGGACTTTAGTCTGTCTCCGGAAGTTCTCATCTCTACTGGTTTTTTTTCCACTCAGCTGAGGGCAATGAAAGTAAATTCCCAAATTCTAAGTTTCCCATCTAAAAAAAGTGGAAGTTATCGAAACAGACAGTAGAATGTTGGCTCCCTGAGGCTGAGGGGCAGGGATGGGTAGAGAGAGGGAAAATGTTGGTTATAGGTTACGAAGTTTTAGTTAGACAGGAAGAATACATTTTAGTGATCCACTGCACAGCACGGTAGCATAGTTAATAACAATTATTATATATTTCAAAATTACTAATAGAGCAATTTTTAAATATTCTCTACAAAAATATAAGTAAGTCAGGTGATGGATATGTTTGACAAACTCTTCCTATAATTTGTATATATATGTATATATTAATCAAAGCATCATATTATAGCCCATAAATATACAGTTATTATTTGTTGATAACTATTTTTTTAAAAAATACTCTTGGGGCTGGGGAGATAGCTCAGTCAGTAGAGTGCTTGCCTTGTAAGCACAAGGTCCCCCTCAAAAAAAAAAAAAAAAAATATATATATATATATATATATACTCTTGCATAAAATCTACCTCTTATTGAATCTTTAACATTTAGCAAGTTATATGATCTCCTACTTCAAAAAATCTATTGCATAGATCCTTTTTATTATTAATACTCATGACCTCTATTATTTTAACACTTTGTTCAAAAGAGCCACCTAGTTTAGTGTCTTTCAAGTTGTGATAGGCTTTGTTTCACACACAGTTACTGAATTGCAAACTATGCAGATAGGATTCAGCAAACTGTGTTATAAGGAGGCACTCAGTGTTTTTCATAAAATAAAATGTGAGAAATCCTGGAACAATTCATTCTGTAGACCACCTTCATATTGATCTTTCAGGGCGACACTTTATTCTAACACTAGCCAGTTCAAAAGTAAAGTCATCAATAACTCCAATACCAAATCTCAGCTCAACTGAGTGAAGTATTTCAAAGCAGACTGCAATCTAAGTTTCTCCTTACTTCCTCCCCCATATAAACCACACTTATCGCTACAATTTTTGCTGTTCCCCAAACAGGAAATATATTCTTTTCTGCAAAGAAAGGTTACCTCATAGATGTCTATCTGGAAATTGAATCTATTCTTTCAATAGCATTTGTGACCAACACAGTAATATTTATTATGACTTCATAGGCTCGGGTTTGCAGGAAGAGCACCACTGGGAAATAACCTCCAACAATTTAACCCCATGCTAAGCAAAGGTAGCATAAACAAATTTAAATTTGTTGGTGTCAAGGAAACAATCATAGTGACAACAAACCCCAAATCCAATGCAATTTCTAATTGCACCGATTCCCACATCCCTCCCACACACTACTTGTTTAAGAGCCTATTATACAAAAGTCAATAATATATGACTTTTATATATGAACTATCATATAGGAGATTTAAATAACTTATTAATAAATATAAGTATCTAGTAGAAAAGGTAAACAACCTGCATAAATGCATGAGGTCTTTCAGCAGAGAAATGAAAATTATACTGAAGTATCAAATGGAAATATTAGACATGAATAATAAAATAATAGAGGGAAGATTGTTTTGACAAAGTTATGAGTAGAGCCAATAGAACTGGGAAGAAACAGCGAGTGTAAGGATACATCAAAATAATAGCAAAACTGAAGTACAAAGAAAAAAATTATAACAAGAAGAGAGTATCCAAGACTGTGACAATATGAAGCAATCTTACAAATATAACTGGAAAATTCAACAAAATTGAGATAGAAGAAGAAATACTTACAGACATAGTAGTAAGAAAAATAGTGAAATCATAGCACAAATACAAGAATATCAGTCCTTTCCCAAAAAATCTAAAACACAAACCAAAAACTAGGCATATCAGATTCAAACTGCCATAAAAATCTCAAAATAAAGTAAAAGTCTTGAAAGATAACAGGAGAAAAGAAGACACATCACATACAGAAGAAAGATTCAAATTAAAGCAGACTTCTTGTCAGAGACTATGCTAGCCAGAGGACAATGGAGTGACATTTAAAGTCCTAAGAAAAGCAAAATAATGCAGTGGGGTGGAAGAGGGAAGCTATCAACTGAAAATTCTATGTGTAAAAAAATACCTCTTGAGAGTTAAGGAGAAATAAAGACTATTCCAGATAACCATGAACTTAACAAATTCACTATCTCAAATGGACACAATCAGAAATACTGATGAAAGCACTTGAGTCACAGAAAAACAGTACTACAGAGAAAACTGGATCTAGGTTTTAAAAATGAAGAATACTGGGGGAGGTTAAAAAAAATTTAACATGCCAAATAATTGACTTTTTAATGTTGTAAACTTAAATGCACTTCAGTGTCTGCATATTATGCTAATGTAAAATGTGTGCCAACAAAAACAGAAAAATGAGAGAAAGGAAATAGTAATTTTCTACCTTGAGGTCATATGCTATATATTGAGTGATGATCTACCATTTTAGATATATTGGAATTAATTAAAATACACATTATGCATTCTAGAGAAAACTTGACAACTTTTAAATGACACAAATATAAGATAATAGTAAAGATGAAAATGAATCACAATAAATGCATAAATGATTGGAAAATGATGTGAGAATAAAAGAAAAAGTGGAAAAAGAACATGCAAAACAATTAGTAAAAAATCTAGCAAGATGGAAGATTTTAATCAAAACACACCATTAATTACAATAAATGCAAGTGGTATAGCTAAGCACACTGCTTAAAATAAAGAAATTGTCTTAATAGTAGAAAATGTTAGTATTAACCATTTCCTATCTGTAAGAAAATGACTTTAACTATAAAGACACTGATATATTGAGAGTAAAAATGGAAAAAGACAAACCACAGAAACACAAATCAAAAGAAAGCTGAAGTAGCTACACCCAAGTAGACTTAAGAACAAACCAGGCACGGTGGCACACATCTGTAATCCCAGTCACTCAGGAGGCTGAGACAGGAGGATCACAACTCAGCCAGTCTCAGCAACTTAGTGAGACCCTGTCTCGAAATTTTTAATAAGAATACAAGAGGGCTGGGGAGATAGCTCAGTCGGTAGAGTGCTTGCCTTGCAAGCACAAGGCCCTGGGTTCAATCCCAAGGACCACAAAAAAAAAAAAAAAAAAAAAAAAAAGAATACAAGAAAAAAAACTGTTATATTCTAATTAAACATCTTGGTCCTTCAACTCTTAATCTACAAGAAATAACTACCTTACAAAAATGTTAGATGAATCAAAATGCAGTCTGTAAAAAATTTAAAAATAAATAAATAATTAAAGAAAAAAGAATGTTAGGAGGATCCAAGATGGCAGATTAGAGGGAGGCTGCATTTCTTATTGCTCCATAGCTCGGGTTTCAAGCAGAGGATATCTGTTTCTCCCTGAGGCAGTGTTTGCTGCTTGTTGATCCCCTGCTGTTTACCCCATTTGTCCACTGTGATCACCTGCAGTCTGCCAGCATATCGATGCCTTTTTGAGTGCAGATCACTCACTGACTGGCACCTATCATCTGCCATTTGCCCATTTGCCTGTCTCTTGCCTGCCCATCGCCTGCCTTTCACCTACTCATCACCCATTGCCCGTGGTCCACCTGCAGATCATCCAACAGTAGCCTGCAGATGACAGCAGACTGCTAGCAGATGGTCAGCTTCCTGCTGTTGCCTGGAAGTCCATTGCCACAGCACCTGCAGGTTTGGTTATATGTGGTTCCCACCATTTTGAGACAACAGCCAGGACCTGCAGGACCCCTGACCTGACTGGCCAAGCCCCGTCTCTAGGACCCATCAGCTCAGCTGACTTCACCTTGCCTCCAGGACCCCCAGACTGATCACGCCCTGCCACCAGGATCGGTGGCCGATCATGCCCACGTGCCCGAGCTGCAGCTCCCCATTTGCCAACATATTTGGAAGCCAGTGTGGCCATCTTGGATTATCCTGGAAACGGAAGCTCCCATCTTTAGGTGGGGCAAATCTTATCCTGAGATGCCTGCTGGAGACTGAAAGCTCATTGTCAGTCAGGTACCTCTAATGCATCAGCCTACTAAAGAGTGGGAGGTTTGAATACTATATGACTGCTATAGTGTAGATATTTTTTTCTTTTGTTCCTCCTTTTTGAAAATTTTTAAGTTTTTATTTCTTTACTTTTCTTGCTCTATTTTCCTTTTGTTTTCCTGTTTCCTCAGTCTTTTTCTCCCTTTATTCAAGCTAACAACCAACTGCTTTTGATTACACTTTCACTTTTTCTATGATCTAGAACTTTTATATACTCTTTTCTTATCCCATTAACAGTTACAACCTACATGCCTCCCCATCCTCTTTGTCCTCCATTTGAAACTGCAGACCTTATTGCAAATCTATTTGTTATACTGTAAGATAATAATTGAACTCATCCTCTCTGTTTATTATGACAATATTGTTAATGTATTCATAGGGGTTATTTGGTTTAGGGCTGCAGATTGTTCTGGGTACTGCTAATGTTGATCTACCCCTTAAAGAAGAGGTTTTGGAAACCTATAGGGTCACTATAAGCCTATGGGGGGGAAACTGTAATACCCCAGATCTGCACTGCTAGAGGGGAAGATACATACATGAACAACATGAAAAACCAAGGGAAGAAAATGTTCCAAACAAACCTAGATTCTATATTAATAGAATCCACTGACAGCATGGTAGAAGAAATGTCAGAAAAGAAGTTTATAATATACATAATTAAAATGATTCATGAGGAGGAGGTTTTTTTTTTTTTTTTTCCTCCACATCTGAGGTGCCAGGGATTTGAACAGTGGCCCTTGTGCATGCTAGGTGAGCACTCTCCAAAGCGAGTTATTTCTTCAGCTTTGTAAAATGATTCATGAAGCAAAGGATGAGATAAGAGAACAAATGCAGACAATGAATGATTTGTTACGCCACCTGCAATTCCCTTCACTGCTTGACAAGAATTCCGCCTAGTAATAAAGGTGTTTGCAAAGTCTCATCGTATTGGGAATTTGGTTGTGGACTTTCCTTCCTTGCTTGCTTAATATGTGTAGGTTTACTATTAATATTTTTTTGTGTTTTCCCTGAAAACAGGGGTCTTAACAGAACCAGGGTTAAAACATAAAAACCAGACTTCTAATGGAACAGTGATTTCAGATTTAGTCATTTGTAATGAAACTTTGAGTAACCAAGAATGTTATGAGAAAATACAAAAGTAGATTCTAGCTGCCGATCCCCTGTTGACTACTCTCAGATGACCTGAAGTATGTAGGTGAATAACTCCAACCGCATCAGGAATGATTAACAGGAACAGAAGAAATAAAGAAAATAGAGTTTCTACAGTTAAAACGCCTTATGACAATGCTTATTTAATTAATGGAAAGCCATGACATCCTTACAGAGGGATGCCTCTTAAGCCCCCGGATTTAGACCCTCCTTTATCTCCCACGGGATATTTAGATGTAAAATCAGGGCATGTTATAATCTGGTTTGAAAGTATACATACAAGAGTGCAAGATATTCCATTTCTTAACGATTAGGATTTACTAAGTGCTGTAAATATTATTGACCACCTATCCCCCAGAGAAAAAGTTCCTCAATACTAAGTTCACACAGTAGAAGATGATGTCATATTATTGTTAGCTTAAACTGTCTAGCACTTATTAACCACAGCAGTAGCCACAAAACTGACATTTACTCAACCCTGATGAACTTGCTTTAACCTTTATGACTAGTTAAGCAATATTAATATGTCTTATTGTTTAGTTATAGGTTATCAGGAGTAAGCAATTACTAAAAATAATTAGAATACTTCATTGCCTGGTCTAGTAGTGATTACACAAGATATTTTTGTGATTTTTCCTTGTGATCTTTTTCTGTTCTGGAAAAACATGTGTAACTGTCAATCTTTTAATATATAAAAAGCTGGCTGGGAAAAATAAAATTTATAACTTAGCATCCATTCCTTGAGTTTGTGTTGCTTTGTTCTCCACCTCGCTGACGCCTCCTCCATCACCTGTGACCACTACGACCCCTGCTAGGGCTGGACCCCGGCAATGATCACTCCAATAAACAGATGAAAGAGCAACTGCAGGAAGCAAAAGATCATTTCAACAAAGAGATAGAGATTCTCAAAAAAAAAAAACCAAACAGAAATCCTTGAAATGAAGGAAGCAATAAACCAAATTTTAAAAAATGTTAGGAATGAAAAACAAACAAAAAACTCAACCAAACCAAACCAAACAAATCAAATAAAAATAAGACAAAAAAACAGGTCTGAATTTGTATAAATGTCCATGATCCATTCAAGTCACAATTGAAGAGTAAGTAGAAAAAAATAAAAAATTAAAAAAAATTTTTGAAAACACAATAATATAGAGGATTTTGCTGAAAAATAAACATTTTTTTCCATTAGATTTTCAAATATTCTTCTTAGATGTGATAGTTAGTATTGCCCGAGTGATGGGAAATCCCGAGGGCAAGGCTCTTGGGGATGGGATCTAGGTTTTGTGAGCTTTCAAGCTCTTCCTTGGATTGTTTGAAGATTTTAAATCAGCTTATCTCCCTGGTGGAGCAGGTGTTGGGCCATGCTGGGAGACTGTCCCCCAGGGAAAACCCCTGGGTTTCACTTGTGCAGTGGGGTGTCAATTATATAAGCAACAATAAACATTGGCAAGGATGTGGAGGAAAGGTTCACTCATACGTTGCTGGTGGGACTGCAAATTGGTGCAACCACTCTGGAAAGTAGTATGGAGATTCCTCAGAAAACTTGGAATGGAACCACCATTTGACCCTGTTGTTCCACTCCTTGGTTTATACCTAGTGAACATAAAATCAGCATGTTACAATAATGCAGCCATTTCAATGTTTATAGTAGCTCAATTCACAAAGTGAAGCTATGCAACCAACCTAGGTTTGTTCAACAGGTGAATGGATAAAGAAAATGCGATATATACAGACTATGGAATATTACTCAGCCTTAAAGAAGAATGAAATTATGGCATTTGCCTATAAATGGATGGAACTGGAGACTGTCCTGCTAAGTGAAATAAGCCAAAAAACAAATGGCAGAATGTTCTCTCTGATATGTGGATGCTAATTCACAACAAGGGAGGGGAAGATTAAAAGTTCAATAGACTAGACAAAGGGAAATGAAGGGAAGGGAGGGAGGATGGGAATAGGAAAGACGGTATTTTTCCTATCCACATATATGAATACACAACCAATATAACTCCACATCATGTACAGCCACAATAATGGGATCCTAATTGGAACAAGTTAGACTTATTCTATGTATGTATAATATTTCAAAATGTACTCAATCATTTTAATTTTTTTAATTTTAAAAAGGAGGCTTAGGATGTGACTCAGTGGTAAAGCACCCCAGGGTTCAATCCCTGATACCAAAATAGAAAAAAAAAAAAAAAAGAACAAAATAGTATTAGTAATAAAGAGATACAGTGCCTAATGAAGAAGTATTAATAATTCAAAGGCCATAACAATCCTAAATGTATATGTATATAAAAAGAGGTCTTGGAAATTAATAAAGCAAAAACTGATGGGAATTAAAGGAAACAAATCCACAATTTTAATTCAACATTTCAACATCTCTCTCAGTAATCAATAGAATAAGTACAGAGAAATAATAGCATAGAAAAATTTGTATAGTATTATCAAATAACCTGATCTAATTGACATTTATAGCACATTCCACCCAACAGCAGATTAAATGTCCATTTGAAGGGCACTCTTAATATTCACTAAGATCAACCACATTTTGAGCTGTTTTTAAAAAACATCTCAAAGTACTTTTAAAATACCTAAACAATGCAGAATATGTCCTCATATCAAAATAAAATAGAAATCAATAACAGAGACATGCAACACTTTCAAATATTAGAAAAATTAAGGAGGTTACTTCTAAATAAACCACAAGTAGTAAAAATTACAAATGAGATTAGAAAATACCTAAATTACATGAAAATGAAAAAGAAATTAAAATTTGCAAGCTACAACTAAAATGGTGCAGAGAAGGAAATGTGGAATATTATGTATTTATAAGTTTATATGAGAAAACAAGGGATGTTCTATGTCAATATTTTATTCTGCCTGTTAAAAAAAAATCCATAAGAACAACTGAAAATGAAATAAGCAGAAAGAAGGACAAACTAAATTAAAAGCAGAAATAAATAAAGTTGATTAAAGGAAAAGAAGAACAAAAAGCACAATCCAGCGCATGAAAGGATGGAATTGATCAGTTTATCTTAATTGACCAAGCCAGAGGGAGAGAGGTGGGAAAAGAAAGAGAGAGAGAGAGAGAGAGAGAGAGAGAGAGAGAGAGAGAGAGAGAGAGAGAAAGAGAGACAGACACAGAGACAGACACAGAGAGACAGAGACAGAGAGAGAGAGAGAGAATACAAATAACCAATAGCAGGGAGAAAGGGGGAACAACCCTATAAATTTTACAGACAAGAAAAAGATAACTAAAAGAATATTTCAACATTAAAAATACCCAGAAATTTGAAAACTGAGATAGAATGGACAAATTCCTTTAAATACACATAGTACCAAAGCTTACTTTAGTAGAACAGTCTGAATAATTATGTGTCTATTAAAAATCAAGCTCATTAAAACCTTTCAACAAATAAAATTTCAATGGTTTCACTTATAAATAATCCAAATATTTAAGAAAAAATATTACCAATTTCACACAACAGAAGAAGAGGGAACAACTTGTAATTCTTTTATGAGGACAGTCTTAACTTTGAAAGCAGCATCTGACAAAAAAATTATAAGAAAAAAATTCTGCGAAGCTCTATTTCACATGAAGATAGAAACAAATTCATAACAACATATTACTAAATTGAATCAAAGAATATTACAAATGATAACAGTTATTTCCAAGGGGTTTTTGTATTGAAATGCCAAGCTAATTCATTATTTAAAAGCCAATCAATATATTTTGCAATTTCATCAATCTGAAGAAGAAAAACCATAGAATCTTCTCAATAAATGCAGAAGAATTATGAGACAAAATTCAACATCTATTCATGATAAAAACCCTCAGCAAATTAAGATAAGGGAACTTCCACAAACCAATAAATAGCATCTATAAGAACCTATAATCAAACATGAAAATTATGAAAGATTAAATCCTTTCCTGCTAAGATCAGGGATAAGGTCCCCTTCTCAGTATTCCTGTTAACACTGAACTACAGGTCCTGGGCTGTTTGGTCTGTCCACAGAAATAAAGTGCAACTAACTGTTAAAGGAAGAAATAATTATTTTTCTATTTGCAGATGACACCATTATCTATATAGAAATCCCAATTAAAATTACTGAGCCTATTTAAAGAATTCAAAAAAAAGAACGCTAATCACTAACATGAAAATACATGAAAGTATAAAACTGGCAAAAATCTGCGTGCAAATTCAGATACTCTAATGCTGTAAGGGTGGTTTAAATTACTTGTATCTTCAGTTGTTTCGGATCCTGTGGTTAACACTGTAGTCCATTGTGAGTGTACTTTTGTGTATGGTGGGAGACATCTTTTAGACCTCTAGCTTTCCCAAAACCACATATTGAAGAGACGATCCTTCCCCTATTCCTCGCACATTCATTGAAAATCATTTGACCACAAGTGTGTGTTTCTGGTCTCTATTCTGTTCTATGTGAGTGAGTTAGTGTGTGTGTGTGTGTGTATGCCAGTACCATATTGTTTCAGTTATTAATGTTTTATTACAAAATTTTGAATCAGGAATATTGATGCCTCCAACTTTGTTTTTTTCTCAGAGTGCATTGACTATTCAGGGTCTTTCATGTTTCCATACAAACAGTGTTTATTTTCTTTTCTGTTTCTATGAAGAATGTCATTGAGATTTTGATAGAGATTGTATTGAATCTGCATATTGCTTTTGATGGTATAGACTTTTAATAATATGATTTCTTCCAATCCATGAGCACAGAATATCCCTCTATTTATTTGTCTTGAATTTCTTTCATCAATGTTTTACAGTTTTCATTGCATATGTATTTCACCTCCCTAGTTAAATTTATTCCTAAGAATATATTGATGCTATCGTAAATGAGATTTTCTTGATTTATTTTGCAGTTAGGTTATGAATGTATAAAAATGTTATTGATTTTTATGTTGATTTTGTATCCTACAACTTTCTGAATTCATTTATTAGTTCTAACAAATTTTTGTGAAATATCTGTTTTTGGTTTTGTGTATGTGTATTTTACATATGTTTTACATGTATTTATAGGTATATACAAATATGAAATACATTATTATACATATACATATAATCATGTCATCTGAAAAATAATTTTTCTCCTTCCTTTCCAGTTAGTACTTCTTTCTCTTCTCTGATTTCTCTGCTAGTACTTTGAATACTACATTGAAGACAATTGACAAAAATGGGTGTCTTTGCTTTGTATTTTAATAGTTGGTATTTTTCTAAAAATTTATCCATTTCCTTAAAGTTATCCAATTCAGTGGTATACAATTGTCCAAAATAGCCACCTACAATCTTTTTAATTTCTGTGATGTCATTATTTTTCATTGACATGCACTTTGTTGTATTTAGTATTTTATTTTTTGTCATAGTTAAACTAGCGAAGGATAGTTCAACTTTGCTTATTTTTTTCAAAAAGCCAACTCAATTCCATTGATTCTTTCCATTGGTTTTCTGTTGTCTGATTTATTTCTGTTATAATTTTTATTTCCTTCCTTCTGCTAATTTTGGATTTAAACCATTCTTTTTCTAGTTCTTTGAAGCAAAATGTTATACTATTTGGGATCTTTCTTATTTTTTAATGTAGACATGAATTATCATAAACTTTTTTCTTAGAACTGCTTTTGCAGCATCCCAGAGGTTTTAATATGATGTATTTCCATTGTCTTATTTTTTCATTCCCATTTTAATTTCTTCTTTAACTCATCTCTTGTTTAGGAGCATGCTATTTAATTTCTGTTGGGGGCTATGATATGCGAACTCGCGGAAGATGGCGCCTGGCCCCTAGCCAGAAGCTGTTTTGATCACATTGAAGGTATTCGTGCACAGGTATTCTCAAGTGCTCCTGCTTGCACCTGCTCATGATTGGGCAGCTGGCTCCTCGCCTGATCTCAACTGGCGTGGCTCCGCCCTCCGCCTCTTGGAGGGAATATAAGCGGACAGTAGGTAGTAGAGAAAGAGCAGCACCATGCAGAGAAAAGTGACAAGGAGTAAGGAGCGACAGTAAGAGGAGCAGCTAGCAGAAAGAAACAGAGAAGCCATTAGCATAAAGGAAGAAGAAGAAGCGGCAAGCAGATAGAAACAGCGAGTAGGGGCAGCGGTAGAAGATAGAGCGGAGAGCGTAGAACTGAGAACACATCTTTAGGTTGCAGATCACAGATTGCAGTACTGGGGACACATCCCTAAAGCACCCTAGGTAGACAGACCCTTAGTTCACAGGATGCAGGACGCACCTTTAAGATTTCTGAAAGTGTAGTCTTTCTCTTAAGCAAAATCTTTCTGTCTTATGCAAAGCCTCTCTCTCTCTCTTTCTCCTATCAAAGCAATCAAATCTCAGTTCCTCTATCCTCTATACCAGCGCAAAGTGTTGCTGCAGGCGGTGACAAATTGCCATGGGTGGCGACAAATTTCCACATTTTGATTTCAAGTTTCATACCAAATGATAGTAGATATTCTTCTTCCACTTGTTGAGATTTGCTTCAGTGTCTAACATTTGGTCTCTCTCGAGGAATGTTCCATTACACTGAAGAAAAATATGTATTCTGATGCTGTTGGATGGAATTTGGTAAAAAGTGCAATTTGAGTACAGTTTTTACTTACTACTTTTCATCTGGTTGATTTATCTATCATTTAAAGTGTTGTACTAAAGTCCCCTACTATTATCATGTTGCTATCTACAGCTCCTTTTTGCCTACTAATATTGGCTTTATGTATTAGGTACTTCCATATTGAGTGCATTTATATTTACAATTATTATGTCCTCTTGACTAATTGTCCACTCTGTCAATGACCTTCCTTGTCTCTGGTGACAATTTTTTACTTGAAGTCTGTTTTATATCTTGGTTACCATTTGTGAGGAACATCTTCTTTTCATTCCTTTCATTTTTAGTGTAGATGTGTCAAAGCTTAGGCAGGTCTCTTGTAAGTAGCATATGGTTAGATTATGTTGATTATCCTTTTAGCTTCCCTGTTGCTTTTGATTGAAGAAGTTCATCCATTTATATTCCAGGTTATTATTGATAGGAAAGGGTTTATTACTGCTATTTTATTACTTGTTTTCTGGTCATTTTTTAGAATATGTATGTAATAACCCTTATCTGAAATGCTTGTGACCAGAAGTATTTTAGAATTCATACTGTTTGGATCTTGGAATATTTGTGTATAGGTAATGAACTATTCTGAGAGTTTTAACAGTTTGATTATAACATGCCTTGGAGAGAATCTCTTTGGATTGTATCTATATGGCACCTTTGAACTTCATGCCCATATCTGTTACATGACTTGGGTAACTTCAAACTAAGATTTTATTAAATGAGCTTCCTTTCCCTTTCCCTATTTCTTCTCCTTCTGGAGTAAATATTTGTTCACTTGATGATGTCCATAAGCTCCAAAGACTCTTTGTTCTTTTTCATTCTTTTGTTTCTTTTGCTTCTTGAGACTTCTCTTCAAGTTGGTTCAGTCAGCATTATTTGCATTTTTAATTAATGGAATCCTTTAGCTCTAATATTTCTATTTGGTTCTTCTTTACCACATCTATCTCTGTGTTGAATTCCTCATTCAAATCATGAGTTGCTTTTCTGATTTCATTTAAGTGCTTCTTTGTATCTTTTTATATCTCAATGGAATGTTTTTTTTTTTTTTTTCGGATCAGTAAGCAGTTTTTATTTTTTTATTATTTATATTTTTTGTTTTTTTTATTCTATTGTAAACAAATGGGATACATGTTGCCTCTCTGTACATGGCGTAAAGGCATACCATTTGTGTAATCATAAATTTACATAGGGTAAATTTGATTTGATTCATTTTGCCATTTTTCCCTTCCCCCCCACCCCTCCCACCCCTCTTTTCCCTCTATACAGTCCCTCCATCCTCCATTCTTGCCCCCTCCCTAACCCTAACTCTAACCCTAACACTAAACCCTCCCACCCTCCATTATGTGTCATCATCCACTTATTAGCGATATCATTCGTCCTTTGTTTTTTTGAGATTGGCTTATCTCACTTAGCATGATATTCTCCAATTTCATTCATTTGCCTGCAAATGCCATAATTTTATCATTCTTTATGGCTGAGTAATATTCCACTATATATATATACCACAGTTTCTTTATCCATTCATCAATTGAAGGACATCTAGGTTGGTTCCACAAACTGGCTATTGTGAACTGAGCAGCTATGAACATTGATGTGGCTGTATCTCTGTAATATGCTGATTTGAAGTCCTTTGGGTATAGGCCAAGGAGTAGGATAGCTGGGTCAAAGGGTGGTTCCATTCCAAGTTTTCTCAGGAGTCTCCACACTGCTTTCCAGAGTGGCTGCACTAATTTGCAGACCCACCAGCAATGTATGAGTGTACCTTTCTCCCCACATCCTCGCCAACACCTGTTGTTGCTTGTATTCTTGATAATCACCATTCTAATAGGGGTGAGATGGAATCTTAGGGTGGTTTTGATTTGCATTTCTCTTATTACTAGAGATGTTGAACATTTTTCCATATGTTTGTTGATTGCTTGTAGATCTTCTTCTGTGAAGTGTCTATTCATTTCCTTAGCCCATTTGTCGATTGGATTATTTGCATTCTTGGTGTAGAGTTTTTTGAGTTCTTTATAGATTCTGGAGATTAGTGCTCTATCTGAAGTATTATTGGCAAAGATTTTCTCCCACTCTGTAGGCTCTTTCTTCGCATTGCTGATAGTTTCCTTTGCTGAGAGAAAGCTTTTTAGTTTGAATCTATCCCAGTTATTGATTCTTGCTTTTATTTCTTGTGCTATGGGAGTCCTGTTAAGGAAGTCTGGTCCTAAGCTGACATGTTGAAGTTCTGGATGTACTTTTTCTTCTATAAGATGCAAGGTCTCTGGTCTGATTCCGAGATCCTTAATCCATTTTGAGTTTAGTTTCGTGCATGGTGAGAGATATGAGTTTAGTTTCATTCTGTTGCATATGGATTTCCAATTCTCCCAGCACCATTTGTTGAAGAGGCTATCTTTTCTCCATTGCATATTTTTGGCCCCTTTGTCTAGTATGAGAAAATTGTATTTATTTGGGTTTATGTCTGTGTCCTCTATTCTGTACCATTGATCCACCTTTCTATTTTGGTACCAATACCATGCCGTTTTTGTTACTCAATATTGCTTTGTAGTAGAGTTGAAGATCTGGTATTGCGATACCCCCTGCTTCACTCTTTCTACTGAGGATTGCTTTAGCTATTCTGGGGTTTTTATTCTTCCAGATGAATTTCATAATTGCTTGTTCTATTTCTGTAAGGTACATCATTGGGATTTTAATTGGAATTGCATTGAATCTGTATAGCACTTTTGGGAGTATGGCCATTTTGACAATATTAATTCTGCCTATCCAAGAACATGGGAGATCTTTCCATCTTCTGAGGTTTTCTTGAATTTCTTTCTTTAGTGTTCTGTAGTTCTCACTGTAGAGGTCTTTCACCTCTTTTGTGAGATTTATTCCCAAGTATTTTATTTTTTTCAATGTTATTGTGAATGGGGTAGTTTTCCTAATTTCTCTTTCTGAAGATTCATCACTTATGTATAAAAATGCCTTAGATTTATGTGCATTGATCTTATATCCTGCTACTTTACTGAATTCACTTATGAGATCTAAAAGTTTTCTGGTGGAATTTCCTGGTTCTTCTAAGTATATAATCATATCATCAGCAAACAGGGATAGTTTGAGTTCTTCTTTTCCTATCCGTATCCCTTTAATTTCTTTGGTCTGTCTAATTGCTCTGGCTAGAGTTTCAAGGACGATATTGAATAGAAGTGGTGAAAGAGGGCATCCCTGCCTTGTTCCAGTTTTAAGGGGGAATGCTTTCAGTTTTTCACCATTTAGAATGATATTAGCCATGGGCTTAGCATAGATGGCCTTTACAATGTTAAGGAATGTTCCCACTATCCCTATTTTTTCTAGTGTTTTGAGCATGAAGGGATGCTGTATTTTATCAAAAGCTTTTTCTGCATCTATCGAAATAATCATGTGATTCTTGACTGTAAGTCTATTGATATGGTGAATTACATTTATTGATTTCCTGATGTTGAACCAACCTTGCATCCCTGGGATGAAACCCACTTGATCATGGTGCACTATCTTTTTAATATATTTTTGTATGCGATTTGCTAAAATTTTGTTGAGAATTTTTGCGTCAATGTTCATTAAGGATATTGGTCTGAAATTTTCTTTCCTCGATGTGTCTCTGTCTGGTTTAGGTATCAGGGTGATATTGGCTTCATAGAACGAGTTTGGGAGGGTTCCCTCCTCTTCTATTTTATTGGAACATTCCTTAACATTGTAAAGGCCATCTATGCTAAGCCCATGGCTAATATCATTCTAAATACTTTGAGAAGTATTGGAATGAGCTCTTCTTTAAAGGTTTTGTAGAATTCGGCTGAAAACCCATCTGGTCCTGGACTTTTCTTTGTTGGTAGGCTTTTGATGACTTCATCTATTTCATTACTTGAAATTGGTCTACTTAAATTGTGTATGTCCTCCTCGTTCAGTTTAGGCAATTCATATGTCTCTAGAAACCTGTTGATATCTTCGAAATTTTCTATTTTGTTGGAGTATAGATTTTCAAAATAGCTTCTAATTATGTTTTGTATTTCAGTCGAGTCTGTTGTGATATTTCCTTGTTCATTCCGAATTGTAGTGATTTGGGTTTTCTCTCGTCTTCTCTTTGTTAGTGTGGCTAAAGGTTTATCAATTTTGTTTATTTTTTCGAAGAACCAACTATTTATTTTGTCAATTTTTTGTATTGTTTCTTTCGTTTCAATTTCATTGATTTCAGCTCTGAGTTTAACTATTTCCTGTCTTCTACTACTTTTGGTGTTGGTCTGTTCTTCTTTTTCTAGGACTTTGAGCTGTAGTGTTAGGTTGTTTATTTTTTGAGTTTTACTTCTTTTATTAAATGCGCTCCATGAAATAAATCTTCCTCTAAGTACTGCTTTCATAGTGTCCCAGAGATTTTGATATGATGTTTCTTTGTTCTCATTTACCTCTAAGAATTTTTTAATTTCCTTCCTAATATCTTCTGTTATCCATTCATCATATAATAGCATATTGTTTAATCTCCAGGTGTTGGAGTAGTTTCTGTTTTTTACTCTTTCATTTATTTCTAACTTCAGTCCATTATGATCTGATAGAATACAAGGTAGTGTCTCTATCTTCTTGTATTTGCTAACATTAGCTTTGTGGCATAATATATGGTCTATTTTAGAGAAGGATCCATGTGTTGCTGAGAAGAAAGTGTATTTGCTCTTGGTTGGATGGTATATTCTATAAAAGTCTGTTAAGTCTAAATTATTGATTGTGTTATTGAGATCTATGGTTTCTTTGTTCAATTTTTGTTTGGAAGATCTGACCAGTGGTGAGAGAGGCGTGTTAAAATCACCTAGTATTATTGTGTTGTGGTCTATTTGGTTTCTAAAATTGAGAAGGATTTGTTTGACATACATGGATGAGCCACTGTTTGGGGCATAGATGTTTATGATTTTTATATCTTGCTGATTTATGCTTCCCTTAAGCAGTATGAAATGTCCTTCTTTATCCCTTCTGACTAACTTTGGCTTGAAGTTCACATTATCTGAAAAGAGGATGGATACTCCAGCTTTTTTCTGAGTCCATGTGCATGGTATGTTTTTCCCCATCCTTTCACCTTTAGTCTATGGGTATCTCTTTCTATGAGGTGAGTCTCTTGCAGGCAACATATTGTTGGATCTTTCTTTTTAATCCAATCTTCCAGTCTAGGTCTTTTGATTGATGAATTCAGGCCATTAACATTCAGAGTTATTATTGAGATATGATTTGTATTCCCGGTCATTTGGTTCATTTTTTAAATTTTATTTATTTAATTATTTTTTTGACACAACTTGGTTCCTCCTTTATTTGACAGTTCCTTTAGGATAATTCCTCCCTTTGCTGATTTTCTTCTTTGTGTTTTATCTCTTCCTTATGGAATATTTTGCTGAGAATGTTCTGTAATGCTGGCTTTCTTCTTGTAAATTCTTTTAGCTTTTGTTTATCATGGAAGGATTTTATTTCATCATCAAATTTGAAGGTAAGTTTTGCTGGGTATAAGATTCTTGGTTGGCATCCATTTTCTTTCAGAGCTTGAAAAAGGTTGTTCCAGGCCCTTCTAGCTTTTAGGGTCTGGATTGAAAAATCCGCTGATATCTGTATTGGTTTCCCCCTGAATGTAATTTGGTTCTTTTCTCTCACAGCCTTTAAAATTCTGTCTTTATTTTGTATGTTAGGTATTTTCATTATAATGTGTCTTGGTGTGGGTCTGTTGTAATTTTGTGTATTTGGAGTCCTATAAGCCTCTTGAACTTGATTTTCCTTTTCATTCTTCAGATTTGGGAAGTTTTCTGATATTATTTTATTGAATAGATTGTTCATTCCTTTGGTTTGTTTCTCTAAGCCTTCCTCTATCCCAATAATTCTCCAATTTGTCCTTTTCATGATATCCCATAGTTCTTGCAGATTCTGTTCATGATTTCTCACCATCTTCTCTGTTTGTTCAACTTTGTTTTCAAGGTTAAATATGTTGTCTTCAATATCTGAGGTTCTGTCTTCCAGGTGTTCTATCCTATTGGTTGTGCTTTCTATGGAGTTCTTAATTTGGTTTATTGTTTCCTTCATTTCAAGGATTTCTGTTTGGTTTTTTTCAATATCTCTAACTCTTTATTGAAATGATCTTTAGCTTCCTGTATTTGCTCTTTTAACTGTCGATTGGTGCTATCATTCAATGCCTGCATTTGCTCTTTCATCTCATCATTCAATGCCTGCGTTTGCTCTTTCATCTCATCGTTTGCTTCCCTGATCATTTTAATTATGTACATTCTGAACTCCCTTTCTGTCATTTCTTCTGCCATGCTGTCGTTGGATTTTATTGATGTAACATCTAGATTTGTTTGGGGCATTTTCTTCCCTTGTTTTCTCATATTGTTCAGGAATCAGTGGGTCATTAAGATATTGCAGATTTCCTCTATCGACTTATAATGTCCCTGAAGATTGCTAGTATATCCCCTCTTATCCTTCAGTAGCCTGAAGTCTTGGAGGAAGTTGATAATGCGGAGCTCCACGAAGAAGCTGCCTCTCTAGGGGTGGTGACCCTCAGGTGGGGTATATTCCCTGATAGTGGGCAGAGGTGCCTCCACTTGTTGACCAATGGTCATCCAATGGGGAACTAGGCTGAGGGCTGAGGCAAGGCCTGTTTGTGCCTGTGTCTCTGGTTTTACCGTCCCTGTGGGAAAACCTCACCCGGCAGGGAAGACTCACCTGATGGGCACGTCTCGCTGGTTAGTTCCCCTCCTAGAGGTTCCCCTCTATCTACAACTACCGCCTGGGCTGGGCTGTCTTCCTCTGCAACGTTCCCAGGGGCCCGGACCTACCTCCTGGGCCTGGGAGCCTCACCCTTCGCAGGCGAGTCTCCTTAAGCTGCCTCTCCCAGAGAATCTGCCCACAGTACTGGAAACTTCACTCCGCCCCTAGGCGTGTCTCTGTGTGACTCTTCCACCAAGAAGCCGGTCCTGGGACCCTGCTCTGCACCTAATCACCTGGCTATGCGGCCCCTCCTCTGAGCCGCCACCTGGACCCTCGTACAATAGCTCTGAGACCCAGAGACCCGCCACACACCTCCTCCGGACAGCCGCCCGGTTTCCGACGCAGTCACTAGGAGTCCAAGCAACTCACTTCGCGTCTCCTCCCTCCGCCAACTGCCCATAGCCCTAGGCAGTCACTCCGAGTCCAAGTGACCCGCCCTGTTCCTCCTCCTCGTCCTCGGGGTAGCACCCCGGGTGTTCAGGAGCGGTAGCTCAGAGACCAAGGGACCCACCGCGCTCCTCCTCCAGGCAGGCCACCGGTGTTCAGGATCAGTCGTTTTTAGTCCAATCAACTCACCACTCGCCTCCTCCTCTGGCAACCACCTGTGGCTCTGATGCAGTCACTCCTAGACCAAGCGACCCGCTGCACTTCTCCTCTTCCTCCGGGCAACCCCTCGGTGTTCAGAAGCGGTCGTTCTGAGTTCAAACAGCTCGCCACGCAGCTTCTCCTCTGGCCACCGCCTGTGGCTCCAATGCAGTCACTCCTAGACCAAGCGACCGGCGCTTCTCCTCTTCCTCTGGGCAGCCCCCCGGTGTTCGGAAGCGGTCGTTTTGAGTCCAAACAACTCACCACGCAGCTCCTCCTCTGGCAACCGCCTGTAACTCTGATGCAGTCACTCCTAGACTAAGCGACCCGCCATGTTCCTCCTCTTCTTCCAGGCAGCCCCCCCGGTGTTCAGAAGCGGTCGTTCTGAGTCCAAACAGCTCGCCATGCAGCTCCTCCTCAGGCAGCCGCCCGGAGCCCCATTGGTTGCTCCGAGTCCAAGCGCTGTGCTGAGCAGCCACCTCTACGATGATCCCAGTTGTCCGTGTTCACCGCTCCAGCAGGGGGAGGGGCATCTCACCGAGCAACTCTACTTCACAAAGTTCCCTGCATTCCGGGCCTACCGCCCCATCCGGGACGCCTCCCCAACGGGAGAGACTCACCCGGCAGCTTTGAGTTGGTCCCAAGTCTCTCACTATCTCCTCTTTTGAATCCTGCATCCTGGAGCAGCATGAAATGCAGCCGCCCTCTAGTCCGCCATCTTGAAACCTCCTGGAATGTTTCTTAAATCATTATTTTGAATCCTTTTCATACAATTCATAAGCTTTTCCTTCTGTGTGGTCAGTTACTGGATATCATTGGGTTTCTTTGGTGGCTTCATGTTTCCTTGCTTTCTCATGCTCCGTGTGTCCCTTGCATTGATGTTTGTGCATCTCTCAGGGGGGCTATGTGACACCCATCCTGTCCCTCCACAGGTAGGAATGGAGAAGACCTGAGTCCAGGAGGGTGTTGCCCCATCTTAGTACCCATCACACTTCTTAACCTTCTGTTAAAATATCTACAAGAAGCTCTTCAGGGGATCTCCTGAGAAGAGCCAATAGCAACACGTAGTCTTCAGACTCTACATTTGGACCACAGAATTTGATCCAGATTCTTCAAATCAGTTTGCTTTCAATTTGCTCTTGACCCAAGAAAGAAGTAGTACAAAGAACAGACTGTAATGCAGCTGGAGGACTGGTTGCATTCTATAGGAATGTATTGTAAGACAGTGATCCTTGCACAGTGAGAGTTTCATGTCAATATCTTCAACATTATACCATACAAGGAAATAGACTAGTTAACCCATAAAGTGTGCATCAAGGCCTAATTTATCTTGAAATTTTTATTTTGATGATACAGATGTAATCTCCCCCTTTTCTGAACCTGTGCTTCAAGACTCAGTGTTTCCATGTATTTCCATTTAAAGATTATCATTAGCAGACATAGCTATGTTCACTGGGCCTCCTGGTCCCAGCTCTATAGGCCCCAGTCCATTGTTGAACCTTAGTTCAGATTCCCTTATTAGCTCAATGATATTAATGAAGCAGCCCATTATCTTGACTTCCTGCTTCTAACTTTCCTTTCTCTATCTCATTTGCTGGGTGATTTTTTTAAAAATTTACATTTTGCCCAACCATAGTCCTGCCTAAACATTTTTTACTGGTTCCATGATCTGACCACTATGGATTCATCTGCCCACTACTTTTTCATTCTTTAATGTTGTAAAAGTACAACTTCCAGATATTTTTGGATTCTCATACTTTTCCACCACTGCAATTGGGCACATGTTTTTCCTTTGTGAAGGTTGCTTATTACATGTATAACCTATTCTCACTTTTCTGGTGTCAACATGGACCTTTCTGGTACTTTTAGGCAGGAAGATTTCTGCAGTCAATCTGAAGGCTTAATCTATCTGTAACACTTACACCATTGCTTTATACTTGTCCATCATTGTATATCATTGTCCATCATCCCTGCTATGTGATCAAACTCTTGGTGGTCAGGATGTATAACATGGACTACTGAGTGTCCAGAACCATTTATTGTCACCAACGTGTGGTAGACATTGTATTGATATTGCTTGAATTAACACTGATGAAAAGTTAGTTTTCTAAGAATTGATGTCTTTGGATACCTGCCTATCTTGCAAAATTTAGGATAGGATTATAACTAAGATGAAACTGCAGTGTCAAATGGGTTTCAAATCGTATGAACCTTTAATTCTGTTTGAACATGAGGTTCTATGCTAACTCTTTTACCAATGAGTGAGGGAACTACAATTTAACTGATTTATTTAACTGACTTAGAAAAGAGACAAAGGGAAGAAAGTACTTGGAATACTTCAAAGGAAAAATTCAAGTATTACGAACACTACTTCTCCTTTTTCACCTCTTTATCCTTTAATATTTCCTCAGTTTCTTTTGTATTATTTTGACCTTTCATCAGAATGAGATCCACTTACAAGCCCCGAACACTAGACTTACAAAGATTGAGTAGGGCACTGTTGTGTAGGCATAAAGACAAAGGGAAGACATCATTAGTGTGGAGACTTGAGGGTTTCTTCTGCACAACTGACGGACCTACCCTGATTACCCAAAATCCATATTAAAATTGTACTTATCTTTCAGTGACTTTGGCAATTTTCCTAACTGAAGCCTAACCTGCAGCCCTTGCCCAAATGCAGATTGCAGCCGGTGGAATTGCTGACCAGGGATATAAAGTCTAACAGCAACAATGAAAATACACAAAACAGTGCTGTCTTTTCTTCGATTAACCATGTCTTTAATATGTTATATATTAACTAGTATTTTATGTGCTGATATTGTTTGAAAAGTTTCAGGGAAGGAACTTATGAATGTTTTAGACATTGGAAAGTTGTACCATTATTGTTTTTCAATTGATACATTATATATATATATTTATATTTATGGGGTAGGATGTGATATTTGATGCATATGGCACCCATCACAAACACCATAAAATTCTTTTCAGATTGAATATTGTGAATTATTGACTAAAACTTAGCTTTTCCAATGTTAGTAATAGTCTATGCATAATCTTTGATAACATCCCTATAAGGATAAAACACGACTCCATCCCCTAATTTGAATCCAGTATTCAAAGACAATATATCCACATTTAGTAGGTCCTGAACAAAAACAGTTTAGTCAGCCCTGATGAGAATACTCTTCTCAGAAAGTTGACTCACATAATTATGGCATGGGACTACATTCACCAAACACTATTTCCTGTTTTAAATGTCTTCAAATGTGAAAATGCATTATGTTTCCAATGAAAACACCAAAAATATTTTTAAACGTAGGTGAGGTGACAGATCAATCTCTATCAGCCATAAAATGGAATTGAACAAGTGAGGTAAGTTCTACAGCAGCAATGCTTAACTCCGTTGAACACGCTGCTGTAACATGGAAAAGTTCCCACATCCCACACCCAACATGCTGCTCGGACCCCTACGCAACATCACCAGTACCTGTCGTGCCATCTGCTTTCTGGTTGCCAGGGCACTGCAGCTGACGCCTGTCACATCAAGTTGGGTGGGGAGCGCTGAGGCAAAGTTCTTCTCTTCGGTGTTGCTCACGGATGACAGTTTTGATGTTAACCCAGAGAATCAGCAGTAGTCACCTAGCCTCCTTAGTATTCCAAGATATTTCCCAAGAAGCCTATTCCAGTCTTATCCTACAGGAAGGACTGAGGCAATAGCATAACTAACTCACCCCAGGTTATGTAGGAAGAAAGGAGTGGCCAGCATGCAGATATTGGTGGTCCCCCTGTGCTCCTACTAGCTGCGTCTCCCAATCAGAGATGCCAACTAACTTCATATGCTATCTGCAAAGTTAAGTTGGTTTCCTTCAAAGCACAATGTGAAGTTCAACTTAACATGAGTCCATGGACAACTAGTGTTCATGCACTGCCTCAGAGCCCATCCCGAAGATGCTGCTAAGGCTGTGAAATACCCCTGTCAGAGAACTGTAGGGGCTAGATCTGCATGATCATAAAGTGGCAGCACCACTCAGCCAAAAACCCACAGAACAACACTGCCTAAGCAGGGAGATTTCCACCTCCACCCATTTCAGAAAAGTGTAGGGGCTAATAGTCTTGATCGACCAAGTCAAGTAGCTTCTGAAATCAGAAAAAGCCTCCTCCTACAGCTTCACCCTGACAGGCTGTCCATGTTCAATCATGAGTTCTAAGGAGCAAAGCCTCTTATCCCACCTACAGGGACGGCAGTTCTCCTAACTGAAGCCTAGCCTACCGCCCTGCCCAAATGCAAATTGCAACTAGTGGAACTACCCACCAGGGACATCCTGTCACACCCTGTGACTGGTCAGTAGTTCCACCTGGTAATACAACAAGGGCAGCATCCCAAATAACTAGAGAACCCACGATAAGTTATTCCTGCACAGGATCATCACAAGTTGGTCCTGTTGAGTATCCCAGTTTACTGTTTACTGTTTAGTTTCGTATCACAGACTAAACCAAATAATGAGGGTCCACTCCTGCCAAAGAACATTGGTAAAGACCAGAGAGGTGACGACCCCTCATATGCACAGATATTAATGAAAGGATAAAAGAATTACAAATAATCAAGGAATTGTGGAACATCCAAAATAAACTATTAAAATTCTAATAATAGGCCCTAAGGAAATAAAGATCTATAAAAGAGTTCACAAAAAGTTCAGCATAATCCTCTTAAAGAAGGCAGTGATTTTCAATCCCAGTATTTGCCCCATGTCCTCCCCTCCTCTCCCCTCCCTCTCTCTTCCTTCCTCTCTCTCCCCTTAGGTTCCACAGATGAAAGAAAACATCTGACCCTTGACTTTCTGAGTCTGGCCTATTTAACCTAACATGATTCTTTTAAGTTCCATCCATGTACCAGTAAATGCCATTGTTTTATTATTTTATTCTTCCTTATGACTGAGTGAAACACTCTCTCTTTCTCGCTTTCTCTTTATATATATATATATGTATGTATATAAATCACAGTTTCTTTATTCATTCATTTGTTGACAGGAGCCTAGACTGGTTCCTTAACTCGGCTATTGTGGATTGCACTGCTATAAACATTGGTATACATGTATCACTAAAGTATGCTGATTTTAGTTTTTTTGGATAAATACTGAGGAGTGGGAGAATTGGGTCACACGGTGGTTCCATTCCTAGCCCTTCGAGAAATTCCATACTGCTTCCTAAATTGGTTGTACCAATTTGCAGTCCCACCAACAATACATGTACCCTTTTCTCCATATCTTTACCAGCAAGTACTATTGTTTATATTTTTGATGATTGCCATTCTGACTAGAGTCAGATAAAATCTCAGTGTCATTTAGATTTTCATTTCCCTGATTGCTAAAGGTGTTGGACATTTTTAACATATATTTGTTGGTCATTTGTATTTTTTTTTGAGAAATGTCTGTTTAGATCTTTAGAGTCACATACATATATATATATATATATACACACACACATATATATATACATACATATATGTACATATATATATACATACATATATAAAATTATATATGTGTAATATATAATTTTACTAAATTATAACTAACTAAAATAATAATAGGAGAGAGATTAGCTGAGTAGAGCAAGCATATCAGTGGGAGGAAGGGATGAAAAATAAAGGTTCTGTTGCATTTCTATTTTCATTTGATCCTAGGAATTTTTCAATTTTCCATTATTTGCTCAACAGTGTGTTGTTCAGTCTCAAGTGCTTGTATAATATCTATAGCTTCTCTTGATATTGATTTCTAATCTCAACCCTTTGTTATATGATAAGATAAAAGAAATTATTTCAATATTTTTTAATTTATTAAGAGATTCTTTATGGCCTAATATGTTATATGTTTTGAAAAAAAATTCATGTGCAAATGAAAAGAATGTATTGTGCATCTGTTAGATGAATTAATCTATAGGTGTCTGTTAAGTACATTTGATATATATATAGTATCTCAGCTCTGATGTTTCTTTGTTGATTTTTTTTTTGTCTGAATGATCCATTGGTGAGAAAGGATATTGAAGTCACCCGCTATTATTGTTTTGGAGCTCATTTCTTTATGTCTAGTAGTGCTTGTGTAGTAAGATTGGGTACCCCTATGTTTGAGTGTGGTTTTAGTCAGCTTTTCAAAACTGTGACCAAAAGACCTGGCATGAACAATCAGAGGAGGAAAAGTTTATTTGGGGGCTCATGGTTTCAGAGTTCTCAGTCCATAGATGGCTGACTCCACTGATCTGGCCCTCGATGGAACAGAGCATCCGACAGAAGAGTGTGGTGGAGAAGAGCAGCTCTGGAAATCACACCAGGAAGCAGAGAGAGAGAGAGAGAGACTCCACACACCAAGTACAAAGCAGACCCCGAAGGCCTGCCCCCAATGGCCCACTTCCTCCAGTCACACCCCATCTACCTACAGTTAACACCCAGTTAATCCCTATCAGGAGACGAGTGCACTGATTAGCTTAAAGCTCTCATTACCCAATCATTGTACCCCTAAACTTTCTTGCATTGTCTCACACATGAACTTTTGGGGGATACCTCATATCTACATATTGACATTATAAATTTATAATTGCTATGTCTTCTTGGTGAATTGTTTCCAAGATCTATAGGTAGTGACCTTCTCTATCACTTCTAACTGCTTGTGACTTTCGGTCTATTTTGTGAATATAAGTGTAGTTACTCCCGATTGCTTCAGGGTTTTGTTCGCTTAGCATATCATTTGCCGTCCTTTTGCTTTGGGTCTACGCACATCTTTGTAGGTAAGAAGTTTTTTGCAGGCAGCATATTGCTGGATCTTGTGTTTTAAATCAACTTGCCAATATGCATTTTTAATTGGATGATTAAGACCATTTACTTTCAGGGTTATCATTGAAAGGTGCAGAATCTTTCTTGTCTTTTTCTTGATTTTCCCTCGGGTTGTTTTGAATATTCGTATCTTCCCGTCTTATTCATCTTGGATGGCTTATGGTTTAATACTGTTAATGTTTGATTCTTTCCTATTTCTCATTCATATGTCACTTTTCTAGTGAGATTCATTCTTTCCCATGATCTTGTGATGGTGTTAATATTTTCCTCTTCTGACTATAGGATTCCCCAAAGCATCTTCTGTAAAGTTTGTCTAGAGATAATGGGTTCCTTAAATTTTTGCTTATTTTAGAAGTTCTTTATTTCTTCTTGGATCCTGAAGGATAATATTGCTCAGTATAATAATCTTCTGGCATTTATTTCCTTTTGGGACTTGAAATACATCATTCCATGCCTTCCTGGATTTTAGAGGTTTTACTGAGAAATCTGCTGTTGTTTTGATAAATTTGCTTTTAAATATTTCTTGATGCTTCTCTTTTGTAGCTTCTAATATTCTTTGTTTTGCACTTTATGGAATTTTACTAGACATCATGGAGAAATTCTTTTTTGGTTATGTCTATCTGAGGTTGTAAACGCCACCTGTAACTGGATGTACATATCTTTCAAACCAAGATGTGGAAAATTTTCTGAAATTACTTCATGGAACAAATTTTCTATTCTTTAAGCCTATACTTCTTCTCCCTCCAGTATGTCAATTACTTGAATGTCTGATCTTTAGTGGTGTCCCAAAGATCTTGTATATTCTCTTTTCTCTTTATTATTTTTTTCTCTGTTGCTATCTGAATGCACCTTTTAGTAGAGTTGTCTTCAAGCTCTGATATTCTTTTTCTGCTTAATCTAGTCTAGTCTGTTGTTGAGATTTTCTACTGAGTTTTTAATCTGACTTATTAAGATTTTGTTTCCAAGATTTTAATTTGTTCTTTTTCAAAATCTCTCTCTATCTCTCTTTCTTTCTCAGTGCTTTTTTAAAATATCCTACATTGTCTTCTTTAATTCATTAAGTTGTTGATTTGTATTATCTTAGATTTTATTGAGTTTTTTTAAGCATTTTTTTGAATTCTTTTTCCAGCATGTAATCCACTTTGATATATTCGGCATTTATTACTAGAGAGTTATGAACTTCAGGAGGTGTCCCTTTGCCATATATTTTGTATTTCTTATGTGTATATGTTGAGATTTGCGTGTTTGTTGTGATGGGTAGTTTTTCTACTTTTAGGCGAGAACCTTCTTAATAAGCACCCTTCTCTTTATGTGTGTCCTGGGAAATCAATTTATTGGGTAATGCTCTTTAATTATAATTGCACTTTGTAGTATAGTGCCCTGTGGCTTCTTTGGCTATAGTTTGTGAGTTTTGACATGATGTGTACCATGCTGGAACATGGGGGATCTGCTTTCTTTGTAGGTCTCCAACAGGGTGTCCCTCTGGTATCCTAGGCAGGTGTGGTGTAGCAGTGGATTACGTGGAGTACACCTTCTATGATTGCTCCTACGTTGGGAATGGAAGAACCCATGAGATGTTAGAGTCTCCTTGGGCTCCATTGACACAGGCCCTCTTACTTGGAAGCAATGCTGCTACTGGTTGTTCTAATAGCACTAATGGGCCTGGATCATTTTCCTGCTTAGGCACTGGTATGGCTCCACTGACTTCATGGGGCCAGGGTCTACATTCCCGGTCTGTGATACTCACCTCCAGTCTTGTCAGCAGTGTGTGATCTGGTTGACTGTGGGAACCACTGATGCTGAGACCCTTCACAGATGTGGTGCCCACAACATTGCATTATTTTTCTCTACTCTTGCTATAGGATTCAGAGTTCAGGAGCAGGACCCAGGTTTGGGATTTTTGTCTGTCCCTCCCTTATTCTTCAAGTTGAAATGTCTGCCAAGGGTGAGTGGCACCAGGTCACAGAACAGGTGCAATGTACAATCCTCTCAGTCGGACTGGGAGTATAACTTAGAAACCAAGCACCCACCCACCATACTTTGAAGTGCTGGACTCAATCCCCAGCATCACAAAGAAAAATAAGAGAGAAAAGGAAGTAAGTGAAAACCAGACAAATACAACAACAGTAATACTATCGACAACCCAAAAGACAGGAAATGAATAATATAGAATAAAATAAAAAGTTAAAGAATAATAGAAAATTAAAGAAAAAAAGTAGCAGGAAAAAAGTTTCAAAAGGGAGAAGAGAAACAAAAGAAAAGAAAAAAGTTAGGGACAGAAAAAAAAAGTATGTATATTAAATATAAAAGAGAGACAAAAACAAGCACAAAACAGAAAAGAAAACCTATTACTAAAACATAAAAATCCCCACACGAATGAAAGAGAAAGAGTGGAAACTCGCAGCCTATGCTGATCAGAGCTTCTCTCCAGACTTTCTTAGGTTGTGCATCTCCTGAACAGAGCAAAAGCTGGAGGTTATTCACCTCTGCTTTTATTGGTGGTGCTCTGCAGGTGACTAGCAGGAGTGACTGGTGACCGGAGTCCATCGGCAAACCCCTCAGCTGCCTTGCACGCTGGAACAAGTTAAGGCAGAATGCAGAGATCCCCAGAAGCAAATTCTCTCCAGAGCTATTTGGGTTGCACACTCCAAGAGCAGAGTAAATAAGATGCCAATGTTGCTGCATGTCAAGGAGCTAGCACAGAGCATGACACTCCCCAAAGCAGCTCTCCAGAGCTGTGCACTCAGATGATGGAGTAGCTTGATGTTATGTTCCCACACACCCCTGAGGATGGACAGAGGCTATGGAGTCCCAAAGATCTGTACTGAGAGGTGACGCTCTCTCCTTGTCCTCTACCACCACCAAGAAAGGACAACTGCTCCCTCTATCATGTTGGCATGCTATTGGTGCTGGGGCAGTCTGCTTTACTCTCTATATCAATATCCAACACCTCTGGTTCCTCCAAGTCTCTGTCTGCTGTTAAACTCAAATGTTCCCCATGGTCCCCCACCTCAGTGAGCAGCTACGTTCCGGTTCGAAGTCTATATATCATGGAGATGTAAGTGAGTGCATGCTACCTCTAATTTTCTTATCTTGAGAAGCAAACTAACCTCCCTTTTGCTGAAAGGACAAAAACAGGAAAACGTTGGCACACCTAAGTATATTAAATGCATATTAAAGGATCTGAAGGGAGATGGAAGATGCAATACAATAATGGTAGGGACCTCAGTACCCCATGTTAAACCAGGGATAGATCATCCCAGACAGGATATAAGGAAGCATTGGACTTTACAATGCTTTAGTCCAGACCAAACAGGACATAGACAGAACATAGGACATAGACAGAACATTCCATCTAACAGCACAGGGAATGCGTTCTTCTCAAGCACACACAACATTCTGTATTATAATATACAAGCCAGGAAATATGATAGGTAAAATGATGTGCAGTGATGATAATCATTGTTCAAAGTTTAAGTACTACTCTCTCTATATGTGTCTGCTACCCAAACCTGATGAAATATATAAATAAAAGACAAAAAAATTTAAGTAGCAGATATAATAACAGCAAAACTTGTCTTATGGTAAGAGTGGGAATCAGGAAATCTGATATGAATCCTGTTATTGTGAGTTACCAGATATGTGATTTGGGTTAGAGAGTTAATCTTTTATACACAAAATTAGATGATACTGCATAACTCACTGGAATATTTAAGCCCAAATATAGATAACTTGGAAGGTACTGGAGCATTAGTAGCAGGACTGTAGTAGTAGTGGTGTTAGCTGTAACACACCCTCTGCCCTGGAGGGAGAGAAAGTACCAAGTATGCTTTCCCATCATATCACCTCCACAAGTCCAGACATGAAGAAGTGGCAGGAAAACCTTTAAGGATTGGAAGTCCAGGGGTAGCTTGTGTGAGCTGCAGCCCCTGGGAACATTGGATCTTGTTGAGAATTTGGTCTCTTCTATCTTTGGGGGAAGAGGGATGAAAGTGTTAACTTTATCTTGCATATTTTTATTTTTCTATCACTCTGTTTACTTATTCTTCTTGCTCTGTTTATTTTACTAAGACTGTAGATTTTGCACAGAGTCTCATAAAAAAATAGAGTAGGAAAATGGCGGCTCCGGCTTTCTAGCAGAAAATAATAAAAATCCAATCTGTTAACCTTTGTTGAATACACAGTTGATCTGCATCCAAAGCAAGCATTTCACTTTCCATTAATCTGGCAAACATCTATGAAGTGTCATCCTTGCTAGAAGCTGGGATTTCAGTGTGAATATTGCACTTTTCTGTGCTTTAAAAGCAAGTGAAGGAAAAGGAGCAGAAGAGATCATTATCACATCTCTAGATCCTCGGCTGCCTGAAGAAGCAAGATCATGACTCATTGTGTTCCTCTCGCATGCCCTGAATATTATTACTGCTTGTAGCCCTGTCTCATTAGAAACAGTTGACAGTGTCACATTTCCAAAACAGCACCAGGGGCAAAATCCAACAGCTTTTGCTTTGAATCCACATCTCTTCTGCTTCCTGAGCTCTGGAGCAAGCTACTTAGTGTCTGTGAGCTTCATATTCTTTCATCTGTAAAATACAAATAATATTGACCGACTAAAGGCTTTGCTGGTGAAATAAAATGTATTGAAGATCTGAAGCTCCTACTTTAATAACTGATCCAGGCCAGCTGCTGATCCTCTATAGTGACGGTACTTGGTTGACCTTTAATCTCATGTTCTTGATCACTTTCAGGATCTTATTCTTTCATTGTCTGCCTCCTCTCTATCATTCTCTCTACTTCCATTCCCTTATTATAAAAATAGAGAGAGATTTATTTTGGAGAGAGAAATCTTTCATATACTAATACCATTGTAATTCTCTCATTCTCTCACATCTGGAGGTCATGACTGATGTACACCTGCTGGGTTTATTTTCTCATAACATTCATCCTGACGGATGTGGAATCTGCTTTCCACCTTCTTGGACCTACAGAAATTGCAGTCATTGTTTTTTTCAAAGAAACAGACAGAAATTCATTTAGGAGAACAGCTACATATTCAAGAAAAAATACAGGCCATTTCAAGAGTGAAAAGCTTTGTGGTAAAGCAAGGAATACATCTTCAAGGGAGAAGTGGGCCATCTCTGGAAGGAGAGGCTGCTCAGAAACTAAGTGACTCTTAAGGGTTAGTGAAAATCCTGTCCAGACACTTTTATTCACTACCTTTATTATTTACCCATCTTTTTGCCAATTATCAATACTATGATACTTTTCTAGCCTTTCTCCAAACCAGTTTTTTCCATATTTATGAATAATTATCTCCTGTTCTATGGCCATAAGCATGTTCTTAGGTTCTGTGCTCAGAACTTGCACTCTTCTTTTTATAACTTTTCCCTGAAGGACTAACCTCTGAGAAGTATCAGTCTACATGCTCATTCTCGATTCTACCTGCACCTCTTAGATTCCTCTATAAAGACGGAGATGCTACCTCCTATGGCTTAGCAATGTCAGCACATTGACTCAACTCATCCCTCTACAACCTGTGTTCCCAACTGACTTCTGTATTTTTAGCAATGGAACTAAAATTTCCCCACCCTCCCAAGTGTCATGTTTAATTTTTCCTCTGTCACCCTCCACAGAATATGTCATCTTCCTTCGCACCTCTCCCTTGGCCTTCATCCATACTAGTGAGATTCCAGCGTGTGCCTCATCACCTCCTGACAGATGAAGTGCAACAATCCCCGGATGAATCTCACTGATTTGGCCTGAGCTCACTTCAAAATGCCCTACGCTCTACCCTAGACTGATTATCCTAAAATACAATCATACCACTTTCATGGTCAAACTTACCTTATGATGTCTAATTGCTGCAAAATTAAGTACGGCCTGAGCAGGGGTGTCCAAATTCCTGTTCAAAGGTCCTGTTAGGAATGTGGTTTGTCCTCTCAGGGCTTATTGCTGGAAGTTTGGTCATTAATGTGGCAATATTAAGTAATGGAACCTTAAAGACATGGGACCTAGTGAAAGGTCACGAGGTCATGGGGACACTGCACTCAGAAGTGACTAATGCTGTCTCACAGGGCCAGTCAACTCTCAAGAGAGTGGGTTGTCACAAAGTCAGGCCACACTCTCAGCACCTTCTGCATACAGCCAGTTCCCCTTCTGCTTATCCACCATGTTGTGATGCAGCCAGGGGGGTCCTCCCCACGAGCCCCACAAAAGGGGCCTCTCTTTCTCTCTCTCTCTCTCTTTTTTTCTCCCCTCTGAGGGACAGGGGATTCAAACCCGGGTCCTTGCGCATGCTAGGCAAGCGCTCTCCAACACGAGCTATTTGTTCAGTTCTGGGGCCTCTCAATTTGGAACTTTTACTCACCCAAACTTTGAGCTAAATAAACCTCTTTAAACATAAAATGCACAGTATTGTGTTAAATCAACAGAAAACAGATTAATAAAAATCATCCTACCTTTTATTTTATTTTATTTTTATTTTTAATTATTTATTTTATATTTTGCAAACTGCATTTTGATTCATTATACACAAAGTGTACCATTTATCATGTGTGTGTTTTAGAGCAAAACATCTTATTGGAATGTACTGCTTATACTTAAATACCTTCTATCTGTATATCAGCTAATTATCTTAATCCATCAAAGAGTGCATTTATCATTGCTTTGATTTTTAAAATAACTTCAATTTTAGATCATAAATATTCCTGTTTTCAACTTCATCACGTCCACTTTCTAGACTCATGGTAAATAAAGAAAATAGAAGCAGTATCTGCATTTGAAAGGGCAAATGAAGGAGGAAATGTGTTGCTCAGAGATTTTGAACACACTTGCCATTAATAACATCTCCACATTAGCTTGGACTCAGCTTTCAGATAAATAGAGCCAAGGTCATGGTCTGTCTTCAGGGTACAGAATGAAACAAATCCTTGACAAAGTGCTGCATAGCCAAAAGTTTGGTATCAAAAATCTAAAGCTCAGTCGTCTCATCTCTAATGGTTTCATGGGATCCAAAATTATCGACATCAGTGAAAGACAACATCAAAAGACAGACTTTTGAAGACATTTGTTACATTTTTCTTTGTACAAATGAGCTTTCAAAACCTATTAGCATAGAGCTGGGAACTCAGCTCTTGTTCAAAAGCTGGTTTGGAACAACAAACACAGGTCTGAGTCACTCTGGTTTAGACCTTCTGCCTGTTCAGGCCTGTCATTGTATTCTTTCCTCAGCATCCATCATAACTCCACTGTTTTATCTTTTTACAGGTACCTCCTGATTTTCCTTTAATAGCTAATAAAACCTTCTGCATAGTCTTTGGGTCATATTATCATTGTGCTGACTATTTTAGTCAGTTTTTCATCATTGTCACCAAAATACTTGACAATAACAACTTACAGGAGAAAAGCATCATTTCTGACTCATGTCCAGCCCGTGGTCATGGTGGAAGGGCAAGGTGGAGGGAGACTATTCAGTTCATAGAGGCCAGGAAACAGAGAGGAAGCACGTTGTGCAAGGAAAGAGCCACAATGGTGATATGGTCCCCAAGGGCATGTCCCTAGTGCCTACTTCCTTCACCGTGCCCCATATGTCCATAGATTCTATCTCCTCCCACTGATCCCTTCAAATTATTGACCCATCAGTGGATGAGGTGAGTCCTTATGATCCAATACTTCCCCAAAGCCCCACCTCTGGATACTGTTGCACCAGGGACCAAATCTTGGGCATATGAGCTTTTGGGGACATTCCAGATCCAAACCATGAACGCTGAACAAACCTCAAGCCACATTTACCAATGTATGTTGTGAGTTTTTTTCGTCTGTTCAAAGAATGTGATCTGTTCAGAATACAACACCAAAAAAATGACATAACTCCCTTTAGACAAGAGCATCAGGAAGCAAAGTCTTCCTCACACCTGAGTCTTATGAATTGAGTGCACAGAGGGCAATAATGTGATCATAGTAAATAGAACACAATATATGACATCACAAGAAAGAGACATTGAAATATTCCATTGCAAATTATTTCATTACAACTTTTAAAAATTTTTTTTAGTTGTTGATGAACCTTTATTTTAATTATTTATTAGTGGTGCTGACAATTGAACCCAGTGCCTCACACATACTAGGCGAGTGCTCTACCCTGAGCCACAACCCCGGCCCCTCCATTACAACTTAATAACAGAGATTAATGCTTTTTAATGCTTGAAATTCTGATATTATTTATTTAGCCCTTTTATGTTGAGATTGTCTTCTTTGTTGATTTTTCAGAGTAATCATTCCAGGTGGTATTTTTAAGATATAAATTACCTGACCTTATCAGGACCCTTTATATGTGCTGATACAGAGCAGAATACTGAGACACCTACAAATATAAGAGGGAGGGAGAAAGACACTGAGACTGTAGGGACAGTGAGATCAGAGCAATGACAGCAAAGCCCAAGGCCCCATTGTTAAAATATCACTTTTGTCCCCTTGATTAAAAGCACCTGCATGTGCCTTCTCCCGTGATCCAGTCATCCATAGCTACAGCCAACAGAACCACAATGCCTTCTTTCTAGGACAAAAAAGTTTTCCCAACACAAAACTTTTCATACAGCTAATTTAAAAGTTCAATTTGATTCAGTTATGATTTTTAACTTTTTAAAAAAAAAATCTATCCATTTAGGCTTGAATCTATTTGATCTTCCCTATGGGACTTATGAACATTGTCAGTTGAGACAAGTGGAAGTCGAAGTCATAAATAAGGAAGCAGAGCCCAGGAAAGCAAATGTTTCTTTCATGCCAACCAAAACAACTGGAAAGAGAAGGGACAAATCCACGTTTGCAGTTGAAGGATGTTGAAGCTTCAGTGCTCTCTCTGAGTAACCAGTAGAAGGGGCACGCAGGAACTGTGAGCATGCAGAACACAGGAGCAGCTCTACCAAACAGCCGGGGCCACGGCTGTTCAGGGAGTGGCAGGCTCAACAGCAGACGTGCTATTTTCGAGTGTGCCTAGAACATTCACCCAAACAGAATATATTCTACACCATAAAACAAATCTTGACAAGTTTAAAACATACAAAGTATGTTCTTTGACAATAAGAAAATTGAAGTACAAATTAGTAACAGAACGTTATACATAAAACATCCAAATGTTGGAAAAGTGAGTAACCTGCTTCTACATAATGCATAAGTCACAGAGGAAATTTAAAGAGACATTTTAAAATGTGCTGAATTGAGTGGAAAGGAAAATAAATATGTCTGCAGTATGAGAAAACACGAAAATGGTCCTTAGAGGGAAGTTCAGAGCACGATATTAGCCTATATTAGAAAAGAAGATAGGTTCCCAAATCAGTAATTTTTGCTTCTAACAGAGGTGTAAGACAAAGAGCAAATTAAACCCAAACAAGCAGGAGGAAGGAAGAACGATTTAACCAAATACTTTCCCAACAGAAGAACAGGGAACATTTGCAAACTGGTTTTATGAGGCACATATTACTCCAACATGAAAAGTTAAGATTACATTGTGAAAAGAAAAACTTTAAACCAAAATCCTGAGTGAACACAGATACAAAATTATTAACAAAATTGTTGAATTAAATTATGGGTTATATTTAAAAAGTGGAGTTTATCTGGGGAATGTGAAGCTAAATGAACATTTGAAGATTAATCGATTTACTTCACCATATAGACAGATTTAAAAAATCATGCATGGCTCAATAGATGCATAGAAAGTACTTGATATTATTCAACATGCATTATAATAAATTATGTCATTCGGTAATTTATCAGGGGGAACTTTGTCAACCTGACAAGTATCATCTGTAAGAGGGGTTTCAGCTATTATACCTACTGTTGAGTGCTTTTCCCTGACTAGGCCACATTTAGGTCAATGTGTTAATCCAAACCTGCACAATTTAAGAAGGATGCTAACATTATTCAGACCCCATAGAAGATGGCCCAGATAGTAAGACATTTGGGAATCATGTGAACGAGCAAAGGTAAAAAGAGCATTGTGTCTGATTATCTGAATCTCTGTGCAACTGTGACTTTGACAAAGTGTTACCCTCATGTATAGCCATGATTTCTGAACACTAAGCCTTGAGCAGTATTGATTCCATCAAGTACAAAATCCTTCCCTTCTAAATCTCTTTAAGGGTGATAAGTCTACATGTAAACCAATGGAACAGAAAAGAGAGCCAGCCTCAGCAACTTAGCAAGGCCCTAAACAAATTAGCAAGACTGTCACAAAATGAAAAATAAAGGACTGGAGGTGTGGCTCAGTGGTGAAGTGCCACTGAATTCAACCCCTGATACCAAAAAAAAAAAATTAAGTTTTACATCTCAACTATGTAGTATTTCATTTATTGGCCAAACTGCAAAATAGCTGGGAGAAAAAGAAGGAAGGGAGGGAGGGAGGGAGGAAGGAAGAAAGACTAGTCACTTGTAGGGTGGGGGCTTAAAGCTTAAAGGTCAGCAAGGCACTGGGAATTCCCGAGGGAGAGAGTCCCATAGTACTAAATGGCAAGCACAAGCTGATCACGTTCACGGAACTGCTGCTAACCAATCCCAGACAGTAGTGGGTGGAGATGAGCAGGCCAAGCAGGGAGTTGCTGGGTAAGAACACATTTTTCAGTTTCCAGGGGAGAGTGGCAGTACAAAGAAGTCCGGGTAAACTGTTGATGGATCAGGCAGTGCCACGTATGAGGAAGAGGTTGTCACAAGGGTGCCTCCGCCATTAGGGTGCATCCCCTACAGTCACTAGAGGGTCCTTGTTGAAATTGTGTGATGCACCTTTGAAGATTCATTACTAGTCTGTCTCTTTTGTAAATTGAATTTTATAGTAGGAGTGTTCTTTGAAGTTTTATCAAGAGTTAATAATTTTAATGTAAAAAATGAGACAGTTTTACGTATTTATATAATAATGACATTAAGTGGATTCCAAGGGCCAAAGTTGAGAAACTGCTCTAATCTGTGACTAACACATGGTTGGGTTTCTTCCAGAACCAGAAATACAGTTGCTAAAGGGTAAATTTGAGAAGAGCATTTTTCACTGTTACACATGTCTTTTCAAAATTCATTCCAATGAATCATATTATGATTAGAAATCTACTCAAGTTCTTACTTACCTTCATATGATAGAGAAAATAGATAAATCTAGATATGTTTAATTTATAAACTCATGACTGCTCATAGATGTTCTAAATAGACACTTTAATGTCAGTATTTCAGTCCATAGCAACTAACTATCATAAAAACCCATGGAGAATAAAAGAAAGTCAAGTCAACCATTGAAGACCTAGTGTCCCCAAGGGCTTGAATTACAGACAAACTTAAAAAATGTCTTTATTACTATTAAATAATAAGTCAGATCTTTATTCTCAAATATTTTTCAATATCCAACTTTTCAAAACAAGTTTCTTCTTACTGACTTTATGGGTTAGAATACGAACTTCACTTGCCTTAATCAATAACTCTCCCCATTCCTATAGGTCCAGAATGGCTTCCATAGACACCTACAAATTAGGAATGCCCAAGGTGGCCCACAAGAATTTAACTTATTGGCACTGGCTGAGAAAATTCCATATTGACAAAAAATACAAAAGAAGAATCGAATTTTAACACATCGACTACCAGGCACGTTAGCATTCATTTCTACATGACTAATGCCTGCTCTCAACATTTCTACTTCCTTGGGATTCAGAATTTCAAAACCCTTTAGGCGAAGACCAAACAAACCAAGGAGCTGTTGAGGGCAAAGGGATCATGGGATGGTGGTGGGGGAAAGTCATGAACAGCGACCACATGACCAGCGGCAGAAATGAGGACAGCGCATCTTAAGGTGTTTTCCTCCTCCAGATGTCATGCGTATATCTGTATTTTTGATTGATTTTTCTTTCATCTCCTTTCTCTTTTTTGTTTGGGTCTGCTTATGAGGGTGTGAGGTCCAGATTCATCCGCGTGTTTCCGGATATCCAGGCAGGATTTTGACCTTCCAGAGGAGGAATAGCATCCAGTCTTGGAGAAGTGATGGATGGGTCTCTGAGACGCTGAGAGAAGACAGCTAGTGCTACCCACTTGTTCGTTTTAGAGGAGAGATATTTAAACAGAAGTACTTAACCTGGCAAAAGGTAAATATGCAGATTTGGAGTACAAAAAGGGGTGAAATGAGATGCCATCTGGGATGATTTTCTTTCCTGCCCAACTCCTGCACGTCCATTTATGTTTGAGGCATCTGCTCTTAGGAGATCCTGAAACGTTCTTAGGCCCCCTTGCCGCAGGGGCACAGGTTGGGGCCCCAGTCTCTGTCATTCAGGTGCTTTCCTGACAGAATTTGACACGAAGGCTCATGAGGCAGATGGGGAGCGTGGCCCAGAATTCAGTTTGGCAAGACTGCCACTAGAGGCAGTAGCAAGCTCAGTTTCCAGAATCGGCGTTTTAACTTCTCGGAAGATCTAGGGCACTCAGCACCACCATCTTGCACTACGCCATCTGGGCCCAGAGAGACTACATTGAGGTGTTCATGGCATCATTGTGCAGAATGAACATTTTTCAACACCTGTCAACTCCAAGCCTGATTTTCAGATATCATGTGGGCTACTCAGAACCCCTCTGTGTAAATTAGCCAAAGTGTGCAACCCGTTGCTTACAACTGTGAATTCTGGATGGTAGTGATGATTCGTGGAAACTTGGAAAATAACAGGAGTGGTAGAATAAGCTTTTCCTCTTTTCCCTTTTGTGTTTAACTTCATAACAGAAGGAAGGAAAAATCATCTGATTTTTTTTTTTTCCATTGAAAAGCTTAGATAGGGCTCTACCAACAAGGAGAATACTGTCAAAGACTGATTGCAGAAATTAACCCTTGAAACTTCCAGGCATCAGTCTCAGCTCCTCTGCAGCTGTGTACTGGTTTGCACCAGATTTGCCCTGCAAAAGAATGACTCATTACAGATAAACAAGGCAAGGACTTGCAGGCTGTCAGCAATTGCCTCTCTGGACAGTTTTCAAAACCAGCCCTCTGTCTTTGTCAATCAATTTTCCTACTCCAAGCACTCGGTACTAATTTAAAATGTTGTATTCAGGGTGCTTTCCTAGCTACCTTCATTCCCTGGGAACATCCTCAATACATCCCCCCCCCCCAATTCCCTCAATCTTCTTGCCTCACCTCCTGGAACCCAAACAGAAGCTTAAATTAGTGGAGGCATGTTGTCCCTGAAAACATTAAAGCAGCCATTTAGTTCTTTCCAGTCCTAAAGGCCTTTGGGTTTTCTTCCTGTTGCTCTTTTAGAAAAATGAGATGCAATTCCTTTCCTTGCATCATACAGGTTTTCTTCTGACATGTTGGAAAAGCTCCTTGGCATTTAATAACAATACTTCTCAAAAGTGTTTGTAACCAATGACTTTTGAAGATTCTTTGAGGTATCACTTCTATGAAATCTACCTAAAAGTTTGGATCTTTCAGTAACCGCACATTTTAACCTAATATTCAGATAGAATTTTAAAATAAGTAAATTCAACTTTATTTTCTTAGTTTATCCCCAAACAGAAATTCATGAAAGTGCCTGTGTGTGTATATATATACGTATGTATCTTATATTAATGATCTACCATAGTTACAGTCATAATATGTAAAATGTATGTCCACATGATGGGCATCAGGGATGTTCTTGAAATATATACCTGTGATCTTCTGTCTAAAACATGAGCAGTAGTCAGTTTGATGTATATGGGATGGAACTCTGGGGAGTGAAGAAGTAAAGAAGGACTAATTCCGGGTAAAGGGTAGTGTGCCTGTTTAAGGTAAGACTTTACTAAACTGTGCACTACCAGACCAGCCTGGATAGGAAGATTAAATCAGAAATTGTAAAATGTTTAGTTTCTAATGACCAAACAGGAATGGACATAATGCCTGTCTGTAAATGGACTGTTGGGTGCAGGCATTATGTCCATTAATAGTGTGTCTTTCTGTCTCTTCCCAACACAATGCAAGCACCATGAGGAAAAGAATTTTAGCTTGTTTTATACACTGATCTATCCCTAGCCCCCAGAAAGTGCTTGACCTACTTAAGTGCACAATAAGTTTTCAAGAAGGAATGAAGAAATATTTTTTTTCTCTTATTCTCCCCATTGTCTTGGAAATGAGACCTGTTGCGTATCAGAAAACTTTCTTCACTGATGTATCTCATCTGAATTCTGTTTGACAGACATGTTTGCGTCCATATTCCACATTTCATATACGTCAAAAAATGAGGGCCTACAGTTTCTGAACTGGAAAAGAAACTCAAAAAAAAAAACCTTCAAATCTTTTCATCCACGTATTGAGGGACTTGGTAATAAAGAACATATTAAACCCAATAAGGAAAATTAAGGTCAAACCGCAGGTCCATTCGTAAGTAAACTCGTGAGAACACATTTTAAATGTGCACATGCTGGACATAGCAGAGTGGCAGCTGCAACACCTTGCATCTTGAGTCACAAAAGAAGAGGGCTACCTTGTGGCACCTTTGAAAGATGAATCAGACTGAAATCTAGACTAAATATTGAACAAATAACTCATCTGTTGCTTACAAATGATTATTTTTTAACTTTTTAACCTAATGTGATTCAGCAGCTTGAGGGTTAATGTTAACTCTGTATTTTCTGTCACTGCACATTGCTTTTTAAAACTGAGCTGATTTGCATACAATAGGACGTATAGCTTTGGGTGCTGAGTGCTGAGCGTTTGACAAGGTATCAACCCACAGTATCTCCACCTGGACCAGACAGAAAACATTTCCAGTCTCAGAGGCTCCCTTGGTGACCCAGGCTCATTTCCAGTTACTAAATTCCCACGGAGTCAGACACTTTCTGGGTTTTATCATGGTAGATGTCTTCCTAGTCTTATAATTTATAGAAGTGGAAAATGGGATGTGTATATTCTCTTGGGTATCCCGTTTTTAGTGAAAAAGGGGAATACAAGGTTTCAAAGCATCATTCATGTTGTTTTATTGGTAATTTGTTCTTCTTCATTGCCAGAGTATTTTATTTTAGAAACATACCATGTAATATTTGTCTTTTTCCTGTAGATGATTATGTACATAAAGCAGTTATGAACATTTTTGTTTGAGTCTTTCAGTAAGCATGTGCTTTCTTCTTTTGGGTAAATATTAAGAATACAATTGCTGCTTCCTAGAACATGCGTGTGTTGTCTGTGTGTACACAGATATACATTTAGAAATGAGATATAAATTGATTTATAAGAACCTGCTAAACAGACCTGAGCCATTTGACACCCCCACCAACAGTACACAGATTACAGTTTTTCCAATGTTATCTGTCTTTTCACATTAGCAATTCTAGTAAGTGAAAATTGAATTTCATTGTGATATTAATTTGTGTTTCCTAAACAACTCATGGTGCTGAATATCTTGTGTGCTTCTTGGTCATTTTTCTATCTTCTTTCACAAAATGTTTTTAAGCTTTCTTTTTTAAAATTTTCATTGATTTTTTTTCCCTTTTCCATTGATTTGTTAGTGTTATATCTATTTTCTGGATATGCCTTCATTTGATGATCAGAAATAGATAGGCACAGATATATATACATAAAGAACAAATATTTCTCTTCCACTCTAAGTGGAAATTTCTTTTTCTTAACAGTATATTTCAATGAGCAGAAATTTTACATTTTAATTGTCAATTTAATAATTTCTCTTTTATAATTAGCACTTCAAGTATCCCCTCTAAAAAAGTCTTTCACTCCAAATCTTAAAGATATCCTCCCACGTTTTCTTACAGCAATGTCATAACTTTAGCTTTACATTTAGATCTATGATCAAATATCAATTATTTATTGGGTATGATATGATAAACTATTTGTTCAAAGGAATTTGCTTTCCCATTAAATTGCTTTGAAAACTGTAGAATATTTATTGTTCAAATTAATATACAGATGTCTATACATCTTAGAAGCACTACCTTTTCTTCATTATAGTAACTTTACGGAAAGTCTAAAAAGAAAATAGTACAAATCCTCTTAATTTGTGACTCCTTTTCCAGTGACTTTTGACTATTAAAAACGCTTGTAAACTACATGAGGCCAGAAAAGAACTACTTAAAGTATTAAAGGGAACAAAACCCAATACAGTCATCCCTTGGCATCTGCAGGGATTAGTTCCAACATCTACCAAAATCTACAGATGCTCGAGTCCCTCAAACAAAATGGCATAGTAATTTCATATAACCTGTGCACGCCCTCTTGTGCACTTTAAGTCATCTCTAGATCACTTATAATACCTAATAAAATATGAACGTTATAGTTGTTAAAACAGCATTTAGGAGGAAAATCTGTATAGTAGAAATTCATTTTTTTCTAATTTTTTTCCTGTTTTTTTTTATTGGTGTATTATAATTATACATAATACTGGGATTCATGATACCATATTTATTCATGCACATAACATAATTTTGCCAGTCTCATTCCCCAGTACTTCTACTTTTCCTTCCCTCTTCCCTCCACCTGATCCTCTTGTTCTCCTCACTGGTCTCCCTTCTATGAGCATTTTTAATCAGTAAATCACACATACATACATATGTATGTATATGTGTGCACGCACACATGTGTGACTCACTGTGGTATGATCATACATAGACACAGTGCAGTTTGGTGGATTTCATCCCCAGTACTTCCTCATGCCCTCCTCTCCTCCCTCACTCTCAAGCTCTCAATCCCCTTTTTCTGCTCTGTTGGTATCCATTCTATTTTCATGAAATCCCTTTTTTATTCTCTCTCTCTCTCTTTCTCTCCCCCCCCTTCTCACTCCCCCTCTCCATCTCTCTCTCTCTCTCTCCCTCTCTCTTTCTCTTTTCCACATAAGAGAGAAAACATTCAGTCTTTGACTTTCTGAGTCTCAGTGTTACAGTTTGGATGTGAGGTGTCCCCTAAAAGCTCACATGTGAGATCATGTAAGAACATTCAGAGGTGAAATGATTGGGCTATGAGAGTCAATTAATTTTAACTGAATTAATTCCCTGATGAGATTCACTGGGTGGTAACTGCAGGCAGGTAGGATCTGGGTGGAGGAGGTGGGCATCCAGGGTGTGACTTTGGGGTATTTTGTATCTGGCAAGTGAGTCTCTCTCTGCTTTCTGTTCATCATATGAGCTGCTTCCCTCCAGCACACTCTTCTGCCCTGATGTTCTGCCTCACCTTGAGTCCTAAGGGATGGAGCCAGCTGTCTAAGGACTGAGACCTCTGAAGCCATGAGTCCTCAAATAAACTTTTCCTCCTCTGAAATTGTTCCTGTCAGGTCTTTTAGTCACAGCAATGAAAAGAAAACTGACTAAAACATTGACTTATTTCACTTAACATGATGTTCTCCAATTCCATCGATTTGCCCAAAAATTAAGTCGTTTTATTCTTCTTCATGGTTGAATAAAACTCCATTGTGTACATATAACACATTTTCTTTTTATCTATTGGTCTGTTGATGGACACCTAGGCTCGTTCTATAACTTGGCTATTGTAAGATGCACTGCTATAAACATTGGTATGCAATCACCACTATAGTATGCTGATGTTAGTACTTTTGGATAAACACCAAGAAGTAGGATCGCTGTATGGTATCATATGGCTTTTCCATTCCTAGTCTTCTGAGAAATCTCTGTACTGCTTTCTAAAGTGCTTGTACTAATTTGCAATTCCACAATGATATATAATATACCTTTTCCCCTGCATTCTTTCCAGAATTTATTTGTATTCTTGACAATTGTCATTCTAACTGGAGTGAGATGAGATCTCAGTATAGGTTTGATTTGCATTTTCCTGATTACTAAGGATGTTGAACATTTTTTCATATATTTGTTGGCCGGCCATTTGTATTTATTCTTTTCAGAAATGTCTGTTTATATTATTTGTCCATTTAGTGATTGTGTTGTATAATTTTCTTTTGTAAAGTATTTTGAGTTTTTCATATATATTAGATATTAAACCCCTGTCAAAAGAGCAGCTAGCAAATATTTTCTCCATTTTTGTAGGCTCTCTCTTCATACTCTTTGTTTCTTTTGCCAGACAAAAGTTTTTTAATTTGAAACCACCCCACTTTTTGATTCTCGGTTTTATTTCTAGAGCCTTAGGGGCTTGTTAAGGAAACTGATACCTGTGCCAATATGTTGGAATGTTGACCTTATGTTTTCTTCTGGCAGTTGCAGTGTTTTGGGTCAAATTCTTAGTTTCCAAATATTTCCAATCTGCATAATTTGAAGTCTATGGTCATGGAAGCCTGTGGATGTAAGGAATAACTGTACTACAAAAGGCCAGAAGCTGTGCTGCTCCTGTCAATCAGTCCAGAAAGAAGCTCATAATTCATGAGCCACTGGATACAGTACTTGGAGCATCTTGCTTCAGTAGCGGTGAATAATCAGCCCTAGACTACATGCTGCTTTGGTCTTGCCTAACACAACTGAAAAGCACGACCGCAAAGAATCAAACTAATTCTAAATAATTCAACCGCATCCCAGAACAACTGCTCATGACTATGTAGAGGAATACAAAAATATCCAGCACTCAAACAACAAAATTCACAATGACAATACAGAGGAACAGGAAAATAAAACCAACTTTAAGAAGAAATAAAGGGAAGACTAATAAATAGAATGGAACACATGGAATACTATAATGGGCTCTGTTTTAACCCATGGAGAAGGTTTTTAAAGCATCACTTTGCTAAGCTTGTGTCTTGAGCATCCACCAAAAAATAGTATGGAGAAATTAATGTTTAAAAAGCCCACATGTGATACTTTTGCTATGTTGTTAAAAATGTCATGAACTTGCACACATCCTTTGTTCATTTTGTAGCCTTGAATGAACAACTCAGTTTCTGTAAACCTTATTATATTCATTTATAAAATGCAGATAAGGTTCTTCCTCATCAGATCATGTGAGGAAAAACAACTCTGCATGTTAAACTCTTAGCCCAGTCAGTGCCTAAATCTACCAGTCAAGAAAGAGTACCAATTTTTCAAGATTTATTATGATCTGTAGCACTCACCACCTAATACTTATATTATTCATTTTTAAATAGTTTATTTTCCATCTCTTCTCAATAGAGCAGGGACTTTTGTTTGCTCAGTGATAAATTCCTATTTCCCAGAACAGTGCCTGTTCCTTAGTGTACAAAATTATGTTTTCAGGGGGTTGAGGGATAAACAGTTCTGAAACTTTTTCTTTTTTTTTATTTTTATTTTTTTCTGAGATGGTCTGGTTATGTTACCCAGGCTGACCACCCTTCTGCCTCAGCCTCCTGAGTAGCTGGGGTGGCATGTGTGCACCACTGTCCTTGGGCACAGTTCCGTGTCTTGATTGTGGTGATTACACAAGTCTACACACATGATAAAATGATCTAACACTGTGTATGCGTATGTACAAGTGAGTGCAAACAAAACTGACAAAACCCGAATAAGCTCAAGGGATTCCACCAATGTCTGTTTCCTATTTGTGATGTTGAACTATAATTAAGCAAAATAAAACTACTGGGGAAAAGTAGATGAAGGGTACACAGAACACCCCTATACGTTTTTGATTATTCCTGTGAATCTATAATTATTCCAAAATAAAAGGTCTTAAAAATTATTCAATTAATTAATAAGGTACTATTTGCATCTGTTTTTAAAAATAGAAATTTAAAAGAGGAATAAATATTTGATAACGTGAAGAGTAGTTTCTTTGACTCTTGTAATGGGAGATTGATTTGGATCTTTCCCTCTTTCTGTTTAAATTCTTAATAGAAAAACAATTCAACATTAGGGATAATTAGGCCTTTATTTTTCCTTCATCTGTGCATCCAGACTCACACCACAGGAAGAGACCTTCAAATAATCCTCGACATTTAAAAGCATCAACTCTCTTTCCACCCCAGACCTCTAAATGAAGCCCCTAATTTGCTGAGGTGAAAGATGTTCACAGAGCACAGTGAAGCACACAGACTATCAAGAAGCAGCCCCTCTAGAAAGCCTCTCTGAACCGCTTGCCTGGCTTCTGCCTTTGTGATAGTCTGTCTGCTGCCTCGCTTAGCATTTGAAGCTCCTTGAATCAGATTTGGCTTGTTTTTTAGCTACTTTGCCTAAAGGAAATATTTTCTCCTCGTCCCAACCATCAGGAACAGTGAGATGCTCGGTGGGCCTGTCACAGCCTGGGCTCCTAATGCTATTGCCAAACCCAGGCCTATGACTAATTCTTTCCATTCTTAGAAGGCAGCTCGGCTTTTAAAATCATATGTGTGCATTGTAATGCAAAACAACCTCCTTCCTTGTCCTTTGTACTTCTCTACTTGATAGCCACTTGATGATAATTTTCAACAGCCAGTTGAGACTAGCAACTTCAAAGGATGTGTCTCTGACAGTGTTTGGCAAGAAGCCTGTGTCAGAAGAAAGGCCTGAAAAAGAATTTGGGTTGGGGAAAAGCACGTTTTACCGACACCTAAAGATTTTGAAACATTTTTTAAATTTCTCTTCACGGGTGTATGAATTTCCTAAGCACAGAAGCCCCACAGACCAGATCTACAAACCTCAATGAATCAGGAGCAGTTCTACCATAACCTCTTGCCCCTTCTCACCTCCTCCAGTGAGTTTCAGGAACGAAGCAGGTTTAGCTTACAGGTGGCAGCATGAGGGGCAGAGGGACAGTGCCTTGGGTGGGGTGCATGTAGTTACATCACCGAGAATGTGTGGATTGCCGGGAGATGGGTACCTCCCAGGCTAGGGGTTCTTTAGTGCCAGAGTGGTTAGCAGTTTTCTTGATTCATTTTTTTTTGTGTGTGTGTGTGTTTTCATCTCGGAATTTCACAATCCTGCCCTGTTTCTTTCCTTTTGCTGTGCTGTCTCCCCTCATCAAAGTGCAGATCCCAAGAAGAAAGAGGGTTACTCAGCACCATACTGGAGGTAATGACAGCATTCTCCCTTCTACAGTGTTCCTTCCATCACATAAGCCCTACAGCTGAGCACGCTTTGCCATAGTTCCCACGCTGGGGGGACAAGAGGCCCTAGCCCCCCACCCAGCATTTACTCTTGGCACAAATACCTGGGTGCAGACTCAACAACTGATGGCCAAGGACTCCGTCCTGTCTTGCAGGTCTGTTCTTCCCTTCCCACCTTCTCCTGACCTCTGGAACTTCAACCCCTCCTTCTTTTAGTTTGGAACAATGAAATTGCATTTCTTTATTTGATTTTCCAACAGCCCACTATTTCAACAAATAATTGTACAAATAATTGTATGAGTGTTAGGATTTCACTGGTTAAACTTCCACACAGTTTGGTACAAGTCTAAAGAAATAAACTTCCTAAATGTGAGCTGTGGGAAACCAACGGTGCATTGTTTCTACATATAACTCTGGGGAAAATGATGCTGCACATCAAAAAATATTCTAATAATCAAACCAAGAAGAGTAATGTGACACAAATAGGCCAAGCTGGTGGCATTGGCGTTACCATTGCCACAACATTTGGAAAAAGTATGTTCATTGCCTCTAAATTAAAATAGCTTTGGAGAGCTGTATATAAAAGAGAGAATGAGAATTTTTTTCCTAAAGAAACACCTTCAGGTCAACTGCTGGGCACACATCACCTTAATCAAGCACTGAGCATGAATATCAACGGTAATGTGATAAAGTGAGGTCTGACCCCAGAGAGGGTGGCTGAGGCCCAGGCAAAAGCTTCTTTGATGGAGTTTTCTGTTAACAGCAGGACAGATTCTCAGTGTCAGAATTAAATTGCTTAAAAAAAACAAAGCATTTTTGTTTTATGAATGTGACATTTTCAACTGAGAACGTTGTATATGACATAACAGAAAGATGCTTTCAAGTTCACCTATAATAGAGGTCACAAAGCAACAGCTCAGGGACTAAGTTTGGTCCCTAGAGGTGTGTTTAGGGTATCTGGATAATGGTCTAATCTTCTTAATTTTAAATGTCTAAGAAATCAGACTTTGCATAAGGATCCAGACTTCAACTTTTCTTGAATGATCTGAAAATGGAACAAGAAAACATCATTACCCTATGTACATGTATGATCACACAAACATGTGACTCTACTTTGTGTATGACCAGAGAAATGAAAAGTCGTACCCCATATGTATACAATGAATCAAAACATAATTTTAAGAAATGGAACAAGGGCCTGCATCCACATGGACGACGGTCTCGGGCTCCCTTCAGAAGAGTCTGTGTGTGTCAGACTCTACATGACCTCCTAACATCACACTGCCTACGCCCCTCATTCACAGTACCCTCTGACCTTTGTAGCACTGGATTCATGATCACGTCCTAAGAGTTCCACTGTACATATTCCCTTGGGTGGACAAAGGGGAATTCCTGTGGTGTGGCAACTTGAATTGGAAAAATAAATGCAGAGTCACAAGCACACCTGATGAACCTTCGGAAACTCCCCGAAAATCAAGTTAAGGATGGGGCATCATGGGGCTCTTGAGCCATTAACATAAAGGTCCCCCTTAATAGGGGCTCACTAGCTTCGATTCTAGGTGGCACAAGAAAAGCAGGTGCTTAGCTGGAGCTCACCAAACATTGTGAATATCAAGACTGTCTCCTGTTGGCAGACTCTGAAGGTCCTTCCTCTCTCACCTCACTATCTCAGCTCCTTTAGAAACCTATTCAGAAGTTCATGGTTTTACTAAGACATAACTTCTTCAGGATGCTTGGCAGGAGGAGCTACATAATTTGTGAGCCTGGTGCCAAATGACCACAGCTGGTGGCCACACACCTATGAAGTTGCTCTCTGCATTGACAAAGTCACTGAAGCAAGGAATGATAAGTCTTAGCCACCTGAGAGGTGGGGAGAGGATGCCAAATGAGCAGCACTGAAAAATTCAGATACATGGCTGAAAAAACTGTCTTGCCCTATTTTGGAGAGTGGGTCCTAGTTTATATTTCCAACACTATAGACAAGACTGCGAACTACCAGTTGCATGCAAATGAAAAGAGATTTGCAGGCCACATAGGCCAAGGCCACACAGGCCAAGTCAACAAGGGCAGGTTCTATTCAGTACCAACTCTCTCTTCTCACCCGTCCTAGCTTCCAATCTAGCCAAGAGGAAGGCATCTGACCGACCTCTGAGTCTCCCTCTCTCCCTCCCCGCCCCTTCCGCCTTCATGGCCTTCATGGCGTGGTAGCATTCCAAGAAGCGCATGTATCTCAGGGCACCGAACCCAGAGCTCCCCATCCCAATCTAACAGGCAGTGACGGGGATCAGAGGGTCAGCTGCAGCTCCTGTACCTCTCTTACTCTTTCCCTTCTGGTGCCTGGGTCCTCTCATTCTCCCGAGAGTCCAATTTCCCTCACCACTACTCTGCCAGCCTCTCCGGCGGGGCAGTGTGCTTGCCTCTCAGAGGTTTTTAGAAGTGAACGAGCTGGCTGCCCACACAAAAGGGGTTTCTGACCACCCTGGTGAGAGGCTCGACCGGTGGCTGGAGTGTGTGTGCAGCTGAACAGGGTGTTGCAGGGGCCTGCGAAGGCAGAAGGTGTTTGGGGACTGTGGGCTGCTTCCAAAGGACCAGAGTTCCTTGCAGCTGAGCTCTCTCTTCCTCCTTCTCTGCCAAGACAGCTGCATTTCTCTCTTGCCTTACCCCTCCTCCTCTCAGATGCTGACAGCCAGCAGGACACATGCCTGAGTGTTCCCCTCCCTTCCCAGACACTCACACGCAGAGCACACCATTTTAAGCTGGTGTTGTTTTTGCTATGCAGTTGGTCACAGAATTTGAGAACTAAAACAACTCTTCCGATCCGCTGTATCAAGAAAGGACCACGGAAATGCAGGCAGTAGAAAGGGTTGGCACAGGTTCAGATGCAACATGACCTTGAAATTCAGGTGCCAGTGCTCTTTCAAAGCAAAATCCTTGCCATCATTAGACAGTCCTCGGGCACCTCCAGTGTGTGTGTGTGTGTGTGTGTGTGTGTGTGTGTGTGTGTGTCGCCGCCCCCCGCCCAACCCCCTCCGCTCCTCTGACGTCACCCACATGCTCTCTTCAGATTGGCTCTGCGCCTGGGAGCAGAGGAGGGGAGAGGGGAGGCCATGCCAGACTCCAAGCTTAGTCGTGACAGCCCCGGAGAGTTAGGGGCGCCCTTTCTCACACATGATCGTTTGTGTTAACAATCCTGAAAAGCGGTGGACTTTTCCGGAGCTAGTAAGTGGCGGTAAGGGGATAAGGCAAGTTTTCTGTTGATAGGGTGTTCTACCCACTGTGCTTTTTTAATTATCTGGGGGACAAAGATGAAAAACACAGAAGAGAGAAGATGAACTGAATGACCCAAGGGAGATGAGCATTAAAAGGGAAGCAGGAATCCAAGCCTGAACGGGATGAATTCGCACCCTCAGTAGGGAGAGGAAGGGTTCGCTGTTGCTGGGGAGAGGGCCAGCAGCTGAGGTGAAGGGACCCCCAAGGCAGGCTCGCTTTGTAGACCGAAGTCACTGGCAGTTGTGTAGTGCAAAGACTCATGGAAAGGATCCTGAAGGATCCATGCATCTCTGTGGTCACAGTGGACATTGACGTCGTTGGCCACCGGTCAGGTACTGCTTTAAGGGCTTTACCTGCATTAACTTATTTAATCCTCATCATGATCCTATGGGGTAGAGATGGTCACCAGTCCCACTGTCACAGATGAGAACAGAGCGAGAAACCAATCAACCCTCTGTGGTAGACACAAAAATGGCCCTGAAAAGGATCAGGTATTAACCCCCAGAACTTGGGAATGTGCAATGTACCTGGCAAAGGAGAGTTGAGTTCACAGATAGAATTAAGATGCCTAAGTGACTGACTGTGGGATGGGAGATTATCCTGGATCATCTGGAGAGGCTCAGTGTAATCACAAGTTTCCTGCTAAGTAACAGAGGGCATCTGAGACTCAGAAGAGGTGTGATCATGGAAGCCAAAGTCCAAGTGATGAGACTGTTGCCAGAGAATTGAAGGCAGAAAGACTCTTGGAAGATGGAGTGGTTGAAGAAAATGAACTCTTCTCCAGAGCCTCCTAAAAGGAATATAGCTCTGCCCACACCTCAGTAATAACCCAGGGAGACCTGTGCTCCATTTCTGACTTACTGCACTATAGGATAATAAATTTATGTTGTATTAAAGTCACTAAACGTGTGATAATTTACTGTAGTAGCCACAGAAACGTGTCTTCTCCCCAGCTTGTAAGTAGGGGAGGGGAAGCTTGGAGTCCGGGGTTTTGTTTTTGTTTCCTTTTAATCTGTTGCACCTTATTAACACCTGACTACTTTGCTAAACATATAAAACAAGGACTGTGCTATTTTAGAACAAACCAG